>NC_064920.1:857408236-858064903 GCF_023897955.1 Schistocerca gregaria | reverse complement strand
TTAGCTGGTCTGCTTCTGTCTTCTGTAGCTTTCACATTATGTAGGAATTGACAACTGCCAAATCTACAAGAAAGAAAAATAGTCCGTGCCACCACTTCCATGAACAATGGCCTACAGCATACTGTTCACGGAACTGATCAAATCTATCCACTCCTCCCATTATTTTATTATACTCTGCCACAGCCAGTGGGCAGAATACTTCACTTCTGCTTCCATCTTTGTTTCTTCTCAAAACAGTCGTAATGTGTTTGGGATTGTGGTAATTTGACTGTATACAAACAGGTTTACTATCCTGCCACTCACTGCTGCAGCACATGACCTGACAGCAAATTGGAATTCTCCTCTGCTAAGTCTAGATTTTTTTTTTCAGCATAGCAGGCAAATCCTTCCTGTTTGAACGAACAGTTACAATGCCATAAAGTCCACGAGACTGTAACCCTTCCATTAGTCGCACTGTTGTAAAATAATTGTCAAATGCTACCAGGCTTTTGCTGCAAGCCATTGCCTTTGTTAGAATAAGCACAACTTCCTCACCCAAAGTAAATTCAGACTGATCATTTGTATCTTTTCTTCCAATGTAGATGTCAAAATTTATGATGAACCCAATACTAGCATCAGCTACACACCACACTTTATATCCACACTTCACTGGTTTCACTGGCATATATTGTTTGAGTGTTGACCGTCCTCTGAGGGCCACCATACATTCGTCAACTGCTAAAACAGAAGATGGTTTGTACACTTTACAAAGCTTATTTGATATTGCACTGATGACTGGTCGAATTTTGTGTAACTTGTCATAATCTGGTTTTCCCTTTTTGACACACGTGCTGTTGTCATTGCAATGCAGGTTCTCAACAATTCTTTTGTATCAAAGCTTTGTCATGAGTGGTTAGATAGCAGCTACTCCAAGAATAGGATCACTGCTCTAATAATTTCCAAGTTGTGGAAGCTGATGAACACCCATCAAAATACGCATTCCCAAAAAAGCTTATAAGTAAGAAACAGTAATATCCTGCTAGTTGGAAGATACTTTAGTTGTTTTCTTCCCTGACTTCACAACACACATTTCCTACCTTGCATGTAAGTTCGTCTGATTGCAAATATGAAGCAACAGCTCTTCTGTAAATATAGACTCGAAATATTTTATTTCTTTACCAGACTTTGAGAAATTTGCAATATTTTCTGCGCTTTCTTCTAATTTCAGTGGAAGACTTTCAAAATAAGAAATATTCTCATTCCACATTTTATCAATAGAAGAAAATGTTACAGCGGTTGTTTCTGGGGTTAAATCAGATACACTTGCCTAACAAGAAGACATGTTTCCAATTTCACTAGTGTCTACTGTCAAATTGAAACAGTTGTCTTCATTTGAAACAATAAGTTATCACTATTTTTGTTCAAAATCTGTGAAGTATTTCGTGACTCAAAATCATCATCAGAGTCAGCATCAATATCTGAATCTTCTACATCTTCTGGTAACGCGTACAAAATTCTGAAAACTACTTCTGGCATCAGTCCAGGCATTCTAAACAATAAGAAACAAATAATAACTACGATGCCGATTGCGCAGCCATATGCATTGCACTTCACTCAAGTTCCATGGGAGAATAGTTCCCGCTAACTTACCCTCTAATATTTATGTAATTTTCATAGAAACACAGCAAATGTACACAAATACCATCTCCCTCGTAAATATAAAAGTAGATAAATACAAGTCACTTCACACCCAAAAGGAAAGCACACTATACAAAGAACGCTGTAGCAGTCGAAACAGTGGCTCGTTTTCACAGGGGAACTGCGCTTCTCCATTGATTGACTGACAAGGTAGGAATACAAGCGCTTTTGCGCACCCATTGACAATCTACATGGAGTTAGCACACTCTAACAGAGATGGCAGCAAAATTAGAAGTGGGAACACAGATTACCACTGCACTTCTACATCTACATCTACATCCATACTCCGCAAGCCACCCGACGGTGTGTGGCGGAGGGTACCCTGAGTACCTCTATCGGTTCTCCCTTCCTAAATCGAAAACAAATATGTGGGAACTATGGTTCCCACTGGTCACTAAAGGGATAATTGTGTAATACACAAGATCTGTTTATATCATGTATTTACAATCTTTGTTTTTGTTTGCTTACTTTACATTAAATTTAAATTGCATTGGTATTATTACATTTACAACAGTGTGTTAATTTGTAACAATGTTGGGTACAGGTGTAATGTGGATTCTACAACAATATCTACCCATGGACTATTCTAATTACTTTTAATTAGATTATTTCACAATAAGATTAATGTTCAGATGAGTAGTTGTGCATGTTTCACATGTTTTACATTATGTGTATTTTGTGTGAGTATGTTATGTCAGTGTTGTCACTGTCACTAGTGTGACTGTCAGTACATGTGCTACTCGAGCTATCTATGTCGGCCTGTCTTCTACTTCTGTGCCATCTGCATATGTCATATTCTTCTTTTGAGATGATGATATAGTGTTGTTTCCATTATGTTATTGCATTAGTGCCTGTATGTAATGCATTTCAAGAGGAAGTGTTCTGGGGAACCAATTTCCCCACATGTGCAGCGATCACTTCCTGAAAGTGACCTGCGGTGCAAGTCCGTGGGATAAGGGCCATGTCCAGTGACGAAATGAGCCGTGCCTCGGCTGGGGTTGAAATGGTGCAATCATAACTGCTCCCTAATATGGGGCATAAATGAACACTCGACGGCCCTTATCACTCTCAGCCCATGCTTTTTGTCAAGTGCCCACCCATTGGCACCCATCTTCTATGGGCTGCCTCATGTTCTGCAACACTCTCTCAGGTCTACCCGTCTTCCGCCAGTATGCTGCAGCGAAATATCTGATGGTCATATTGATCAGATGTATTCAAAGCACCACGTACAGCGAATCGACTGATGCTCCAGATGGTCTAAGTAACACACACCTCTGTCCCTGTCTAACAATTATCCTTTTCACGACGAGAGCGAGTCTGTGTGTCCATCTACTAGCTGAAAAGCTTAATATCGACTCAAAAAGTGCACATGGTACATTCTTATGTATGTGAGTGGTAGTCTGTATCATGTCGAATTTAAAGTCACTAGTTTGTGAAGTATACTTTCACCTTTGTGATTAGTCATGTGTGTTCATTGAAGCTATGTTGTTTGTCAATGTGTATCCTAAGATATCTAGTTACTACATCGCATTTTCTGTTAGTGTTGTTTATTTTAAATGTCAGGTGTCTTTGTAGTGATCCTTAAAGCATTATGTACACTATTTTTGTGCTGCTATGGATAATTTGTTTTGGTGCACCATTGTTGTACTGTGTGTAGCATACCACTGGCCTTGTTCACCAACTGTGCTCTTGTGTTGGCTGATATCACAAATAACTGGTCATCAGCATAAACAACAATCCCTTCTGAACATCCATCTCCCTCGATTAAATTCAAGAGTGGTTCAATCGCGATATTCCAGAAGATGAGTCCGCAGATAGTGGGCACTCTTCGGTAATCCATTTTACAACGTTGTGGTTGCCGTCTTGCCACTCAGTCACTCTGTTCCTACAATAGTCTCAAAGACTACAGGGATCCTGTAGTTCTCGAAATCATGCAAACATTGCTGGCCACCAAAGATTATCAATGGTGCCAGCAATGTTAATAAGAATCACAACTGTGTACTTCTGTACTGTCCTTTCTACAATTTAAAAGCCCAATTAATCACATCATTAATAGATTTTCCCCTTCTAAAGCCAAACTGGTACTGACTAAGGCCATGGAGTTTTCTGTGAGCTTGGAGGCGGTTACATAGAAGTATCTCATGGGTCTTAGCCAATGTATTTAACAATCAAATTGGTTGGTATGATTTTGGTTCTGATGGATCCCTATATGTGACTTTTTTAATAATTACTGTGTTCACTGTTTCCCGAACTAGAGACACCCGTCCCAGCCTCAGGGCACCATTTAATAGATTCGTTAAATATGGAGTTATCTGCAGTGAGACCTGGCACAATGTTTCCGATGGATGGGGCATATGTGTCATAGTTCCATCATCCTGCCTTAACACAGTCAGGACAAGAGGGGACTTAATTTTCTCAGTATGAAGACTGCCCAGTGAGCCAATACTACGAACAACACAGTCAAGGGAGACCTGTTTAATAAAATGGGGGGCTCTGCTAATTGCTCTCAGCTCTGCCATAAACACATTACTTGTTCCCAGCAGCGAATGGCATTCCACGTAGGCAGGAGGTGTAAAAGCATATCCCATCTGGAACGCAGTTTTATGGCTGTTGAAGTAAAAGATGGAACTCTTGAACTGGGCATAACAAGGGGCGGAACTTCATAGAGGTGACCAAGACTTTAGACCCTTGGAAGAGATCTGCCCTAATCTGTGGCTGGACACCATCAAAAGGGGACTACAAGAGAAAACACAGAGAGCACATCCAGAGAGGAGAGATGGAGATCTTGGCAGAGGGAAGTGGGACCCATTTCAACTGGTAATCCCACTTGAGTGTATCGGGACGATGACACCCATTGTATGGTAAGAGAATGGGATATGTGAATGATGTCTGATGGTGGTTGCATAGGTGACCAAGAGCTGGTACCATCAAATCTGAAGATGGAAGGTCACCACTTAGGCAATGAGACTGTCTATGGGAGTAGGCGGAAAGTCACCAGTGGCCTATATGCACAGTACGATCCTTAATGGGGTTGTAAATCTGGCAACCAAAGTAGAGTAGCAACGAAAACAGGGTCCTGTAAACATGGATAAGAGTAGAACAATCTGCATCCCAAGATGTGTGGGCAAGGAAGCAGAAAGCGTTAAGCTTCTGCATGCAGCTAGCCTTCAGGTGACGAATATAGGACAGCCAAGTCAGCTTTCTATCAAAAATGGGACTGAGCTATAACATCCAGGCGCTAAACAGAGTTCCACACCAGGATGGACTGTGATATAAAGGGAGAAATATGTGACCATTATTTTTGCAGGAGAGGATTGGAAACCATGGGAAAGAGCCCACGCAGTGGCCTGCTGGAGTCAGAACGAGCTAGTGAGTGGGAGATGTACCAGAAGCAAAATCTGTTGACATACGACATAGGGGTGACCAGCAGCCCAACAGAGATCACCAGCCAATTGATGATGATGAGAAAAAGAGTGACACTCAACACAGAGGCTTGCGGGATCCCCAACAACTGGTGGGATAAAAATCGCTGAGTAAAAATCTGTAAGGTGGCTCAAAAGCCCCAGTCATGGAGGATAAATAAAACTTGATAACACCAAGAGGTGTTCTACACAAGTCAAAAAATACTGCAATAAGGTGTTGGCATTTAGAAAAAGCCTGTCACACTGACGTCCATCCTAAGCAGATAGTTGGTTGTGGATTGTCAATCCTTAAAACCACACTATGGGGGGGGGGGGGGGGGGGGGGGGGCAAAATGCCCCAAGATTCAAGAACCCAGCAACTTGACAGACTACATTGGTAAGGTTAATCAGCCAGTAAATGTTGAGAGATGATTTCTTGCCTAGCTTAAGAATTGGGACAACTATGATATCCCAAAATTGCAAGGGGCACCTTGGAGCCAAGTATGGTTGAATATGCTGAAGAGATGTGCTTCTGGGGAACATTCAGGTATTGGATCATCTGACTGTGAACTAAATCAGGGTCTGGGGCTGTGTCCTGGGATGAGGCAACAGCCTGCAGTAGTTCTCACTCAGTGAAGGGTTCATTATGGAGTTCAGCTTCGTGGGGAGTGAAACGTGACGGGATGTCTTCAACTTGTCACTTCTACAGTAGAAGGGTGGCCAAATAGGAAGAGGACACTAATGCAGTCGCAATGTGGGTCACAAGGCATTCTTCAAGAACGGATGAAATGGTACAAAGACCACACCTAGGGCAAGACCCAGAACAGCTGTTAATTGGTGGTGGCCATGACCACGGAGCTTGGTCCATACATGAGATGAAGAGGCATAGGTTACCACACAAAAATTGCCAGAAAGTAATAAGGTTGGTCTCTGAAAGATATTGTTGAATCACTGCATGGCTTATCGGCGATCCTGAATAGCTGTTTCAGTGTTTATGATCCACTGTAGCACTGGCCCGCAAGGGTACCTGTAAAAATAGGAATGGCAGTTCCAGCAGCATGGATGATAACATCTGAGATTCCTCGTACACCTCCATCAATATAATCTAACAGAGAGGCGGCAGATGTAACAGCAGACGCATACCTGTTGGCTATGTGAAGTGCCCAACAAGGTAGTTGGTCTGTCAGCAGTGGCAAAGAAATGACATGATCATCAGAAAGTGGTCACTGTCAAAAAGGTCATCATGTCATGACGAATGCAGCAAAGCTGAAATATTAAGGGAAGAGACTATTAGATCGATAACTGTAAAGGCGCCATGGGCAGTGCTGAAGTGCATAGGAGAACCATCACTGAGGCGGCACAGATCATGATTCATGAGAAGCTGGTCATTTGGAAGGCCCCTACCAGATAAAGTTGTACTCTTTCACAGGAGATGATATGCTTTGAAGGCACCAAGCAGGAAAAAAGGAAGGGGGGGGGGGGGGGGGAGGCGAGCTGTCAGATTAATGTGGTCCATTCAACACAAGTAAGTGGCCTGCCTAGAGGTATGTAAAAACTGCAGATGGTAATCGCTGAGGTCACTTGCACCCAAATTGCTAATGCCTCCAATGAGGTACGAAGAGCTATTCACTGATGATATCTGTGCGAATCAAAGTGCAGACTCCTCCAGACATCCTCTAGGGACCAGCATGGTTTTGGCAGAAAGCAGGATAACCTCAATGCATTGGAGAAAGGTCATCAATGAAGTGCCTTTCTTGGAGAGCAATGCAAACTGCAGAAGAAATGGAAATAATCTGTAGTTGTGGCAGGTGACAGTAGTAACCATTATGATTCCACTCAATGATCAAATGACTTGTGACTTGTGGCCAGGTTAGGTGTGCAAACGCAGGAGGACCAGTAAAGCTGCAGAGTCACTGCCTATCACAAGTGGGGATGAAACGACATCCACAAACATCAGCTCAGAATCCAAATATGTCAGGGGTCTAGCATCTCTGAAATCACTGGAGGAGCCTTGTCCTGACACACATTCTTCTTTTTATTTTCCTTCATTACCTTTGGTGGGAATGGTTTGTTCAAGGGGGCTATCTGCATTGAGGGCAGGGTAGATGATGAGCGAACAGCCCTGAGACCCACAGGCTGTTGCTCCTTCAGCCACTGTTTGGTGTCGGGCCTTTTGTCTGCAGGTTGCCAGTGAGAAGGATACCGAGAGGCAGTCCTGTCATCAGTAGAGGCTGAAGAAGAAGGAGAACAGACCAGGTGCAGAAAGTGGTTCCTGAAGAAGGTACAGCACGAACCAGAACCGCACTTGAGGAGTCTGGTAAGAGATCTGGTTTGGGGAAGGTAGAAGTAGGGGAGGTGATGGTAATGATGTTAGTGTAATTGATCATCGCAGTCACAGGATATACGCTTTCATATTTCTTCTGTGTGTCAGCATAAGATGTGCAGTCAACAGATTTGTATTCCCGGCTCTTCTATTCTTTCTTGCAATCTGGACAAACTAGCGAGCGTGAAGGGTGATACTCTGTACAGTTGACACACAAAGGTGGATGTTCACAAATAGAGCCGTCATGAATGATCATTCCAGTTGCTGCATTTTGGGTCCTCCATGCAGTGGGATGACATACGCCGAAAGTGTAAACATCTGAATCAGCCAGTAGTTGGTGACACACAATGATTTCACATCATATGTTACACCAAGATCTTAACTTTCTCTATGAGGACATACACTGCAAAGACTATGATAAAGGCGTCTATACCTGTACGATTATCCTTGTGCATTTTTTGTATATGTCAGACAAAATGTATGCCTCATTGTTGGAGATTAGTCCACAACTCCTCATATGTTTTCATGCATAAGATCTCTGTGGAAAATGATTCCTCAGGCCACAGTCAAAGCTTTATGCAGGGCAATGGTCACAGGTATGTCACCTAGATGATCACATGCCTGAAGAGCTATAAATTGGACAGGAGAGAAACTTTTAATTAATAACAAATTATTTCATATTTTTCCCAAAATCTGTCATCAATGATTTTGACAAAAGATAATGGTTTCATTGCAGTGAAAGAATGCCCACCAATCCAAATACGTACCATGTACTGGGTGAATTGTTTTGCACTACGGCATCTGGCTTGTTCCTCCTCCCAGCAGCATAGCCAGGGAAGGTAGAGACCTTATCTCTCTGCATTACAATAATCTTCCCCACCTGAAGAGACTTCAGTGGCCTTTCAGCCACCACTGGAAGAAAATTTAATTCGCTTCATGTGCAAAACTTTTGCTGTGGTACCACCCACTCAGAATGGGGGCTCTCCCAAAGATGCCACAGCAATGGTTACTTGGCAAGTAAACTGTTGCCCAGGGTCCCTGTGCCCTAGCCATGGAGAGCATATACTGCAAGTTTTCTTTCTCTTTTGAGTGTGGCTGCTGAGGATTCAACCCATCAGCTCTTTGGTGAGTGGTCTCCTTTACTCCTAAATTATTCACACTCTACAGAACTTTCCTACATATTTGTACATCAAATTATTAACTTTATCCTGTTGTCTTCAATGTCACTTTTTTCATATCTGACATACACAGCTACTGCTTACACAGAACACATTGGTAAGAGATTAAATCGAAGAGCGCACAGATAAATGTGGCTATGTTTGAAGTATTGATAGCAAGTAAATCAATGCTTATCACAATTTTCAAGTTTTTTGAGGCCTCTATTGGTTCTTCAATCAATAAAATTGGAAAGGAAACAACAGGATGATTAGTTCCATAGTTCTTTCAGCATTCAACATCTGTCTTGATTGCTACATTAATTATGTAGTATCAGTTAATCTGTATAGCTTGGTTTGCTATCAGTGTGTTAGTCTGATGGTGACAGAAATACATCTCTTTTAGGTGTAAAATACTTAACATGTTTATAACTGACAACAGAGCATAAGTAAACTCTGGTGACCAATCAAGTGAGAAACTATTATGGTGTCACAATGAAAACTGTAAACTACAAGGCACATGATCATGATGCTGTCAAGTCTCCTACTGGCCATCAGAGTGAAAGTTCAACACAGGATAGGCAAGATATAAAATTTCAGTGCCTTTGGCCCAGACAATATCCCTCTCTAGGAGACAACGCCTTATAGAAACACTGTCACTGCAGGCAGAGAGGGGTTGCATGTTCACAATAAGCCGAAGACTATGTCGGCAATAGCACAGCTACTGGAAGGGTCTTCCATGCCAGACAGGCATGGCAGGTGAAGTTTCCCCACAAAGCCCCATTTCTCCCATATTCACTCCCACAATTGTTCCCCAATCCCCCAGAGTCTCTGGTATACTGGGCGACCTCCCTGAGTAACTAGCCTTGCACTACATAGGGGCCCCTCGTGCCAACCAAACTGATCCCTAATTCTCGTGTGTCCAAAATGGTCAACACAGAAAACAAAACAAGAACTGAGGGATTTGATGAGACATCATACACCCTAGCATTAGGGATGGAACAGGTGAAAGCTGTTTCTGCAACTGTTTTGGGCGATAATACAGTTTTAGAACTGGAAACTGTCACTGAGAAGTTGGATCAAGTCGAGATCAAATCCTTATCTGGGGCTCAGTGGAGGAAACTCCTCAAATAACAAGAAGAAAAGGAAGCTAAAGAATGACTTCCTGAAAGTAAAAGGAACTAAAATGTCTTGAAACTAAGACCTGGAAAAAAAACTGCCTCAGAGTGAGGGAGTAATCAGACCCCTTCTACCTCTACAACAGGGAACACAAGGACAAGGGAGAAGTTTAATGCTATCACTTCTCAGGCTAAACAGACCCACAAAAAAACTAAGACGGGAAAAAGAGAAACAGACTTTTAGTACTGCAGCCTCAGTTTTTAGGATGGTGGTTATCCAACATGGACATCCATGGTCAATATCACCTCACAGCAGACGGAGTTAGTTCAGACGGCTCTGTTCCAGGAAATTGTGGGGGAGGAGGTGGGGGGGGGGGGGGGGGGGGGGAATCCAGGACCCAAATTCAGGAAGGTCTATCTGGATGAACATACTCTTACCTTTGTCTGTGAGGGGTTGGGAACAGTGGAGTGGATTACGGAGATGGTACCCACAATATCTCTGAGGAATGTTGCGAAACTGCTGGTAAAGACACAGGCTGAGCTTTTTTAAGATTTCGAAGGTGTCGATTTGAATACCTAAACTTCTTATGAATACTCCTCCAAAGACTCAGTTTGAGAAAATAATGCACAGAACAAGATGACCTCAACAGAGGATTGGAGGGTAATCAACTAAAAAGATGTATCAGATGGCCCAACCCTTATGGTGGATGATGGTGAAAAATCCCTGGCGGCAGCGCAGGAATAGGACCTAAAACTGTACTTCTCACAGGTTGCTATCAGAATAATCGAGGACACCAGAAGCGAACGTGTGACAAGTTGGAGGGTGCAACTGATGGGAGATAAACCTGCAACACAGTAAAGGGACAACTGGCACCCTGAGTCGTCATCTGGGAAGACAGGAGGTGGACGCAGCCCTGATCAAGGAACCCTGTCTACATAAATGTAGTGTTTCAGGCCTAGGAAGTATCTGGAGGTAAGTTGATTTATGATAGCAATCTAAAGAGCTTCAGAAAACAAATTTATGTTAAGAAAGGAATTTCATTCAAAACAATGGCAGGCTTCTGTTCTAGGGACTTTGTGACAATCAGGAGGAATGAAGCAAGAACGAAATTGGATTGGCCTCAGCTTACCTTCCTTAGGAGGACATTACCCCTCCTTCCCAGGAAGTGAGGAGACACATAGATAGCTGCTCAGAGCAGATTGAACAACTGCTGTTTGGCTGTGTTGCCAATGCCCCAAACCTGGTGTGGGAAGGCACTGACACCAACAGCAGAGGTGAGCATCTATTCAAGTGTCTACCACAAAACAGTCTGGAAATCTTGAACAGGGTAGGGAACCTACCTTCAGAAACAGATGAAGGGAAAACATAATTCACATAACTCTCAGGCCCAGTCTAATGGGTAATTATGTCAAAAAACAGCATGTGGTGTAGAGCCACATGTACCTGGCCATATGTACCTTCCTAAACAGTTGTGTCATATCCAACATGTCTTGCTTGTTTTCGTTGGCACAAGAAACAGTGCTAGTATTAAGGGCCTGCAACCTTGAATTATCCTATCAGGTACCGATGACACTATGTCAGATTTTTCTACAGATAAAATTTGTCCACTAATGACATGGGAAACATTGAATTTGGGTGAGATTTCGAAACTATTTGGTAAGATAAGCCTGTTGTGTGTTTCCACATATTCAATGAAAAACAATTACGCATCTTCCAGGACCTAAAGGGAGGGTGAAAGGCCTTGTCAAAGAGCATGAAATATTTCCGCTATTTACCACTGATGGAATAATTGACCTATTGGTGAAATAACCCAATGGAGAAATTGACTGTAGAGCAGAAAAGAAAAGTACATATCAACACAATGGTGCACCAGGAAAATTGATTCAACAGACATCAAAGCTGTTATAGGTCTGTTGTTCATGTCTGGGGTCCTCAAAATTCTGGATTGACCATAACAGAAATGTTTTCTCATATTTACAGCCCATTTTTGTTTCAGTGTATGACGAAAAATATAGATTTTAATTTCTACGGAGTGCAGTACATTTTAATACAAGTACAAAGAGTCATAGAAAAGAAAGCGATAAATTAGCAACATTCACAGAATTTAGGGACGTGTTTGGAATAGTAGAGCCCTTCAGAATATGTCACTGTTGATGAGATCCTTTTGAGCTTTAGGGGCAGACTCCCTTTTCATACATATATAGCCTAAAACCAGATATGTATGGTCCCAAGGTAATTGCAATGATTTATTTTTGTGATGGGATTCCATATGTTGGCAGAAAGAATAGACACGAAAGTATCTTACTACTGCCAAAACAGTATGTTTTAAATCACACTGAGAGGAACCAACACGAATGTGATGACTAACAACTTGTTATGCTCCTGTGACTTAATTGAAAAATTAAATGAAAGAAAACTCACTTTACTCAGTACCTCCAGAAGAACCAAAAAGAGCTTCCTTCATCCATGGTAAACCCCAAAGGTTGTAATATGAATTATTTAAAATTTCTGTATGGTGATCTGAAGATGCTCGTTTCTTTTTATCCTCATATCATTCGTGTATTTCACAGGCGAAATTGACCAAATCGCCCAAAAACCTGTCTTAGTTGAATTCTATAATCTGACTGAAGGGGGTTTGAATGTTTCCGAGACTTTACATCTTGCAAAGTCTGTCAAAATAATGGCATTTTAGATGCAGTCACAGTAAATGCCTAGGTAATCTAAAAGCTAAATATGCTACACAAAAATGAAAGCAACATCTGTCGGGTCGAGTTTTTGAATAAATTTTCTTTTGAATTGGTTATACCACACATGAAGAATAGGGTAACAAACCCTCACATTAGTAATACATCAAGAGAAGAAATATGAAACACCCTAGGAATAGAAATGCCTGAAAATGCACAATCACTAACTCTTTCAATGTCAGGAAAATGTTCCTTTTAAAGACTCAAAGAGGGAATTCGATGCAGCCTTGTGACACGAGTCGTGATATTTCACCTTGTGGCAGGAAGGTTAAGTTCTGAGGTTAAAATGTGTGTCAAACAGACTGTGGCCTATAGGAGTGCTACAAAACAGACTGGGAACCATACAGGAAAGACCTATACTCATGCTTATCTGAAGTCAGAACTTCAATAAGGAACCAAGTAGATTTTGAGGAAATGGCAAACGCAGTGCCATCTGACATTAAGACCTCGTATTTAGAAAACTGCCCAGTTACCAAGAAGTGAACAGATATGAATGTTCCCTGATGGAACAACAATCTGGAAGAACAAATTAAGCAGGTAAGAAGACTTTTCAGCCTAGCAAGGCAGAAAGGAAAATGGGCAAAAATTCAGAAACCCCTTGCAAAATACAGCTTTGCATTCGTGGAAGGTACAGCTACTTGTGCTAGATTTTATGAAGTCCTTTTTAGTCCTCAAGACTCAGTTCTCTCAATGAACTATGGCAGATAACACAGACCTGGAGTCAATACCTGAGAGACATTGGTTTACAGGTGATCAAAGGGAAAACTGGGAATATGCCACCGAATGTACTGGTAAATAAATAAAATAAAAAAATATCCAGTGGGCTGTGGGAACTTATCCAGCAGTCAACTCACCTGGCCCAGATGGTATCTTTCCAGTTTTCATGTGTTTTTAATGTCAGTCTAGCAGCAGGAATCGTTTCTAATGCTTGCAGGACAGTGAGGGTTGTTTTCATTATGAAGCCAGGTAGAACTGATCATACCAAGACCAAGGATGTCAAATAGATTAGTCCGTCCTCCTTTATTCTGAAGATATTAGAAAAACTCGTGAACATACACATTAGGAAGAAGAGGTTAACTGAGGTTCCTCCACATGTACACCAACACGCATATCAACCAGGTAAATGATGTGAAACAGCACAAACTTATTGGAAAGGTGTAAAAGCTCTACACTTACAGGATATATAAGGTGTACAACTTTGCTTCCGCCATTTGCCGATAGGTGACGACAACGATAAGTAGCGGTCGAAAGAAACAGATCGCAGACGTCAGGCTGTTAGCTTGGACCTCGGTCAGCGTAGCTCAATCAAACATTAGTCGATTTGGGTCTTCATCATAAAGTTGTTCTTGATTGAAAATGTCAGTTTACGAGCCTAATCCTCATCATTTCCAGGAGGTGTTGGTGTTTTGTTTCAATCTGAAGAAAACAGCGGCTTAGTCTCATCGAATGCTCTCAAGTACATATGCTAAGGACACTATTAGTGAAAGAACATGTTGTAGAGTGGTTTCAACACTTCAAGAAAGGTGATTTTAATGTCTTAGACCAGCGTAGTGTTGGAAGAGAGAATGTTTTCGAAGATGCAGAATTGGAGACATTGCTGAGTGAAGACTTGTGTCAAACTCAAGAAGAATTGGCACAATTAGTGGGAGTGACACAGCCAGCCATTTCAAAACGTTTCAAGGCTATGGGCATGATTCAGAAAGAAGGAACTTGGTCCCATGTGATCTGAAACCAAGAGACATTGAACAGCATTTGTGTGTTTGTGAACCGTTGCTTCAGAGGCAAAAACAGAAGGGATTTCTGCATCACACTGTGGCCAGGAACAAAAAATGGGTTCATTACGATAACCCTAAACGCAAAAAATCATGGGGATATCCTGGCCATGCTTCCACGTCAACGGCCAAACCGAATATTGGTTGGTTGGTTGGTTTGTGGGGATTGAAGGGACCAGACTGCTACAGCCATCGGTCCCTTTTTACAAGACTTAAAAACACCCACACAGAATAAAAATGACAATGGTGGAAAAGATGACAGACGACACAGGACAAGATAGACTTAGACAGAGACCAGACAAAAGGAATTAAAATCACACTGTGTGTGGTGACAGTGGTTGGCCGACCACAGAGACAAAAAAGGAAAAGCCAACCACCGAGAAACACACTAAAATCTCAGACTAAAATCGTACGCCAAAGGCCAGAATCAATACAAAAAAGACAAACACTCAGATTAAGGGATAAAAGCCCCCTGCTCGAATAAAACGCAAAACTAAGCCTGCCTTAGCAGTGTCATCTTTTAAAAGGGCAGGGAGCGTATCAGGCAGTGCAAATGTCTGCCTGAGCACAGTTAAAAGGGTACACTCAAACAAAATGTGGACCACCGTCAAAACGGATCTGCAGCGACAGAGAGGTGGGTCCTCTCAGCGCAGTAAGTGGCCGTGCGTCATCCATGTGTGCCCAATGCGCAGCCGGCAGAAGACAATTGACTCCTTGAGAGAGAACCGCAAGTCGGGAGGTCGGTAAAAGGAGCCAATTATTAACCTAGCTCGGTTGTTGAGTGTAACCTCCACACATAATAATTCACAGGAACGATCCACTTCTACTTCACCACAGGATGAACTACTACTAACAGCGACGAACACTCCACCACCGGTTGCATGCAATCTATCCTTCCTGAACTCTGGAGGAACTATGGGAGGCCGCGACTTGCATGCGGAAGGTACGATGCAACAGAAAATTTCATAGGAAAATTGGCAGTGGACCCCGAAGACCCCAACCATGAAGTGTAGAGAAGATATGATGGCGCCACATCATATCTTAAGCCTTCCGCATGTCGAAAAAGACAGCGACGAGGTGCTGACGATGGGCAAAGGCTGTACGGATGGCTGACTCCAGGCTCACCAGATTGTTGGCGGCAGAGCAGCCTTTACGGAACCCACCCTGAGACAAAGCCAGAAGGCCCCGAGACTCGAGTACCCAGCTCAACCTCCAGCTCACCATGTGTTTGAGCAACTTGCAAAGAATGTTGGTGAGGCTAATGGGGCGGTAGCTGTCCACCTCCAATGGGTTCTTGCCAGGCTTCAAAATGGGGATAACAATGCTTTCCCGCCATTGCGACAGAAACTCACCCTCGACCCAGATACGGTTGTAAAGGTTGATGAGGCGTTGCTGGCAGACCACTGAGAGGTGTTTCAGCATCTGACAGTGGATGCGATCTGGCCCGGGAGCTGTATTAGGGCAAACGGCTAGGGCACTGTGAAATTCCCACTCACTGAATGGAACATTGTAGGATTCAGGATGGCAGGTGCGAAAGATTCCCACTCACTGAATGGAACATTGTAGGATTCAGGACGGCAGGTGCGAAAGGAAAGGCTCCGACGTTCCATCCGCGCTTTAAGGGAGCAGAAGGCCAGTGGGTAATTTGCAGAAGCGGAACTCAGAGCAAAATGCTCTGCCAAGCTGTTTGCAATTACGTCGGAGTCAGTACAAACTGCTCCATTCAGTGAGAGGGCAGGGACGCTGACAGGGGTCCGACACCCATAGAGGCGCCTAATCTTGGCACAAACCTGCGATGGACAGATATGGAGCCCAATGGTGGAGACATACCGTTCCCAGCACTCCTGCTTGCATTGGCGAATAAGGCAGCGGGCCCGCGCACGCAGCTGTTTGAAGGCGATGAGGTGTTCTATGGAGGGATGGCACTTGTGATGCCGGAGCACCCGCCAGCGATCTTTAATCGTCTCAGCGATCTCAGGCGACCACCAAGGCACAGTCCTCTGCCGAGAGGACCCAGAAGAACATGGAATGGCAGATTCTGCGGCAGTAAGGTTGCTGGTGGTGACCGAGTGAACCACCGCATCGATGGCTTCATTAGAAAGAGGCTCAATAGTGGCAATGGAGGAGAACAAGTCCCAGTCAGCCTTATTCATAGCCCATTTGCAGGGGTGCCCAGAAGAGTGACACTGTTGCAGTGACAGAATGATCAGAAAGTGGTCACTACCACACAGGTCGTCATGCACACTCCATTGGACAGACGGGAAGAGTCTAGGGCTGCAGATCGAAAGGTCGAAGACGGAGTATGTGCCATGCGCCACACTGAAATGCATGAAGGCACCATCATTTAAAATGGAAAGGTTGAGCTGAGCCAATACATGCTCAACGGTGGCGCCTCAACCTGTTGCCACTGACCCAACCTACAGAGGGTTAGGGGCATTGAAGTCGCCCAGCAACAATAATGGTGGCGGCAATTGGTCTATCAGCACAGCGAGGACATGCTGCAGGACATCACCATCTGGTGGAAGATACAGACTGCAGACAGTAACAGCCTGTGGCGTCCACACAACAGCAACAGCCTCTAAAGGTGTTTGTAGAGGGACACAGACTCGCTGTGAAGAGAGTGAAGGACATAGGTGCAGACGCTACCAGATACCCTTTCATAAGCTGCCCGGTTCTTATAATAACCCCGATAGCCATGGAGGGCGGGGGTTCGCATAGCTGGAAACCAAATTTCTTGAAGAGCAATGCAGAAGAAAGGGTAAAGGCTGAGAAGTTCTTGGAGCTCAGCAAGATGGTGGAAGAAACCGCCACAGTTCCACTGGAGAATGACATTTTCCATGGCTCAGAAAGGCGTGAAGGGACTGGGAAGGCAGATTATGCCGCTGGGTCACTTCCTTTCACTGATTCAGTACCCAAGCGAGTGACATCCATTGCGTCCGAAGTGAGATCCAGGTCTTCAGCAGACACCAGAATCTCAACCTCATCCTCAGACGCTGAGTTGTAGGAAGCGGTGGGACAGGTGCCGCCGCAATGTCTTGATTCTTGGGAACCTTCTTTTTCTGCTTCTCGCGCTGTGACTTCGGTGATTCAGGCTGGGAGGGCCGCACTGGCTCAGTCTCAGGGACGGACGACGACCGTGAGGCCCTACGACCAGTGACTGGTGGTTGTTTCAGCCACTTGCGGGTGTCCGCTTTCCCGCTGGTCAGAACTTGCGAAGGAAGGTCCCCAAGAGACCCCTTCCTGGCGAGAGTAGCCGAAGAAGTCTTACGCTTCTCTGGCTGGGAAGTGGGAACTGATGTCAACGATGGTTAAGGGGGTAAGGGGGTAAGAGGGGTAGGGGTGGGGGAGTGTTGCTCCTGAAGTAGATGGAGCAGGAGCAACAGGGACTGAAGTGCCCCCACAATCAAGGGGGCCGGTAGATTATGACGTAGCAAGGAGCCATCTGTACGTGACGACATGGGAGATGTTGCAGCGGCGGCATAGGTTGATGGCATTGGCACAGGATGTAGCCGCTCATATTTCCGCCTAGCCTCGGTGTGGGTCAGGCAGTCCAGGGTCTTATATTCCATTATCCTCCGTTCTTTCTGGAATATCCTACAGTCCGGCGAGCAGGGGGAATGGTGTTCTCCGCAGTTAACACAGATGGGAAGGACGTCCACAATATTGACAAGTGATGCCGGAAGTACATCGGGACGTCATATGCCCAAACTTCCAGCATTTAATATACCGCATTGGATGAGGGATATATGGTTTCACATCACAGTGGTAAACCATCACCTTGACCTTTGCAGGTAAGATGTCACCCTTGAAGGCCAAGATGAAGGCCAAGATGAAGGCACCGGTGACTACCTGATTATCCCTCAGACCCCGATGGATGTACCAGACAAAGTGAACACCTCGTAGTTCTAGGTTGGCGCGTAGTTCACTGCAGAAGAAGATCCCTGTGGAATATTATACCCTGGACCATGTTTAAATTCTTATGTGGCATGATGGTAGCTGAAACGTCCCCCAAACTTGTCACAAACGAGCAACCTCCGTTAGAACTAACCAAGAGCGCATTTTGGTCAATCCCTCCACCTCCCCAAGCTTGTCCTCTAAATGCTCTACAAAAAACTGAGGCTTGGTCAGCATAAATGATTCACAATCAACTCGCGTACAGACAAGCTACCGGGGTGAATAAGCTCCACTGTCTTCTTTAGCCACACGTTCCTCACATGGAATGGCCAAGGAGGAAACGATCTCTGATCATATTTCTTCCCATTGAGGTTAGACCTCGAACGGTTAGAGACTGCTGGTGGAGGCCCACCAGCGAGAGATGATGTACCACGCTTCAGTGCGGGTCATTCGCCCTCATACGACCCACTCCGTCCAGGGGCTCTCCACACAGGCGCCACCCAGCCACAGCAAAGACCACCTGGCAGGATGGCCTTTGCCGGGAGTCCTTATGCCCCAGAGGGACAGGCATCTACTCCTCAGCATACGTGGGGTGGTAGCAACTCAGGCATCAGCACTGCAATCCCTGTGTAGTCAGGGGACTACTACCAAGAGGGACCCCACCACAATGGACTGGCTACTGTGCTGGATGTCAGGTGTCGAATATACATGTGTAACACGAGGGCGAAGATGGAAGTGCACAATGGAGGGAATGTATGCTACCCGGAACACACTGCAGCTGATGTGGCCGGAAGCTCGGTGTAAGTCCAACACCATGACAATATCGAGTGTGCCAGATCTTAGGGCAAGATGGATATAGAATGTACCATGTAAGGAGTCCTTCCCCAAATGGTACGCAGTAACAGGAAATTTTGAAATAGTGGTCAAACCCCTCAGGGTTCCATCACATTAAAGGCCAAAACAGTTGAGACTCCGTTTAGTCACCTCTTAAGACAGGCAGGAATACCGCGGGCCTATTCTTACCCCAGTACTCACAGGGGGGCAAACCGAATATTCACAGCACCAAAATCATGCTCTGCATTTGGTGGTACCAGCTCAGTATTGTGTACTATAATGTGTTAAAATCAAGTGAAACAACCACAGATACTTGTTATCGAACACAATAATGTGTCTGAGTTGAGCATTAAAAGACAAATGGCCGCAATACAGCAAGAGGCACGATAAAGTGATTTTGCAGCATGATAATGCTCGACCCTACATTGCGAAAGAGGTCAACACATACTTGGAAATGTTAAAATGGGAAGTCCTACCCCACCTGACGTATTCTCCAGACATTGCTCCCTCTGACTATCACCTGTTTAGATCAATGGCATACGGCCTGGTTGACCAACACTTCTGATCTCATGAAGAAGTCACAAATTGGATTGATTCGTGAATCACTTCAAAAGATGCAGGATTCGTACACTGCCCAAAAGATGGGAGAAAGTAGTGGCCAGGGGTGGAAAATATTCTGAATGATACATGTGTAACCAATTTGTTAAATTAAAGCCTCAAATGTTGGGGGAAAATGGCAGAAGCAAAGTTGTACACCTTTTACCTCTCAACATCTTTCTGGACATCAAGAGGGCTTTAAGCAATATAACCTCCAAAACCATGGTTAGAATTATAGAAGATCATGGCACTGGGACCACCATATGCAGGTGGATTAAGACCATGCAAAGTAGAAGAAAGGTAGACACCAAAATGATGAATGAGAAAATGGTTATCAACACCACCAGCTGGTTTCCACAGGGGGGGATCTTGCTCCACTACTGTTGAACCTAGTGGCGAAAGAACTCATTAGAGTTAAATACTATAGGTTACTTTTTCCAAGGATACATAGATGATTTCGTCATAGTACTGCCTGGCAAATTTGCTAGTGTTGTTGGAACACAGCCAAAATGTGCACAAAACACTGTGGAAAACTGGTGCAGGAAGCAGGCTACGTGGGTTGGTCCCAAGGGAACTGTTGTAGTACCATCTACAAAGAAGCAAATTCAGCACACATACTGGAATGTCATGTTCTTCGATTATACTCTACCAGTAGAGGGGGCAATGAAATATCCAGGGATAATCCTGGTTGTGACTATCATAGATCTATCATATGAAGAACATATGTTCCAGGGCAGAAAGTACTCTTATGAGAATTAGATGGGCCTGTGGTAAAAACTGGGATCCAAACCACAGGGGTATGTACCAGATCTACACTGCTATAATAAGACCTATGATAATTTAGAGGACTACAGTATGGTGGAATAAAGTAGAACAGAAGGTGGCTGCTAAGGGGCTCAGCACAATGCACAGATTGGTCTGCTCAGACATAACTGGCTGATGGTATGGACACCATACTGGACATACCCCACTACACCTTTGGATTACAATGGAGGCAGCAGCGTAGACACACAGGTTAAAAACTGGAAGGAACTGAATTCCTTTAGGATATACAGAATCTCACATTCATGCAGTGAGGGTATATAGGAATGGTCAGAAAAATGCCGCATGACCATAAAATGAGTTCCAGCTGCTTCAATAAACCATACATGTAACAACTGGAAAAAGGGAGCAGTGGAAGAATGAACCACGACAGCTGTCAGAAGACATGGTCTGGTTTACTGACTGGTCAAAAACAGATAAAGGTACTGGGGCTAGAGTATACGGGGTACAGCCTAGAATTGAGAAAGCAATCCCTAGGGAAGCTAGTATTCCAGGCAGAAATATCTGCTATATGAGTGTGCACGAATGAAAATTTGTGCAAGTGCAACAAGGATCATAGCATTTACATTTATTCAGATAGCCAAGCAGCTCTGAAATCTCTATCAGCCCCTGCAAAAACATCACTGCAAAATGCCATGAAGCCCTTGGAGACTACGAGAAAGGAACACAGTAAACATGGTGTTTGTGCCCCTAGTCACTCAGGAATTTGTGGCAATGAACAAGCTCAGACTGGCCAGGACAGGCACAATAACTCCATTTGTAGGACTGGAACCTGTCCCAACCATCATTAAGGCAATGGTAAAATCAAAACTATGTAGCTGGATCAAGAGACAGCATGTAGAATATTGGACTGCTGTCCAATATCAAAAACATTATGCTAATGATGCCGAAACCATGTTTCAAGAGAAATTCGCCAAAACCACATTTCAAGAGAGAAGATCTCTAATACGGAACTTAAACAGGAAACAGATTACACACATGGTAGGACTCTTGACTGGCCATGGGAACTTTAGGAAGCACCTACACAATGGTTATTGATGAAGAAGCCTCTAAGTATAGACTAGTGTAGACTATGCGGTGAGGAGGATGAAACTGCAACATATCTAATCATCTAATGCAAAGCTCTGGACATCAAAAGGCACGGAATATTTGAGTCGATAGAGCCTGAAGAAATGGTGTCTAGTACAAGGTCTCTTACTACTGCTTAAGGTGCCAGCTGGATTTACTAAAATCACAGGGAACAAAACTGTGTAGCAATAAACTCAGTTTCAATGCAAGCAACAATGTTGTTTCTGTTTCCCTGCATAAATCAAATCATCAAATCAACGACAATATCACCAATACCACAAATATAAGGCATTGTGGCTGCAATTATGCATATGCTCACCACTGACGGGTAATTCTGTCAAATATCTACACTGAATATCTCAGATAAGGTAAATCACCTGTCAAGAGGCTTCATGATCATAGCAACAAATGAAATACTGCACCTGCTGATAGATAGCGGACAAAAGCCACTCATCAAAATCAAATATGTAGAATATACTCCACAAGAATTATAACTGTTATCAGGTTGTATTGGCGACTCACGACCATGCTGTCACCTTCTCAGTTATTCCCAACCTCGGGCTATATTATAATCAGTAAATCATCACAACTAAGGTTTTGTATTCACATTTGTTGGATTCAGCATCTCATCTCACAACAAACTGCCATCTTGTAACATATGCTACACCTTAGGTGTACTACAGATATGTTTGGGATCACAATCTACATTCCAAAAAAATAATGAAGCAAAGTAAATATTTTTAGTGTTCTGTTCTATTTCTGTTTGTCAAATATGACATCACATGGCACAACATCAACATATCAGGCTGCTGTCTGGTACTGGTAGATTTAGGTAATATGACTGGCTACCTAGGCAATATGATTGGCTACCTAGAATTGTAACAGCAGATAGACAGGATAACAATCAGAATGTCATATGTTAAATCCCATATTATGTTTGTGAACATCCACAACACCCAATACAGTCTCCTCACTACAGAGGGCATAAGCTACCATCCCTGACCAATCCATCTGCTAACTGCATGTCACACTGTGCACACAGTAGCAAAAGTACAGAACCGAAAGTATTATATTCAATGTCTTTTTTTTAATTAAATACAAACAAGTTGCCTGGAATGCTGAATTACAGTCCATGTATGTAAATGGTGCACCATAACATCATGGTAATTACAGAGAGAACACAAATCTGGACCAATAGTGCCTTGATGAACTTGGCAATAGTATGCCATGACAAAAACAGCCATGCATCAATGCAAGAGGACATGCTTCAGGGTATTAGAGGTACCGGTCTGTGCAGCAATCTGGGCCACCACCTCTGAAGTTCTCACTGCATGGTGGTACAACATGCAATGTGTGGTTTTCATGAGCAATAAAAAGGGAAG
The DNA here is from genome assembly GCF_023897955.1 of Schistocerca gregaria. Classification (NCBI taxonomy): domain Eukaryota; kingdom Metazoa; phylum Arthropoda; class Insecta; order Orthoptera; family Acrididae; genus Schistocerca; species Schistocerca gregaria. The sequence continues at coordinate 858,042,116 of NC_064920.1, read as the reverse complement.
AAATGATGTTTATGTTGATCTCTATTCCAATTTTCAGTACAGGTTCTGGAACTCTCGGAGCCGAGGTGATGCAATACTTTATTTGATGTGCGTATTTTTTCATGTTTAAATCCAAAGAGCCATCAGAAAGAGAACTGCATCCACTGCTGTATGATACTACAGGCCCAATATGAAATTCAGTTAAAAGAAATTTTTGGTTAGTATTGTCTTTCTAATGACAACGATGTTTATTGTGCACCATTTATACAGGGTGGAGAAAAACTGTGCCACCAAATTTTAACCCTGGATGGTTGATGCCAGTAGGAACCAAAATTACTAATGTTGTACAGGTTGACAACGCACAGTTTTTAAACTACTGAAACTTGGCACAATGCACTCCGATTGGCAGTGGGATTGCCCTGTTGCCGGATGCTCTAGGCAACACACGACCACAAATGCTTCGCCTGCCAGAGATCGCGATGTGTCCAAGGCGGCCCGCACGCTCTGTGGTAGTGCACTAGCCTTCCACTCTGGGGGCAAATCTGCTAGGGTCCTGACATACCCATTGTAGTTTCATGATAAGACATTCCACGAACAAACCTATCAACAGCTGTTAGTTCGCATACAGGAAGTCTTTCACAAATTGTATCGGCCATGAAAAGGGCCTTTTTTGTAGTTAGATCATTGTTTACTTAAAGCAGGTGCTCAAACTGGCAACCCTCTGACATAGCACAAGCTTGGTAACATCAAATGGTGTTTTGCCGAACTCCTTCGAAGATTCCTGGCATTGCCCTGATGTGACTAGCGACATGATAAACGCGATCCATTAATTCCTCTTCATTTCTAGGTGGTTTGCATCCGGATGAGTGAACTAGAACCTTGAAGAATCCGCAAGGGAAAAAGTCCTGTGGCATGAGGTCTGGCATTCGCGGGGGGGCCGCCCTGCAAGCACCTTTGCCGATTACCTGACCATTGAAGAGTTCATCTAAATATCCACGCACAGCATGACACTTGCAAAAAGTGAAGGTCATTTGCCCTGGTAAGTCGAGAAGGTAGTTGGACCAGTCCAATCAGATGGTCACCCACAATACCAGCCAAAATGTTGAGCGAAAATCCATTCCTCGTGTCTGTGGACATACGTGACGTGAGGATTTCCCCTTGCCCATGAATAAACATGACGAGTGTTGTAAAGGCCATCCAGATGAAAGGTGCACTCACCGCTAAACAACACAATGGCAGGGAAGTCAGGATCTCTTGCAACACATCACAGAAACCACCAGCAAAACCCTAGCCTCTGTTCATAGTCAGCCACAGGATTTAGGTCTTGGACAGGGTAGAAACTAAACAGATGCTGGCTGTCGTACCTCAAAACATCCTACACTAACCAATGAGTGACCCCCCACGTCGTGTACAACCGCTCGAGTACTTGTTGTAGGTGCTTCCTTGAAGTGCTCAAGAACAGCCTCTTCAAATGCGGGATCCCGTTGTGTTGAAAGTCTTCCAGGATCACCACAATACCCCGCTAACAAGCCTGTTTCACCAAGTCACCGGTGAATTGCTGTAAACATTTGCGGGTGTGGGTGGTGTCTTGCTGGATACCGTCCCTCATACAACCATCGAGTTTCATGTGCATTACTGTCGGCTAGTACATAAACAAAAACCATACCTCATTGTTCTTCAAAAGAATACTGTGCTGCCATGCTTACAGTACGACTAAATCGCAGGTGATGTGTGCATGCTCCGAAGAAAAGCTAGTGTGTGAATACCTCTGACACGAGGTGGAGACAAACAGCAAGACCTATTCGACATGTGTGCATATCACATTGGGGCAGTGATGGGGGCGAGGGACGTTTGTATGTGTGAACCAACAACCATAGCGCTGCCCGTCAACCGACATACAGCAACAGGGCAATCCCACAGCCAATCGGACCACATAGTTTAAAAATGGTGCGTTGTCGACCTATACAATATTAATAATTTTGGTTCCTACTGGCATCAGCTATCGAGGGTTAACATTTCATGACACAATATTTCTCCACTCAGTAAACATGGACTGTGACTCATTTTGTTTCTGTTCTTTTGCTGTGCGCACTGTGATATGCAATTAGCTTTTTTCCTCTGTAGTGACAAGATGATATTGGGTGTTGTGGTTGTTCACAAATGTAAAACTGGATCTGAATATAACATTCTGATTTCCAGCCTGTCTATCTGCTGCTACAATTCACACAAATAACATATTTAATCACAAACACTTGAATGCCAATTCACTTATTCATGGATAAATATCTTATTTGCATGAACTGGAACCAAGGAAACTTCAGAAAGCAAATGAAATCAATTACATGCACAAGTGCACTCCCCCCCCCCCCCCCTCACACACACACACACACACACACACACACACACACACACACACACACACACTCTCTCTCTCTCTCTCTCTCTCTCTCTCTCTTTGCCAGAAGATGGTGGGTACAAAACTCATTGAAACACTGCGACAAGACGCCGCCACCACTCGGCTGATAACCCAAGAAGAATTCATCAAAAGAATGTTGTGTGTATAGGGTGGCTGGCAGGATATTACTGTGAGGAGGATGTATCTAACTTCGGAGCATGACAAGTGGTGATCAAAACCCTGTCAAAGAATGTGACTCCTAAAACACACAAACCAAACCACTCAAGACTCCCCCTGTGGCTGTATACTGCAACATCACAAAGAGAATCTTGGCCCTTGTGGGCCAACACCCTCAGCCTATTACCAGTAACTTATCCCCCTATTAAAAACACACTCATCATTTTATCTATCTCATCTCCACAATTCCTGTGTCTTAAATACCTAGCATGCTGCCCGTTACTGTTGATGCCACTTCCCTTTACACTTCCAGGTCACCAGGACCAACCATATCATTACCTGTAACTGCTTCCCTTTTAAGGTACCACTAACAAGCAAATCCGTGGAACAACCAGGGGCACTTGCATGGTGCAAAACTGTGCCAATATACTAGTATTCCACATAGAGAAATCCTTCCTAGCCACCCACAATCCAAAATTTCCTGGTTCAGTTTCTTTGGCGACATTATCTTGACCAAGACTATGAGTGAGGACATCCTATGCACAATCATTCAGATTCTCAACACCTTCTCTTCCATTTTGTTCAACTGGTCCTCCTCAAACCCAACAAGCCACCCTCCTCAGTGTCAGTCTCCACCTCACATATGGCTCATTCAGGACCCCCGAGCACATCAAACCTGTCAACCAACAACAACTCCATTTCAACATCTGCCACCTCTTCCACATTGATAAGTTCCTTCCAACAGTCCGACTACAAGTGGTCATCACATCTGCAGTGAATGAATGCTGAGGGTCTGACTGCGGCCTTGGCAGATGGAAATTACACTCTCCATCTTGTCCCATGCTCACATGTCAGCTATGATTCTCCAGATACCCAGTGACTGGCCACAAAGGATAGGAGCAAGTGAATTAAGCTCTCTGCCCTGAAATAACAACTGTCCTCCCCACTCCTCTCACAGTGGCATTCCACTGCCCACCCAACCCAAGTAGTATCCCTGTCCATTACTGTTTTGCCCTTGCTTCCAAGACCTAGTTGTAAAACTTGACACACACATCCATCTACTACTAGCTACTCTAATCCAGGCAACAGGAATATCCTACCCTCTGAAAGACAGAGCCACCTTTGAAAGCAGCCATGTAATCTGCCAACTTAGCTGCAGCCATTACACAGCATTCTATGTGTGCATAACCACTAAGAAGCTGTCCATATGAATGGCCACCGCAAACTGTAGCCAGAGACAGCTAGCCCACCCACTTGCTGGGCCACACAACACCAAGTTCAATTGGCTGCTTCACAGCCCATATCATGTGGATTCTTCCCACCAACCCTAGCTATTCTGAACTGTGTTGGTGGGAACTTTCCCTGCAACATATCCTTCACTCTCATACATCCTATGGCTTCATCCTTTGTTAGTCACTGTCCTCCTCCCACCTCTATCCCCTTGCCTTCTCCCACTTCAGCCTTGCACAGACCTCCTATCCCATGCATAGGAATTTCTCTTTCTCTGCCTCTCTTCTATCCGTCCCCTTCTACCCCAGAATAGTCTCTTCATGCTACACCTAACAAACCACCATCCAATCTCAACCATCACCTACACACTCCCACAGGGAGCACATCATCTTCCCTCTCCTCTATTCTGCTATCCCTCCCCTTTCCCATCACACATCTCTTCTGTAACCCCAACAGCCACCCCATCCAAGACTGCTACACACCCAAGCAGCTGGGCTACAGTGCCTGAAGAAGATAGTGGCCATTTGTGAGCAAGTTCCACATGAGTGAATGCCAGTGTGTCTTCCTTCATTTACAAAGTGAGCTATTTTTGTGTGAGTGCAGTATTATTTGAATTATCACCATGTTATTTATTAATGGCAAAATAACTAATTTTGCATAGTTTCACTGACGAAACTGCATAAAGGTGGGAATTTAAGGAGATGGGAGCTGGATAAACTGACAGAACCAGAGGTTGTAGACAGTTTCAGGGAGAGCATTAGGGAAAGATTGAGAGGCATGGGGGAAAGAAATACAGTAGAAGAAGAATGGGTAGCTTTGAGGGATCAAATAGTGAAGGCAGCAGAGGATCAAGTACGTAAAAAGATGAGGGCTAGTAGAAATCCTTGGGTAACAGAAGATATGTTGAATTTAATTGGTGAAAGGAGAAAGTATAATAATGCAGTAAATGCAGCAGGCAGAAAGGAATACAAACATCTCAAAAATGAGATCGACAGGAAGCACAAAATGGCTAAGCAGGGTTGGCTAGAGGACAAATGTAAGGATGTAGAGGCGTATCTCACTAGGGGTAAGATATATACTGCCTACAGGAAAATTAAAGAGACCTTTGGAGAAAAGAGAACGACTTGTATGAATGACAAGAGCTCAGCTGGAAACCCAATTCTAAACAAAGAAGAGAAAGCAGAAAGGGGGAAGGAATATATAGAGGGTCTATACAAGGGCAATGTACTTGAGGACAATATTATGGAAATGGAAGAGGATGTAGATGAAATGGCAGATATGTTACTGTGTGAAGAGTTTGATAGAGCCCTGAAAGACATAAGCCAAAACAAGGCCCCGGGAGTAGACAACATTTTTTTAGAACTACTAATAGCCTTGGGAGAGCGAGCCCTGACAAAACTACGTTTCTAGCCTTCGTAGACTTAGAGAAAGCTTTTGAAAATGTTGACTGCAATCTCGCTTTCAAATTCTGAAGGTGGCAGGTGTAAAATACAGGGAGCAAAGGGCTATTTACAATTTGTACAGAAACCAAATGGCATTTATAAGAGTCGAGGGACATGAAAGGGAAGCAGTGGTTGGGAAGGGAGTAAGACAGGGTTGTAGTCTCTCCCCGATGTTATTCAATCTATATACTGAGCAAGCAGTGAAGGAAACAAAAGAAAAATTCGGAGTAGGTATTAAAATCCATGGAGAAGAAATAAAAACTTCGAGGTTCGTCGATCACATTGTAATTCTGTCAGAGACAGCAAAGGACTTGGAAGATCAGTTGAATGGAATGGATAGGGTCTTGAAAGGAGGATATAAGATGAACATCAACAAAAGCAAAACGAGGATAATGGAATGTAGTCAAATTAAGTCGGGTGATGCTGAGGGAATTAGATTAGGAAATGAGACACTTAAAGTAGTAAAGGAGTTTTGCTATTTGGGGAGCAAAGTAACTGATGGATGAAGTAGAGAGCATATAAAATGTAGACTGGCAATGGCAAGGAAAGCGTTTCTGAAGAAGAGATATTTGTTAACATCGAGTATTGATTTAAGTGTTAGGAAGTCATTTCTGAAAGTATTTGTATGGAGTGTAGCCATGTATGGAAGTGAAACGTGGGCGATAAATAGTTTGGACAAGAAGAGAATAGAAGCTTTCGAAATGTGGTGCTACAGAAGAATGCTCAAGATTAGATGGGTAGATCACATAACTAATGAGGAAGTGTTGAATAGGATTGGGGGGAAGAGAAGTTTGTGGCACAACTTGACCAGAAGAAGGGATCGGCTGGTAGGACATGTTCTGAGGCATCAAGGGATCACCAATTTAGTATTGGAGGGCAGCGTGGAGGGTAAAAATAGTAGAGGGAGACCAAGAGATGAATACACTAAGCAGATTCAGAAGGATGTAGGTTGCAGTAGGTACTGGGAGATGATGAAGCTTGCACAGGCTAGAGTAGCATGGAGACCGCAACAACAACAACTTTCACATTCACTGTAATGATATTCAAATTTCACTCTGTCACATACTACTGAAATGTGCATCGGCGAGCCAATTCACACGATTCCTAATGTTTTCCTTAGTTTGGTAACATGTAAGTTCTCGTTTTCCAAACTTTCTTTTTTGTAGGAAGTTTTCAAAGATGGATTTAATATTGTTTCCCATGATGTCCTCAGACACCAATCACTTAAAAAACTGTAAGTATCCTAATCAATAGTTGGATTAGGAAAGTCTCCCTCAATGTTGGCAGTATGACTGGGGAACATACATAATAATGGAGAGAGATTTCCTTGAAAGTTTTTGCTTACAAAAATTCCATTACAAGTTGATGCTCATCCTGATACTGAGGCTTGGCCAAACTGTCTTGCATGCAAATTCAGTTTCTGTCTCAGAGGATTTGAGTTTGTCTATTATGACAAATATACCACCTCCATGTCCCATCAGCCAAACTGTTTGACATGCACTGGATCTAATGAAAGTAGGTTGGAGTAATTTTGCAGACGTTCGAAGACTTATATAAGGTAAACTAGTACGGGGAGCTAAATCATATGTCTTTGGACTATTGAATACAACCACACCACCACCATTGAGGTCTGTAGTGGAAAAATAATAAAGCCCCTTAGTCTTCTACATTATCTCTAAGAAACTGTTTTTTTTTTTTTTTTTTTTTTTTTTTTTTGTGTGTGTGTAAAGAATTGTATCATAATATTTACTGAGACTATTTCTTCAAAACTATGCAAACAATTAGCTAGTAACTGCGGTTTCATTTGACACTGTAAAGATCACTGAGATTTTGAAGTGTTGCCATATTTGATTAGCCCAGTGATAAAAAAACCAGCAGCAGAAGTGTTCGTCATTTGTTTACAGGAATGGTGTGTGACATGACAACAGGTGTCAGCCCAAGGGCAGAAAAAGTTAAGTACTGTAGTAAAAATAGTTATCTTACTCAGGTAACTGAAGAAACTAAATGTATTTCTACAGCTGTAGTACACATAACAGAAAATTATTTGGAATTCACAAATTTTGAATGAACACAATGGAAGCCTGTTATTGTGATCATAGTACAAGATGTCCAGACTAGAGGTAGTCACAAATAAATTCTTATAACGAAAGAACTCAACATTTTATATTGTTGTGTAAACACACAATCGATAGGGACACTTCCAAGATCTGATCCTCATGATTTCATGGGCACCACCACTAAGCCACATGCACACCAGTGGTAGGGCATACCTGTCTCGACATGTTTGCAAACTAGCCAGTTCCACCAATGCCTTCAGACATTATTTTCCAGAAAAATGTTGGACTCCCCCACCCCCACCACATTCATGAGGATGTTACCAGGTTTCTCCACAAGACGTTTCTTGAACACTGGATCAGAAGGGAGGAGGGGGGGGGGGGAGGAGGTTGTCCTATTGCCTGGTCCTCTTGGTCTCCTGGTCTGACACACTATTTTATTTAGTGAATGGAGGTACATCTAGGGCACTGTTTACAGAACAAGGGTTCTATGATCTGGTAGACTTAAGACAACAGACCTACACTGCAGTACTGACCATGACATATGCAATGCTTATGCATATGTGGCGAGAAGTGGAGTACCTTTTTTTCGATACCTGCCAAAATACAAACAAGCCCAACATTGAACTGTACCAACAAGCATAAAAACGTTTTTGCTCTTGTGTACTGTGTTGGAAAAATAAACTTATAAGGCTTAACAGGTACTGAAATATAGAATGTGCTTTTGTATACCTCTAGCCTAGACACCTTGCATAAGGAATGGGCAAATTGCTACATATATGAACCTGGACATCTTGTATAAGGAAAGGTCAAATTGATATCCATATGAACAGGGGAATAAACCCCCAAGCTATGCCAAGTCACTGGTATGCTACCCAACAGTTTGTTACCAGAAACTACAATTAAAATTTAAAGCAAAATAAATAGTCTCTATTGTGTTCTATCTGCATGCCTGACGTCGGGAGTCAAAGGGCCGACGTCTGGTATCGGAAGACTCAGTAATAATCACTGGGTCACAGAAAAGACGCGACTTCTGTTTATAATATTATTTAAAACAAACAGCTTAAATCTTTGGAATGAATCTTTCAGTCTACATAGCTGGTTCGCAAGTTGCCGAACTGTTAAACATTGTGCCCTTGCGTTTACTTACCAACTGCGTTATGACTACGGACTCATCATAGAATGGATATTGCGGAAGGGTATAAAGTTCCATCTCACTTTCACGTTACCATCATATGCTAAATTCAATTAATTGTTATTTACTTTGAAATCAGGTAAGTTATTTATGCATGCGTTTGTTATCCCTGTCCTGGTTATTAGTGACCTCTATCAAACACTTAATACTCACATGTTAGCTTCTACAGTAGGAATGTTTGCTAGACAGTTCTCCTTCTTGAAGTATGTAATGGGTAAAGCAATGTTTCGTTTCCTTCTTCAGAATCAGTGGTCCTCATGATATTCTGATAACAGCTATACAGGCTTTCATGAAGCCAACAATACTTTGACGTCCAAAGTGTCACAGCTTATTAATACAACGACTTGACATGATGATTCACTCTGTCCACCGTTCACTAGAAGATGTGAAGGAACGTTCGAAAAACTTCTCTCCGCAGCTTAACGAAATACATTCAACACTGGATGCTTTAGTAAACCACTACACCTACAACTGTAGCTAAGTATGTCATAACGTGCAGAACTGCAACGTCGTAAGTGGGTAAAACCACATTAAAGAAAATACAGTTTATAAAGCACAATTGAAAAACTATTGTCACAACACTCTACTCTCGCCCAACCTTTCAAAACAAATTTAGTTAATCCTTCACCCTCCCCGGCGAAAATTTGCATATATCGATAGTCCTGTTTTTGTCAATGTCATTATCGACGCATCACGGCAGCTTTCGTCCAACGTCAGAGATTATCAATTATAGACATAAAAATTCGAAAACTGAATGTAACTAACAAAAAGCTAGCTTGCAATAAGAATGGGGAAGTAAGAGAGGAGTATACAATTCCAGTAAGTACCGACGTAAGTATAGCCAATGACACGACCCTCGAAAATTAGTTCTTACTAAATATTTTACAAAACATGTGCAAGTAGTTATAAGTGGATGTATACTGACTCAATATTTTCGGCAGTGTATAATGTTACCAGCACATACAGCCAGGTAACAAAATCATTTAGACAAAATGAATGTATCTTATTACCAGCAGGTAGACAGGATATGTAACGTCCTTTCCGCAAATAAGCATCCGATTTGTATGTCTGTGGGTTACTTTAAACTTGAAAATGTGAGAACGATTTTTTTAATATGCTGATATTTAGGCTGAGATATGTAGTCAGTATCTTAGTAGAGACAATATCAATTTTGCTACAATGAACTCAATTAATTAGGAGATGAGTTAAATCAGTCTAAAGGAAACTGTACAAATATCACACTGAAAGTCAATATCTTCCTATAAAATGTAAAAAAAGAAATAGACCAATTCTTCTACAGCCTAAAATACACATCACTTATTCGATACATGAAAGAACGAATAAAATAAGTTATAAACTAGAGTCACCAGACAGAAACGAACACAACGTATTTGGGTCATCCATAAGACAACTTTAAGAAATTATGATTGTCACAATCAACTATCAAATACACAAAAAGCAGTATGCAGAATATATGGTTCAAGAAACGGGGAGAGGCTATGAAAACTCAATACTGAATGACATTTGGATAGAAACAAGAGGTCAAATACCTTCTGCTATGTAGGAGTTCTGGGACCTTCAACACTGCACAATATTTTAATGTGTTGTTCTGCCATTACAATGTGTGATTGATACTGTCTCGGGCTCGAAATTTTCATGTGGTTTTGTAATGATAGATTTAGGAGAGATCAAGTCTGATACCAGCACATTATTCGAAGTTCAGCCATTGCTGCTTAGTTTCAAAGAACAACTTACAAGAAGTGGAAAAGCAATTTCGGAACCAATACAACAGTTGCAACAAAAACAAAAGAATGCTAAGTATGTACACAATCTTGGACTTGGGTATGTTCATTAGTGGTTTACATCAAAATTATTATTTAACAAATGGCGTGTAATGCGTAAATTGAAATTAGCCTGCTCTAGTACTGTGCCCATTAATATTATATTATTAACTAACGAATGCAGGGAGTACAAAAATGCATACTTATTTACAATGAATTGTTCCTGAAAACACATTCTTTGCAGTACACAAATATTATGAATGTTGTCAGGGGAATAGTCAGAGATATTAACTACTCTTGTTCTTAGAATCAGCGTAAATAGATTAAATTTAAAAAATCTCTCCTTCAAATAAATACCGACCAGCTCAGTTGTAAAACTAGATAATTCCAAGAAATATATTAAAACCACAAATACCGAAAATCAATACGAAATTGAGGCCATTAAAGACAGCTCATTTATAATAGCAACAAAACAAATCGAAAACTAAAGCTGAAACATAAATGAATTAGATTTTATTTTCTGTTATAACCAGTCAACCCCAATTCACCAAAGAGCCTAACTTCCATGTATAAAACAGCTTCAAACATCTGAGTACCATGTAAGCGAGAAAAAGTTTACATAAAGTTTGAAATTATTTTTAAACTTTGTTAGAAGTCGCTAAAAGCTCACATTACGAAGCACTGGATGAACAAAAACTAGGCAATGTGCACTGCAATTTGAGTAAAAGCTAGTTTATCACAAATCAATTTTTATGACATCATTTCTTTTAAACGACATGTTGTACAACGATATAAGGGTAGGTAGTAAAGAAGGGACAAATTAAAACGTCATGTCTGATGATGCCGTTTCAGTGAATGAACAGTGAAAATGTACTAAGCGACATTCATTTTTTCTCTGGTCGTTTTCTGGAGGTGTCAGAGGGAAAAAGATTCGAAAAAGTTTGAAGTTATATGTAAAGTTTGCTGGACGTCACTTAGTGCTCTCATTCTCAACTACTGAATGAATAAGGTACGGGCATGTGTCTCATTAGTTATGTTGCCTCGAGAATAATGCGCAGCTTCTAGATGTAATACTTATCTTAATGTGTAAACCTTTAATGTAACATTATACCTCTTAATGAGTAGATTATGATAGCATTTCAAATTTTTAACTTGGGCGAGTATTACCATCTATGATATAAAATGTCAGACTATATTATCAGAATTAACAAACTAGCATAGATAGTAGAGTCCATTAATAGTTAAGTTACAGTCATAACAAATGTTCTTGACAGCGGTTCTACAGTAAATTTTCCAGATAGTTAGTTAGTTAGTTGTATGTCCCTTAGATCCTATTCGTGATAAATTTTGCGATGTGAATTGCGACAGATGAACAAACTTTTAAAGTAAGGATGAAGACATATTTAGGGCCTACATGGCATAAGCTAGCCATTTACAATTTTATTATGTATACATGACTAATTATTTCTATGCAAGAATTTCTTGTTAATATCGAGTATAGATTTAAGTGTCAGGAAGTCATTTCTGAAAGTTTTTGTATGGAGTGTAGCCATGTATGGAAGTGAAACATGGATGATAAATAGTTTGGACAAGAAGAGAATAGAAGCTTTCGAAATGTGGTGCTACAGAAGAATCCTGAAGATTAGATGGGTAGATCACATAACTAATGAGGAAGTATTGAATAGGATTGGGGAGAAGAGAAGTTTGTGGCACAACTTAACCAGAAGAAGGGATCGATTGGTAGGACATGTTCTGAGGCATCAAGGGATCACCAATTTAGTATTGTAGGGCAGCGTGGAGTGTAAAAATCGTAGAGGGAGACCAAGAGATGACTACACTAAGCAGATTCAGAAGGATGTAGGTCGCAGTAGCTACTGGGAGATGAAGAAGCTTGCACAGGATAGAGTAGCGTGGAGAGCTGCAACAAACCTGTATCAAGACTGAAGACCACAACAACAACCTAAAATACTTCTTCCCTATATCAGATATTTTATTTCAATGGATAAATTGCCAAATCCTTTATAGCTTCATATTTCATCCCTGTCTGTGGCAATGTTAGATTCACTAAAGGGTAATGAAGATAATTATTTCTTCTAGTGTGGCACTCATTAATATTTCCGTTGTTCTGAAACCCACATAAATTGTTGATAACAAATTTGGTAAGTGAATAAAGGTACTGTGAGAGTGTTGTTCGTATTTACAGCTGTTTAAAGAGATGGCAGCAAGATACGTCTGCATGAACCCCACACACTATTCTAATTACTTTCATTTGTGCAGTGAATGCTTTCTGATAAAGTGAGAGGTTACTCCAGAATATTATCCTGTAATACATCACTAAATGAAAGCAAACAAAATATATTCCCTTACTGACTTCTGTATCCTGAAAGTTGGCGATAATTCTAATCAACTGAGAAATGAAAGTGTAGGGAAAGTGTAGCCCAAAATTTCAAGACATCAGTATTTGTTTTATTGAGAAAATATACACAGACAAACAGATAAAACAAAACTTAAAAGGTCATACATAGGAATATTTACTTTATTCTTTAACTCATATTTTTATTCTATTGTTACAAAAAGTGACACTGTTGTATTTTTCTCCTTCAATAGTGCTGACTTTCACTATTTAAAAACTCCATTTTTAAGGACTATCTCTAACTCGTTTATTAATGCAACATTTCGAATTCTTCTTTGTCTGGGTATTATAAAACCTGTATCATTTATAGTTTTCTGTGCTTTGGCCTGTTTCGAGTAACAACACTAATCAGAAAAATATCAAAATCCTCACGCAATCTTCACTATGACTAAGGAGACAAAAAAGCACGAAATTAACTTGCATTTCATCAGTGACTGATTGCAGGAAGAACCAGGAAACAAGTTACCCAAAGGTCACAGATGTCTTCCAAATAAGAGGTAGGGGGCACAGGTTCTTTCTGCAAAGATTCTGGAAAAGGATAATGATGTGGTGATAGAGGTTTGAAAGTGTAACCTGTACTGACACAGAACGGGGTTATAGTATCGAGAGTAGGTCCATTTGCCAGTAATTTCTTAATGTATTCCATGACAGTTTCGAAGCCTAAAGCTTAATCTTCAGGTGCCACCACCTGTAAGCCAGAGTAGGGGCTACTAGCGTACATGTGATATGGGTTGACATACAAAACGAAAGGTAAAGTTCTAAAAAGTGGCGTACTCACACAATCATTAAAACATAAATGGGCTGTGGTCAAGCCAGTCAGTCATGAAGGAGCTATGCCAACATCAGACAAATGCATAGTACTGGAACAAAGAGGATAACATTGAGGGAAGGATTTTAACAGAAATGAACACAATAATAATATAAATAAATAAGTAAATGAACTCACACTTAGGACGAGCTACCACAGTGCCCACCTGACAGCACAGTACATCAGTGACTAGTGCAGAATGCCCAGAAGCCAGTTGACTGTGATATCAGAAGCAACTGACCTAGGAGCCAATTACGTAGGAAACCAAAGCAGGCAACAAAAAAAAAGAGTTGGAAACAGGGTCTGACGACCCAATCTGCGTACATAAGTCTGATACGTAACCTCGATACAAAATAGAACTACGAATAAGAGAATAAATATGATAACATATAAAAATAAGTATTCGGCAAAAACTCATAAAATGCAATGTGACACAGAGCATCAGAATAAAAAGATGTAAGGTAAAAATATATTGAAACAGAGAGTGTGGATGATATATAAAAATATATCCAAAAACCGAGCAGAAGGAAATGTGAGTTGAAATGTTTTAAGAGAATGATGCCAACTGTTAAGATTGGTACTCATGTATAGGCTCATCTTAAAGGGCCAAAACAAGATATTGTATAAAAAGATTAGTTAGGCCTTAAGACGTGTCTACAAATTTAGAGTTCGTTTCTGTTTTCAGACATTATCACCAGTCTCTATTGATCAGCTCTGTGAGCAGACTCAGTATGGGGTTAGTCAATGGTCGCCAAACTTATGAAGTTTGTGAGCTATTCTACTGTTTTTAAACCCCAATGAAAGCTTAAAAAACTAGCACAGAAACAAGAACATTCTTTTTTTAAAAAATACTTACATTTCTTTATTGCTTGATAGTGCCAGTATAAATGGGTATAATTTAGCATCTTACACTTGTAGATGTATGATGGATAAAGAAGGTGTCGCCATTTTCATAAAATAAGGGTATAAATGCAAAACTGTAGAAGTAAGCAAATTTTGAGGTTTGTGCATGTGAACTTCTGCTCAATAATGTAGTGTTGATATTAGCAACAATTTACAGGTCCCCATTAGGCGACTGGAAGCTGTTCATAAAAAAGTTAGATTCCCTATTATGCTGTCTGTTAGACTAAAAGAAGAAGTTTTTAATCTGTGGTGATTTCAATGTAAACTTTCTAAGTAATTCTGATAGGAAAAGTGAACTATAAGTGCTATTAACAACATATAACAGAATAATATTTTGGGATAACTCAACATTTAGACAAAAAGTATTCACTGCTCAAAAGAAAGTGGTTAGAATAACGTGTGGGGTTCATAGTCGCACATCTTGTAGGCAGCTTTTTAAAAGATTGGGAATTCTTAGAACAGCCTCACAATACACCTACTCAGTAATGAATTTCGTTCTCAGCGTCATGGACCAGTTTTAAAACAACAAAAATATTCATGATTATAATATCAGAAAAAAGAAAGTCTTACACTATCCTTTTTTCAACCTATCTTTGGCACAGAAAGGGGTAAAATATGCTGCTATAAAATTTTTTGTCAAATTACCAGATGAAATAAGGTGTCCGACAGACAGCTGTAATAGCTTCAAAAATAAATTAAAATCGTATCTCCTTGACAACTCCTTCTGTACCATACATGAATTCTTGAATAGGAATAAATAAATCTATAAATACAGTATATTCATTTTGTGCCATATATATATATATATATATATATATATATATATATATATATATATATATATAAATTTGTTTCATATGTGCATTTCTTGTGCACTTGACACGTTACACATCATAATGGCTACCATACCATGTGATTAATCAATGGGACATGCAACCAACTGTCTAGCTAACTTGGGAACTTACATTCCAGTCAATAGGAAACAAATGTTGCTGAAACTATATAAGAAAAAGAAATTGAAATTGAACTCTACATAAGAAAGAAACTGATATGTAGTTTGTAATAAATTACAAATGTAAGAACAGGTAGTTTTCTCGTCAGTGAAAGTGATGGCAGTCTTTTTGTCACCAATAAGTTTTTAATAGCAGCTGCCATTTGTGTACCGTATTCCAAGTGCTCATCAGTCAGTCTGTTTTATACCTATTTGTTTATACAGATTTCATACTAGAATAGGAATATCACACAGACATTTCAAGCTGTAAATTACCTTCACTTTATGAACAACCTGGACCAAAATTTGATATTATTCTCTAGGAACAAAAATCCAGATATTATCAGAGCTTCAAGAAAACGATTTTAAAGCCAAATCATTTTGAAAATCAAAACCTCTTGAGCACTGTCTTCATGAAAATAAAAATGCTCAGTGACAGAAGTAGAGAATTTTTCCGCTTCAATCTGTAAACAAGGCGACTTGACAAACTGTGCAACAGCTGAAAGGCTTTTGAAATCTTGGAACCATATGTTGAACTATTTCTCAAACCTGCAAGAACTACTGCGTATTGTTTGTTGTTGTAAGGAAGTGCTGAAGAGCCTTACTTGTCAACGTTTTGTTTCAAATAGGCA
Organism: Schistocerca gregaria; assembly: GCF_023897955.1. Lineage (NCBI taxonomy): Eukaryota > Metazoa > Arthropoda > Insecta > Orthoptera > Acrididae > Schistocerca > Schistocerca gregaria. Next base: position 858,026,116 of record NC_064920.1, on the reverse strand, counting down.
AAGTCTTTGTATTCCTCTTGAATGGGATTTGTCACACAGTTTCAGTCTTTTAGAGAGTGAATCAAAATCTGAAATTGTTCCATTAATATCTTTTTACCTACCTTGAAATTGCAAGTTAGAGATACCTAAATTTTCTGTAATGACTGGAAGAAAAGCAAAATCCTGTAACCAGACTGGGTCCTCTAGTTCACAGGATTCGCCTCATCCTTTCAAAAATTCTATTAAGGCAGGAAGCAACTCTTTAAGACGTTGTGAAACTCTGACTCTACTAAACCACTGAACTTCCACATGAAGCAGTACATCGTCATACTGGTGACAACTTAGTTAATCACTCATTTCTCTGTACAAACGTCTCTTAATTATATGTGATCTAGCTTTGTTCACTACTGTTACGGCCATTTCTATTACATTGTTCATACCTAAAAACTTTCGACACAGGGACTGCTGATGTATTACACAATGGTAAGACAGAAATTTCGGAAAAGGAACTGTGGTTATTACATTGCCTCCATCACTTGGTAAACCCACCAACTTCTTTACAGGAATATTTTCAGAGTTGATAAAATATTTGAGTGTTAAAAATATGCCTCGTCCGTCAGAGCATCCGTTAGTGGTTTAATCCTTACCAGCTCCTCTCTTATTTCGAAATAATCAAAAGCTTGCAAAAATGGCCAACTGAGCTGTATCAGTTGATTCAACAAGTTGTAAGGAAAGTAGCTGCACCGATTAAAATCAATTTTACGTTGTGAAATAACAACAGAACTTATAACCTCAACCCTCCCCTCACTATATTTTCAGAAAGATATACCAGTTTAATAGCAGACATTATCTCACCTTTTGAAACTATATAATAAAAAATCTGGAGATTTAAAAATATATTTCTGTGTAATTCACTGTCTTTGCATGGTTTCTTAATTATTTGAAACTTAGTATGACTATTCAGTTGCTGCTTTATTGTCATCTAATGGCTTAAAATATCTGTTGAGCATTATCTTTGGATTTTAGGTGCCTTATCTTTTATTTCCTTAGAGCTGAATCCAGTGGGAAATCCCTTCCAGTCCCTCAGTGAGTAGTTTTGAAATGATGTTCGACGTTCCCTTTCTTCTCACCTGATACAGTTGCACAGCACAGTAAATACAAACACTTGTGCTTTGCCTGTGTAAAGAAATAATCGATTTTCTTTTGTGAACGAATGTGCAAGCTCTTTGATTTTGGTTGAACATGACATCATTAGAATAAATCTTTTTATCAATGAACAACTCAAACTATCCACATTAGCAAATGTCTGATATATGCAGGAAAAACATAATGTGCATGACTTCGTGCAACTATGTGGCTAACAATTGACATTCTTGCCTGACAATGGAAATTGTACACGAGAAACAAGCAATTCTTGTCATGAGTGCAGTCTGAGATCAGACCAGTGGAGCAATTTAAAGTAGTCACCCTCAACATTACTGAAATCTACTGAAAATATTCCAATGAACTATGAGCAGGTCACGGTGCTGAATCAACTACTTCTGTTAGGTGGGGGATCGAACATAGGTTCAGTTTCTCTTGGTGCTGTTAGCAGATGGTGTTTTCAAGGTATGGTCTAAGTCCCAAATGGAATCAAAAATGGAAATTGAATTGGCTGAAACAATTTTTTAAAGGGGGACACTGCTGTCACAGGTGAGAAAATGGCATTTGTTGTGGTGCAGATTCTGATTTCAGGCTATTAGTGTTAAAGGATCAAAATATAAAATTTTAGTCTAAACATGTGAACATATAAACGACATTTAATTAACATTATTACATCAAAATATTAGAGGATTAAGAAATAAAATCTATGAACCTCCAACTGGTTTAGATGAAATGCTGCATATATATCATGTACATGAAATATATGTTTCTGAACATCATTTCACCACTTATATGGGAATGCTAAGTGTGAATGGATATAATTTAATGTTGTACTGTGGGTCAAGCATGGATAAAGGAGTAGTTGCCACTTATATTAAGAAGGACTGTAAATATAGAAGCATTCATGCCCACAGGATTCACAGTGATCAGCATATGCTGCAGAAGCAGATTTTCATGGAAAATTAGGACCAATGACGAAGCAGTTTGGTCCCCTCCCCCCTTAAACCAACCAACTATGGAAAATTCATTAGGATTCTTTTCACATACAGGGCTGTTCTGAATGATCTACGAAACCATTTGACCTGTATTAAACTTACTGACTATCAGCTGGGTACGAGGTAAAGACACTTAGTTCAATTTTTAGAGCAAAGTTATTTTAGAGCTATACTTGATTCACTTGCCATTTTATGTAATTCAGCTGCCCCAACACAATTTGCAACAAGAACCATGAGAACCAGTAACATTGTGAATGATGACATTTATAGAGATCACTGAGACTGTAAATTCATAGCGTAATTCATACAAGTACGTTTTCATACATGATATAGCCAACTAAACATTCAGAGATCAAACCGAGAGGATCATATGATGATGACTGCCATCAGCTTGGCAGGCAGATATATTGTCCACCCAGCTACAGAGTTGGACAATATCAGGGCATATGATATAAATAAAAATAACAGGAAAGCTCCAGTGGCAGTAAGTGGAACAGGAATTGAAGAAATCTACAAGAATTTGCATAGAACAGATCGAAAGATGTCCACAATACAACTAGTGAAATAAAAAGCCATATTAGACAGCCAATAACGTCAATAATATTTTTCTATTATATATTATATTCTTCTCCATAAAATAGCGATTGGCGTGGAGAAGCATTATGGTTTTAATAGTTATACGTGAATACTGCGAAGATGTGCAATACAAGTTATACACCAAACTAAAGACGTATTTGAGTGAATGTAACACATGAAAATAACATTGTCACATATCTTCACTCCCTATCCAGCTACTGTTGAGGAAGAATGGCCTGCCTTGCCTCCACAAAAATTCAGACACCTCTTTCAAAGTGTTCTCAGCAGAGTTAAAGCCTCATAAAGGTGAAAAGTGGACACACTTTGTACTAATGTGCACAACAGATGTCTGGTTACTTTTGCTCAAATAGTGTATACAGGGTGTTCGAAGAGATTCATATAATTACACAAGACTATATCTTCATATGTAACACTTACATGCCACATAAAATAATGTACACTGAATTTAAGCATTTTGTGTTTGTGGCACACACGTACACATTCATAAATGGACACTTATAACTAAACACCAAGAGTAATTTCAAAGTTAACCCTTGTACCAGAAACAAGATGCACTATTCTTGGTAGCTGGGTCTATTATTTCTACACCACTTCTCCCCATTCCCGCCACCCTCCCCCATATATTGCAGAGCACTTTTGCCAACTGAGCTACCAAAGTACGACTTACAGGTCGTCCTCTATATGTTCTAGTGCCAATTTCTCAGGAAAAGTTCTGTGAAACTGGAAAGGTATGAGATGAGATACTGGTGCAAGTAGAGCTGTGAGGAGTGGTCATGAGCTGTGCTTAATACGCCAGAAGGTTCCATATCAGTGCACACTCCGCAGCACAATGAAAATTCCTTGTAGAAACAACCCCTCCAGGTTGTAGCTAAGCTATGTACCCATGATATCCTTTCTTCCAGGAGTGCTAGTTTTGCAGGTGAAATTTGGAAGGTAGGAGATGAGGTAGTGGTGCAAGTGAAACTTTGACGATGGGCTATGAGCAGTGCTCAGCTAGCTCAGTTAGTAGAGCACAGTTAGTAGACGATTTCCTGTCAAAAGGAAAGGTCCTAGGTTCGAGTCCCAGTTCAGCACACATGTTTAATCTGTGAGCAAGCTTCGTAAAAACACACATTCCATTCGAAAGTGAAAATTCATTCAGAAAATTAACTTTAATTTGCCAGCCAGATCTTGTGCCGTCTGCTGTCTGTAGTTTCGTTTCAGGTGATGGCTGCTGGTTAATGGAGAGGTGTGGTAACCATAGCTGATGGCTCAGAGCACTATGGGAGTTAACATCTATGGTCATCAGTCCCCTAGAACTTAGAACCACTTAAACCTAACTAACCTAAGGACATCACACAACACCCAGTCATCACGAGGCAGAGAAAATCACTGACCCCACCAGGAATTGAACCTGGGGACCCGGGCGCGGGAAGCGAGAACACTACCGCGAGCTGCGGACTAGCCATAGCTGATGTCTGCACAGGTGTCTCTGGGTGTGGTGAGGCTTGTACTGTCGGTGTACTGTCTTGCAGTGATGAAGGTAGTACCCATACTGGCTTGAACCACTCCGTATTTCATCAACTGGGATAGTACCTGACCCAAAGAAAATGATTGAAGGAGAGGAATTTCTTAGACCTCATACTAAAAAGCCCTCATTCGCTTAGTTTTATTACTCTGGCGATTTATGCCAGATCAAGAAATGAATAGCGATGCACTATGAAACCTGTTATGGAAATACACACCGTGGGTTTGGTCAGCAGAGTGCCTACAAGAATTTGAGATAATGAGGCAAGTGTCCTTAAATACAGAAACCTTGTATCACCTCAACATGGAGAATGATTTTTGCCTTGCCACAGATGCATCCTCTTGTGGATTAGGTGTTAAGTACCATAGTGCTTAGAGCCATTTGAACCGTTTGTGGGTTAGGGGGATGTTGTTTCAAATACAAGAAATGAATGATACAAAGGAGATGCGAGTAATCAGTTTTGCAAGCAGGGTCCTTTCTAGTTGAGAACAGGCGTACACAGGGATAGAATTGGAAGTCTTATCTGTAGTGTGTTGTGAGGAAATTCCATTACGACACCAATGGAAGACAAATTAATCTTTTGCGACTATCAGGTATTGAGCTTTTACTATCATGTAAATTGTGGGATGCCAGGTAAGCCACATGTGCCTCAGCACTGCAAGAATGCCAGTTTCAAATAATATATGTTAAGGGCAAGGATAACATAGCCGCAGACACATTATCTAGATTACACAGAGGCTTACCTGAATTAACAGAAGTGACGAGGCAATCGCTGGAATGTGAAGTTCTGTTAATTAAGGAACAAACATGTAAGCAGAAATTTCTAAAAATGTGCAGAAACATCACAACCTTGCAGGAGCCAGACCCAGACATGGATAACATAAAATTAACTTGAAATCAGAACCCACTTGTGAACAATATAAACAATACAAGATGCAAAATAACATTTTATTTGATATGAAAGATATAATTTCAGGTAGATGGTGTGTGTGTGTGTGTGTGTGTGTGTGTGTGTGTGTGTGTGTGTGTGTGTGTGTGTGCCAAATGCACATACAGGAGATTTTATGAATGGTCAGTGCATTTAACTAAACTACCTCAATTAGTAAAAACTAAAGAGGAGATAGTAAAGGATGAAATACAGTAAGCAAGAAAGTAAGCATAACACACAGTTACTACAAGGAGAATTTGTGTTACTGAAAACACAAACCAAATGTTCAACGTTAGACAAGAGAAAGAAACAGTGGCAATTAATTTATGTCAGACCATATAAGATATCGTATTCCACATGGAAGAAGCTGCCTACTGGCTAAAGTGGAAACTGGCGAAATAAAAGGTCTCCACCCTTACAAGGATCTGAAAAAAATGTGCCCAATGCGAACAATTTGTAAATAGTAGGTTAGTATTTGTATATAGTAGTCACAAGTGCTTTTCATTTTTTATGTATTTGGTCCCCCCATGAACCATGGACCTTGCCATTGTTGGGGAGGCTAGCATGCCTCAACGATACAGATAGCCATACTATAGGTGCAACCAAAACAAAGGGGTCTCTGTTGAGAGGCCAGAAAAACGTGTGGTTCCTGAAGAGGTCTTTTCAATAGTTGCAGGGGTAACAATCTGGATGATTGACTGATCTCGCCTTGTAACACTAACCAAAATGGCCTTGCTGTGCTGGTACGGTGAACGGCTGAAAGCAAGGGGAAACTACAGCCGTAATTTTTCCCGAGGGTATGCAGCTTTACTGTATGGTTAAATGTTGATGGCGTCCTCTTGGGTAAAATATTCTGGAGGTAAAATAGTCCCCCACTCGGATCTCAGGGCAGGGACTACTCAGGAGGATGTTGTTATCAGGAGAAAGAAAACGCGTTCTACGGGACTAAATGTTGAATGTCTGATCCCTTAATCAGGCAGGTAGATTAGAAAACTTAAAAAGGGAAATTAATAGGTTAAAGTTAGATATAGACGGAATTAGTGAAGTTTGGTGGCAGGAGGAACAAGACTTTTGGTCAGGTGAATAAAGGGTTATAAATACAAAATCAAGTAGGGGTAATGCAGGAATAGGTTTAATAATGAATAAAAAATAGGAATGTGGGTAAGCTACTGCAAACAGCATAGTGAATGCATTATTGTGGCCAAAATAGACATGAAGAGGGACCTGGATAAACTGAAAGAACCAGAGGTTGTAAAGAGTTTCAGGGAGAGCATTAAGGAACGATTGACAAGGAAGGGGGATAGAAATACAGTAGAAGAAGAATGGGTAGCTTTGAGAGATGAAACTGTGAAGGCAGCAGAGGATCAAGTAGGTAAAAAGACGAGGGCTAATTGAAATCCTTGGGTAACAGAATAGATACTGAATTTAATTGATGAAAGGAGGAAATTCAAAAATGCAGTAAATGAAGCAGGCAAAAAGGAATACACACGTCTCAAAAATGAGATCGACAGGAAGTGCAAAATGGCTAAGCAGGGATGGCTAGAGGACTAAGCTAAGGATGTAGAGGCACGTATCACTAGGGGTAAGGTAGATACTGCCTACAGGGAAATTAAAGAGACCTTTGGAGAAAAGTGAACCACTTGCATGAATATCAACAGCACAGATGGAAACCCAGTTCTAAACAAAGAAGGATAAGCAGAAAGGTGGAAGGAGTACATAGAGGGTCTATATAAGGGTCATGTTCTTGAGGAAAATATTATGGAAATGGAAGAGGTTGTAGATGAAGATGAAATAGGAGATATGGTAATGCATCAAGAGTTTGACAGAGCACTGAAAGACCTAAGTCGAAACAAAGCCCCAGGAGTATACAACATTCCATTAGAACTACTGACAGCCCTGATAAAACTCTATCATCTGGTGAGCAAGATATATGAGACAGGCGAAATACCCGCAGACTTCAAGACGAATATAATAATTCCAATCCCAAATATATAGCAGGTGTTGACAGATGTGAAAATTACCGAACTAACAGTTTAATAAGTCGTTGCTGCAAAACACTAACACGAATTCTTTACAGACGAATGGAAAATCTGGTAGAAGCTGACCTCAGGGAGATCAGTTTGGATTCCATAGAAATGTTGGAACACGTGAAGAATACTAACCCTACGACTTATCTTAGAAGAAAGATTAAAGAAGGGCAAACCTACATTTCTAGCATTTGTAGACTTAGAGAAAGGTTTTGACAATGTTGACTGAAATACGCTCTTTCAAATTCTGATGGTGGCAGGGGTAAAATATAGGGAGCAAAGGCTATTTACAATTTGTACAGAAACCAGATGGCAGTTATAAGAGTCGAGGGGCATGAAAGGGAAGTAGTCGTCGGGAAGGGAGTGAGACAGGGTTGTAGCCTATCCCCGATGTTATTCAATATATATATTGAGCAAGCAGTAAAGGAAACAAAAGAAAAATTCGGAGTAGGAATTTAAATCCATGGAGACGGCTGCAGTGGTCTAGTGGTTAAGGTGATCAGTCCGGAACTGCGCGACTGCTACAGTTGCAGGTTCGAATCCTGCCTCGGGCATGGATGTGTGTGATGTCCTTAGGTTAGTTAGGTTTAAGTAGTTCTAAGTTCTAGGGGACTGATGACCACAGCAGTTAAGTCCCATAGTGCTCAGAGCCAATTGAACCATTTTTTGAACATCCATGGAGAAGAAATAAAAACTTTGAGGTTCGCCGATGACATTGTAATCCGGTCAGAGACAGCAAAGGACCTGGAGGAGCCGCTGAATGGAATGGACAGTGTCTTGAAAGGAGAATATAAGATGAACATCAACAAAAGCAAAACGAGGATAATGGAATGCAGTCGAATTAAATTGGGTGATGCTGCGGGTATTAGATTAGGAAATTAGACTGTTAAAGTAGTAAATGAGTTGTGCTTTTTGGGGAACAAAGTAACTGATGATGGTCAAAGTAGAGAGGATATAAAATGTAGACTGGCAATGACAAGGAAAGCGTTTCTGAAGACGAGAAATTTGTTGACATCGAGTATAGATTTGATTGGAGTGTAGCCTTGTATGGAAGTGAAACGTGGACGATAAATACACTCCTGGAAATTGAAATAAGAACACCGTGAATTCATTGTCCCAGGAAGGGGAAACTTTATTGACACATTCCTGGGGTCAGATACATCACATGATCACACTGACAGAACCACAGGCACATAGACACAGGCAACAGAGCAAGCACATTGTCGGCACTAGTACAGTGTATATCCACCTTTCGCAGCAATGTAGGCTGCTATTCTCCCATGGAGACGATCGTAGAGATGCTGGATGTAGTCCTGTGGAACGGCTTGCCATGCCATTTCCACCTGGCGCCTCAGTTGGACCAGCGTTCGCGCTGGACGTGCAGACCGCGTGAGACGACGCTTCATCCAGTCCCAAACATGCTCAATGGGGGACAGATCCGGAGATCTTGCTGGCCAGGGTAGTTGACTTACACCTTCTAGAGCACATTGGGTGGCACGGGATACATGTGGACGTGCATTGTCCTGTTGGAACAGTAAGTTCCCTTGCCGGTCTAGGAATGGTAGAACGATGGGTTCGATGACGGTTTGGATGTACCGTGCACTATTCAGTGTCCCCTCGACGATCACCAGAGGTGTACGGCCAGTGTAGGAGATCGCTCCCCACACCATGATGCCGGGTGTTGGCCCTGTGTGCCTCGGTCGTATGCAGTCCTGATTGTGGCGCTCACCTGCACGGCGCCAAACACGCATACGACCATCATTGGCACCAAGGCAGAAACGACTCTCATCGCTGAAGACGACACGTCTCCATTCGTCCCTCCATTCACGCCTGTCGCGACACCACTGGAGGCGGGCTGCACGATGTTGGGGCGTGAGCGGAAGACGGCCTAACGGTGTGCGGGACCGTAACCCAGCTTCATGGAGACGGTTGCGAATGGTCCTCGCCGATACCCCAGGAGCAACAGTGTCCCTAATTTGCTGGGAAGTGGCGGTGCGGTCCCCTACGGCACTGCGTAGGATCCTACGGTCTTGGCGTGCATCCGTGCGTCGCTGCGGTCCGGTCCCAGGTCGACGAGCACGTGCACCTTCCGCCGACCACTGGCGACAACATCGATGTACTGTGGAGACCTCACGCCCCACGTGTTGAGCAATTCGGCGGTACGTCCACCCGGCCTCTGGAATGCCCACTATACGCCCTCGCTCAAAGTCCGTCAACTGCACATACGGTTCACGTCCACGCTGTCGCAGCATGCTACCAGTGTTAAAGACTGCGATGGAGCTCCGTATGCCACGGCAAACTGGCTGACACTGACGGCGGCGGTGCACAAATGCTGCGCAGCTAGCGCCATTCAACGGCCAACACCGCTGTTCCTGGTGTGTCCGCTGTGCCGTGCGTGAGGTCATTTCTTGTACAGCCCTCTCGCAGTGTCCGGAGCAAGTATGGTGGGTCTGACACACCAGTGTCAATGTGTTCTTTTTTCCATTTACAGGAGTGTAGTTTAGACACAAAGAGAACAGAAGCTTTCGAAATGTGGTGCTACAGAAGAATGCTGAAGATTAAATGGGTATATCACATAACTAATGAGGAGGTATTGAATAGAATTGGGGATAAGAAAAATTTGTGGCGCAACTTGTCTAGAAGAAGGGGTCGGTTGGTAGAACATGTTCTGAATCATCAATGGACCACCAATTTAGTATTGGAGGGCAACGAGGTGGGTAAAAACTGTAGAGGGAGACCAAGAGATGATTACACTAAACAGATTCAGAAGAATGTAGGTTGCATTAGTTACTGGGAGATGAAGAAGCTTGCACAGGATAGAGTAGCATGGAGAGCTGTATCAAACCAGTCTCTGGACTGAAGACCATAACAACAACAACATGTGAGCTAGAAATAAACTTTACAATAGAAAAACAGTTCCATAAAGTAATAAGAACAGAGTTTTGAGGCACCAGAAGCTATCTTGTATGCTCTTAGAGGTTGTAAAAGCCACTAACATAATAAGAGTCTAACTCATTGTTTCATAGTGTTCCTGCTTCTTATTTGAAGCATTTGTTGGATCTGGTTCTTTCAAATTTTTGGAACCGATATATGCGTGTTGGTTTTTGTTTGAAAAGAACATTTACTGCAGTCGTAAGTAGATGAGAAATAAATTTACGAGAGGAGATCTCTTATATTATATAAAATGTAAATAGTATTCTTGTGACAGACCGGAATCTGCACAGAAGGTCAAAAGGATCCCTTTGAGAGAAAAATTTGACGTAGAAGGCTGTATAGCCATCATAAACATGTATATAATGTGTTCATACTCAGCATGTATATATATGAAAATGTCAATGTAACCTAAGACAATCTGTACACAAGTACAACTGAAAATGTAAATACCTTTTATTATGGACAAGCTGTCAAACAATGTAGGAACAAAATTGTGACGGTTCATGATCAATGATAAAGCGCATGTGTTGTTATTGAACGTTTTCTATGTAACAAATCACTTTGAACAATAACTTCAGTATGAACACAAAAGTTTATAGTGAAAATGTTATGAGAATGTACAGAAACATTTGCATAGGAAGTGTGGACACTAAAAAGTGTGAACTAACTTTGAAACAGATACAACCTAGGTGAACAGTGACATAAAAGGCAACATAGCACAGTCTATATTTTTAGGGCGAATACTACATGTGTGCAAGCAATAATTTGAATTTCGTATGTGTATTGCAAGCTAAACAAAGGATTTGCAACAGATGCCACAAGGAATATTATTAGCATGGCATGTATCAATGGTCAGCCACCGATTAATAGACACTCACCAAGTACTTATTAGTGACATAGCCATAGCTGTTCATAATCGACAGGCGGATGCAAACTCTGTTACAAACTGTCTAGGCAGTGTCACATTAAGTGTAACAAGAGTGATCTTACAAAATGAAGTGATAAATCTCTACAGAAATGGCTCTGAACTTGACAATAAAAACTAACCATTTAGCGACTTCTCCCCGCCGCCAAACCCTCTGGTAATGAATGGAAATGTATTGCTACTGTGGATTAATTTCATGTAACTGCTGAGAAGCTGTCCAGCCAAGCCGAACAACCGAAGATGAGGAGGCTCCGACGGAGATGGGCAGCGAATCTTGCAGCCACACAGGCTCAGCGCTGGGACCTAAGAGATCGACGCCCAACTCTTGTTCCAGTCAGGCGCTACCTACCCGATAACGACGTGTTCCTGACACGACGCAGGGTGGTAGCGTGCGACATCTTCCACAGTGGTCACAAGAAACGACTTACATCAAAATATGTTTATCTTTTTCACATAAATGAACTTAATGAGGCCACATGTGTATAATACAGAATGTTATAAGTTTACCTCTATTATGACCTTTTGTTATTTTGAAACATTGTATGAAAAACTGATATAAAGCTAAATGTATAATATGAAGCTTTGGCGAGTGTATTACGAACTGTGATATGAAGTGGAACATAAGCAGTAGCTCAAATTTCACTATGGATTTCTTTATGCAAAACTAACATTGCATCTCATAAATGATGTTTAACTTGCTGTCATCACAAACATTTTAAAGTGAAATTGAAAAGGGGGTAGTCGAAGGCTCTGTCCTGGTATTCCTTGGTTTCCCAGTGATCTTTGACTGGATGGGGGAGCAGAAGTTAAATTTTCAAAGTACTGAATAGTGCGAACCATCCCAAATGATGTGTCGATCCAAAAATAACACAATAAATGACAAAGTACTTGTGAGAGAAAGCAATGTACATATTTGCTCATTGATGTAGTTCTGTAAACAGTTTTTTTATTATGTATGTACTCATGTCTGATGTCAGTTCATGTAAAACCATACAACAAAAATGAGCAACAAACTTATAAACTCTACATAAAAAATGAACTTGGAATTGAAGTTTTTTCATTCATGTCAAAGGCATCAATTACAACAGAATTAACAGAAACTGTCAGTTATAAAACATGTAAGTAGGCAATTGACATTAACATGTAAACATGAAAAAGGACAAAGAAATCCATAATTAACTTGCTTTTGCCCAAAAGTGAGCTACATTCAAAGCATTACAGTTACCATACAGTTAGAAGTAATTGTACATAAATGAACATTCATAAATGCAGTTAACTGTAGACTAACAGACATTGAATTAAATTGTCTTTCCCCAGTAACGGGCAACGTCCAAGGCGTTAGAACTGGCCATCATCAACTTTTCTTCAGTGCATGATGATGGGCACAGACAGCAGTTGTGCAGGTGAGACATCTTCTGCTCCTCTCCACACACACGTTTAGGGTTCTCTGGCGTATCCCCATTTTTCATGAGTTTCCTTGAACTGCCCAGCACCAGTTCTTAATCTGCTGAGGGACTTCCAGGCATACCAGCTCTGATTAACACCGGAAGGTAGCTCTTCTTTAGGTTGTCTCCAACCTAGAGGAGCAGTCTCTACTTTTTTCTCCACATGTCTGTGTTGTTGTTGTTGTTGTTTACATAGGCCCTTACCAAACTGTTTCTGGACTTCAAGCGAGACAGTGCTGGCGAATGGCCAAATAATGGGCCAGTGTCAGATGTAAAGGGTCTACATCCTTCTGCTTGAGCAGCTGCTTCACACCTGATGTCGGGGCAGAGCTATACCTGCTAGATGATAGAGCTGCCCCACTTTAGTGGGTCTCAGGCACCCAGTGATTATGGGGCACATCTCATTCAGAGCAGTGTCCAATTGCCTAACATGGCAGGAGTTATGCCAGACAGGTGCTGCATATTCGCCCACAGAGTAGCACAATGATAAAGCCAAAGTCTGAATAGTGACTGGCTGTGCGTCCCAGTTAGATCTTCTTAGTTTTTGTATGATATTATTTCTTGCAGACACTTTCATTTTGGTGTTTTGACAATGTGTTTTGAACGTTAGGGTCCAATCTGAGGTCACCTCAAGATAGTTTGGGGAGAATGAATTTTCAAGTTGAGTGCCATTCCATGAAATATTTAGTTGTTCGTTGGCCTGACTGATTTTTTAGGTGGAAAGCACAGACTTACGTTTTCGTAAGGTTAGGCCTTAAGTTGTTATTTTTGTAGTACCGTCCTTGTTCTTCCAATGCTTCTCACAGCTTATTTTCCACGTCATGGAAATCCTTCCCCTGGGTGGCCAATGCGAGATCATCTGCATACAGAAAACTCTTGGTGTACAGCTGGATTGGTTCATCATTCGTACGCATATTAAAGAGTATAGCGGCCAGAACACTGCCCTGGGGTAGCCTATTCCTCTGTAGTCTCCATCTGCTGCACCGTCCTTGAAATTCCACGAAAAATCTCCTGTTGCTAAGGAAGTTGGCTATTAAGATGGTTAAAGTAGAGTCATTAATGATGTCATAAAACTTTTTAAGGAGTAGTTTATTGTTCACAGTGTCCTACGCATCAGGCAGGTCAACAAAAGCCACACCAGTTACCATACATGATTCAAAACCGTCTTCAATGTACTGGGTGAGATTGAGGATCTGTGATGTGCAGCTTTTACCTGGTCTAAAGCCAGCCTGTTGAGGTATGAGTGAGGAGTCGATTGCTTCTGCCAAGCGGTTCCGAATCACTCTCTCCAAGATTTTATACAAATGGTAAAGAAGTGATATGGCACAGTAGTTCTTAGGCTCACTGTTCTCTTTACCCAGGTTTAAGGATAACGATGACATGAGCTTTCCGCCAGACTTTGTGGATCCTACCACAGCATAAGCATTTTTTAAAAAGAGCAGGACCTAAACGTTCTATTTTCTCATTCCTAAGATTATCCAACCCAAAAGCCTTTCCTGTTTTACACTTACTAATCGCCCTCTGCAGCTCTTCTGAGCAGAAAGATCTAGACAAGTCGGTAACAGAAGCGCGCATTTTATTAGACTTAGGATTGATGTTTCGGTTATCCGATTTCCCATTTAATAATAGTTGATGGGCAATCTGGAGCATTATTAAGGCGTCTGAGAAATTTCCAGGCTTTCTGGCTGTTCTTACTGAAGTCAGTTTCCTCCAAGTTTTTGGTTGTGTTTACAGCTTTTAGATTTGTTTAATTTACCATGTAACCGCAATTTAGCGGATTGCTTTCACTACTCCTGTGGAAGAATTCACACTTTTCTCACCATCCAGATATTTTGTGTAAATCGTTTTGCTATTTGTTTTGATAATCTGCTTAACTTATAAGGCTGTATTTGACAGCATCTTCTGCAAATAATCTAATAGGGCAGCTCAGATTGTCTCCTAAATCGTACAGCAAAAGGCCTTCCTTGGGAAGCGCCAAGTATTACTTTTATTTTACTCGGCGACTTTCTGTCATTGATTACGATCTGTGACCTTTCTAATAGGAGATTATGAACCCAGTCATACAACTGAGACGATACTCCACAGGCAATCAGTTTGACTGCATGTCGTTTGTGAGGCATGGTGTGGAAAGTCTTCTAGGAATCTAAAAATATGAAATTAATTTGACATCCCTTGTCAATAGTTCTCATTACTTCGTGAGAATAAAGAGCTGGATGTGTTTTTCGAGAATGATATTTTCTGAATTCGTACTGGTTTTCAGTAAATCGTTTCCTTTGAGATAACTCATAATGTTCGAACACAATACATGTTCCAAAATCCTACTGCGAATCGACGATAATGATACAGATCTCCGATTCAGCGGATTATTCCTGTTTCTTATTTGGGTATTGGTGTGACTTGTGCATCTTTCCAGTCTTTAAATACCGATATTTCGAAGAGCAAACGGTGTATCACTAAGTATGAAGCGATTGTATCAGCGAACTCTGAAAGGAATCTGAATGGTATACAATCAGGATCGGAGGCCTCGCATTTATTAAGGCATTTAAGCTGCTGCACTACCCCCCAGGATAGCCTGAAACCCCTAGAGGGCGCGTCCCCAGATGGTGGATCGGGGAACGCCTCCCAGATATGGGTGGTAGGAGGGAAATCAGATACGTCCTGCGAACCAACAGGCCGATGCAGTGTCTGACTCAGAGCGAGCGACTGCAAACTGACCCAAAAGTGGGAGGCTGGTGGCAAATGTGGAAAGCAATGTGAAGCTACCACATTACTATTCCCAAGGCGCGCTTGACGCCCCTTCCATGTGCAAAATAATTATTGTAGAGGTAAAACATCCCCTCAATCGGATCTGTTGGAGGGGAGTAGATTAAGGGTAATTGAAAATGTGAAGATAAAGAAAAAGAAAAGAGGAAAACCTAAGGATTAGTACATGGAATGTTCGCACTCTCTTACAATATGGCAAACTGGAAAATGCGTAAAAGAGATGAAGTACAACAGTATAGATATTCTTGGAATGTGCGAGGTGAGACGGGCAGGCAATGGTGCGTTACAGAGTGATGACTACAAACTATTTTATTCAAGCGAGGAAAAGAATGGAATGAATGGAGTAGCTATCACGGTAAAGAAGAAGGCAAAAACTATGATAATGAAGGTGGAATAAATAAATATCACATTATTAATGCTGAGGTTGAAAGGCCACAAGATAGATATAGAGTTCTGATACAGGTCCACTTGCCAACCAGCCACCACAGCGACGATGAGATTGAAGAGTGCTACAGCAGAATTGAATCACTGGTGGTTGGGACAAGAGGCGTCGGGATAGGTGGGCGAAAAATTGTATGCATAAGATTTGCAGATGGCATGGCGATTCTCACAGAAAATAAAGATACGCTGACTCAAACGCTAAATCACCTGAATGAAGCCTGTGCAGCGTATGGTATAAAAATTAGTAAAAGAAAGCCAAAAGCTTGGTCATAGGCCTAAAGAAAACAAAAGTGAAAATCAAGTTGGGATCAGAAATCATAGAACAGGTAAGAGCATTCAAGTATTTGGGAAGTTGGATTAAAGAAGACATGGATTTCCAACAAAATATCAAAGTGAGACTGGCTCTGGAGAAAGATGCATTTCAAAAGCAGAGAAGACTCCTAACTAGTTGTTTAAACAAGGAATTAAGGAAGCGACTGGAGCATGGCCTTGTATGGAGCAGAAATGTGGACTTCGAGAAAGCAGGATGAGAAGAGAATTGAAGCTTGTCAAATATGGATATGGCCTAAAATGGAGAAGATCAGCTCAACTGATAAAGTCAGGAATGAAGAAGTACTGATGAGAGCTGGAGAAGAACCGAGGATGCTGCTGATGTTGAAGAACGGGAAACTAACCTGGATAGGCCACAATCTAAGAAGAGATATCCTTCCAGTAGAGGCAATTGAAGGTTTCGTTCCGGAAAAGAGAGGGAAGGGCAGAAGAAGATTCCAGATGCTGGATGATGTCAGTAGGTCACAAGGAGGGTACCAAAGAATGAACCGGAATGCAGAAGACAGAGAAGCGTGGAGGTCTATTCAGTCAAAACCTGCAGCAAGATACAACCCAATGATGATGACTACACCGAGGATGTCTCTCTCTAAGTTGCTTGTGCTGGCAGTTGTGGAATATTTACTTCATCTTCTTTGGTGAAGGAGTTTCAGAAAAGCGTGGTTAGTATCTCTGCTTTAGTGGCACTGCCATCACTAGCATCACTATTGTTATCGCACAGTAAATGTATTTATTGTGTCTTTCCACTGTTGTGCTTTATATATGACCAGCGTCTCTTTGGATTTTCTGCCAGTTTTCAGGACAGAGTTTCGTTGTGGAACCTATTATAAACTTCTCGCATTGACGTTCGCGCTAAATTTCGAGCTTCCGTAAAACTTTGCTAACTTTGGGAGTTTTGCCCTCTTTTAAATTTGGTATGCTTTTTTCGTAGCTTCTGCAGCAGTGTCGGTTGGTTGGCTGGTTGATTTAGGGGGATGGAACCAAACAGAGAGGTCATTGGTCCGATCGAATTAGGGAAGGATGGGGAAGGAACTCGGCCATGCCCTGTAAAAGAAATCATCCTGGCATTTGCCTGAAGCGATTTAGAGAAATGACGAAAAACCTAAACTGAACAGTGTTCTGGCCTGGTTTGTGTACCATGGGGTATCAGTACCATCTCTTATTAATTTATTTGTTATACTTCTCTCATCTGCCATCGATACTATTTCTTCGAATTTAAACCACATCTGGTTAAATAATCAGACTGGAAAGAGTGGAGACTGTCTCTTAGAAAGGCACCAAGAAAATTTGTATCTCCTTTTCTAAATAGATGTATTTTTCGTTTATTTTTGGTGAGATTGGATGCTACACTATTCAGTCTCGCTATAACAACCGTGATGCTTCCTATTTGCTCAGGATTATTTGTTGCTAAGGGATAGTGTATGTTTTCGCAATCATTTACACTTCGTGTGGGCTTTTGAACAAATTATTCAAAATAATTTTCTGAGAACGCATTCAGAAAGATTTTGGACACATTTTATGTCTACCAGCGACATTAAACGTTGTATTTTCGCCAACATATCATGGGTAGATTTATCTCACCGCCAACTATAATTGTATAAGTGGGGTAAAACTCTAAAATGGGAATGAAGTTTTCTTTGAATTGCTCAGCAACTGTATCACCTCAGTTGGGGGCTTGGTAAAGGAACCAATTATTAATTTATTTCGGTTGTCGTATGTAACCTCCACCCATAATAACTGACGAACAATCTATCTCATTTTCACGAGAAGGTAAACAACTTATGACAGCTATAAACACTCCACCACCAACTGTATTTAATCTATTCTTTCTGTACACGGTTAAGTCCTTTGTAAAAATTTTGGTGAAGTGATATCCGGCTGTAGCCAGCTTTCCACACCTGTAGTGATTTGAGCTACAGTGTTTTCTGGCTAAAAATTGACGTAATTTGGGAAAGAGAAATTGGGGTAAAGTGGACTACTCCTCTTATGCTCTAAAAAGTGAAACATTGGAGCAAATGCTGCTTTTAATTGAAAGTAATCCTGGCATAGGACGCCACAATGAAACTTAACCCGTGGGGCTGACAACATAAAAAGATTGAGAATGTATGCAAAATTTAGTTTACTGTCAACATTTAATTTCCCAAAACAAAGACAGACGTAAATTATGCTAAACAAGTTATGATTGAATTGATTGAATATTGTAAACAACTAACATGTGGTTTAAGACCACAATGGACAAGGCTCCTGGGTGGCAGGTGTGAGTCAACTACTGTGGCTCTAAAAATGTGGGTAATGCAATCTGAACTGATCTGACGCTGAGCAGACTTTGACCGATAATCTACAGAAGTTTATATAGGTGCAGCTGAGAGCAAGTGGTGTTTGATATCTGTACGCCCTGACAAGGCCAGAGCAGCAGTACGTTACCCTGTTTGCTTCGTGCAGCGACTTAACTTGCAGCTGGCGAGATGTGGGCGGTGGAGGCGAGACGTAAGGCGCCGCCTTTGAATCGATCGTGGTCACGAAAGAAATGCAAAAATCTCATGGTCTAGCGATCAGGTGGACGGATCGTAATTTACTCTCTACCAGAGCCCTGAAATCACAGTAGATTTCAGTTTGTGGAACACCCATTCACTGGTTGTACTAAGTACAAATATGGCTCACTTATACAACAGAGCACACAAGGATACCAAACGTCGAGAGTGGTAAACAAAAAACGAATAAGTCTGCCCTTAGCAAATGAGTAGTCTGAGATGCTTGAAGTCACACTGTCGGTACAGTAAGAACTTCACCACAGACTCTCCAGTCTAGCTACTTGCGACTGAAGTTAGTCTTAGAACAGGTCCCAAGCCCTAACCACACATCCCAGAGCTTCGACCAGCAGACTTCTCACCAGACCAAAGTCCAGCACCCGAGTGCTTCACACCTCCCCAGATAAAAAAATTTCCGTTTTCCCTCAAAGTGCGTTAACGACACCGCCTTCACCTTGTCTTGAGCCAATCACAGGGCTTTAGAGGAACTACATCTCTCGTCCTACACAACAGCACAAACTCATGTCAAACCAGTGCAGGAGTGAAGAAACCTTTGTCTCTGAAAAAAGAGATACCGCCAATTACTGCCTTTTTAAAGTTTTCACGGAGTTGAAGATGTTTTTCTCTGAAGTCGCGTCGCTTCCTGCAGCAACAAGTGAACAGATACAGTCTTAAAGATCTTTATCTAAAACGCCGGTGCCTTGGAGCATGTTAGTCCTAGCTGTGAGGTGTAACGTTTCTCAGATGCCGTAGTTTCTTATACAACTGAAGCATTCGATTAAAGTGGGTCACCAGCCTATTTGCAGTATTGGCGGAAACGAAACCTTGTGAATTTTTATTAGATGTGGCTCTGCGCACAATGCCCAGTTTATAACTCCACTACTCCACTGTATAGGTGTGGCCCTTCAGTCTGTCGCCAGCAGCCCAGCCTTAGACTTGCGCCACAGCAGGTAGCTCAGCATTGTTCTGCTGGAGACCTGTCTCGACTAGGAGCAGCTCTGTCTGCCCTGTACGGCTGTAGGCCTGTCCAGCAAGTATTACTGAGGGATGGGCCTGCAACCAATTGCTTTCAACTTCCAAAATGCCATTTCTACAAGCTAAGAACCATAAAAATACATCATGCTTTTAGCACCCTAGAAGGCTCCATCAACGTCTGCTCAGGCCGTTAATTTTCTAGAGACTCGCTCAAGGCGAGTAACAAAATATTTTATAATTTTCTGTATACAAAGAAATAGGTGAGAGAGTAACTTGTCCTCTTTCATAGATGTGAACATCTGCGACTATACCAAAAATAACAGAACTTTGAAACATTACTGTGTATTTGTTTGACAGTGTTGTTTGCTAACAAATATTTCACAATTGCTGTTGATTTTGTTATGCCCAACGACACATATTTTTGAGGCTTCGGAAACATAAAAATTTTTGGAGCTTAGCGTGAAAGTATATTTCACTGATTTCAAAGATATGATAATGTTTAACGGTATGACAGCACATTGCTAATTTTGCTACTGCTACAATTTGACCCTGTTTGAAGAATTTGATACAAAGTAACACTCCATTTCTTTAAGTGCTTCTGGAGTGCATGTTTGATTTTAGCTTTATATCAACCAAATTTTCCTTAATATCTGCGCTTCCTC
Source organism: Schistocerca gregaria (assembly GCF_023897955.1). Lineage (NCBI taxonomy): Eukaryota > Metazoa > Arthropoda > Insecta > Orthoptera > Acrididae > Schistocerca > Schistocerca gregaria. The sequence goes on along the minus strand of NC_064920.1, from coordinate 858,005,940 downwards.
TGTACGCAATAATATCCTGACTCAAATTACATGGTCTGCTTCACAAGTGAAGCCTTCCTCATTTTATGAAAAACCATTCATCTGAATATTTTTCTTGGAATGAAAGTAATAGGACAAAGTTCGTGTCACACCCTGTTGCATTGTTGCCAGATTTATTCAATATGGCGGATCCAAGTTGGCGACTATAGATATGTCAACATCGCAATGTCCTAGTTGCGAGAAGTTCAAATTTTTTCTAGAAAATAGGTCAACTGGGCTACCTCCACTAATCTAAGTAATTCAACCACCACCTCTTCCTCGGAAATCGTGGGAAAAGGGCTCATTCTGTGGAGAGCTGCTGAATACGATTGATTTTTTATTTTGCCTTCATTGTATATTCAAACAATTTGTGTTGTAATAGGCAGTAGCTATATCCAGTGTGTTCACTATGAGGTCTAGAGTCCAACTGACAGACTACACAGTACCGCCACCAAAGGGTGCTGTCGTCTCTCCCCCTCTCCTCTCTCATGACATAATTCAAGATGGCGATAAGAGGGCACAGTCCGTGCCCACCTGCTGGAGAGGAAGGAGTGTACTTTATTTATTTTCAGTGGGAAATTGGAACAATTTATATAGGGACAGATTTCACGTAGTTTATTTATTATGCTCATACAAAACACTCTTCCTGACCTGCTTGGGGCCACGATAAATAGCCTACAGACCTGCAAACTACTCGTAAATTAGCGAAATAATGCAGCGCACTGATGTACAAACATCAAAACAACTGGTATATTGTCAAAGGAATGCATGTAGAACACTCTGCAGACAGACCCACTAATTGTAAACTGTCGAAATAATGCATTGCACAGCATACAGACAAGTTCACAAATTAATCCAATACAACGATGTACAAAAACGTTCACTACGAGTAAAATTATGAAAATGACACATGTATTACGCTCTGCAAACATACTCAAATCGCTTAAACAGCCGAAATAATACAGTGAGCAAACACTCATTGCATGTAAAAACGCTTTCGAACTATCGTTAAGAAATTCGACAGTGAAGTACCAGCAATCTGTTCCCCACAGAGGTCGAAGGCAGAATGATGGCCAGATGTGTTAGGCGCGCACGCAAGTCCAGCCTGTCTCACACGTGAGACCCCTCTGGCCGTGCATATGTTTACCTACCCACCATGGATGGCGTGCTGACGCATCGCCTTCGTACCTGCGGGCTCATTGTCGGCATAATTTCCGAGCGAGATGCTTCCACGCTCACAGGTCCAGCTAAAAGGTTGTCAGTGTTATACTGATGTCTCATGCCTATGTAAATAACAGCCAAGTCTTTCTCTGGATGTGCTACATAGATCTTTTGCATTGTTTTCAGAAAGTGTTCACGAAAATCGAAAATATCCCAGAATAACACAGGATGCATTCTTCCTAGCGATCCTAATGCGACAGGCCGTCCATTACATACTATCTCTTCCTGAAATCATAAAATGCCACACAAATAGTTAATGGTCACTTTTGCTGTAGGAGTTTTCGTGATGTCTCAGCTTGTCTGGATGGAAGTTCTTCTCCAAACACGACCTGTTTACGAAAATCTCCCAGAAAAACATCAAATGCATTCTTTTCAATGGTCCTAATGAGCATCCCGTCAATCATGTGTTACCCATCGTGGAGATCATAACGTCCTGCTTTCAACATACATCTCAGACATGTTAAACGTTTGCTCATGTTTTCACCACTAAAAGCCTTCATCATGTCTGTGCATGCTTGCAGAAACACCATTAATCATAAAATCATTCTTGTTGTTTGCTAAGAGAGCAATGTCTAAGCACAGATGGTAAATCAGAAAAATTATGCAAACAGAATTCGAAGCACTGTCCTATAGCAAAGAAAAATTTATGGAATATTTTATGTCCTAGAGCTGCTGGTCTGGAGATGTCCTAATGCCACAATCTCATTGATTATCTCAGGGTACAACTCTACAAAGGTGGCACAGTGTGCGACATTTAGAACCGATTACATGGTAACCAATTGCCACGGGTGCCACATCAATACTGCAAGCAAAACTGGTCACACAACATTGATTCCAGATGGGCCTAATATAGGTTTTGCTTGTTAAAAACCAAACTTTAAAGAATTACAATGAATTTTGACAGACAACAACATATTAAATATCACTAAACAAATCGTAAAATAAATTACATTGCATAATATGTGAAATTCAGTATCAAACAGCCTCATTCAGAATAAAAACAGCCAGACACATAATTATAAGAATACATATTACAGTGTAGTGGATTATTCGTAAAATATGCAATGTAAATTCTTCCTAGCATGTTTCCTAGCTTTAACAAAAATGTACAGAGCGCAACTAGAATATTTTCTTTGGGTGTACAGTGATATTTTCAATATTAAGTCATAAAGAGTAAAAGGTTATAAGTATAGACTTAAATCTCATGATCCATTTTTATTAAACCCTCTGACATAACAATACATTAAAGAAAGGAAGCAGAAAGAGAGTTGCAAAAAATGAAAAGTGTAAGATAATAAAGGGGAGTAGAAGCCAAACAAAGTCAACAAACTTTTAGTGGTGCTATCTAATGTGACGTAGGAACAAGACTTGCTTTAGACTCTAGAGATTTAAATAAGTACCTTGAAAGACCATCCAGAGATTATTGATTACTTGCTAAATAAATTTGAAAATGTAAAGCTTATGACTAGCCTTGATTTAACATCCAGTTCCATCCAGATTGGACTGGAATTGACTCCAGAAATTATAGAGCATTTTTATATAATGTGAAATATGTTAGCATTGTGTTGTATCATTTGTTTTAAATGTCTCTGCACCAGTATTTATCAGGGGATTATTTTTTTGTTTTTGGAAGGAAACTATTGGAAAAATTGACTATATATGGAAATGGTATTTTATTGTTGAGTAAAACTTGGGAAGAACATATGGACACCTTAAGGTAAATTGGGAACAAGATCAGACTAGGGGGAATGACATTTTAGCATAATGGGGAGCTGCTCCATCCTGTTCGAACCACACTCATTGCCTAGTTTCTAAATCAACATCTTCCATTAGCACCAACAAGTCATCAGGCAGAAGTTGTAAATAAGTTCCCCAGTAACATTACGGTCAAAAAAATACGGTCCTATCAAGTAACCATTTAAAATTCCACATCAGACAATAACGACCATTTATGTTGATTGTCAACAGGTCTGTGGCAGTATAGATTGACAGGGGACCAATAATGACAATCGTGACGATTTAATACGCCATTATTTTTGCGTGTGGCTTCATCAGTGAACATAACATACCTAAAAAAATCATTGTCACTTTTTATCATTTCCAATGTATATTGGCATATATGCATGTATACTTGCATATCTTTCTGCTTTAATGCCTGTGTCAGTGTGATATGATATGCAAGATATTTATATGTCTTCAAAATCATCAAAACAGTTGATTTCGGTATTCCAGTTTGTCTCTGAATCACACAAATACTCATTTCAGGATCCAGCTGAACACAGACGAGAACAGTGAGGTTACCAGCGTCATTTTCATTGTATCCGCGATGACGAGGTGGACTGTGCAAGTATCCATTTCGAGCTCGTTGAGTGCAATTTTGAATAATCTTGGATATCGTCAGTTTGGGAAACGATCCCTATACAGTTGCGCAGCTGCAACATAATTGTTATGGCATTCACCTAAAATTAACATCATATCAACAACCTCTGTGGGAGGATAGTGAGTCATTTTTCACTAAAGAATAATTTACTTTCGTCAGTTGATATTTATGGTTCACAATCTGAAAGTGTAATGACATCTGATCGCATTGCACCGACATTTATATTGAGCCATAGTTTGCGGTTTGGCCATGGTAGCGCCACAGTTGGGGGAGTAATGCAATTTTTATGAGTTGCCTAACGAGATTTTAATACCATTCCGCCTCCCTCCATCACAAACTATGGCGGGTAGTACACATTTTGTAAAAGAAAATAGCATAATGTTGTGTAATGAAAGAGTTGGTGCACATTTTATATGTGTCCTTTTCGGATCATTATAAATAAATTGGAGTTCTCCCCCAATTTTAATTTTTCTCGATTGCAACACCATCTGTCAATGGTTTAAAGAAATGTTTCAGACAAAACTTCATTATTTTTTATGGAGAATCTGTATATGCAATAAGAATGGACGTTTCCATTTAAGATTTAGAAGTTGCCCACCGCCCCACCCAAGTGGGCAGTGGCTGGGGGTCACATGTAGTATCATTTAAGCTTACGAACTTGTCTTACCCACAGTTTTTACCTGATGTATAGTTTTCGATGTAATCTCATCCGGAACTTCAGATGGGCCACCCTGTATATATAAATCGCAATTCTGACATAACTACATAAATCGGAATATTATGTCTTACACATTGTTTTATCTATTGTCCAAACTGCTGTCAGTAGATGAAATATAAAATGCTAAATTACTATGACCAGCTACAAAGATTTTAATAATACTGATGTCAAAAGTAACAGTATGCTGAAGTTATGAGATTTTACTTATATTATGCTCTGAACTTTATAATGTTGAAGACACAATTGCTTGACAAAAAAAAGAATTTTTCTACTAATAATTATGTGATGTGATAGGTGGAATCACATTTGCATATTTTTGTTCACATTATGATTATTATTATTATAGCTTGAGATATTTTTACTGTCATGTGAGAGTGAAGAATTATTACACATATAAATACACACATTCATGATTTGCTATACAGACATATAGAATTTAATAAGAAATTACTTGCCACACTGCATTGAAAATTTTTTTATGATACCAGGGAAGAGATTTGTATTTAGTAACTTTAGACAATTATGAGTAAAGAATGAAAGTATTAGGTAGAGGAATTGCACCAAGAAAGTCTACAAACATTAAGTGGAAAAGGAAAAACTTTAAGTGTTTTGCATGTGTGTTGATTGAGCTAGTAACTGTGATGTAAGTTCAATATTGAATGAAATAAAGTTTCATTTGATTGCAGCTGTTTGTGATAAAAATAGTAATCATAATGATGGAAATAGGAAGATGTTTCAGTTTTGCACAAGATAGGAAAAAGTTGCTGCATTTTAAAATAAAGATTTGACATAGCAACAGCATCATTTTTGAAAAAGGAAATAGCAGGCTCCAATGACACAAAATACCAGTTGAAGTATATATATGAACAGATGCAACAGTTAAGATTGATCTGTTACACGAGATTGCTGAAAAGAGTAGCCTAAAAATATCCTATGAAAAACCCGAGTATAAAGAACATAAACACGATACAGAAAAGTTTATGAAAATAAAGTATGGAAAAATTGGAAGAGTTGATAATTTCAAAACCTGGCAGAGTGGCTCTAAGCCAATGGACTGGACAACACAACAAATAAACAAAGAATATCAAAGTTAGTATTTGCATATAAATTAACATGATACTACCACAATAAGAAATAAATAACTATACAAGTGAATATTAGACATTATAATTCAGTTATTAGAACACAAGCAACATATGGATCACAGTGCCTAACACTGAATAAGAAAGGCAAATTAAGAGAACTATAAAAAGAGAGAGAAAAAGACTAAGAAAAATTCTAGGTCGCGGGAAAAACAATAATTGGATTAAAGGGAGAAATGAAGATTTACACAAAATACTGAAAAGATCAGAGATACAATGAGGAACAGATAGCTAAAATTTTATGGACATTTAAAAAGAATGGAAGAAACACAAATTACAAAGAAAAATTTTAATTACATTAATAAAATGAAGAAAACCTGTGGATGGATAGAAGCTGTAAAGAAAAATGCCAACAAAATATGTGTTACAGAAGATATAATACGTGACAGGAATCACTTCAGACTACTGATAGAAAATGCAAACTATGAAGAAGATGCACCGTAACCTTGACCCAAGAGAGTGTGGGCAGATGAGTAAAGACAAGTAGTTGGAGAGAAATTTAAGAAGTACTGGGAAGAAAGGAAGAATAAGAAACACCATAAGTCTTAAGTTGTATGTGGTCTATTGTTGTTGTTGCTGTTGTTGTGGTCTTCAGTCCTGAGACTGGTTTGATGCAGCTCTCCATGCTACCCTATCCTGTGCAAGTTTCATCTCCCAGTACCTACTGCAACCTACATCCTTCTGAATCTGCTTAGTATATTCATCTCTTGGTCTCCCTCTTCGATTTTAACCCTCTACGCTGCTAAGTTTGTGATCCCTTGATGCCTCGGAACATGTCCTACCAACCGGTCCCTTCTTCTTGTCAAATTGTGCCACAAACTCCTCTTCTCCCCAGTTCTATTCAATACCTCCTCATTAGTTATGTGATCTACCCATCTAATCTTCAGCGTTCTTCTGTAGCACCACACTTCGAAAGCTTCTATTAACTTCCTGTCCAAACTATTTATCATCCATGTTTCATTTCCATACGTGGCTACACTCCACACAAATACTTTCAGAAACGATTTCCTGACACTTAAATCTATATTCGCTATTAACAAATTTCTCTTCTTCAGAAACGCTTTCCTTGCCATTGCCAGTCTACATTTTGTATCTTCTCTACTTCGACCACCATCATTTATTTTGCTCCCCAAATAGCAAAACTCCTTTACTATTTTAAGTCTCTCATTTCCTAATCTAATTCCCTCAGCATCACCCGACTTAATTCGACTACATTCCATTATCCTCGTTTTGCTTTTGTTGATTATGTGGTCCATAGCTGGCCAAATTCATAAGTAAATATATTAATCTCTGTGTGTGTGTGTGTGTTTTTGTTTTTTTTTTGCTTATGAGCCATTTTGTAAATTAGAAATATTCTTCACAAATGTGTAAACTAATGCCTTAGACACTTCATTAGCAAGAGAGTTGATTGTTGCAATGTAAGAAGTTAAGTGATTTTGAAGTTGAGTTTTCCCTAGGACTGTGAAAGATTACTATTACTAAGTGATGTGCTATGATTCTTGGCAATATACAGAGTGAGAGTAAAATACTAGCAACTATGAGGAAAACACTTAACTGACTTATAAATTGTCAGACACATTTTTGAAACTTAAAATTTCTGCCTCCTACCTTCTCATTTGCCAAAGAAAAAGAAAACAATAAGACATTCTTTAGTTGTAGAAATTGAACTGCCTCTCACACCCATATGTAAATGATAATTACTTGTGTTATAATATTTAAACTATATTTCTATAAATAATTTATTTGTACTTATTACCACATTGTCATATCTTGTCACCTAAACTACAGTGGTATGTGTTTAGAACAGCATATGTAATATTAGTTTTCTAAAGTTTATTACTTTTTGTTTATAAATGAATTGCATTATTATCTGTAAATATGAATACACAGAACAGTACTAGTAATTATACTTTAGTATTTACTATGTTTTAAATTTTGTATCAATTTGATGCACTGGAATTGTAAAAGTTTTTTAATTTTGCCTTGAAATACTGAGATTTATACTGGTCACCAAAATTAGTTAAGAAAAATACAACTGATGTAATGCTTAATGTTTTGTATACCTTTGTCTTTTGCAATTATGTTCCAAGTTTGGAGCAAACACACCATCTTCAGTTCACTCAGTAAAGTTTCACAGGAATATTTATTCCAGTGATATTCTGATTATGTAAATTCATATTGTCATTTTCAATTGCAACTTATAAAAATTTAAACTATATTTACCTGCTGTTACTTGATCAGGCTTCATGAGTTTTGTCCAGCCTTTGGCTGTACAAACCTCTTGAGCAAGGAGAGGGTGGGAGGGGCGAGCAACTTAATAACTAGGACATTTCCCCTTCTTCTTCAGTTTGTTACCAACAATTTCAAACTCAGCTTAATTTATTGAAAAGCTTTTAACATGTCCACAGCACTCCTAAGAGTAGATAAATATGTGCTATATTAGGAATAATAGACTTTGGGAGCTGTTATCAAGAAATAAGTCTGCACAGTGTTTTCCTTATGCATCAAGTAGACATTGTACTTGGTGGGAATGTTTAAACCATTCTGTTCTCTTAAAATTTATATATTTCTACTGTCATTATTGTCGATAACACATTTGAAACAGGAGTAATTTGAAAGTAGTTGAAGTCAGAAAAATTCAGTTATAACCAATACTGATGATGTATAGTTTAAAACTAATGTAGTGAAAAAAAGTAAAGGACAGAATCCAGTTAAAATAAAAGTGTAACTATGAAATTACAAAACATGTCCCTTTTGATAGATTCAACTTTGAAGATTGTTTTACTAAAATGAACTTTGAAGATAGTGTTAAACACATTCAACAATGAAAATATAACCACTTTGCCAGCTGTAGTAGAGAGTGGTTGTAGGTGCTACAGTCTGGAACCACGCAGGTTCGAATCCTGCCTTGGGCATGGATGTGTGTGCTGTCCTAGGTTAGTTAGGTTTAAGTAGTTCTAAGTTCTAGGGGACTGATGACCTCAGCAGTTAAGTCCCATACTGCTCAGAGCCATTTGAACCATAACCACTTCATCAGCAGGCTGTGGTGTGAGACTTACAATTGGAAATAATCTAATTTTTTTAATCAGTAGTTTCCCTTCTATTGTTTGAGAACAATGCATGTATGATACCAGGACAGGTACAGTTGCAGATAACTATCTTATTTCGTCCAGTCTCATATTACGCATCCACTGTCAGGTTACACGCTGTATCAAATACTTAACCTGGTTGTCAGCTTTGAAGAGTTAATCGTGCTGCAGTTGATATAGAAAACGAGAATAAATCGAAGTCCTGGAAGTACAAATACTGACCAAATGAGTTATATTGCCCACATTTATTTGTGCCAAACGTTATTTTAATCTTCAGTTTTATTTATTTTGGAGTACATCTCTACAAATTTGGCACAGTGTGTGTCATGAAGAACCGATTATATGGTAACTGAATTGCACAGATGCATGTTGATACTTCAAGCAAAACTGTGCATACAACAGGGCTTCACATAGGCCTTATACAGGTTTTGTTATAATGACATAACTATTAAAAACAGAAATTTAAAGAATTACAATGAATTTTGTCAGATAACAGTACATTAAATAACACTGAATAAATCATAAAATAAAATTACATTTGATATTATGTTAAATTCAATGAGAAGGAGTCTCATTCAGAATGATAATAGTCAGATTCATAGTTGTAATAATACATATAACATTTTAATGGATTATTCGTAAAAAAACAGAATATAAATTCTTACTAGCATGTTTCCTTGCTTTAATAAATGTGTGCTTCGCTTTATTGTAAACTAATTATTTACCACTTCCTTAGCAAGAGAGTTGATTATTGTGATATAAAAAAATAAATAATTTTTGAGGTTGAGTTTTACTGGATCCGAATCTATTGCGGTTTTTCCCCAGAGGAGAGTGAGTGGGGGAAGCAAGGAGCCCAAGTGTGTGACCAAATACTGCACGTGTAATATGAGACTATATCTGATTAGATAGTTACCTGCACCTACATCTACTCTGGTATCTTACTCACATCTATGTTTGATTCAAGGAAGCTGAAAGATGAATGTTGATTCGACTGTTGCGGTGCTACAAGAACATTAGGTAGGTAAATGAAGGAAAGTTGCTGAAGTAGTTTTTCAGAATACGTTTTACTTGTAGGATTAAAAATGAAACACAGTGTGTTTTGCTATCGCTTGTTATTTCGCTATGTAACGTTCTCAAACAATGGTAGAAAAACTATTGGTTAAAAAGTTAGATTATTTCGAACATATGTCTCACATCACAGCGTAGCTATGAAATCACGAAATGCGTCCTTCAATCGTCTGTAAAAATATTTCGAAATCTCGTTAATTCCTTCTCAAGAAATTTCTAAGTCCCATTCAAGAAGATCGAACCCATCGGTTTATAATATTTAAAAGGCCTAAATCTCTTTTTCGCCAGTGGAGTTTCGTTTATAGACTTCTGTATAATTTGAAAGTGTTAAAAAAATAATATCTACCCCCGCAGCTTGCAAAGAATGGTGTTTGCATCTATGTTTGATCTCTGGAAAGCAGAAAGCTGAAAGTTGAGTCTGCTGCACTGCCTCCAAACGTTCTTTATATAAAACAAGGAACACTGCATCCCAGGCTGAAGTAGATTTTCAGAAAATGTTTTACTGTAGGCATAAGGAACTGAAAACCACAGGTATGGATTCGAGAGTTTTTTTCGCTATGCAGTTATGCTAAAACAATTCGAATCAATTGGTTGTGACTTAGGGGACTTGCATGTCCCTAACCAGTTATTCAACCAGGAAAAGATTAGCTACAGTGTTACATGGAATCCGAGATGCGTTTCGTTTCTGGCGAATTTTCACATCATTCACACGCAAGCGCTAGGTTAAAAGGCAGAGTGAAAAAAAGTGACTTAGCCACGGTTCGACCCCACAACGTCTCATTTTCAAGACACTTTCTCTTCCGTTTTTTTTTTTCCCGTTGTGTTTGGACGTAGCGGACGTCACCTGAAATCTGTTGTAGTTCGTTGTCGATCCCTTCACCTAGTTTTTTTATTATTTTCTTTATTATTTATTATATTTAGCATGCTGAGCTACCGTGCTGGTGCCGCTAGACCACCAAAACTATATGTGAATTCCATCATGCTTGCTGCACTCTCAGGGATTGCTTATCTCTTGAGTAATGGCACCTGTTCGCTAGATGGCAATGGAATCGTATTCACGACTCAACTTTAATTCGTCATAATTAAGACAATTTCTCCGAAATATTTATAAATTATGATGAAAACCTTCCTCATGAAACAGTGTTTCTATTAACGAATTCTATATCATAATTCCTACAGCAGTACTTGAGATTGGCCTGCACAAATAGAAGAACACAAAAGGGCGACTTTAATTTATATAGCCAGAGAAGAAGAGAAGAGATCACACAGCTCTTGTATGTCTCAGAATACACCTGTAAAATGCTGGATTTACCCATACAGTTTTATTAACAAAAACGAATTATTTAGAAGCAAAAACTCTATATAAGATACTCGATACAAGAAGATCATTAGTGGTAAAGTGTTGGACGTTAACCCTTTCACTGCGCATTTACTCTCAGCGGCTCCCGCCTTGTGCGCGTTAATTTTCACAGGAAACGTTAGCCACAGCCCCGGACATTTGCACAAGCCCCGCCCATTAACCCCCTCCACACCTACCCCCCGCCACACCAACCAAGAGCGCATCAATATGATTTTTGGTAGGCCTCGTCGCTGTCGTGTTTTTGTTCATGGTTTTTTTGTTTTACCGCTGTTGTTCCTAATCTTGACTGTTGTGGCCAACTTCTGTCAAAACTGATATCTAACAGACATTACAGTACGATAAGATGTGTTGGAATGACACTGACGAAATTATGTACATATGTTTAACAATAATCAGCTCTAAAGCTCTCAAACATTGAAGAACTCAAAGTAATATCGTGTCTGCTATAAGCAAGCACTCATAAGAGTTCACAGGTAAAAATTCACCCATTACACAGGCAGATATTAATGAAGAATGTCAGTGTATAAATATCTGACTGCTTGCATTACGCATTTCTACATTATCCTACTCTTATATTCTTTAGTCTTAATGAGGTAATCAGAAACAAACCAAGACATCGACTTTGCCTTGTTTATGCACAACATTCACTTCAGACAATCGAGATAATGGACAGCGTCCTTGGCGATACTACCAATTAATATTTCGCAACAGAATTTCTTACATTATGCGAGGTGACGGAAATTTGCGCACACTACAGTTAACAAATGTCAGATTTTTTGAAATAGTGCAGACGAAAACTCATGAAATAAAAAAGACAGTGTGGATACCATTTTTATTTTTCATTCTTATTGATGCTTTTTCAACTCGCTTATTCAATGAACATATTTCTAATTCTTTTCACAATGGTCCCGGAGAAACTGTACTTCGTACTAACTACTGATTTTCTCCCTTGTTATGACTGGCATATCTGTGATATATTTTATGTTGGAACATGCGGCAGACCATGGGCGGAGCTTAGGATATGGATTGCTGTGGATGGAGGTGATTGGGCGGGACTTGTGCACCGTCTGGGGCTGTTGCTAAAGTTACGTATTTTCACCCGGTACGTATATATACGGCTGTAGCAGTCTAATGTTATTATTGAGATAAAAATGAGACGCAAAATTCAGTATCGTCGGTGTAAATCGTTTCCATTTTTAAAATCTTTGTTCAGAAAGTCTTATTTCGTTCAAAAAACGTACTTTATTACGAGAAAAAAAATACAAAACATATTACATTAGTAATACTTGAAAGTGTGATATCTCTCGAAACAAAAATTCAAACATAAAGGCACATTACATTTTACACAAATGTATCTTGTGTCACTTCGTTTATCATGTTTTGCACATACAATACACCTTCGCTGGGCGGCCTTCTTCTTTGAAGTGCCAGGGTTTAGCGAGATAAAGTGGCGCTCGGTTAGGCGTAAGGAATTGTCACCATCAGCCTGTCTCCTTCCACGACGTTCCTCTGTTTGCGGTTGGTGGTGAATCTCTAGGATCTCCTTGGTAAGTTTCTGTTGAAAATCAGATACTGAAATATTTCGTTCCGTTTGAGTTTTATATAATGCATGCGCATTGAGCAGAGACAGATCCACCAAACGAAAAAATACTTTGTTATACCATTTTACAGTTTTTCTTACACATTCTACTGAACTTAGCATCATGTCGCCCCCATATTTTCAGTGTAGCTTACGATGCAAGCTGGTTTTGTTTTTGGTTCATTCGTGGTTCTTTCAATTTTGTCAGTCGTTCTAATTTCGCTTGTATGAAGAGTTGAAAGCATCCTCACTTCCCGTTTGTCCTGCCACTTCAGAGCAAAAAGTTTATCTGTTGACATAAACTCGATCCCGCCTTTTCTAAGTTTTTTGATAATGCAGGCATGCCTTTGCGGTTTGTTCTCACAGTTCCACAGGCAATAGTCACACTGTCATGCAAATAAGAAAATGATGTTGGGCTAGTGTACCAATTGTCAACATATAATGTGTGACCTTTACTAAGGTAACGTTCAGGTAAAGTGAGAACAATGCTTCCAGGTACTCCAACATTTACACCAAAGTCAGTTTCTTTTTTTACGTCTGTTGCTGCACCCGCATAAATAATAAAGACAAGAATATGACCAGTTTCACAATCACATAACACAAAAAAATGTACACCAAATCTGTGCCGTTTGGAAGGAATGTACTGCCTGAAGAAGACAGGACCATTGAAGAGAACAGCCGGCCGCGGTGGCCGTGCGGTTCTGGCGCTGCAGTCCGGAACCGCGGGACTGCTACGGTCGCAGTTTCGAATCCTGCCCCGGGCATGGGTGTGTGTGTGATGTCCTTAGGTTAGTTAGGTTTAAGTAGTTCTAAGTTCTAGGGGACTGATGACCTAAGATCTTGAGTCACATAGTGCTCAGAGCCATTTGAACCATTTCTTTTAAAGAGAACAAAACTTTCGTCAATGCACAAATTTTTAAAAGGATAGAAAGCATCTGGAAATATTTTTCTTAAGTGATCCACAATTCGACATAATTTACAGATTTTGTCATCCCCAGGGTCCTTACTGTTATCAGCAAAATGTATCACTCTAAGTAACAGTACACAGTAACTGATCATTGGTCCAATAACTGTTTATTTCATTTTGTCTCACTTGAACCATCAGAAAATTTACAACAAGGAAACAGTAAACTTAGTCACTGTTTGTGTTTTTCCAACGTGCAGTCTTGATTTTTCACTGTCATCATTGCAAAGGTGTTCGTAATACAAATTACACTGCTCAGCTATGTAGCTGACAATTTCTTGGCTAAAAAATACGTGGAAGCAGTCGTATACAGTAGACAAATCAGCTAAATTAACTCTTATGAGATTTTTCAGGCATACGCTCAGGCTCTTCTTCGGAATCGGAGAAAGAATCCAGACTTTAATGTTAAGTCTGGATCTGCATTGGTTCGCAAACGTTTTTTATATTTGTGGTGACAGATTTAACTGCCAGCTCGTCGTCGTCATTATATGTCCACCCATAATCAGCTGGATTTGGCATGATGATGTCCTCGTCGTCACTTTGGTTTAGAATACTCAGCAGCTTATCGTCTGTAAACGGACGGTAACGTCGCGTCGTTTTATTCGGCAACGCGGAAACGGCCGCACACAAACTACGTGATATAGCAATATGAATGAACTTAACAGAAAGAGAATTCAGCGTTCAATAGTCGTTCAGGTATTTCCTAGTATTCCAACAATTAAACTGTATACTTGCGCAACAATTACCTCCAACTCGCTGGCCCGATTGTCGGCGTTGTACGTAACTATACGACTGTAGCAGGGAACCGCTGCAAGTATTTTTATAGCAAATAGTATATATACGTCTGGAGCAGTGAAACGATTAGCACATATTTACGTTTGGAGCACGTCCACACCACAAGTCCATTTCTGTCCTGCTTTCATACATTATTAGATCTCCAACAACGCCACATATACGACACTGTCATTGATGACAAAGCATAAATCAGCTAATATTGCAGTCAAGCTCAGAGCCTGATAATGCTAAGAGGAAAAGGCCGTAGGTAATATATTACTAAATCTTTTTTCCGCAAGTTGGTAAATATGACAACTCGTTTGGAAAAAAATGCCCTAATCCCTGCAGGCGATGTTTTCCTCTTATGACACTCTACTGGGTAAGTTGTTTAGGGACCACCCATTGAAGATCAGATGCGCGAAATTGTATCCCACATCTATTAATCTAGCCTGGTATGTGTCTCAGAATAACGAGAAAATCCTGTAATGTGGTTTTATAAGGTTGCTGGCCATACTTCGTAGCAGCAAATCTTTCGTTGCTTGTGAAATCGCTGCAACACAATCCTTACTAAGTAGACTGCTTCTTATTCGAATTGTTATTGGTAAGATCGATCAAGACGCTAGTATTATGTGAGCTCAAATTGGCCAATGCTTTTTTTCTTGAAAACAATAATGAGAAGCGACATTCTCAGCCAATGAAAGATACGAGAAAATAAGACTCATACAGATAAACACTTTCCTCTCAACTTGCACGCCACATAGCATCATATGGAATGTGCGGTGTAGTGTGTGTGTGTGTGTGTGTGTGTGTGTGTGTGTGTTCTAAAAAAATTTAAGGCTTGGTGTCATAATCGCGTGGCCCACATATAAACAACTTTGAGTCAGGCAAGAATTAAAAAAAAAAAGGAATACAACCGCCATACACCTGGGAAGGCTATTTATTCGGCCCGTCTTAGCTGTTTGTGCATAAAGAAGTATGTTTCCTAGTCTGGCTGCAGGAAGTAATGAGTCAGTCACCGGGCAGAGTAATCCACAATTAGATCAGATTCAAAACAGATCCCAATATCACTGTTTCGTGTAAGGGATTTCCATGCTGAAACTGTAAATATGCATGCATAGTTTTATAGCACTCCTCAGTTTGCATGTAAATAATTTCTACAAATATTGTTTCAGGAAAGCTATAACTTTATTCGCAAAGGGCTAAGTAAATCAGTTTCACACAAGGAGCAAAGTTTTTCAAAAAACAAAGACCACAAACATTAAGAAGAATAAACAACATTCTCTCTTTTCTCTCGCAGAATAAACATAAATGTACACTGTATGCTCAGTCTGGTGACGGCGATTCCCACAGATTTATAACCACTATAAGTCCTGATTGTCTTTTTTTAAGTAGAGAATCAGGTTGTGGAATTCCATACCACCAGTTCCGAATAATCCATTAAAACTACACAATAGGTACACACATCAAGATAAAAATTTGACATGTATTTTAAATTTAGAAGTCATAATGGTAAGCTCGCATTATTCCCCCAGCAGACAAATTGTAGAACGACATTAGGACTACATATAAGAAAATTTTAATAGGTGATGGGTTATGACTGCTTGAGAAACATTGCATCCTTTACCTGTTAGTAAGTCGTAACTTGTTCTATATTTTTACCAGAAAGATAGCCAAGACTCACCATTTCATTAATAAAATTACTGTCACTAGATTTTTCTACACTCATAACACGCTAGCAAAAGCTCTGGGGAAGGTTGAGCCTTTGACAACCTTAGTAACTGCAAAGAACAAATGTTTTCCAGTCTTGGTCCTGCAAGATGTATTCGTTACCAGTAACTGGCTGACGAAACGGTTAGATGAATAGACAACCATATCCTTTCGCCATTTGCAAATGCTCCGTTAAAACAGCATTCTTGTAACGCATATGAAAAAAAATATATGTGAGCGTTATTCTTTCTTCCGTATTTAAAAAACTCTCGACTCTCAAGTACTTAAAGGGAAGATGTGTACGTTGAGAACAGAAACATTTATTAGAAATGAAAAGGATAAATAAACTTTCGCTGTGGCAGAAACAACAGAATAATAATATTAAAAACTACAGAGTTCAATAGTGTCTCTTCTTAGGTATGGAATAAGTGCACGCGTCAGCGCCCCAGGCACCGAAAGCGCGAACGTCTTTGACGTAACTTGGCGATCAGTTGATCGTGCTGCAGAGCGCGCGATCTCCACCGTCACCACATCACGGGGAGAAGCGGGGCGTCGTCTGTGTCCATCAGCACTGACGCCGTCGAGAAATCTTGATGGAAACTGGACGAGCCAGCCCTACCGTGTTTTGCACGGCAGTTGAGGCACCAGCGATTCATCAGACAGTGGTTTGATCATAGAAGGCGGGGAAGGCCGTTGGCTGGTCGTAGAAGGTGGGATTGCCTCAAAAGAGTCATCACACACAAACGCGGGCTTGACACGATTGATAGAGACGGAGCTGTGAGATGTCGAAGCATGGCTTGAGTGCTCTTTGTTAACTCTTTATGTATAAATGAAGGACGTGAACCGTGTCGTGACGCCGGTTGAGGTCGCATTTAAGTGATGTATTCTCTGAGTCGACCTGGTTGACGTAAAGGGTCTCTCCTTGCGTCAGCAATTTCCCCTGGTAGACGTAGTGTCTCTCCATAAACGAGCTCCGCCGGTGACGCATCAAGGGATGGCTTGTGTACTGTTCATAGGCCGAGAAGAACAAGGGGTAATGCCTTGGTCCAATATGTGTCGTAGTACATGAGCGCAGTTTTCAAGGACTGGTGGAAGTTTTCCACAATCCCGTTGCTGGCTGGGTGGTAGCCTGTGGTGAGGTGATGTGTTGCGCCACATAATTTGCCTATCTGCATAAAAAGTTCAGATTCAAAGTGGCGTCCTATGTCAGTTGTTATATGTAGCGGACAACCAAATCGAGCGACCGATTGCGCCATAAATGCTGCTGCGAGTGTCTCAGAAGAGATATTGTCGACCAGGATTGCTTCAGGCCAACGCGTGAATTTATCGATAATTGTTAATAGGTATTGCTGTCTTTCTGATGGTGGCATGGCGCATGCGTGTGTCGTGTAATCATGCTTCATTGGCATGCAATGCAAGAGTGGGCCCACTGCCGACAGCCCTTTTGTATACCAGGCCAAACATAACAGGAGGCGACGAGTTTTACTGATGCTCTTATGCGTGCATGGCAGATGCGTGCATGGCAGATGCCATGGAAAATCAACCTGCATAGTGCCGCTGGCACGTATGGGCGGTTTGCTCCTGTAGAAGTGTAGCAATAGAGTTGCGTGCTTGCTGCAGGTCATTGACAAGTTTGAGCTGTAGGCCAACCTTTGTATAGTGCGGAAGGTTACGGAACTCCTCATTGGTCTGTTGTGTGTTGCATAGGTGTGAAAGATCGATAGTCTCCATGACTGCATAAACCTGAGACATGCAGTTAGCCACCACATTACTGAGGCCAGGGACGTGTTGTACATCGGTCGAGAACTGCGCTATGTATTCCTATTCCAGCTGTCTAAATCGTCTCTGCGAACACTTTTCATTGTTTTGCTGGAAGCCATATGTGAGCTGCTTGTGATCGGTATATATAGTAAAGGTTCTTGCTTCCAATTGGATACAGAAGTACTTTATTGGTGCATACATGGCTAAAAATTCGCCATCGTACACACTCCAACCCTGCTGCGCTGGTATCGATTTACTCAAAAAGAAGGCAGCAGGTTGCTATGTGTCAGTGACACGTTGCTGAAGTGCCACTCCGACTGCTGTTTGACTTTCGTCTACAACTAATGCCAGGGGCGCACATGTGGTAGGGTGTGCGAGGCCTTCAATAGGTCGATCATTGTTGGGGTCCTTTGCAGTAATGCTTTGCCCTTCGAATTGGGACCTGACAGCACAGCTGTGAGTGATTCATGTACTTCAGCTGCAGGTGGCAGATGACATTGGTAAAATTCGATCGTTCCAAGGAATCTGTACAACTCTTTTGCTGTAGCAGGTCCTGGGATGTTTAATACGGCCTCGACTTTCTCTGGTAGTGGGCATGGGCCTTCTGATGAAATGCAATGTCTCAAGAAAGTCACCTCTGGTTGACCATATACACACTTCGACACGTTTAGGAAGTTGCCATAAGTAGCGAAACGTTCGAAAACCTGAGTAAGGTGCTGCTGCTTTAATTCTGGCGTTTCTGAGAAGATGAGGACGTCATAGAGGTAAGCAAAACAATGTGTCAATCCTCATAGTACAGAATCGACGAGTCTCTGCCAAATAGGGTAGCGTTCCTCAGGGCAGTGGTCGTAAATAGGCTCTCAAATAAACCAAAAGGTGTAATTATTGCCATCTCAGGTATGTCTTTCTCGGCCACAGGAATCTGCGTATAAGCTTAGGTCCAGTCGAGGACACTGAACACTCGTTTCCCACTCAATGCATGGTTGTAATCTTTTAAGTGTGCCACTGGGTAACGATCTGGTATAGTCTAGTGTTCAAAGCGCCGTAGTGCCCGCACCGCCGCCATGCACCATTCTTTTTGGGGACCAGGTGCAGTGGACTTGACCATGCACTACTGGACGGACGTATTATCCCCTCTGCCAGCATAGCTTCAAACTCAGCCTTCACTATGGGATATCTGTCTGGGGCTAACCGCCTGTGCCTACACGAAACGGAGGACCTGCAGTGGTATTAATATCATGAATAGTACTGTGGCATGACTGCTGCGAGCTCCGGTAGTACTGGTAACTGTCGGGAAATGATCGAGTAGTTTGGTGAGCTCATCGGCCACCGCATGAACAAGTCCGGTAGCTGACAGCCCAGCGATTGCGTCCCATAGGCAGGCATCAGCAACATCGGACAGCAGATGGGGGTAGCATTCAGCTCACGCTGGGTGAGGAGAACCGTACGTCATAGTGACATAACGCTACGTCATCGTGACGTAAATAACCTAAATCGACTACATGAGTGCGTATGTAGATCTTTACGGTTGTACCGATAACGTCAGATCTAAATGTAAATACATGTGTACAAACGAAGTGACCTAAATCGGTTACATGAGTGCGTATATCGATCTTTGCGGTTGTACTGATAACGTCAAAGCTAAATGTAAAGACATGTGTACAAATGAAGTGACAGGAGTTATCTGTTACGCTCATGTCAGTTGAATTAATTATTAAGCTGTAATCCCAACAATTTGGGATGGTATTATGTGTTTCAGGAACATAATGCATGTCTAAAGGAAGGAACCATAACGAAAGTAAAAAAAAAGCTTTTAGTCAATTTTTTTAAAAAAAAATCCCATGAACCGTGCATAAATCATGTGGATAGAAACATGAAATAATTAATTATTAAGCTGCAATCCAAAGAATGTGATATGTTATTGTGTGTTTCATGAACATAACGAATACCTGAATGAAGGAATCATAAACATAACGAAAGTGTCTTCTTATTTTTCTAGCCTGAAATGAATGCTACCCCAGTTTCTTTTTAAAAAATCCGATGAATCGTGTCTAAATCCTGTGGATAGATACATGAAATAATTAAGTATTAAGCTAGAATGAGATTTTCACTCTGCAGCGGAGTGTGCGCTGATATGAAACTTCCTGGCAAATTAAAACTGTGTGCCCGACCGAGACTCGAACTCGGGACCTTTGCCTGTCGCGGGCAAGTGCTCTACCAACTGAGCTACCGTAGCACGACTCACGCCCGGTACTCACAGCTTTACATCTGCCAGTATCCGTCTCCTACCTTCCAAACTTTACAGAAGCTCTTCTGCGAAACATGCAGAACTAGCACTCCTGAAAGAAAGGATACTGCGGAGACATGGCTTAGCCACAGCCTACGGGATGTTACCAGAAAGAGATTTTCACTCTGCAGCGGAGTGTGCGCTGATATGAAACTTCCTGGCAGATTAAAACTTGCCCGCGAAAGGCAAAGGTCCCGAGTTCGAGTCTCGGTCGGGCACACAGTTTTAATCTGCCCGGAAGTTTCATATCAGCGCACACTCCGCTGCAGAGTGAAAATCTCTTTCTGGTAACATCCCGTAGGCTGTGGCTAAGCCATGTCTCCGCAGTATCCTTTCTTTCAGGAGTGCTAGTTCTGCATGTTTCGCAGAAGAGCTTCTGTAAAGTTTGGAAGGTAGGAGACGGATACTGGCAGAAGTAAAGCTGTGAGTACCGGGCGTGAGACGTGCTTCGGTAGCTCAGTTGGTAGAGCACTTGCCCGCGAAAGGCAAAGGTCCCGAGTTCGAGTCTCTGTCGGGCACACAGTTTTAATCTGCCAGGAAGTTTCATATCAGCGCACACTCTGCTGCAGAGTGAAAATCTCATTCTGGAAACATCCCCTAGGCTGTGGCTAAGCCATGTCTCCGCAGTATCCTTTCTTTCAGGAGTGCTAGTTCTGCATGTTTCGCAGAAGAGCTTCTGTAAAGTTTGGAAGGTAGGAGACGGATACTGGCAGAAGTAAAGCTGTGAGTACCGGGCGTGAGTCGTTCTTCGGTAGCTCAGTTGGTAGAGCACTTGCCCGCGAAAGGCAAAGGTCCCGAGTTCGAGTCTCGGTCGGGCACACAGTTTTAATCTGCCCGGAAGTTTCATATCAGCGCACACTCCGCTGCAGAGTGAAAATCTCATTCTGGTAACATCCCGTAGGCTGTGGCTAAGCCATGTCTCCGCAGTATCCTTTCTTTCAGGAGTGCTAGTTCTGCATGTTTCGCAGAAGAGCTTTTGTAAAGTTTGGAAGGTAGGAGACGGATACTGGCAGATGTAAAGCTGTGAGTACCGGGCGTGAGTCGTGCTACGGTAGCTCAGTTGGTAGAGCACTTGCCCGCGACAGGCAAAGATCCCGAGTTCGAGTCTCGGTCGGGCACACAGTTTTAATCTGCCAGGAAGTTTCATATCAGCGCACACTCCGCTGCAGAGTGAAAATCTCATTCTGGAAACATCCCCTAGGCTTGGCTAAGCCATGTCTCCGCAGTATCCTTTCTTTCAGGAGTGCTAGTTCTGCATGTTTCGCAGAAGAGCTTCTGTAAAGTTTGGAAGGTAGGAGACGGATACTGGCAGAAGTAAAGCTGTGAGTACCGGGCGTGAGTCGTGCTTCGGTAGCTTAGTTGGTAGAGCACTTGCCCGCGAAAGGCAAAGGTCCCGAGTTCGAGTCTCGGTCGGGCACACAGTTTTAATCTGCCAGGAAGTTTCTAGTATTAAGCTGCAAGCCAAAGAGTGTGGGATGTTATTGTGTGTTTCGTGAACATAACGAATGTCTGAATGAAGGTATCATAACCATAACGAAAGTGTCTAGGCGTATTTTAGTCCGATTAATCGTACATAAATCATGTGGATAAAAACGTGAAATAGGGAGAAATGAAAGTGTTTCGTATTTTTATAAAAGCCAATGAATTGTACATAATTCATGTGGGCAGAAACGTTAAACTGAGAAACTGAAGTTCGAAGTAATCCCGAATGTTGCTGGAAATATTAAACCATCTAGTTCCATTTAATTTTGCCTTCATGTTGTCAATCAACTAAGAACAATGAACAGTGCAGATTCAAGACGCACACAACAGTCGATGTATACAGAATGCACACAACAGTGGAGAGGACAACTCGTGGAACTCATGATGACGCGTGCCTACGTCACTATGACGTAGGGCTCTCCTCACCTAGCGTGAAATGAATGCTACCCAGCAGATGGTAATAGGAGAGTGGATCCTCCACGATGATCGATTCCGCTACATCGGCACCAACGAATGTCCATGTTATTGCACGACGCAGTCCCAGGTCTAATTCCATATGCTATGTGCCGTGTATTCGAATATCGGAATTGTTGGCCGCTGTCAATTTGAAGACGGTGATCGAGCGATACTTGCGAGCCATGTCCCGCGGCATAATACTTAAATCTGAGACGGTATTGCGTCCCGACTTAACGGTCGGTGAGATACAGGTCGGTAGAGAGACAGACAGGGACGTCTACTTCTGCTTGGCACTTAACATTTACGTATTCATATGGCGCGTTGCATGTATGGGCTTGATCCCCAAATCGCTCCTACTAGCATATATTCGTGATTTGGGCGTCATCGCGATGGGACGTATCGTGATGGGAGCGGCTCCGCGATCACCGTCGGTAATTATTTTTAGCGGCGCAATTAGCAAGGAGTTGACTGAGTTGATTAGACAGAGCATCAATTTTCCTCATCGAGCAGTCGTTTAATTGTTGCTCCAGTGCCGTAACTTTTTTTGAAAGTTTGTCGTAATCAGGTTTTGTTTCTGTTGCACGTAACCGTAGTTTCAGATCCAGATTCGGGCACAATAGCATCTTGTATGCTGACAGCCAGCGCGGCGTCTGCGTCCAAAGACATCTCCGTTTGAGAGGCTACACTACTGACCATTAAAATTGCTACACTAAGAAGAAATGCAGATGATTAACTGCTATTCATATATTATACTAGAACTGACATGTGATTACATTTTCACACAATTTGGGTGCATAGATCCTGATAAATCAGTACCCAGAAAAACCACCTCTGGCCGTAATAACGGCCTTGATACACCTGGATATTGAATCAAACAGAGGTTGGATGGCGTGTACAGGTACAGCTGCCCATGCAGCTTCAACACAATACCACAGTTCATCAAGAGTAGTGACTGGCATATTGTGATGAGCCAGTTGCTCGGTCACCATTGACCAGACGTTTTCAATTGATGAGTGATCTGGAGAATCTGCTGGCCAGAGCAGCTGTCGACCATTTTCTGTATGCAGAAAGGCCTGTACAGGACCTGCAACTTGCGGTCGTTCATTATCCTGCTGAAATGTAGGGTTTTGCAGGAATTGAATGAAGGGTAGAGCCACGGGGCGTAACACATCTTAAATGTAACGTCCACTGTTCAAAGTGCCGTCAATGCGAACAAGAGGTGACAGAGACGTGTAACCAATGGCAACCCATACCATCACGTTCAGTGCGATGTCGCCTAACATGGATGCGTCCATCATGATGCTGTAAACAGAACCTGGATTCATCCGAAAAAATGACGTTTTGCCATTCGTGCACACAGGTTTGTCTTTGAGTACACCATCACAGGCGCACCAAGGGTAACCACAGCCATTGTCTCCGAGCTGATAGTCCATGCTGCTGCAAGCGTCGTCGAACTGTTCGTGCAGATGGCTGTTGTCGTGCAAACGTCCCCATCTGTTGACTCAGGGATCGAGACGTGGCTGCACGATCCGTTACAGCCATGCGGATAAGATGCCTGTCATCTCGACTGCTAGTGATACGAGGCCGTTGGGATCCAGCACGGCGTTCCGTATTACCCTACTGCACCCACCGATTCCATATTCTGCTAACAGTTATTGGATCTCGACCACCGTGAGCAGCAATGTTGCGATACGATAAACCGCAATCGCGATAGGCTACAATCCGACCTTTATCAAAGTCGGAAACGTGATGGTACGCATTTCTCCTCCTTAAACGAGTTGTCACAACAACGTTTCACCAAGCAACGCTGGTCAACTGCTGTTTGTGTATGAGAAATCGGTTGGAAACTTTCATCATGTCAGGACCTTGTATGAATGCCCTGAAAAGCTTATCATTTGCATATCACAGCATCTTCTTCCCGTTGGTTAAATTTCACATCTGTAGCACATCATCTTCGTGGTGTAGCAATTTTAATGGCCAGTAGTGTATTATCGCTTTCATTTGCGTTGGCAGCCTTCTGCTCCATATTGAAGGGGAGAGTGGGGGAAATACACGCAACCTAAGGAAAAATCGATGTGAACCATTCGTTATGTCATTAAAACCTATGAAAATAAGTACATACCATACAATGGACATTTATCTACATAATCCAATCGTGTGTAAATAATTGTAAACTGTACCTTAATTTTGAACATTAAAATAAAAAAAAGTGCAAATGAGTGGTATTCCGCACACGTGAGAGTAATAACATGCAAAGCACTGGGTATTAACACGTAAAACAAACAAACCATAAAAATGTATAATACTTGCTATTTTTATTTGCATATTAGTTACTACAAATAGTAAACTGTATATTTAAGAACGAAATAATGTAATTCTACAAACTTCTCTGATAATTTTCGTTTTTTACACTTTTATTGATGTGAAAAGAATTCATTTTCTCAAACAGCAAAGATCGGAGTTGTAACCTTTTGGAGAGTTCCAGCCACTACATTCTTCATGATTCCATCTGCTACAAGAAATACATCGGTACCATAGTTCTCCATCTTTCCCAAACGAAACAGACATCTTCTGAAATCGCCAATGGATCAATATCATCCATTTCATGGTCATCACAAATGTTCTGCAAGTCCATATTTAGGTCATCCTCGCTGCTACTTTCACTTTTTTGGTGGTGTTTCTTCTTATATAATGTCTGTTTGTGCTTCGAGACTTTTTTAAGTTGCAGATTTCTGCACTTATCTGCTTTATCCTTAGGATTCCTTTTCTTGTTTCCTTCAGCTTTCTTTTTCATGGCTTCTTTTTTTATTGAGAACTCCGTTAGCAGTTTATTCTTCTCTGGAGTTACTGTAAGGATCACTGACGTTCCCTTAGGCTTTCCCTTGGCTAGTTTCGTCTTAAAAAGAACATTTGTTTTTGTTTTGGAAGAGGAGATATGTCAAACATACTAACATGCTTGACACATGCACTTTTAGTTGATGTTGTTGTGACCTCTTCAAGGCCTACTAGAAGTGGAACATGTTCTGCTGAAGATCCAGGAATCTGACTCCTTTTGAGGATATGTGGCTAGTTTGTGGATACAACCACTTCATTTCCATTTGTTGCATTCAGAACCTCTTCATCTTCAAGGACAACATCTCTGAAGATCACACATTGCTTTAAGTCATCATGCTGAAATTTGTTTGGATTGAAAGGGCAAATCCCACATGCCTTAAACCCTGACTGCCCTTTGTCCATGGTAGCAACCTTAATAGATGCCTTATTAAAAAGTTCTGCTAACTCATATGGTGTAATTTTTTGATACACCTGTGACTTCATATACATGTCACATTCACGACTGAAAGCTGATTTCAAAGAAGAAAAGAATGTAACATCTAGTGGTTGAAGCTTGTGAGAAGTGTGTGGAGGTATGGTTACCATGACAATAGAACGCTTTTTACAAAATTCAAAAATATCAAATTAAATGTGGCTGCTGTGATTATCTAAAATCAGCAGCACAGGGTCATCAATAGTTGATTTTACATTGTTCTGAAAATGTTGCATTCATTCGAAAAATAATGACTCATTGGACCAGCCATTGACGGAACAATCATATATTGCTGCAACTGGTCCACCTTTACTTAAGAGATTTGACATCCTCTTCCTGGGGAAGATAAACATAGGGGGGATGTAGGTACCAGCAGCACTGAAACCACATATCACAGTCACGTTTTTCCTCCTCCCCCAAGACATGGCCCCACCTCTTTGTTTAACACCTTTGGAGTAGTATTTATGTCCGTTTCATCGACGTTAAACACTCACCCCTCATTAAATTTATATTTTTCAAAGACATGATCTAAATTTTTAAAATATGCAATAACCTCTTCTTCATTAAATGCCTGTATTCTGTTACTGCTAGTTGCTTCAGGTTTTCTCATGCTAATACTGTTTCTTTTTAAAAGTAGAGCTATCCAATCCTTTCCAGCTAACCTAGATGACTTATCAAAATTGTTTGGAATGTTGTCAACCTCTGCATACTCAAATGCAATCTTTCGCAGCTGGATGCATGAAATGCCATAGAACAGCTTGGCTATTGTAATAACATGATCCCTAATCTCATTTTCCTGTCCTGTGGAAAATGTTGGGTTTCTTCCAAGTCTTGGACCTTCTGTATTTTTTACCATCCTTCTCGTTTGCAGAGTAGCTTCATGAATCCCGAAAGCTCTTGATACTTCTCTTATTTTTCTTCCAGATTTGATGGTGTTAAGAGCCTTACAAACTTCCTCTTGTGTCCATTTTGCTTTCTATGTTATACTTTTATAATATCTACCCACATGAAAATAAAAAACCTCATTAGTATCGAAAATATAACCTACAAGGGGGAATACCATGCACTTCAACAGCTGCGTGGCATTACCCCACCATAAGTTCAATGAATTATCTAATCATAACTCGGCACCTAACTCAAGTAGGGGGACAAATCTACATTTAAATTAAAGGTTTCATCTAGGGTTAGTAGTTGATATGCAAGAATTATATTAAAGCAAATTATGGTAACACTTACCTTGCAAAATACAGCTGACCAAAATTACATGAGACACGCCGAAAGTAAACAATACTTCACTGTTCCAACAATGCCACTGGAAAATGGCTGGCATAAGCTGCGTAGTAGTTGTTACTCCTGTCGGCAGGATGTAGCACCAACTGAGAACAGCTTGCACCATTCAAACTGCGCAAATCAGCCTGCGTGGGATTACCCACATGTCTGTAATTCCCCCACCTTCCCCTAGGTAGTTGCGCGTCTGGCACGGTGTGAGGGTCCACTTTGTTTCTTAAGTGATGTAAGAATTATAAGTGATTTTATTACCGACGTCTTCTTGCGGATGTACCTGTCGTACTCTTTCCTCTTGAAAGGCAGACAATGGGCATTTTAATTCTGCCTTCAGTTTAGAATATGCCTTCGTGTCCAGCAGTTCCGTTATTATATCTTGCACTTCCGCTGCGAATCTGTGATCAAGTTGACTTACCACCAGGGCGAGTTTCGTGGTGTCCGGCGTTACCCCAGAACATAAAAAAATTGCCTCCACTTGCACAAACCAGATAGTTGGACTGATAGGTCAGAACAGCGGAAGACGTGCAGTCAGTCTTGACGTGTGAAGCACTTCTTCATTCGGCATTTTATTACCACAAACCGATATTTTCTCGTCGCGAACTGTTTGTCTGCGCCGCGATCACGTCTGGGTCACCACTGAAGCTCATAGGGCTATAAGAGAGCCACAAAAATTGCGCGTTACACGTGCACGTACAGCACGCGGCAAATGCTAGTGTTATTCTTTCTTCCGCATTTTAAAAACTATCCACTCAGTGTACGTTAGAATAGGGACAGTTTGTGGAAATGAAAAAGATATCAACGGGAAAATGATATTAAAAATTAAAAACCTCTTGTCTCTCCTCAGTTATGAAATACGTTCGTGCGTCAGAGCCCCAGGTGGTGAGCCCGCGAACTTCTTTGACATAACACGGCGCGCTGCAGAACGCTCGATCTCAGTCGTCGCCACAATAGTTTTCCACCAGGAGATAGTCCGTAATAAGACCGTTAGAATTACTGTTTGTGTAACCAATTTGCACTTTAAAATAATAAGTATACAAAGAATAGCTTTATAACTCATTAGAGATCCTGGTAGCCTTTTTTAGTGAACAGTATCGAAGTTTGCTATTGCATCCAACCTTCACCAAATAATCCATTAAAGCTGAAGTTTTGCACAACATGCACACATCCAGCTAAAAAATATAATAATTAGATTACAATAAAAAATGAAACAAATAATATAAAAATAATGGAAACATTATACTTATATAGTTTTAGGAGTCATGCCCAGAAAAGACATCATAACCATGCGATGAAGAAAATATGGTTATTATTTTGTAAATGTGCTTGTTGTCCTTATTTTAATCCTTTGTGAAATCTATTTTTGCATTCAAAATTTGTGCTTCGATCTCCTTGAATTTAACTCTTTTTCCATGTTGGTAAAAAAAGGGTAGCGTTCATTCATCTCACGCTAGGTGAGGAGAACCCTACGTCATAGTGATGTAATGCTATGTCATTGTGACATAAACCCACTTCAGGAGTACCTATATCGATCTTTGCAGTTGTACCACAGAGGTTGCTCAGTAACGTGAAAGTTAAATATAAATACATGTGCAGAAACGAAGTTATAGCAGTTGTGTGGTATGTCCAGCACAGTTGAAGTAGTTGTTAAGCGGGAGCAATTTTGGATGCTATTGTGTGTTTCTTGAACATAATGAATGTCTGAACAAAGGAACCATAACGAAAGTAAAAAAAGAAATGCTTGCAGTTATTTTTTTAAATCCTATGAATCGACCATAAATCATGTGGACAGAAACATGAAATAATTAATTATTAAGCTGTAATCCAAAGAATTTAAGTTGTTATTGGGTATTTCATGAACATAACAAAAGTCAAAAAAGCTTGTAGTCATCTTTAAAAAAATCCCGTGAATCGTGAATGATTGTGTCAACAGAAACATGAAGTAATTAATTATTAAGTTCTAATCTCAAGAATGTTGAATGTTATTGTGTATTTCATGAACATAACAAATATCTGAACGGAGGAACCATAACCACAACGAATGTAAAAAAAAGCGAGTAGTCATTTTTTTTTAAAAAAAGAATACTGAATGTTGATGGAATTTTAATTTTGCCTTCATGTTGTGGATCAACTCAGTAAATTTTGCACTTCAGGAATAAATTATTGCTGATGATTATAATGTATAATGTAACCTGTTTATAACACATCATTATTTTTCTTTATGTGCTGTATACTTTGAAAAACCAATTATATTTCGTCTTAATTGTTACTCACATTTTAATATTTAAGCACTATCAAATACATAAAAATGTAAGTTTCCTAGTAGTTGCCAAATTATGTTCAACATTGACTGACACAATGGGTAAGCTACTTGACTAAATAAACTCAGCAGCCTACAGTTTTTAGCAGCACTAAGTGATGTTTCATATGCGATGTGGAATACTATGTTTGTTTATTTTCTCAATAGACATGGTGTAAATTTTGGCGGTGTTTGGCATGATTACTGTACCTATTTCCATACTGCGTAAGAGTCATACAAAAAGTAGCTGAAAATAGCGACAACACTCACTCCTTTCAGTTGCTTAAAATGCTGGTAAATGTGATTTGCATATCATTGTTTTTTCACAGTATACAACGTATAAAGAAAATTAATGACGTGTTATAACAGGTCAGTACATTATAATCATCAGCAATAATTTATTTCTGAATAGGGCACAATTACAAATCTAGCAACACTTGGAATTATTTTTAGAACCACATTAATTATTCAGTTTAACGTTTCTACCCAGAAGAATTATGTACAATCCATTGGCTTTTATAAAAATACGAAAAACTAATTTCTCGCTATTTCACGTTTATATCCAAATGATTTATGCACAATTAATTGGATTTAAGAAAATGACTACATGCTGTTTTTTACTTTTGTTATTGTTATGGTTCCTTCGTCCAGATATTCATTACATCAAGAAACAAACAATACCAAACAAACTTGTTGAGATTACAGCTTAATAAGTAATTCACCTGGGATGAGCATACCACACAACTGTCGTCACTTTGTTCCTACACGCCTATTTACATTTAGCTTTGATGTTATCGCTTCGACCGTAGACTGGCCTTGCTGTGCAGAAGCTATAGGGTGGTGTGGCTCCAACATAAACCATGTGACTGTTGGCAAAACATGGCGAGATTTCAAATCAGCAGTCTGCCATCCTATGCTTATATCGTATTTCACCCACATTTATCAATTGGCTGCCAAACGCTTCCAACAAAAATTACTTTTTTATTTGCGAAAAATTATGTCAGAGCTACATTTGACCTGGATTTGTTCACAGTGCCATTTATAAAATCTAACAAATAGATCTAACGCCCCTCTGGTGGGTAGGGCGACGAAATTACTGTACACTATCAATTAAAGTAAAATGTCGTTAAAATTCTTTTAAACAGTAAGAGTGGGCTTGTGTCAAAACTTTAAATATTGGATTCGCCGTGTTTCGAGCTCTAGTCGCTTATAAAAGAAAACAGGATATGGGAATTATGTCAACTACAGGTGCCAAAATTGTCGACTTTAGGAGCAGGTCCATTTTAGATTATCAATTTTAGGTGCACTTCAAAGGTTCAGTTCCTACTATTTTTAAAAAAGCTTAAACTATCATTTAAAAAAAATGATATTTTAGATGAAAGGTGAGACTTTGAAGTTTCAGAAAATAATTTTGGAGTCTACATTTATTTAATAGTATTAGAAGGTAGAAAAACAGTCTCTTAATGTGTCGACTATAGGTGCTTTTACTTTATTATAATCTCACTTGTATATACAAGAAGGAGCGTATGTGGAGATGGCTTAGTGTTTTTCCGTTTCAGGGCCTGTATCCAAAGCTGCCTTCGGTTTTCATCCTTAGGAAACCTATGAGTAGGAACGAGAAACAGTTATACTTATTTCTGTAACCGAATTATCACAGATACTTTCCAAAATGTAATATGAGTCTGACTTTACAGGCATCACTTACAACACTTTAATTTACGTGATACTCTACTCTATTTCAAGTGTAAAAAAAAAAAAAAAACATATAAAAGTCACTTCAGCAGATTTCAATAAACGCATGTGCACTATCATAGAAACACACGTGAAATTTAATGCCATTTCCCCCGACAAAACGTTGAGTACAGCCATAAGCGCAACACGAAACAACCACGTTTTGCCAACATTCACGTGACTTTAATCCAGAGATGTTGGAGCCACGAAATGACATCAGGGCCAGTCTATTATGTTTATGGTCGAAGCGTTATCCGTACAACCTCTGTGGTACAACTGCAAAGATCGATATACGTACTCAAGAAGTCGATTTAGGTTCATTTACGTCACGATGACGTAGCGTTACGTCACTATGATGTAGGCTTCTCCTCACCTACCGTGAGGTGAATGCTACCCTATTGACACCTCCATGGTTCACCGTAGTGATCTTTCCCTGTGACGTCTGTCTGATGTGCCTGTGCCCAGTTTCGAAAGTGTTGGGTGCTTTGATTGTGTGGAGCCGTAGTCGTTTCATAAAAAAGGCCAGTTGCGTTGTTTATGGGTATACTAATCTGTCCGATGGTAATCTAAAATTTAAAGGGATAACGTTTAATTCGTAAGTGGAAGCGTTCAAGCGATATGTTCTTTTGTATACATGAACTATGGCTGCACTGTTTACTTTTATTGTACTGCTTGTATTTCTGTAATTTGATTTTAGATTAGCCTTACTTTGCTCAGTATCTGTTCATTCTTTTCTGTGCTTTTCATTGCCTTCCACATCGCAAACGCCCTGACATCCAAGCCACACTATATCATAGATCTCGTCCCACTCACACCACATGGCTACACAACCACACTTATTGTTGGTGTAGCTTCTCATGCCAAATTACTCATAGTTCACATTTTCTCCCCCTTTAAAAAAGATTCTAGCCAGGAGAGCCAGAGACAGCTGTCATGTGTTTGTGTGTGTGTGTGTGTGTGTATGTGTGTGCAGGGATGTCGGCAAGGGGGGGGGGGCAATTGGGGCTATAGAACCCCCCCCCCTCCAATGGTTATCATATTACACTGGATAAAATGGCTTCAGAAATCAGCAAATATGTTATTCCAACAGATTCAATAATTTTTTTTACAATTATGCAGCAATATAGGTTGCAATGTATTTCAAATGCATTTAACAAAAGAATAAGACTGGTAAATAGCTTACTATCTAAACCAATAAAAATCATTTAACTTAAAATGGGCTTCTTATTATTTATTAATACATATTTTTACCCTGAACTCCAAACCAGTTACGAAAAACTACTTTATGCAACACCAAAATTTTACCAAATTGTTGGTGGTGGACCCAAACTTTCCTTTTTGTAAGTGATATTCCATTCCATCAAAACTCCCACTCCTCCCTCCCCCCCCCCCTTGTCCGACTTCTAGAATCACCCTTGTGTTGTGTGTGTGTGTGTGTGTGTGTGTGTGTGTGTGTGTGTGTGTGTGTGTATGCACTTTGGTACTTTTTGAAGAATGCGCTGGCTGAAAACTGATGTCAACATTCTTCTCATCGTGGCAGCCTGCTGCTCATGTGTGAGTAGCATTCTAATCGCTTCACAGTACAGCCTCCTGAGGTCTGTTGTAAGCAATCTAGTGCACTCCAAAAGGAACAATGATGTACATAATTACAATACCAGAAGAAAAAAAGATATTCTTTACGCCACATAAAATGCTGCAAGCAGAAGTTTTGATCACTTACCCGGTGATATAAAATATCTGACAGACAGCAAAATAAAATGTGAAACAAAACTGAAAACGTTTATCTTTGACAACTCCTCCTATTTCACAGAAGACTATCTATTATTGTATGGTATAAATGATGATGACTAGGAATTAATGACTAATACCTGTCTTTAGACAAAAAACTAATACATGATCAGCATATAGGCATATTTTTAAAAAAATGTTTATATAAAATGACTTGTTCCATACCATTAAAATTTATCATGCAGTTGATACTCGAAACATGAAACTAACCATTGGTGTATTACAATGCGTGGTTAAGACTTCTATTCTTTGAAAATCTCAAAATGAAATTCAGAAGTAAAATGAAGCTGATGATTAAAGTAGACGTACATTCCATTTGTGATGTGTTTGGTTATTCTTACTGATGTGTATTCCCAGAAAAGAAGCAAACAGGGTATTGTTGGAAAGGTAGGCCAATATGTTACACAGATTAGGCTATCATTACTAAAAAATGACTTACACACATGTTAGAGCGTAATATCCAATTCACGAGGTCTAAGCGTTTGAGACCATTCCCTTAATCACATTTATAGTATAGCACATTGCTAGAAAATGTTTAAAACATTACATCTTTTTATACGCTGTAAATTTATGTTATTGGACACACACTGAGCGATGCATCCGAAGTAAGATTGCAAAGTGAGAATATGTGTAAAATACAGTGAAACTAATGCACTGACAATCCAATAATCTGTTCTGCATAGAAGTAGACATCTATGCAGTTATGTTTCTTTGACATTTCAATAATCGTTCACAAGACACGAATGCATGCCTTGAATAGTCTCTCAATGAACACATTTCGTTTATAGGCAGCAAAGAGGACGTAAGTAGGTTTCTTTGCAACAGTGAATATGTAAAACAATGTGAATACGAGATGAAAGCTGAAAATGTAACGAACAAGAACCAGTGACAGTAAGCAAACAAGCACAGATTTCTTAGTTCCAGCTTCATTTGCTATCGATATAAGTACAGTAAAATCGAATTTAAATGGATTATGAAAGCATGCCTTTCACAACAATTCCTTCTTTTCTTGTCATTCGAACTAGATCAGCTGGAAACAAGTTACAATGAAGAGGCCACATGTGTCTATTACTAGAGTAAATACACAGTTGAGAAGAGAAAATCGCTGAAATTGGCTTCCTATCAATGTTATTGACGTAAAGACTGTAATTTTTAGTATTTAAGACAGTTTTTGCGTGCACTCTACAAAAATAATGATCAAGAAGCAATCGTAAACAGTAATCTGCTAATGTTTGAGGCTATTTGAAGTGACGGCAGGCCCATCCACTCTGACTTCAAACCACCGTAAAACACAACTCTATAGTGCCATCCCCCTTCTAATTTTTACTTCTATTCACTTTTCACCACTCTACTGCTGTAACCTGCACATTAAACATTGTAACAAATTCGATTATTTTAACGTTAATGCCCGGCCATATGATTTTAGTTGACTGCATATATTGAAAACCGTGGAAGTACGAAAATTTTGTTGCGTGCTGTGTGAAATTTCACGGTGACACTATAGAATGCCATGAGTTGTTGCGTTACTTTCGTTGCTTGTGTCAATCCAGCATTATCCTGCAGTACCCAATGGACGACCCAGCCAGACTTTCTTGATAATTGTCTGTCATCTCCGTGGTCGTTTGCAACATCCTATGATATGTGTATATCTTTGTAATTGCATTCCTCAACTTTGGTAGAAGCGGTTAAAACGATTTGAATTGTTATTGGTGACAGTGTATTTGTAATGTTGTTGGCTGAACTCGAAGTGAGTTTTTAGATCTTTTCCAAACAATAATTTGTTTATTCTTTATGTAATATTGGTATGCATATGCGATTAGCAAAGTGCGTAACACATCAAGACGCGAAACAAGTTATATTTCAATTTAAAATACCCAAAGGCTACCTGGTAGAAAGTGTTGAAATTTTTTAGTTTATGTTGAACCAATCTACTGAAGTTTTCCACTTATTTTCCACATGAGTGCCCTTTATGTTAGTTTCCAGGCGGCCCTGTTTTATGTCGCGCGATGTGTTACTTCTTAGTAAATAACTTAAAAGTCAATCAAAAGCTATGGTGCACAGAGCCATAATTCCCGAAACTTTTAGGCAATAAATGGTAACCAAAACCACAAAGTTTTTAGAGAGTGTGTTAACGATTTGGAGGAATTTATTCGAAATACACAATTATGAACACAATTACTCCATACAATTTAATATATGCTTTTCACTCGCAGTGCCGCATTAAATATCACTCAGAACCGCGTTGTATTTGATAGTGTCGGAAATTTTCATCATCTCATGGACCGATGAGGATCTACGGCATTCAGAACATATTTCATATAAGGAAACGATCCAGGCTCAAGTAACTGTTCGGTTCATTCCTTATTTATTTATTGTTCTGTGGGACCAAATTAGGAAGCCTCTATGGTCATGGAACGAGTCAATACATGAAATTATAATACCATAGTAGAAACAAATAAAATGAAATATATGTAACATATTCAGGCGACAATTCTTAAGTTTAAATATAGTACATCAACAATGTAACACTGGAATTTGCTTATTTTTTCAGCTCTTCCAGGAGCTCCTCTACAGAAAGGAGTGAGCCATGAGGAAACTCTTCAGTTTAGACTTAAGTGTTTGGGCTACTGCTAAGATTTTTGAGTTCTTGTGGTAGCTTATTTAAAATGGATGCAGCAGAATACTGCACTCCTTTCTGCACAAGAGTCAAGGAAGTGCATTCCACATGCAGATTTGATTTCTGCCTAGTATTAACTGAGTGAAAGCTGCTAACTCTTGGGAATAAGCTAATATTGCTAACAACAAACGACATTAAAGAAAATATATACTGTGAGGGCAATGTCAGAATTCCCAGACTATTGAATAGGGGTCGACAAGAGGTTCTCGAACTTACACCATACATAGCTTGAACAGCCCGTTTTTGAGCCAAAAATACCTTTTTTGAATCAGAAGAATTATTCTAAAAATACCATATGACATAAGTGTATGAAAATAGGCAAAATAGACTATGATTTGTGTTGAACTGTCACTTACTTCAGATACTGTTCTAATGGTAAATAAAGCAGCATTTAGTTTCTGAACAAGATCCTGAACATGGTCTTTCCACAACAGCTTACTATCTATCCGAATGCTTAGGACCTTGAACTGTTCCGTCTCGCTTATAATATGCCCCTTCTGTCTGATCAAAATATTGGTTCTTGTTGAATTGTGAGTTAGAAACTGTAAAAACTGAGTCTTACTGTGATTTAGCATCGAATTATTTTCCACAAGCCATGAACTAATTTCATGAACCACATTATTTGATACTGTTTCAATATTACACACAAGATCCTTCACTACCAAGCAGGTGTCATCAGCAAGCAGAAATAATTTTGAATCACCTGTAATACTAGATGGCATATCATTTATATAAATAAGAAACAGCAGTGGTCCCAGCACCAACCCTTGGGGAACGCCCCACTTAACAGTGCCCCATTGGGACTGAACATCACTACCACTCACAATATTGCGGAGAATTACCTTCTGCTTTCTGTTCTTAAAGTAAGAGGCTGGCATAGAAATAGTTCTATAATTGTCAACATTATCCCTGTATCCCTTTTTATAAAGTGGCCTCACTACCGAGTACTTTAATCTGTGAGGAAACCGACCCTTCCTAAAGGAAAAGTTACAGATATGGCTAAGTACTGGGATAACATACATAGAACAATACTTCAGTATTCTTCTATATACCCCGTCATATCCATGAGAGTTCTTGGTCTTTAGTGATTTAGTTATTAACTCAGTCTCTGTCTTGTCAGTACATGGAGGAGCATTTCAGGTAACAGTCTCGGAACACTTTTTTATACGAGCGGCAAATTATTCCCAGTTGGGACTAGGTTTCTATTTAATTCACCTGCTATATTCAGAAAGTGATTATTAAATACTGTACATATATGCGGCTTACCAGTAACACAGACATTCCCACTATGGACTGATTCTATATCCTAAACCTGTCTCTGCACATCAGCCACTTCCTTTACGACTGACCATATGGTTTTAATTTTATCCTGAGACTTAGCTATTCGATCTGCATACCACATACTTTTTGCCTCCCTAATAACTTTTTTAAGCACATTACAATACTGTTTGTAATAGGCTGAGGCATTTAGATTGTGACTATTTCTAATGTTTTGACATAACTACCACTTTGTTCTACATGATATTCTTATCCCTGTAGTCAGCCCCCCAGGCTGCCTGTTTGTGCTAGTACCCTGTTTTGAACGTTCTAAGAGAACGAGAACAGTCTTGAGGAAAGCATTATATTTATCGTCTACTGTATCAGCACTATGAACATTTTGCCGCTCTTGTTCCTTGATAAGGGTTACAAAGGTCTCTACAGCAACTGGATCAGCTTTCCTAAAAAGTTGATAACTATATTTAACATGTGTTGCAGCACAAAAATCTTTTAGAGTTAAAATTTGTGCATCATTATCTGAAAGACCATTCACCTTTTTGCTAACAGAATGCCCATCTAGTAATGAGGAATGAACAAAAGTGTTGTCTATGGTTGTTCTACTGTTCCCTTGCACTGTCGTTGGAAAGAATACAGCTTGCATAAGATTATATGAATTAAGGAGGTCTACCAGCATCCTTTTCCTTGCACAATCACTTATACAATTAATATTGAAGTCACCACATATAACTAATTCTTTGTATTTCCTATAAAGTGAACTAAGAACCTCCTCCAGCTTTAGCAAAAATGTTGTGAAATCGGAGTCTGGGGACCTATAAATAACAGCAGTTAGAAGTTTAGCTCCACTAAATTTATTCACACCTGCTCAACATTCAAACACCTTTTCAGTGCAGTAATCTATCTAATTGTGTAAACGGTTGTCTAATGCACATGAGGCTAGAAAATATATGTGACATAATTTTAATACTTGTTACTAATTTTGTGATAGAGTTTTGCAACTGTCTTTTGATCTGCCCTATAATATTATTCTGTACGGTCTTTGAAGTGTTGCAAGGCAAATTAACTTTCAGATTATTTCAGCAACAAAATTGGTGATTCTGCACATATAAAAAACAACTGAACTTAAACATTTGAGATTAGTGATTTCCAATCCGTATTTTGATCAATATATTTAGTTGCAGAAACTGTGGACATCCACTTTTACCTATTTATCTTCCTGCAATTGCATTCTGCTTTAAATGGAACTGTGTATTGTCTGTTTAAAATGAACTGTTTGTAGAAGACCAGTAAATTAGTTTAATTAAAATTTTAGTGCCCTATCTTGGTATATCTGTTGTGGACTAGAATGCTGCCTTCATTACCAGAGGAAATTCTGTGTTTTATTGTTGCAGTATCTGAGTTAAATGAATGGAAACTATGAAGTTCACTACTCATTGTATTGTTGAGACATTGATCATTAGACAATCACATAATCAAGATTAGGAATTTACTGCTTAGCTTTTGAATGGTGTCCCTCAGAGCAGTCATATAGGCGACACTTTACTAGATTGTACTGACTCAACAGCCTAGTAGGAATTCAGTGTATAACAAGATTACTTTAGTGGTGGAACTCTTGATGAAAATGCCCACAAACAAGTAGATGTATCTAACATGACTCTTTGCTTGCTGTTGATGGAATATAAGTTAAATTGGTTGTTCTACAAAGGGCAGTGTATAGTGGTATGACACAGATCACTGAAATTGCAACTTGCTGAAACTTTCTCTTAAATATTGCATTGTATGATGGCGATTTTATTGCAGCTTTTCCAACAGAAAATCTGTAATCCAAATTGTGACTTACTCTTGTCTTATTTTTGAAGATGCTACAGCAATATTTAATGCACGGTTTTTTAAAAACTTTAGTGATTGTTGTTATAAAGAAAACTGAATCATTTTTAGACCATAGCCCAAAAGCAGTTACTGAATTTTGCATCCATAAATGATTCAGTACAGTGAAAATGGAAATTGCCAAGAGTGAAATAGAACTTTCCAGCTTTGAACAGTGACTGTTTCAACAAGGTAACTATTCATCAGTACTAAATGAGCTTTGGTGAATTTGATTTCATAAGACTGCAGGCATTTAACTATTAAATTTTGCCCCCTGTGATGTCTTTGTTCTGGGGGAGGGGGGGGGGGGGGGTTATAACTTACACTGGCAACAGTTAAACTACTTGAAAATGTTAGACAACACTGGGAAGATAATTGTTTTCAATGGGATTGTAAATACGCCTGTGGTAATTGCTGTTGTTCAGAAATGTTTTTTTGATGTAACCACTCTGCATTTTATGTGCTCTCGACTTTGGTTATCATAAGTTAACTTATTTTACTGGTCAAACAGCAAAAGCTGGTAAACTACTTTTAATGTATCACTTGCTGGTCCAGTTCTCCCTGGCATCTTATTTAATTTAGCCACATTCCATTACCACAATTTTACTCTTTCTTCGTGTACATCATTTAACTTCTATCCAAGACACTGTCCTTTCCATCCAACTGTTCTTCAATGTTCATAGTTCTGTCTTACATAATTGCAATATCATAGGCACACCTTAAAGTTTTTATTTCTTCTCACCGAACATTAATCCCCTTCCCAAATATATCCTTGGTTTCCTTTACTGTGCTCAATTTACATACTGAATAACATCGGGTATAGGTTAAATTACGTCTCATTCCATTCCCAATCACTGCTTCCCTTTTACATCCCTTGACTTTGGGTAACTGTTGTCTGACTTCTGTACAGATTGTAAATAACATTTTTCCCTTTATTTTATCATTGCTATATTCATAATTTCGATGAGTGAGTGTATTCCAGTTTACATTGTCAAAACCTTTCTTACATATACATATGGTATATAGATAGTTTTATCTTTTTTTTTGACCAATCTAAGATTTATCATAAGGTCACTATTGCCCTTTCTGTTCCCACTTTTCTATGGTATTCTGATTGATATTCCCTTAGGCTGGCTTCTACTGATTTTTTCATTCTTCTGTAAATAATTTGTGCCTATATTTTGCAGCTATGCATCGTTAAACTGATAGTTTTGGATATGTTCAATTGTCTGCACCTACCTTATTTGGAACTGTAGTTGTAATTGTTACATTGTTCTTGAGGTCTTAGGGTAGTTTATCAGTTTAATATACAGGGTGTTTAAAAAATGACCGGTATATTTGAAACGGCAATAAAAACTAAACGAGCAGCGATAGAAATACACTGTTTGTTGCAATATGCTTGGGACAACAGTACATTTTCAGGCGGACAAACTTTCGAAATTACAGTAGTTACAATTTTCAACAACAGATGGCGCTGCAAGTGATGTGAAAGATATAGAAGACAACGCAGTCTGTGGGTGCGCCATTCTGTACGTTGTCTTTCTGCTGTAAGGGTGTGCTGTTCACAACGTGCAAGTGTGCTGCGGACAACATGGTTTATTCCTTAGGACAGAGGATTTTTCTGGTGTTGGAATTCCACCGCCTAGAACACAGTGTTGTTGCAACAAGATGAAGTTTTCAGCGGAGGTTTAATGTATCCAAAGGACCGAAAAGCGATACAATAAAGGATCTGTTTGAAAAATTTCAACGGACTGGGAACGTGACGGATGAACGTGCTGGATAGGTAGGGCGACCGCGTACGGCAACCACAGAGGGCAACGCACAGCTAGTGCAGCAGGTGATCCAACAGCAGCCTCAGGTTTCCGTTTGCCATGTTGCAGCTGCGGTCCAAATGACGCCAACGTCCACGTATCATCTCATGCGCCAGAGTTTAAACCTCTATCCATACAAAATTCAAACGCGGCAACCCCTCAGTGCCGCTACCATTGCTGCGCGAGACACATTCGCTAACGATATAGTGCACAGGATCGATGACGGCGATATGCATGTGGGCAGCATTTGGTTTACTGACGGAGCTTATTTTTACCTGGACGGCTTCGTCAATAAACAGAACTGGCGCATATGGGGAACCGAAAAGCCCCATGTTGCAGTCCCATCATCCCTGCATCCTCAAAAAGTACTGGTCTGGGCCGCCATTTCTTCCAAAGGAATCAGTGGCCCATTTTTCTTTACTGCATCACGCTATCTGGACATTCTTCTGAATTTGTGGTGGTACAAACTGCCTTAGACGACACTGCGAACACCTCGTGGTTTATGCAAGATGGTGCCCGGCCACATCGCACGGCCGACGTCTTTAATTTCCTGAATGAATATTTCGATGATCGTGTGATTACTTTGGGCTATCCGAAACATACAGGAGGTGGCGTGGATTGGCCTCCCTATTCGCCAGACATGAACCCCTGTGACTTCTTTCTGTGGGACACTTGAAAGACCAGGTGTACCGCCAGAATCCAGAAACAATTGAACAGCTGAAGCAGTACATCTCATCTGCATGTGAAGCCATTCCGCCAGACACGTTGTCAAAGGTTTCGGGTAATTTCATTCAGAGACTACACCATATTATTGCTACGCTTGGTGGATATGTGGAAAATATCGTACTATAGAGTTTCCCAGACCGCAGCGCCATCTGTTGTTGACAATTGTAACTACTGCAATTTCAAAAGTTTGTCTGCCTGAAAATGTACTGTTTTCCCAAGCATATTGCAACAAACGGTGTATTTCTATCGCTGCTCGTTTAGTTTGTATTGCCATTTCAAATATACCGGTCATTTTTGAAACACCCTGTATCTTGAACACCATATCTAATAGTTCTGTCATTACTGGCTTTCCTAGGAATCACATTAATTCTGATGGAACACCTTCTGTTCAAGGATCTTGTTTTGATTTGGGTCTTCCAATGCTCTGTCAAATTGTTCTCTGATAGTCCCATGTCCATCTATATATCCCACCCCATTTTTTTCCCAGCATTCTTTTCTTTGAAATGGTAATTAAATCGACACCCTAGCTGCAGTCAGGCGTTGTTATACATCATTAGGGACATGTTGAAAATGTGTGCCCCAACCGGGACTTGAAACTGGGATCTCCTGCTTAATGACAGACGTTCTATCCATCTGAGCCACCGAGGGCACAGAGGATAGTGTGCCTGCAGGAACTTATCCCTTGCACGATCCCTGTAAGACCCATATTCCCAACATGTCCACACCACTACATTCGTAGTGCGTCTAATAGATGTTTGCCCATCACACTCGTTACTTGTGACAGATTAATCTACCAAGACCCGTATAAGTTGGGGCATAGCGCGTGCATT
Source organism: Schistocerca gregaria (assembly GCF_023897955.1). Taxonomy (NCBI): domain Eukaryota; kingdom Metazoa; phylum Arthropoda; class Insecta; order Orthoptera; family Acrididae; genus Schistocerca; species Schistocerca gregaria. The sequence continues at coordinate 857,964,343 of NC_064920.1, read as the reverse complement.
CGCACGAGAAGGTCAATGACTGGGTAGCCATATTTTAACTATGTATGAAGGTAGTATCTGTTCCCGAAAGAACGGATACCATTGATGACCATGCAGCTTCTCTAGAATGACATGATAATTAAATCGACACCCTACCTGCGAACAGGCGTTGTTATACATCATTGGGGACATGTTGAAAATGTGTGCCCTGACTGGGACTCGGATTCGGGATCTCCTGTGCCCTCAGTGGCTTAGATGGATAGTGGGTTTGCCAAGTAAGCAGGAGATCCCAGGTTTGAGTCCTTGTCAGGACACACATTTTCAACATGTCCCCAGTGAGGTATAACAATGCCTGTTTGCAGCTAGGGTGTTGATTTAATTATCATTTCATTCTAGAGAAGCTGCACGGTCATCAGTGGTATCTGTTCTTTCTGGAACAGATACTACCTTCATATATAGTTAAAATATGGCTACCCAGCCATTGATATTCTCATGTGAACGCACATGTTATGCCCCAATTCATATGGGACTTGGTAGATTAATCTGCCACGAGTAATGAGTGTGATGGTTAAACATCTATTAGACACACTACGAATGTTGTGGTGTGGACATGTTGGGAATGTGGGTCTCATGGGGAGTGTGCAAGGGATAAGTCCCTGCAGGCGCACTATCCTCTGTGCCCTCAGTCACTCAGATGGATCAAGCGTCTCCGTGTAAGCAGGAGATCCCGGGTTCGAGTCCTGGTTGGGGCACACATTTTCAACATGTCCCCAATGATGTATAACAACGCCTGTTTGCAGCTAGGGTGTCGATTTAATTATAATTTCACTGTAGAGAAGCTACACTGTCGTCAGTGGTATCCGTTCTTTCGGGAACAGATACTACCTTCATTCTGTTCTTTGCTTGTTACTTGCGTGCAAGCATTATACAGCTGCTTCTTTTTTCCTAAATGTTAGTTGAATTTTCCTGCAGATTGAATCTGTCTTTCCTCTATTATACATACGTCTAAGGCCTTATATTTGCCCTATAGCCATTCCTGCTTAGACATTTTGCACTTTGTCAGTTTCATTTGTTAGACATTTATATTCCATTTCACCTGTGTCATTCACTACAGTATTAGACTTCCTAATTTTTTACAATTAAATTAAATTAAATACCTCCAGTTTCATAAAAGGATATCTGCTAAGTGGTCTCTTTTTATGTATTTCATCCTTTACTGTATTCACTACTGCTCAAAACTACCCATTCGTCTAATATTGTATTCATTTCTCTTTTTTCAGTTAATTTTTGTCTTATGTGTACTCTGAAAACCCTCAACAGACCCTTATTCCTTCAGTTTATCGAAGCATTAAATAACAGATTAGTGTTAGGTATTCTCCGCGTCTTTTCTACACCATTTGACTATGTGAATTGTAGTTTTCTCATAGGTAAATTGAAGTTTCATGGGATTGATAGTATAGTCAACCAATGAATGTTAATTTTTGGTCATCAGTCTACTGACTGTTTTGATGCGGCCCGCCACGAATTCCTTTCCTGTGCTAACCTCTTCATCTCAGAGTAGCACTTGCAACCTATGTCCTCAATTATTTGCTTGACGTATTCCAATCTCTGTCTTCCTCTACAGTTTTTGCCCTCTACAGCTCCCTCTAGTACCATGGAAGTCATTCCCTCATGTCTTAGCAGATGTCCTATCGTCCTGTCGCTGCTCCTTATCAGTGTTTTCCACATATTCTTTTCCTCTCCGATTCTGCGTAGAACCTCCTCATTCCTTACCTTATCAGTCCACCTAATTTTCAACATTCGTCTATAGCACCACATCTCAAATGCTTCGATTCTCTTCTGTTCCGGTTTTCCCACAGTCCATGTTTCACTACCATACAATGCTGTACTCCAGACATACATCCTCAGAAATTTCTTCCTCAAATTAAGTCCGGTATTTGATATTAGTAGACTTCTCTTGGCCAGAAATACCTTTTTTGCCATAGCGAGTCTGCTCTTGATGTCCTTGCTCTGTCCGTCATTGGTTATTTTACTGCCTAGGTAGCAGAATTCCTTAACTTCATTGACTTCGTGACCATCAATCCTGATGTTAAGTTTCTCGCTGTTCTCATTTCTACTACTTCTCATTACTTTCGTCTTTCTCCGATTTACTCTCAAACCATACTGTGTACTCACTAGACTGTTCATTCTGTTCAGCAGATTATTTAATTCTTCTTCACTTTCACTCAGTATAGCAATGTCATCAGCGAATCGTATCATTGATATCCTTTCACCTTGTATTTTAATTCCATGCCTGAACCTTTCTTTTATTTCCGTCATTGCTTCCTCGATGTACAGATTGAAGAGTAGGGGCGAAAGGCTACAGCCTTGTCTTACACCCTTCTTAATACGAGCACTTCATTCTTGATCGTCCACTCTTATTATTCCCTCTTGGTTGTTGTACATATTGTATATGACCCGTCTCTCCCTGTAGCTTACCCCAACTTTTTTCAGAATCTCTAAGAACTTGCACCATTTTATATTGTCGAACGCTTTTTCCAGGGCAACAAATCCTATGAACGTGTCTTGATTTTTCTTTAGCCTTGCTTCCATTATTATCCGTAACGTCAGAATTGCCTCTCTTGTGCCTTTACTTTTCCTAAAGCCAAACTGATCGTCACCTAGCGCATTCTCAATTTTCTTTTCCATTCTTCTGTATTTTATTCTTGTAAGCAGCTTCAATGCATGAGCTGTTAAGCTGATTGTGCGATAATTCTCGCACTTGTCAGCTCTTGCCGTCTTCGGAATTGTGTGGATGATGCTTTTCCGAAAGTCAGATGGTATGTCGCCAGACTCATATATTCTACACACCAATGTGAATAGTCATTTTGTTGCCACTTCCCCTAATGATGAATGTTATATCCAACCAAAAGAATACAGAAAGTTTCGCTTAGTAGTCCAGCCAATGTAATTTGTGTTCTTAATTATGACTCGGGAGAAATCACATATTTGGTTCCCCAATATGTAATCTTAGGCCAACTGTCATTCTGCATACATGTAAACAACTGTCCACCTAATGTACAAAAACCAGAATTAGATCCTTTTTGCAGATGGACCTAGTATTGTAATCAGTCCAAGCTTTCTACAGAAACAGAAGAAATGGTAAACAGAGTTTCTAAAAGTATCATTGACTGGTTTTCAATGAATGGTCTCGCCCTCAATTTTAAAAAGGAACGACATACTCAGTTCTGCACATCGAGGGGTGCTATACTGTTGATAAGTGTAAGACATGATGAGTAAATAGTAGTGTGAACTTCAAAAGTATTAGGTTTAGATATTGATGAGAATTTAAACTGAAAAAGCACATTTTAGAACTCTTAAAACAATACAATCCAGCCACAATCACAGTTAACTCATTGCAAATCTTGGGGAGGGACAAATCAGTAAGTTGACATGTTGTTGTTATTGTTGTAGTTGTAGTAGTCTTCAGCCCAAAAACTGGTTTCACCCAGCTCTCCATGCTATTCTATCCTGTCCAAGCCTCCAAATAACTACTGCAGCTTATTTACTTCTTAAACTGGTTACTGTTTTTATGTCTTAGACTCCCTCTATAATTTTTGTTCCCCACACTTCCCTCCAATACTAAATTGGTGATCCAACGATGTCTGCCGGCCGGGCTGGCCAAGCGGGTCTAGGTGCTACAGTCTGGAACCGCGCGACCGCTATGGTCGTACGTTCGAATCCTGCCTCGGGCATGGATGTGTGTGATGTCCGTAGGTTAGTTAGGTTTAAATAGTTCTAAGTTCTAGGGGACTAATGACCTCAGAAGTTAAGTCCCATAGTGCTCAGAGCCATTTGAACCACGATGTCTCAGAATGTGTCATATCAATTGATCCCTTCTTCTATTTAGGGTGTGCGACAAATTTCTCTCATCTCCAGTTTTATTCAGTACCTCCTCATTAGTTATGTCTCCTACACACCTAATCTCCAGCATTCTTCTGTAGCCGCGAATTTCAAAAGCTTTTACTCTATTCTTGTCTAAACAGTATATCATCCATGTTTCACTTCCTTACATGGCTACACTCTGTTCAGACGAGACTTCCTAACACTTAAACGTAAACATGATGTTAACAAAATTCTCTTATCCAGGCACACTTTCCTGACCGTTTCCAGTCCGCTTCAGTCATCATCTGTTACTGTGCTGCCTAAATAGCACAATTCATCTACTACTTCAAGTTTCTCGTTTTCCTGTCTAATTCCTTCAGCATCACATGATTTAATCCTACTACATTCCACTATTCTTGTTTTGCTTTTGTTGTTGTTCATCTTATGTTCTCATTTCAAAATGTTGGCTGTTCAACTGTTCTTCGAAGTCCTTTACTGTCTCTGAGAGCAAAGCTCGAGGTTTTTATTTCTTCTCCCTGAATTTTGTATATTTTAATTTACCGATGCCTTATTGAATAATGTTCTGGGGTAGCACACATCTTTAAGAAAATAAGTCCTCTTTGCTCAAAAACTTGCTGTTAGAATAATATCTAGTGCTCACCCATGATTATCCTGTAGACATCAGTTTAAGGAGTGGGACATTTTGTGACTACAGATCAGTTTGTTCTAAATATTCCCCTACAGTTCAAAAAGAGCAGCCTGTTTTAATTTGTTTCAAGTCATCAATTACAAAGAAGGTACCAAAAGCTTAACAGTTGTAAATATGTGTGTGTGGATGAGAGCCATTAACACATTAAACATGGAAATGACAAACGTGACAGTAATCAAATCAGTTGCATGCATTAGAATTAGCATACATTTGTATTTATTTGAACATGAGTAAACAGTCATAAATACATTTAAGGGTAGGTGAACTAACAAACTTAATTTAAAATTGTTTTTACCCTAAAGTGAGCTATGACCACAGGTTGAGGGTCCACTGGTGTGTTCCCACTACCATATGGTTAAATAATGGTGGTGTCCTCTTGTGTGAAACTTTCTGGAGGTAAAATACTCCCCCATTCATATCTCTGGAAGGGAACTACTGAGGGCGATGTCATCAGAAAAAAATAAAATTGGCATTCTCTGAGTCAGATCCCAACACCAGGCCACAAACTGTTTAAGGACTTCCAGTTACAGTGGTGTACATGATTACAACCACTAGAGGGAAATAGACATTCATTACTCCACATCAAGGTTGTCGTTAGCACGAAAAGTTGTGCACAATGCTGCAACAAAAATTTTTGATTACTTACCAGTGATATAAAATTTCTGATGGACAGCAAAGTAAAATTTGAAAACAAACTGAGAAAGCATTTCCTTGGCAACTCTTCCTATTCCATAGAAGAATTTGTATTATTGTAGTTTGTAAAAGATGGATGGTAGGAATTACTTGCTCACATATGTATATTGTTTTTCTTCCATTATTTTAAAAAAAAAGTAACTTAGAATTGTTCAGAACGTAACAGTACATGTAAATGTAAAATGACTCATTCCACATCATTACAAATTATTGTGCAAAATGAGTCAGGGAACATGAAACTACCTACCTACTTACCCCATCACCTTAATTTTGCTATCATTTTGTAGTTTCTTCAGTTTATTTAACAGTTTATAACCAATAAATTATGGCTAGAATCTCCATCTGCACCTGGAAATGACTCACTTGCACACCTGGTTTCGAAATCTTCCCTGCCATTATGTAGCCAGTCTGAAAGTTGACAGTGTTGCCTGGTCTTTACTAGCTACACAACCTTCTTACCTGAGTCTTGAACCAAGTGTTAATAATGATTAAATTATGCTCTAGGTAAAATTCCTACTACTCCGCTTTCTCTTTCATTCCTTTCTCACGTGCGCAAGCACGAGTCTCTAAGAAAGAAAAGTTCAATGCTTTACAGTATGACCTCAATCGTTCCCTTCTCCGCCCACGCCAGGGGAGGAACGGTGGTCTAAATTACCTGGTGAGACGTATTCTCCTTGATTTCTGGTTTGCAGCTGAACAAATGGGGACTCATTTCTGACCACAAAATCTCAGTTTTTTGTGGAAAATTTAGAGGACAAGTTTGGAGAAGTTGAGGGCATGTCTAAAATGAGGTCTGGAGCAGTCCTCATACAGACAGCATCCCCAGCACAGTCAGGGGCATTGCTTGCTTGTGACAAGCTCGGTGATGTTGCAGTCTCCATTACGCATCATAAGAGCCTCAATATGATTGAGGGACTTATTTTTCATTGTGACCCATTGTTGCAGTCTGACGATGGGCTCCGTGCAAATCTGGAATGCCGCGGTGTCCACTTTGTACGACATGTCTTCAGGGCACCTAAAGATAGTAGGGTTGCCACCAGCGCCTTCGCTTTGGCTTTCGAGGGAGACACCCTGCCCGAGAAGGTCAGGTGATGATATATTGATGTGATGTTAAGCCTTACGTCCCTCCTCCCATGCACTGCTTTAAGTGCTAGAGGTTTGGACATATGTCATCGAGATGTGATGCCAACCCTACCTGTCGGGATTGTGGACGTGGCTCCCACCCCAACGTCCCGCGTTCGCTGCCCCCTGTTTGTGTCAACTGCGGACAGGAACATTCATCTTGCTCGTCAGACTGTGCGGTTTGTCAAAAAGAACGGAAGATTATGGAGTATAAGACCTTGGACTGGCTCACTTACACAGAGGCTAAACGCAAGTACGACCGACTTCACCCTGTGCGCATTTCATTGACGTTTGCTGCAGCAGCTTCGACGTCACCTTGCTTGGCAGTGAGCCCCCAAGCTCGGCTGCTTTTTGTGGCCCCTCCAGCCTGGCCATCTATTCCTGCCCCCCTGGCAGTTGGGGAAACACCCTCTTCCATTGTTCCCCTGTTGTCAACATCAGGAGTAACAACCCCTCCTCCTCCTTTGAGGATTTCAGTCCCCACCTCTGAGCCGGAGAAGTGCCCGCCTCGTCCGGCTCCCCTCGCGCGGAAGTGATCGCTTGGTGCCCTCCCTTCCATGGTTACTGCCCCTCGAGATGTCAGCCAGTGGCTGGAAAAGCCACCACCTGAGGGCCGTAGGGTTCCAGGTCTTCCTCGGTCCATGAGACTGGGTCGGAAAAGCCCACCCAGTTTGATAAACCAAAGGACAAACTGGATCCTACCAAAAAGAAGAAAAAGCAAAAAGAGGACGACATAGAGACAGAAAAGGAGTTCACCACTGCACCTGAAGGTGAAGTGGAGCATCTAGTGTCCACTCAGGAGCTAAATGTTGCTCGACCCGCAGCTCCTATGGAAGTTGATCAGCCTACTTCGCAGTCGGTGGGGGCAAGTGCTTCTAAGGCGTGTCCTACCCCCTCCCCCGAAGGTTCTTTCATGTCTTCACAGTCGGATACCATTATCCTTCAATGGAATTGCCGTGGTTTTTTCCACCGCCTTGCTGAGTTGAAACAGCGTGTGTCGCTTTCTGGCTACTTGTCTGGCCCTACAGGAAACCTGGTTTCCTGTTGGGCGGACCCTCTCCTTCTGTGGCTACCAGGGTTACTATAAGAACCATGTAGTGTACAACAGGGAGTCTGGCGGTGTCTGTGTTTATGTTCTTGCCACTTTTCCTAGTGCCCCAGTGCCACTTCACACGGCTCTCGAGACTGTTTCTGTTATAATCTGGGCAGGAATGGAGCTTACCATCTGTTCCCTCCACCTTCCCCCGGATGAGGTTGTGCCTCTTGCTGACCTAGCTGCCTTGTTCACCCAGCTCCCCCTGCCATTCCTCCTTTTGGGGGACTTTAATGCCCACTACCCTTTATGGGGTGGGGCCCAGATCTTGTGCCAGAGTAGGAACGTTGAGGCACTCTTGGCACAGCAGGAGATTTGCCTCCTTAACACTGATGCTCCCACATATTTTAGCTTGACTCATGGTACATATTCGGCCATTGACCTCTCTCTTAGTAGCCCAGGTCTTCTTCCATACCTCAGTTGAAGGGTCCACGATGACCTCTGTGGTAGTGACCATTTTCCTATCCTGGTTTCTCTTCTTCAATCCCAACCCCCTGACTAGCTGCCACAATGGTATCTTTGTGGAGCCGATTGGGCAGCCTACACCTGAGCTACTATGGCCATTGCTCCGCTTCCTGATGACATTGATTTGGCAGTGGACGAGGTCACTATGGCCATTATTTCTGCTGCCGAGATAACTGTCCCCTGTTCTGCAAGTACCCTTAGGCGTACGTCAGTTCCTTGGTGGACACCAGAGATTGCAGAAGCAATCCAGGATTGCCGGCGAGCCGGTGTCATTCTTCCCTAGAGAATCTGGTTGCCTTTAAACGGCTGCGGGCCCAGGCTCGGCGGTTAATCCGGCAGAGCAAACAGGACTGCTGGGAACGATATGTTGCCTCCATAGGTTCTCACACCTCCCCATCTCAGGTGTGGTCACGGGTTCGGCGCATTTTTGGCTTTCACCCTCACGCGTCTGTCCCTTGCCTTTCTCTTCTGGGCACACTGTGTACTGACCCAGTTGCCATCGCCGAACATCTGGCAGAGTACTTCGCTAATATTTCCGTGACAGCAGGCTACAGTGCAGAATTCTGCCCCATTAAAGAGCAGGCTGAGTGTATGCAGTTGTTTCACACGCACTGTTGGGAACAATACAACGCCCCGTTTAGTGAATGGGGAGTTCCAAAGTGCCGTTACAGCTTGCCCCGATACCTCTCTAGGTCCAGACCGAATTCACAACCAGTTTCTTCATCATCTCTCAGTTGCACTGTAATGGTGAATTACTCGCCCTGTTTAACCGCATCTGGACGGAGGGCATTTTCCCAACTCGTTGGTAGGATAGCGTTACCATCCCAGTGCTGAAACCGCTGGTGGTTGATAGCTATCGCCCTATCAGCCTTACTAACCCTATGTGCAAACTCCTGGAATGGATGGTGAGTCGGCTGCACATGTGGATCCTTGAAGCCCTGGGCCGGGGGGCTTCCGTCAAGGCCACTCAGCAATCGGCCGATCGACAATTTAGTCTCGCTAGAGTCGACTATTCGTACAGCTTTTACTCGGTGAGAACATCTAGTTGCTGTTTTCTTTGATCTTTGGAAGGCGTACGATACCACCGGGTGCCATCATATCCATGCTACGCTGCACAAATGGTGCTTATTGGGTTCACTTCCGATTTTTATACGGAATTTCCTCTCCCATCACTCCTTTCTGGTTAGAGTTGGCACTTATTTTAGCTCTGCTCATACTCAGGAGAATAGTGTCCAGCAGGGCTCGGTTTTCAGTGTCCCTCTCTTTTTGGTGGCGATTAATGGTCTTGCGGCTGCCGTGGGCTCATCGGTCTGTTGCTCTCTATATGCCGATGACTTTTGTCTTTATTACAGTCCCTAAGCATCAGTGTCGCTGAACAGCAGCTCCAGGGAGCTATCAGTAAGGCACGTTTTTGGACATCCAACCATGGTTTTCAGTTCTCAGCCTCCAAGACCCGACTGATGCATTTCTGTCGTCGATCGGTTCACCTCCATACGGAGCTCTACCTTGCCAATGAACTCCATCCTATTGAGGAGACGTATCACTTTCTTGGCATGCTGTTTGACGCTCAGCTCACGTAGTCACCTCATCTTCGTGAGCTTAAACAATGGTGCTGGCGGCACCTCAACATCCTTCGCTGCCTCAGCCATACCGTTGGCTGCACAAACAACCCTCCTACAGCTCTATAAGGCCTTAGTCCAGTCCCGTCTTGACTACGGGAGCGTGGTGTACGACTCGGCAGCAACTTCAACGTTGCAGATCCTCGACCCGATTCTCCATTGTGGCGTCAGACTGTTGACAGCTGCCTTCCGCACTAGTCTGGTGACTAGCCTTCTTGTAGAAGCTGGAATCCCTCCCCTGCGATTCTGCCGACAACAGTTGCTTGCGTCATACATCGCCCGCATCCATGTCTCGCCCGACCACCCAAACTACAGGCTCCTTTTTCCATCTTCTGCACTCCCCTCCCCACAACGGCAGCCTAGGTTGGGTCTCCCGATCGCGGTCTGCGTTTGTTCCCTTCTCTTGTCACTAGAGTCCTTTCCCTTTCCTCCATCCTTCCGGCCCTCTTCTTCTTCCTTTCCTTGGTCCCTCCCTCACTTGTGGCTTTGCTTGGATTTGTCCTGCGACTCCAAATTCTCCATTCCACCTGCCAATCTTCATCAACAATTCTTGGATCTTCTTGCCTCGTTTCGCGATGCAATTTAATCTAGACTGATGGTTCTGTGGTCAATGGATGCACTGGGTTTGCTTTCATCCACGGCGACTATGTTGAGCAACATTCCCTACCTTGTGGGAGCAGTATTTTCACTGTGGAGCTGGTTGCTCTTTATCGTGCCCTCGCTCACTTTTCCTCCTGCCCTTGGGAGTCATTTGTCATATGCAGTGACTCCCTGAGTGGATTGCAACCACTCGACCATTTTTTTTCTCGGGACCCTTCGGTGCACGGTATTCAAAATGCTGTTTTTGCTCTCGCCGAATGTGGTCGTTCAGCGATGTTTGTGTGGACCCCAGCCCACATCGGCATTCCAGGAAACGTACGTGTCGATTGGTTGGCCAAGCAGGCCACCCCTGGAGCTTGGTTTCGTGGAAAGAGACCTCTGGTCAGCCCTACATCGCAAGGTTCGTGATGTCTGGAGCTCTGAATGGCCTATCTTGAACACGCCAAATAAGCTCCGCATGGTCAAGTCGTCCACGGCTGTATGGAACTCATCCTTGAGGGGCACGCGTAGGAACTCAGTTATTCTCTGCCGTCTCCGAATTGGACATATGCGGTTGACCCACAGCTATCTCCTTCGTCGTGAAAACCCGCCCAAGTGCAGGGCTGACAGTGGTCCATCTTCTGATGAACTGCCCCCTTTTAGCCTCCTTGCGGCAGCCCTTTAATTTACCAGCTGCACTTACTTTAATTCTAGGTGACTATGCCTCTATAGCTGACTCAGTTTTACATTTTATCCGTGCAGCTGGGTTTTATCACTCACTCTAGTGTGGGCGCTCTCACATGATTTCTCAGGCTACAAGCACTTAATTGTGACGTGGATACCAAAATAGTGTCTTTTATGGTAACAAGTTGTGTTGGTACCTCTATCAACATTTTCCAGCTGGAGGTTCTTCATTTGTGTTTGCGTGGTTGACCTTCTACCTGATCCATTAACCACTGTAGTCTATTTTACTCTAATCAACTATTTGCTCTGCTCCTTTTAAGTGTCCCCTATTTTGTGTTACTGCGGTGTTCATTTTAGCTCTGTACACCTTGGTGTTCCTTCCCTCTGGGTGCAGAGGTTATGCTTTTACTGTATAGGCCTTTTACAAGTATGTCTGTTTGGAACAGGGAATGATGACCTTGATGTTTAGCCCCCATCAAACCCCAAAACCAACCAATCCTTTCTCACAGTCAATGTTTTACTACTTTCCCATCTCACTACTTTCCCATCTCTTTCTTTTCCTACTTTTTGATGCAAATCTCCTATCATAGTTAAATTTTTGTATCATGGAACTATATGAATAATTTCTATTATTTCATCACACATTCTTTCAGTCTCTTCATCAGCACAGTTAGTCGGCATATAAACTTGAACCACTATTGTGGTGTATGTTGGCTTTGTTTCTGTGTTGGCTATGATAATGCATTCACTATGCTTTTAATCGTAGCTCACCTGCATTCCTATTTTTTTGATTCATTTTTGGACCTGCTTGTGCATTACTGCTTTTTTTGGTACTCAGCTGTACAGAAATCCTGTTCTTCTGTTCTTCCTGGCACGGCACTTAATTAATTTCCACAATAAATAACTTCATCCTATGGTTTGTATTCGAATTCTCTAACCTGTAAAGCTCCATGCTCTTGGGAAAAATAACAGCTTAGTTTTCCCTTGCCAACTATTCCCTGTACCATCACAGCAAGGACATTTGTGTAATTTTACAAGACCAGATACGTCAGTCATGCGGACTGTTGCGTCCCCCTCCCCCTCATGCAACCCGTGAAATGGCTGTTGCCCCATTTAAGTAATACACATTAGACTTGCCTTTCCACAGGTACTCCTCTATTGTGGTTGTGCCTATGGTATGGCAATCTGTATTGGTGAAGTAAGCAATCCTCCCCATTTGGCAAGGTCGGCAGTATCATAGTTACATAACACAAAAAAATAACACAATCAAAATAAAAACTTGCTCCACCTACTTGCACTCAAATAACTAGCCCCTTCCCCGCCCTAAATAAACCTGTCCAACACATTTCCATACACCCATGAAATTAAAATTAAATGCAGTTCATTAATTTTTTGACAACCACCACAGGTACCACTGTCTACCAGCTAGTTCAGAGCTCACTTCAGTACAACGTTCACTAATGATGATCTCGTGATGAAATCATATATAAAAATAGGTCAAATAAACTATATTTTGGTTCACCAGTCTCAATTTTTTGGTATCACATTCCACACCATATGAACATCCATAGGTTCTTCTTTGCCTCATGAAATTGTTATTGGTATGTGACAGGGTTCCTCATTTTCTTTACTTCTCAAAACAGTGACACTTAACTGCAACTGCCAAAATAGCATATTCTTGCAGAAAACTTACTGTACATGGCACATTGCCTGTCACGTGGTTCAATTGACTGTATTTAATTAAAATGAATCTCTATTACAGTTTGAAGATATTACATCTCCTCCACTTCACCTCCCCCAAAAAAGTGTAGGCAGAGTCTCTCCGATAGCAGTCATTCTGTCGTATATTTGTGGCTCTCTTGCCTTCACAGCTTACAAACTTACATTTCACCCCCCTATTAAAGTGTAGTCAGTGATATGTATGTTACCAACTGCACAGCCTGGCACTGATCCAAAGTTAGCCTTTTTCTAAGTCATCCCGTTCAATTCCCAGGTATTTTAGAATAATGCATTATTGTGCAGCGAAAAGGATAATCGTGGGTCAGTGCCAGATTGTGCAGGTGGTACTACACAGCGGCCAAGGCCATTCATGCCGATGCACAATGTCAACAAATTCCACGTTTGTGAACACAGTAGTGTGCTCCTAATTTGTCCAGATTATTCGAGATAATGCGTCTTGGATTCTTGGCTAAGCTGATACTTGTTCTTGATTGTTAGTGCCTCATCTTTCTTATTTGGATGTCTGTTTCGTGGCTAGGTACCTGGGAAAGGCTTAATTCCACAGTGTGTGTTAATGGTACCTGTGAGCCTATTTTTCTTGTAGACGTTTGCCTACACATAATTTCTAGCTAGCAGCAAGAGTTGTAATTTCTTATCTGATATCAGATAATTTGATGTATGCATGAGTAGTTTTTCAGCAAGTCTTTACAGCAGTAAATCGGCTCGATCTTTGCTGTTATTAAAATAAATTATAGGTGGCGACACTATTTTTGAGTTAAGCAAATCCTACTGCAGTACAACCATTTCTTCACCCTTGCATTCCTCCTCTCTTTTTACCCCCACTCCTCCATCCCTCTCCCCAACACCACCATCACCACCAAACAGTTTATAATTTCTGATAGATCTCCCTGCAACAGATGAAAATTGCTAAAAAAATTGATTTGGTTGGTGATGTTCTTTCAGGTTAAATAATTGTTGCGTAGCGAAGCCAGCCCAAGTGAATTAGATGAGCTCCAAATGACATTTTTAGAATGCTGATAGTGGTGAGTTGGTTAACAGTTGACTTTCAGAGCAGAGACAACTTTGACATTGTCGTAATGTGTCCAGATTACTCAGGATAATGCATCTCAAATTCTTGGCTAAGCTGATACCTGTTCTTGGTTATTAGTGCTTCGTAGAAAAGAAGAGTAGGCTGATTCTTTTAAAGTATTTGGCCTGGGTGTTGGCCTAGTTTCTCAAATGAAGTAATATCCTTCGAGACACTTCCATGATTCACCTTCAAAATGGTTAATTCAGGGTGCTTAATAAATTGAAATTAATGAAAGAATCAATAAAGTTCACAGGAAAAAAATGTGCAGTTCCTGACATGTACGAAGGCCTTCACAAGACCATGACAGATAATTAAGACTCATTCAGGAAAGTATGTTGCCATCACATTAAAAATTCCAGGGCTATTTCTTCACACATTTTCCAAGGAACACACATTTGTGTGCCACTCTTTTACTAACATATAACACGTGGATCACAGTGTTAAAATCAGTTTGAGGCATAGTTAATTGTTAATAAATTAATATTAATGGTGTTAGTTATTCCTTTTCAGGATATGTAAATGGATGCAGAATGGACTAGTGATTATTTTGTGCCTTTTGCAATCACCTGCTTGCTTGTGAATTTTCAGTAGATATAGGCTATTCATTTAGAATCTTTTCTTTTTATTTATACTAAATACCAAAGCTTGCAGAAAAATATCTCAGATTAGGTGCTTGTGAAGAAGAAAGTATTCTTCAGAAACAAATCAGATTTAAGTGTTCCACAATATTTGGTATAATAGAGGTCATTGCCTGGGCAATATTAGAGCATGATGCAGTAAAATAATATCTGAGAGAGCAATAGATCTGTTCACCTTAACTGCCATCTACATTAAGGCATCAGCAACCTATAAAAACTGTCTATAAGCAATTGTGTTGGGTAGACTCCAGAATGTGACTAGAGATCAGTTAATTTCCATAAACTATGATGCTCATATCCTGCAGTCTTTAAGTTTGTAATGATATGATGGTGGGAAAACCAACTTTGTTCATATGGAAGGTATTGATGATGCTAAAACCAACAAAATACTCAACCAATGAGTTGCCAAATATGCTAGCCTTTAGTATAAATATTTGGGTAATTTGAAAGCTGTCCGTGTGTATTGGACATGGATACCTGCATTTCTTTGATGGGTTTGCTACAATTGAACGATTTAAGTGTGACTCATGCACTAGCTGTAATCTGTAACGTGTCACTGGCTTCTCAACATTTCTTCCAAACATGATAAGGGCTCTGTTATTATGATGCTTGTATCCTCAAGAGTAGTTTATCTTGTCTTTCAGAGCAGTCACAAATACTTGACAGCACTGAGCTAACACATTTTACAGAGCTGTCGTAGATACTTATAATAATGTTCATTTCTGTCATATTTATTTATCAGGATGGCTTGTGGACCTGCTTCGCAACAAATGAGAAGTTTGCAAGACCTAGTAAAATATCCTGCTTCACAACCAGAAGTTAAACCCAGTTCCGCAGATGAAAATTCTAATGGCGCTCAGTCCTCACATAAGAGTTGGGACAAACCTGTCAAACTTAATGTAGCTCTTATGCAAGGTATGTATATATTATTTGTCTCGTAATATTAATTTTTGTGTCTGTGGAAATAAATATAATTTGAATATTTTTGGAAGATGACTGTCAACAGCCATCAAGTAATGTATAAAATAGTATTTTACCACCAGCTGTTGTTTATATTAAACTCAAATATCGGCCAGTTTCAGTGACATACCATATTCACAGATTCTGTATGTATTAGAAATTACATGTAGTATACAGGAAATGTTACAAATTCTGTTCCAAGGAATGAATACTTACAGGTTTAAGACAGTTCAAGCCACATAACCACATCTGTCATTACTTAAAAAAAGGGCCATGTCTCATGTGGAGAGCATGTCACGAACTCCAGTATACGATACTGGATTTTTAGAAACAAATATACCAATAACAAGATTAAACAGAGCAATACTGAAGAGATCAGAAGTATAAGTATTATAATTGTACAAAATATTGAGGAGTTGGTCAAAGATCTTCAGAAAGTATTTTCGTCGTATGGTATGAAAATACCTCGATGACAAAGTTTATTGCTAAATGCACAGGACTGGACTATCTTTGGTGATCATCTCTGGTATAGTTACATATGTAAACAGAAAATGAACTTGTTATCCTGAAACATAGAATAACATCGATCTTACTAATTGGGGTAAAAAACAGTATAGAACCCTAAAGTTAAACAGTAGTTTAATCATTGCATACATTCAATAAAATGTGTATAAACAAATGTCAATTGTATCATAAATGTAATGAAAATAGTGCCCATAACATAAAAACAAGCTAAAATACAGTATTCAGAAATAGATTGAAATGTCACTCAGCATTCATATACATCCAAGTTTTAGTAGTGAACAATTACTGTAAAATATCGACTACATTTAGAGAAAAACATCACATGTAAATAAAGTTTTGTTAAAAGTGCTTAATTAGAGGCCTAGTATGTCAGTAATACTAATACGCCATAAAGAAAGGAAGGGGATAAATAACCACGGTATAACCAATCTGTTGCCCAAATTTGTCTTTAAGGATTATCGACAACACATTACCTCCCAAAATATTTACTTAACAGCTGAGCCTCTAATGCCTTTTAGCTAAAATTTTGCATTGGGTAAAGTATGTCACTCACCACTACCACTATCATATGCATGGGTTGTGTAATACTTATACTTCTGATCGTCTCTTCAGTAATGCTCTATTTACACTTGTTATTTGTATGTTTGCTTCTAAATGTCCTGTGTTGTATTCTGGAATTCATGACATGCTCGACACATGAGACATGGCTATTATTTAAGTAATGACAGATGTGATCTTGTGGCTTAAACTTTTTTTGCCTTGTGAGTATTCATGTATATTTTGCACTTTCTTGGATCAGAATTTGTAATATTTCCTGTACACTACAAGTAATAATTTTTTATTTTACTTTATTTTTTGGTAGGATCCATGAAGATGGTCTTCGACTAAAACTGTTTTATATTGGGGTTTAAAATAAAAATAGCTGATAGTCAAACATGCATTATACAAATATAATTTGTTCAGTGGCTGTGCAGTTACGTATTAAGATTTGTTTACACTGAGTTTGAAACATGTTCTGCGATGTTGTTCATAGCTGGCAAAGTCCATATCAATTCAGGCAGGCTAGGAAAAAATCATACCTGCATAGTCTCGGGGAGTTATTTTATTTAGCATTTGTTAAAATGGAGGACTAGGTAAGGAACACGTAAATTTTTGTTTTCTCCAAAAAAAAATTCTGATCTGAGATACAGCCCTCCAAAGATGACACTGCGCATGCCATTTTGAGGACCAGAATATCGGAAAAATTTTTAAAATGCTGTGTCTCTGGAACAGTTCTATTTTTTTTGAAATATAATTACTTTATGATTACAAAGAAATCCTCCATTTGGACTTACCTGTCAAAGTTCTTGTACTATGGCATTCTGAGCTTTTTTATACTTTGTGAATTTTTTTTGCCGAAAATACCAATCCAGATTTTTTTTCCCCCTTCCCTGCTGATTAGCACCATATAGTTCTATATTCCCTGAAAAGCAGAGCTTCCACTTTTAGGTTGAACAGGTTTTATAAACAACTGAAATTTTTGCCATACCTAAAACCTGTTTTATTATCACATAACGGGCTCATAAAAATCGAAACCTAGCCTTACTTAACATCATTTCAGTTTTGAAAGATGAGTAAGAGACTCATTTTTCAAGTATTTTAAATGGTTCCAAAATGTATGTGAAAGGTCCAAAGACTTACAGGCTTCAGTTTACACAACTTCTATGCACTCTGTTTTGTACTGAAATTAGCCAGTCAGTGAACTAAAAATGCGTTCCACTGCTTCTACATCTACATGATTACTCTGCATTTCACATTTAAGTGCTTGGCAGAGGGTTCATCGAACCACAATCACACTATCTCCCTACCATTCCACTCCTGAAGAGCGCGCGGGAAAAACGAACACCTAAACCTTTCTGTTCGAGCTCTGATTCCTCTTATTTTATTTTGATGATCATTCCTACCTATGTATGTTGGACTCAACAAAATATCTTTGCATTTGCAGTTTTCCGAAATTCCTTCACCAGGGAAGACAAATGGAATATTCCAGAATTTGAAACACGAACAGCTGCTAGCACGAGTTTCTTAGAAGTAGATACCTTAAGGGTTGCGAAGCAACTCAAATCGCTTGACACGGGCAAGTCTTCAGGTGCAGATTGTATACCGATTAGGTTCCTTTCTGATTACGCTGATACAATAGCTCCCTACTTAGCAATCATATACAACTGCTCGCTCACCAATAGATCTGTACCTACAGATTGGAAAATTGCGCAGGTCGCACCAGTGTTTAAGAAGGGTAGTAGGAGTAATCCATCTAACTACAGACCTGTATCATTGACATCGGTTTGCAGTAGGGTTTTGGAGCACATACTGTATTCAAACATTATGAATCACCTCGAAGGGAATGATCTATTGACACGTAATCAGCATGGTTTCAGAAATCACTGCTCTTGTGCAACACAGCTAGCTCTTTATTCGCACAAAGTAATGGTCACTATTGACAGGGGATCTCAAGTTGATTCCGTATTTCTAGAAAGCTTTTGGCACCGTTCCTCCCAAGCAACTTCTAATCAAGCTGCAGGCCTATAGGGTATTGTCGCAGTTCTTAGTAATAGACGGCAAATTATCGAGTAAAGTTGAAGTGATATCAGGTGTTCCCCAGGGAAGGGACCTGGTACCTCTGCTGTTCCTGATCTATATAAATGACCTGGGTGACAATCTGAGTAGTTCTCTTAGGTTGTTCGCAGATGATGCTGTAATTTATCGTCTAGTAAGGTCATCCGAAGACCAGTATCAGTTGCAAAGCGATTTAGAAAAGATTGCTGTATGGTGTGGTAGGTGGCAGTTGACGCTAAATAACGAAAAGTGTGAGGTGATCCACATGAGCTCCAAAAGAAATCCGTTGGAATTCGATTACTCGATAAATAGTACAATTCTCAAGGCTGTCAATTCAACTAAGTACCTGGGTGTAAAAATTACAAACAGCTTCATTTGGAAAGACCACATAGGTAATATTGTGGGGAAGGCGAGCCAAAGGTTGCATTTCATTGGCAGGACACTAAGAGGACGCAACAAGTCCACTAAAGAGACAGCTTACACTACACTCGTTTGTCCTCTGTTAGAATATTGCTGCGCGGTGTGGGATCTTTACCAGGTGGGATTGACGAAGGACATCGAAAGGGTGCAAAAAAGGGCAGCTCGTTTTGTATTATCACATAATAGGGGAGAGAGTGTGGCAGATATGATACACGAGTTGGGTTGAAAGTCATTAAAGCAAAGACTTTTTCGTCGCAGCGAGATCTATTTATGAAATTTCAGTTACCAACTTTCTCTTCCAAATTTCGGAGAAAGCTTTTAGGACAATCTCTGAAGATGTTTTCTGCCTACCACCGGTTTTGAACAAGTATTTTTGCCAACATATCGAGGGAAGGTTGAAACCCCACCAACTATAGCCGTATGAGTGGGGTATTTATTTGTTACGAGACTCAAATTTTCTTTGAACTGTTCAGCAACTATATCATCGGAGTCTGGGGGTCGGTAGAAGGAGTCAATTATTAACTTAATTCGGCTGTTAAGTATAACCTCCACCCATACCAATTCGCACGGAGTATCTACTTCAACTTCACTACAAGATGAACCTCTGCTGACACACACAAACACTCCACCACAAATTCTGCCTAATCTATCTTTCCTGAACACCGTCTGAGACTTTGTAAAAATTTCTGCAGAACTTATTTCAGGCTTTAGCCAGCTTTCTGTACCTGTAATGGATTTCAGCATCTGTGCTGTCTATTAGCGCTTGAAGCTCAGGGACATTTTACAACTACAATTCCGACTGTTCCTTGATCCAAGCACGTCCTGTGTTTGCCATGCATCCTTTGAGATTGCAGCCCATCCCGTAATTTCCCGAGGCCTTCTAACTTTAAAAAAAACGCCCAGTCCACGCCACACAGCCTCTGCTACCCGTGTAGCTGCCAGCTGAGTGTAGTTCAGTATCTTCCTTCGATATAGAGTGATGCCATCCTGTTGAACCAATAGGAACTGGAGCACTTATACAGTCTACAAAACATTGTGAACAGGAAGTGAGCACTGATAGCATTGTTGCTGTCTTTCACTGGAAACCTGTATCCAGCAGCTGGTCCATGTGGTAGCATAAAGTTCACTACAATGTTGTTTAATTCATAACTGGTATCTATAATCTCTGCAATGCACCAGTCATTGTCGTACACACACGCCACAAACATTCCCCTTCTCAGGTTGTGAATCTGAATATTATCCTTCTGTTTCTGAAGTGTAGGCCGAACACATGAAATTTTTTCTTTCTTGCTCTTTAAAGTGCGAACAGTATGTGTTCACCCATCACTTTGAGTCCAAATATGTGTCTTAGTTTGTTTGGACCATTCTTTTTTCTGCTCATGGAATTCTTAGATTTCCTCTTCGGACAAAAGTGAGGGTCGTGGATGTGTAAGATTTCACGACTCTCATAAAATCTTCAGCATTCTAAATTGGAGCTGTATTTGGTCTGGAAAGATTGTTTTATAGCATGGTGCTTCAGCAGGCCTCCTATACCATCACAAGGCTCCTTCCCGTGACCAGTAGCACTGTATACCCAGCCAGTTTGACCCCCTGCGGGTCCGGGGATAGAATAGGCCCGAGGTATTCCTGCCTGTTGTATGAGACGACTAAAAGAAGTGTCACACGTTTCAGCCTTTATGTGATGGCCCCTCTGGTTTTTGACTTCCATTTTTCAAAATTTTCCCGAAGAGCGAGCCAATTGGGGAGGGTGACTTACGTGGTTCATCGTGTCCATCATGTGCTGAAACCTTTTCCATCCTTCGTCGAAATGAATCTACACTTTTGCTTATTTTGCTACTATTGTGCGAGGTCACCCTCCTGGGTGCATATTTTTCCATCAACTGTGCAGTATCGTTTTCTACACTAATGATGATAGTGTACTTGTTTGTTGGATTGCACCTGATATCGAGCACGGTAGCAGTCTCTTGTGGGGCCGCCATGTACCTCGTTGGTTGTAGCCCCGTGACCACACAGGGATCACTGTGCTGGTGTCTGCACCATTAATTCCCCACGTATGCCGAGGATTAGATGCCCCAGGGTGACGGGCATCGGGACTCCCGGCAATGGCCATCCTGCCAGGTGGCCTTTGCTGTGGCTGGGTGGCACCCATGGGGAGGACCCCTGGTTGGAGTGGGAGGAATCAGGATGGATGACATGCGATGAAGCGTGGTATGTCATCTCTTGCTGATGGTCAAACATCAGCAGTCTAAGCGATCATGGCTCAATTAAACGCACAGAAGTACGAGCCCAAATCGTTTCCCTCCCTTGCAACACGATAGGAGGGACGTCAGGCTAAGGATGGCAGTGGCTATTATTTGTCCCGGTACCTTGTATGTTCGAGAGCTGATGGGGAATCTTTCATGACAGTGATGCCTCAGCATTTTTGTTGAGCATTTAGAGGACAAGTTTGGGGACGTGGAGGGCTTGTCCAGAATGAGGTCTGGGTCAGTCTTAATCAAAACAGCATCCTCTGCTCAGTCACAGGCGTTACTCGCTTGTGACAAGCTGGGGATGTTTCTGTAACCATCATGCCCCATAAGAGCTTAAATGTGGTCCAGAGTATCATATTTCACAGGTGCCTTCTTTTGTAGTCTGATGATGAGCTGTTTGCCAATTTAGAGGGGCAAGGTGTACATTTCCTTGTGTGTCCACCGGGGTCCGAGAGATCATCAGGTTGCCACAGGTGCCTTCATCTTGACCTTCGAGGTTAATACATAACCCGAGAAGGTCAAGGTGATGGTCTACTGTTGTGGTGTAAAGCCCTACATCTACATCTACATCTACATCCATACTGCGCAAGCCACCTGATTCTGTGTGGCGGAGGGTAACTTGAGTACCCCTATCGGTTCTCCCTTCTATTCCAGTCTTGTATTGTTCGTGGAAAGAAGGATTGTCGGTATGCTTGTGTGTGGGCTCTAATCTCTCTGATTTTATCCTCATGGTCTCTTCGCGAGATATACGTAGGAGGGAGCAATATACTGCTTGACTCTTCGGTGAAGATATGTTCTCGAAACTTTAACAAAAGCCCTTACCGAGCTACTGAGCATCTCTCCTGCAGAGTCTTCTACTGGAGTTTATCTATCATCTCCGTAACGCTTTTCTGATTACTAAATGATCTTGTAACGAAGCGCGCTGCTCTCCGTTGGATCTTCTCTATCTCTTCTTTCAACCCTATCTGGTACGGGTCCCACACTGCTGAGCAGTATTCAAGCAGCGGGCGAACAAGCATACTGTAACTTACTTCCTTTGTTTTCGGATTGCATTTCCTTAGGATTCTTCCAATGAATCTGTCAGGCATCTGCTTTACCGATGATCAACTTCATATGATCATCCCATTTTAAATCACTCCTATTGCGTACTCCCAGATAATTTATGGAATTAACTGCTTCCAGTTGCTGACCTGCTATTTTGTAGCTAAATGATAAGGGATCTATCTTTCTATGTATTTACAGCACATTACACTTGTCTACATTGAGATTCAGTTGCCATTCCGTGCACCATGCGTCAATTCACTGCAGATCCTCCTGCATTTCAGTACAATTTTACCATTGTTACAACCTCTCGGTACACCACAGCATCTGCAGAAAGCCTCGTGAACTTCCGATGTCATCCACAATGTCATTTATGTATATTGTGAATAGCAACGGTCCTATGACACTCCCCTGCGGCACACCTGAAATCACTCTTACTTTGGAAGACTTCTCTCCATTGAGAATGACATGCTGCTTTCTGTTATGTAGGAACTCTTCAATCCAATCACACAATTAGTCTGATAGTCCATATGCTCTTACTTTGTTCATTAAACGACTGTGGGGAATTGTATCGAATGCCTTGCGGAAGTCAAGAAACATGACATCTAACTGTGAACCCGTGTCTATGGCCCTCCGAGTCTCGTGGACAAATAACGCGAGATGGGTTTCACACGACCGTGTTTTTCGAAACCCATGCTGATTCCTACAGACTAGATTTCTAGTCTCCAGAAAAGTCATTATATTCGAACATAATACGTGTTCCAAAATTCTACAACTGATCGACGTTAGAGATATAGGTTCTGCACATTTGTTTGATGTCCCTTCTTGAAAACCGGGATGACCTGTGCCCTTTTCCAATCCTTCGAAACGCTACGCTCTTCTAGAGACCTACGGTACACCGCTGCCAGAAGGGGGGCAAGTTCCTTGCGTACTCTGTGTAAAATTGAACTGGTATCCCATCAGGTCCAGTGGCCTTTCCTCTTTTGAGTGATTTTAATTGTTTCTCTATCCCTCTGTCATCTATTTCGATATCTACCATTTTGTCATCTGTGCGACAATCTAGAGAAGGAACTACAGTGCAGTCTTCCTCTATGAAACAGCTTTGCAAAAAGACATTTAGTATTTTGGCCTTTAGTCTGTCATCCTCTGTTTCAGTACCATTTTGGTCACAGAGTGTCTGGACATTTTGTTTTGATCCACCTACCACTTTGATATAAGACCAAAATTTCTTAGGACTTTCTGCCAAGTCAGTACATAGAACCTTACTTTCGAATTAATGCCTCTCGGCATAGCCCTCCTCACACTACATTTTGCTTCGCGTAATTTTTGTTTGTCTGCAAGGCTTCGGCTATGTTTATGTTTGCTGTGAAGTTCCCTTTGCTTCTGCAGCAGTTTTCTAACTCGGTTGTTGTACCACGGTGGCTCTTTTCCATCTCTTACGATCTTGCTTGGTACATACTCATCCAACACATATTGTACGATGATTTTGAACTTTGTCCACAGATCCTCAACACTGTCTGTCTTTAGACAAATCTTGTGTTGAGCTTTCAGGTATTCTGTAATCTGCTTTTTGTCACTTTTGCTAAACAGAAAAATCTTCCTACCTTTTTAATATTTCTATTTATGGCTGAAATCATCGATGCAGTAACCGCTTTATGATCGCTGATTCCCTGTTCTGCGTTAACTGTTTCAAATAGTTTGGGTCTGTTTGTCACCAGAAGGTCTAATATGTTATCGCCACGAGTCGGTTCTCTGTTTAACTGCTCAAGGTAGTTTTCAGATAAAGCACTTAAAAAAATTTCACTGGATTCTTTGTCCCTGCCACCCATTATGAACGTTTGAGTCTACCAGTCTATATCCGGCAAATTAAAATCTCCACTCAGAACTATAACATAGCGTGGAAATCAACTTGAAATATTTTCCAAATTATCCTTCAGATGCTCAGCCACAACAGCTGCTGAGCCAAGAGGCCTATAGAGACATCCAATTACAATGTCTGAGCCTGCTTTAACGGTGACCTTCACCCAAATTATTTCACATTTCGGATCTCCGTCA
The DNA here is from genome assembly GCF_023897955.1 of Schistocerca gregaria. Lineage (NCBI taxonomy): Eukaryota > Metazoa > Arthropoda > Insecta > Orthoptera > Acrididae > Schistocerca > Schistocerca gregaria. The sequence continues at coordinate 857,940,244 of NC_064920.1, read as the reverse complement.
ATTTCCTTTGATACTATTGCACTTCTTATCGCTATAAACATGCCTTCCCTTTCACTGTCCAGCCTGTCTCTGCGGTGTACATTCCAATCTGAGTTTAGGATTTCATTACTGTTTATGTCTGGTTTCAGCCAACTTTCTCTCCCTAGTACTATATGAGCATTGTGACCGTATATTAATGAGAGCATTTCTGGGACCTTTCTATAGATGCTCCTGCAATTTACTATTAGCACATTAATATTGTTATTCCCTGTTGTATTTTGCCTACTCCTATCTTGCCGCGTCTCAGGAGGCGTCCAACGTCGGCCCCGGTCAGGTTGTACGATCGCGGTCCGTGTCAAAGAGATCCTCTCCGGGCTTAGGGTTTTCACTGTTCCACCTCCTTTTCAGGCCACTTTGCATACACACTCCCATGGTGTGTTCCTCACCCTTGCCTTCGGCTCGACTTGGCACAGGGCCCGAAGGACTCAGTCCCTCCAGAGGACTTCCGCTGCCACTTTTATTTAATCCTGGCCAGGTATCAGGGCTCTTGCATTGTTTACACTGATGGCTTGATGCTTGCTGGTTGTGTTGGTTATGTGCTAACTTTAGGGGTCCATTCCGAACAACATTCCTTGCCGGCTGGCTGCAGCGTTTACACTGCTGAGCTGGTTGCTATCTTTCGAGCCCTAGAGTATATCCACTCCTGCTCAGGTGAGTCCTTCGTTGTCTGTAGCGATTCCCTGAGCGGTTTACTAGCTCTCGACCAGTGTTTCCCTCGTTCCCGTCTGGTGATGGCTATCCAGGAGTCCCTGCATACTCTTGCACGTTGTGGCTGCTCTGTGGTCTTTGTGTGGACCCCCGGTCATGTTGGGATATTCGACAATAAACATGTTGACCACCTTGCGAAAGGGGCCACTAGTAAACCATCTCTGGATGTTGGCCTCCCGGAGACTGATTTGAGAGCAGTCTTACGCCACAAAACTTTTGCACTATGGATCGATGAATGGCGCGAACTGACCACACGTAATAAACTCCGTGCTGTCAAGGAGACGACAGCTGTGTGGCAGTCATCCCTGCGAGCCACTCGCAGGGATTCTGTAGTCCTATGCCGGCTCCGCATTGGCCACTCCTGGCTGACACACAGTTATTTACTGCGCCGGCAGGACCCTCCTCTATGTCACTGCGGGTCGGCTTTGACAGTGGCCCACATTTTGTTGGCCTGCCCCCTTTTAGCTGTGGTCAGGCAGACATTTGCCCTGCCTGATATGCTCCCTGCCCTTTTAACTGACGACAATGCTATGTCTAGCTTAGTTTTACGTTTTATTCGAGCAGGGGGTTTTTATCATTTAATCTGAGTGTTTGTTTTTATGTTGATTTTGGCTCTTCACCTCCGATTTTAAACTGAGTTTTTAATGTGATCTTGGTGGTTGGCTTTTCCTTTTTTTTCTCTATGGTTGGCCAACCACCGTCACACTCGGTGTGATTTTAATTTGTTTTGTCTGTTCTCTGTTGCAGTATTTCTTGTCCTATGTCGTCTGCCGTCTTTCCTGTTGTTCGTTTTTATTCTCTTTGGGTGGTTTAAGTTTTGTTTGGAAAAAGGGGCTGATGACCGTATCAGTCTGGTCCTTTTAATCCCACAAACCAAACAATCAGGAGGCGTCTTGTCAGGCCTAGGGAGGGAATTCTCTAACCTAAAAAACCCACATGTGCACTCCACACGTACTCCGCTACCCTTGTAGCCGCTTCCGGCGTGTAGTGCATGCGTGACCTATTCAGGGGGACCCTACATTTCTCCACCCGATAGCGGAGGTCGAGAAATTTGCAGCCCAGATCTCCGCAGAATCGTCTGAGCCTCTGGTTTAAGCCTTCCACTCGGCTCCAAACCAGAGGATCGCGATCGGCGAGCAGACAGAGTGAACGCTGCCCTTCTTCCCCGACCTTTCCGCTATCTCCCTAAGGGGCTCCATCACCCGCCTAACGTTGGAGCTCCCAATAACTAATAAACCCCTCCCCCCGTGTGCCTGATCAGACCTAGCTGAAGGAGCAGCCACATGTCCACTCACAGACAGGGCGAGCGATGCCACACTGCCAGCTTCCACATTGACCCTCCGCCAGCCTCCACATTGACCCTCCGCCTCATGCGTCTCGAATTCCGCTGAACCCGCCACTCCCCTTGGGGAGAGGATGGCCCAACCGTGCCCGCTACCCGCGAAGATGTCTCGACGGCAGGGACAGTGGGTGAAGCATGTAACACCTGGGCTGTACCATGTGATGCACCATACTCCCCACTGCCGCTACACTCAGAGGCGGCAGCCTGAAGACGGCTGACCACGGCCATCAACACGTTCAGCTGTTCGCGAACAGTGGCCAGCTCCTCCTGCGTCCTTACACAGCAGTCACACATTCTATCCATCCTAAGAAATTAATTTGCTGTAGAGAGTTAATCAACTTTTAACTAGACTGCTAATTCACTAAAGGCGGCTGATTGTTGACTAAACTGTGGTTGACCCTGGACTGATTGACCTACACTTAGGATAAGAGGAAATTTCAATGCTTATATCCCATATCTATGACATCGTCTTATGCCGCTGCTACAACAGTTCTAGCCCCATCAGCTCCGCTAACCCCAGTCACTTCTCAAAGCCAAAAGACTACACCTGCCCTCTTGATGGTGGGGGGCACTTCCCTCCCTGGTGCTCCTGCACCACCTACTTCAGGAGCATCACCACCAACCACCGGGGATATCAGTCCCCACTTCTGTGCTGGAGAAGCGTAAGTCTTCTTAGACTTCTCTCTCTAGGAAGGGATCCCTTGGGTCACTCCCTTCCCAGGTTTCTGCATCAGTGAAGTCCTCCTCGCCAGGGAAATTCAAGGAGCAGCGAGGGAAATCCAAAACGAAGATCCCCAAGACCAAAGGAATTGTGGTGGCACCCACACCACCGCTGCCTACAAGCTCTGCGTCTGCAGATGAGATGGAAATTCTGGCGTCTGCTAGGGACCTGGATCTTGCCGGACACCCAGACACAATGGATATAGACTGCTCAGGCAAAAAGTCAGTGGCAGCAGGTGACCCTGAGGTTTAAACTGCCTCATTGAATGTTCCATGCCTTCCCAGTCTCACGATGACATCATCCTCCAGTGGAATTGCGACATTTTTTTCCACCATATGTCTGAGCTACAACAATTGTTAAGCTTTACACCTACTTTCTGCATTGCCCTCCAGGATACCTGGTTCCTGGCAATGCAGAGCCCTGCCCTCCGCGGCTATAAGGGATACCACAGGTAGCGTAGGGACTATAATAAAGTGTCACGTGGAGTTTGCGTCTATGTCCTACTCTGTCTTTGGTGAACCTGTGCCCCTTCAAACCCCTCTTGAAGCTGTGGCTGTCAGGATAAGGACGACACAGGAAATTACATTTTGCAATGTATATCTTCGTCCAGATGGTGCTGTATCCCTGAATGTATTAACTGCACTGATTGACTAATTCCCTAAACCTTTCCTACTTTTGGGAGATTTTAATGCCCATAACTCAACCTCTGCCTCTTAAATACTGGGACCGCCACACATTTCAGTGTGGCTCATGGTAGTTAGTAAGCCATTGATTTATCACTTTGCTGCCCAGGACTTATCCCATCTATCCACTGGAGAGTACATGACGCCCTGTGTGGTAGTGACCACGTCCCCACCTTCCTGTCACTACCCCGGTGTCAGGCCCACGGACGCCTGCCCAGATGAGCTTTAAACAAGGCGGACTGGGAGACTTTCACCTCTGCTGTCACCGCTGAATCTCCCCTACATGGTAACATCAATGTGATGGTAGAGCAGGTGCCTAAAACAATGGTTTCTGTGGCAGAAAAAACAATCCGTCACAAAGGCAGTCCCTTGATGGTCACTGGAAGTCGCTGAAGCAATTAAGGAGTGTCGGCGAGCTCTACAGTGGCACCCTTCTGTGGAGCACCTCATGGTGTTTAAATGGCTCCGTGCCCGCATTCGCCAGCTTATCAAATTATGGAATATTGGGAGAGATATGTTTTGATCATTGGGTGCCATAAGTCATCTTCCCAAGTCTGGACAAAGATCAAACGTGTTTTCAGGTACCAGATCTCAACAAGTCTTCCCGGTGTTAACATAAATGGCGTGTTACCTATAAATGCAAACGTGTTTGCCGAACACTTTGTTGAGGACTATGCTCCATCCTCTGCATCGGAGAATTTTCCTCCAGCGTTTCGCACCCTCAGACAGCGGCTGGAAGGGAAAGTCCTCTCGTTCTCTACATGTCATAGTGAATCCTATAATGCCCCATTACAGAGTGAGAGCTCCTCAGTGTCCTTGCACATTACCCCGACACTGCTCCTGGGCCAGGTCGGATCCACAGTCAGATGATTAAATATCTCTCATCTGGCTACAAGCGACATCTCCTTGTCACCTTCAACCGGATCTGGTGCGATGATGTCTTTCCATCCCAATAGCGGGAGAGCACCATCATTCCGCTGCTCAAACCCGGTATAAACCTGATTGATGTGGGTAGCTATCAGCCCATCAGCTGCACCAACATACTTTGTAAGCTGCGGGAACGTGTGGTGTATCAGCAGTTGGGTTGGGTCCTTGAGTCACGTGGCCTACTGGCCCCATGCCAGGGCGACTTCCACAAGGGTTGCTCTACCACTCATAATCTTGTGACCCTTGAGTCTGCCATCTGAACAGCCTTTTTCCACCTCGTTGCCATCTTTTTTGATTTATGAAAAGCGTATGACACGACCTGGCAACATCGCATCCTTGCCACATTATACGAGTTGGGTCTCAGAGGCCCACTCCAGATTTTTATCCAAAATTTCCAGTCGCTTCATACTTTGTTGCCTCCCAGAGCCGCCCCCCCCCCCCCCCCCTCCAGTATCCAGAGAATGGGGTCCCACAGGGCTCTGATTGAATGTATCTTGATTTTTAGTGGTCATTAATGGTCTAGCAGCAGCTGTAGGGCCGTGTGTCTCACCTCTGTATGCAGATGACTCCTGCATTTTGTACTGCTCCACCAGTACTGGTGTTGCTGAGCGGCTCGTACAGGGAGCCATCCACAAGGTGCAGTCATGGTTTCTAGTTTTCAGCCGCAAAGTCGTGTGTTATGCGCTTCTGTCAGCATCGTACTGTTCATCCAGAACCAGAACTTTACCTTAATGATGATCCACTCACTGTAGTGGAGACACATTGATTCTTAGAACTGGTTTTAGATGCCTGATTGACTTGGCTTCCTCACCTTATCAGCTTAAGCGGAAGTGCTGGCAGCATCTCAATACCCTCTGCTGCCTGAGCAACGCCAACTGGGGTGCAGATCGCTCTATTTTGCTGCAGCTCTACACATCCCTTGTTCAACCCCGCCTTGCCTATGGGAGTCCGGTTTATGGTCCGGCGGCACCCTCAGCGTTGCGTTTACTCGACCCATTGCACCACTCTGGCGTTCACCTAGCGACAGGAGCTTTTAGGATGAGTCCTGTGACCAGTGTCATCCTTCCATTTGCAATTTAAGCGTGCACAGCTGCTGGTCAGTTACGTTGCACACGTTCGTAGTTCTCCTGTACATCCGAATTGCCGTCTGCTTTCCCCACCCACTGTGGTTTATCTCCAACATCGGCGGCCCAGTTCAGGGTTTCCAATTGCAGTTTGCGTCCAGTCCTTTCTTTCTGAACTGGAGTCCTTGCCTTTATCTCCTATACTTGAGGTCCATTCACTAACGCCTCCATAGTGTACACAGAGGCTGCCATCTTTGTCTGGACCTTTCACATGACCCTAAGGACTCAGTTGATCTCGTGGCTCTCCACTACCACTTCCTCAAGATCCTTGACATGTACCGAGGCCATGAAGTGGTTTATATCGATGGCTCAATGGCTGATGATCACATCGGCTCCGTGTGTGTCCATGGAGGACATATTGAACAGAATTCCTTACCTGATGGCTGCAGTGTTTTCCTTGCTGAACTGGTGGCTATATCTCGTGCTGTTGACCACATCCGTTCATGCCCTGGGTAGTCGTTTCTTCTGTGTACTGCTCCTTGAGCTGCCTGCAAGCTATCGACCTTTGCCGCCCTCGTCATCCTTTGGTAGCGACCATCCAAGAGTCCAGCTATGCCCTGGAACGGTTCAGTGGTTGTGGTGTTTGTCTGGACCCCAGGTCATGTCGGAATCCCAGGCAACTAACTTGCCGACAGGCTACATGGAAACTGCTTATGGAGATTGGTGTCTCTGCAACTGACGTGCATTCAGTACTTACACTGTAATGTTTTGCGACTTTTGGAAGATGGAATGGCATAACCTCAGAATGCACAACAAACTGTGTGCCATTAAGGAGACTACGAATGTGTGGAAGACATCCATGCGGGCCTCTCGCAGGGGCTCTGTGGTTCTCTGTCAGCTCCACATTGGCCACACTTGGGTGACATATGGCTATCTTCTGTGCCATGATGACCGACCTCCGTGTTGGTGCAGTGCCCGGCTGACAGTGGCCCATATCTTGGTGAGCTATCCTCCTTTGGCTGCCCTGTGACGGACTCTTCAGTTAACGGACTCGTTGCCATTAATTTTAGCTGACAACGCCTCATTGACTAATTTAGTTTTATACATGACGGTGAGTTTTATCATTCTATATAAGTTTTCGCATATGTCCTTTATCCCTTTGTATTCTCCACTCTAATGCTTTAAGACTGGATGTTTTAATGTGTCGCAGAGTGGCTGGCTTTTCCTTTTTATTCTCGTGTCGGCCAGCTGTGGTCATCTGCTCTCTTGTTTTTATGCCTTCTACCTGTTTCTTGCTTCTCTCTGTGGTTTTCTATTCCTGTTTTGGTCAAAGTAGTGTTGGTTGTCCTTCTGTCGTTCTTCTGGTTCTTCCATTCTCCTGTTATTGGGCTGTACGTCTCCTTTCTTTTCTTCTTTCCATTTGTAATTATTTTACCAGGAACAAGGAACCTCCCTCCCCCCTCGCCCCCAGTCCTTCGTCCTTTATACCAACGAGTCAGTCAGTCAGTCAGTTGGCACAAGCGACTTACTCAATTCAAAAAGCTGGTAATAATTTATAAAATGACGAGGAGCACGATCAGAAATAATGATGATCTTCTCTGCCCCTGTTTGTAGTTGAATTTTTTATGCATTGGTAGCAAAGCACGTGCTGATTCATGTCCTGTGTCATCACTTATAACTGCAACACTTATGGTCTTGTTTTGAAAATATGGTGCTCGTGTAAAAAATTGAAACCTGGCCATTACTCCAATGAGACCCTTGTACTTCTTGTGGGAGAATTACAGAACAGTTCTCAGCAAAATTACAGTGGAGCACTAAACATAGTTCTTCAGCCTGTACACCACACCCTTTCACTTCTGTAATGTGTTGTTGCAATTTATTCATGTGCTGGTGTGTTACTGCTTGACTGACGATTTACCAAGTTCATGAAAGTGTCAAAGGGAACAGTTTTCTTAATTAGTGTATTTTCCTCCCATGCCACATATGTAATTTCTTCAGAGTTATCTGCTATCCCTTCTAGGCAAAGTGTCTGCAAAGACAGTCCTCCCTTTCCAGGACAGTCAACACATTTTTAAAACAAACAAGTCCATCACTTTACACCCCAGACTACTAATGACTTTACATGCCCAACCAAGGTGTCACATGTCAAGTGCTCCAGTAAGTTCTTCAAAGTTACCACACAACGTTCAAAATTCTTGCAGTACACACATAAGTATACATCTCTTGGTGGGTGTGGAACTCCCCATTGTGGTCGTAGTGTGTGAAATTTTGATCTCCCAACCTGTGAACTTGTATAGTTGCTCTTATAATTTGCAAAAGTTTCTTTAATACTGCGAGTTATGTACCTCTTCACTTTCACAACTATTTGACCTTCAGCTGTTACAGGTATAATGTCTTTTTTTTGTGAGAACGGTCCCATTTATTTTCCAGATAAAATGATTGCACTTTTTGTGCTTCTACAGGATGACCATAACAAGGATCTGGTCTTCCAAAGACTCCTTTTAAAGAACTCACATTTCTTGATTTGTCTACCACGTCCTTTGATACTAATGGAACATGCTTCAAAATTATTTTCTTTGAAAATGTTTCTGGAATAATAATTAAAACTTGCACCTTTTCACTGTAGGATGTACAATATTCAACAGCTGAATTGATATTTGTGAAAAATTCATGGCAAAAGGTGCAAGAGTGCTTTGGTTCGTCTTCTTCTGAAGATGGAATTTCTACTTCGGAGAATGTGGTCAGTTTTGCTGTAGTGTATTCATCCATAGCTTTAGTAATTTCTCTGCGCTTTCTTGATGCATAAAGCTTATGACTCGACTTCACGGATTTTCTTGACGGGACTACCACCTACCTCTGTAGTTGACTGATTCAGGGTATTCAATTCTTCCTCTGCTGATGCAAAATCTGCATCATCTGTACCATGGGAGGCTTCACCTTGTTCAGATACTATCATCATTGTTGTTCTGTCAAAATATTTAGAACACAAAAAGTAGTCACTGGAAACATTTTCACTTTGAAACAGTCTTCAAATGAGAACACTTGTTCCCAACCTGAACAAAGCCAGTTCTTTTGTTTGTCTTATATATCACTTTTCTGTGGATATGCAAACAATCAGCACACTTCACTTTCCAATGGCACCAGTCAGAAGACATGTCAAACAGTCCTTTTCACAAACCGCACTGCAACTGTGTCAAATGGTAAATTCCTCACAAAAATTCCTACCATTGAGAATGATTGGTACTCTGTCATATCACAATATCAAGTACCTAAAAGAGCCAAATTAAGAGTTATTATACGGTTTCTTAGAAGTTTCTTCAGTAAACAAATTAGCATTGAACAACTACAATACAGAAACCTGCAATGAACAACCACGATAAATAAACTGACAAGAAAGTATAACAAAGTGTAAGAAACACCTGCAACAATGAAAGTGAAAATAACTGCAACAAAGAAAGTGATAAGAAATAGGTGCAACAAAGACAATAGGAATTAACATTGTAACAAAGAAATAAGTGAGAAACAACTTCAGTGAAGACATACATTACCCTTGAAAGTTAAAAAAATGATTTTTTAAAATAAAACCTGTCCAACTTAAAAAGTGGAAGCTCTACTTTACATTGTACATAGTACTACATGGTACTAATCAACAGAAAAAAATTAACTTTTTTGGATTAGAATTAAAAAAATTCTGTAAATTAAAAAAAAATTAAAAAGGTGACAGTAAAAGAACTTTGACAGAATGTCCATACGGAGGATACCATTGTAATCATAAAGCAATTATCTTTCAAATAAAAACAACTCTTATCAGAATATTTAGAATTGTTACAAAGATACAGCATTTTAAAAAAAAATTATGAAATTCGCTTATTTAAAATGGTGTTCGCAGTGCCATCTTTGTAGGCCTGTATCTTGGGGCAAGAATATTTTTGGAGGGGGAAGAAAAAAGTTCCTTATTTACTCCTGAGTCTTATCCGCAACTAGGTGGGTAATCCCCCCCCCCCCCCCCCCCCCTCCCTGCCTGAAGTGATACGGATTATGCCAGGGGTTCCCAACAAAATTTTCTCGAGGACCCCCTCCCATCGAGCATGATTGGTACCTTGTCATATCACAGTATCAGGTACCTAAAAGAGCCAAATTAAGAGTCTTTTTATATGGTTTCTATTTTTGGTACTTGAAAAAAATATTGACATTCATTATTGAAAAAATATTTAGCTTAAAACTATTTCGATTTAACCATCATTGTTACTGTTAAATTTTTGATTATTGCTCAAAATCTTTGTCTTCAAATCTGGGTGTTTAGTATAACAAACTCCTTAAAACATAAAAAAATTGAGTATGAATTGAAAATGACAGGGAAAAATTTAAACTGGGAGTGACGGTCTTTAACGTGTAGACATGTGGAAAAAAAAAATCACTAATTTCATACAAGGTATTATTTATTTGGAGAGGGAAAAAAAAAGTTACAACAGAATACTCCATCAGTATACAGTTAGTTTTAATTTTCAGTTCTTAATGCGATGAGTTCAATCTGACTTTGGAGTCCATTATTTCTGAAATATTAGGTTCCAAACTTGAAACTTTCGCTCTGAAATCCTACCTAATTCTAGTTTTGCACTTGTGTGTTAGTGTTAGTTGGCTCTAGGAAGATGCTAGATGCAGAAGTTAGCGTTCGCTAAAGCTCTGCTCATGCAGGAAGTGACCAAAACTAAAAATCTGTTATCATAGGAAATAGATTTAATTAAAATATAAGAAATATATTTCATATATTTTTTATTCTAATAACATCTTGTGGACCCCTTTGCCACAGTCTCGCGGACCCCTGGGGGTCCGCGGACTACCTGTTGGGAACCACTGTATTGGACTATTAATGATCGCAACATGATGCAAACACAAAACCAGTGTTTCGTGACTGTCAGTACAGATCAAAGGAACATTATTCCATGCCTGCTAGCACTAAATGCCACTATGCTGTGCTAGTGTTTGTTTTTACTCTGTTTGTAGTGTTGCATCTTGCCTTGGAGTCCAGAAGAGTGTCTCTAGAATGTTCACTGTCAAATTTATTAAAATGTTAAACAGAAGCATGACTTTTTACAAAAATGCTGTGTTTGGCACTAACAGCAGTGACACTGATAAAAAATAGTCTAATTTTTCAATACTGCAGCAACAAGGAAACATGATTCGTTGTCTGACTTTGGAAAAATTTGTAGTCAGCAAGTTACGTGAGCTATTGCCTAACGAGAGTGCGATTAAAAATAAATGCTTTGTGGAGGCAGAAATGATGTATGTTGGGGGCAGCAGCCAGTAATAAACATGTATATGACAGGATGATCATCAGCTATAGATTACCCTGTTACATTCATTGGATGTGTGGCTGACGTTGAAACTGAATTAGTTTTCTTTATTTAAAATAATTTTAATATGAAATTAAGTATAAATATATGATCAATTAGATGTGTTTTGATGCTATTAATGTTACTGAATTATGTTTACATAATCCTTCATCCCTTCAACCCAAGCTTCACCGACTGCAGGAGTTATTTGAGATATGACTGGCTTTGAAAATGTGGAATGAATATGCAAGGCTTTGATAATAATCACCTGTTGCTAAAAAAACAGAGGGTAACTGCAAGTCTTCACAGGAATTGCTTTTCTGTAATTTGTGTCTTTCATTGAAAGAACTGACTCTCTAATAAAGAATTTCAGAATTGGATGGTGGTAACCAAGTGAAGTTACAAAAACCGGATATGTCTTCCAAATTCAGTTCACACAGCGTGTCACTTGTGCCACACTTCCTGTATTATGTTTTTGTGCACCGATGGCAGCTATATCTTTCAAACAAATTCCTCGAGTATCATTAATTCTTCCTCTTCGCTTGTCATAGTGTAGCTCTTGAAGGAAATACACAGTGTGAAATGTTTGCTGAAATTGCTGCGTGGCAGAAAGTGTGAATGTATATGTGGAAGTGTGTTTTACTAATATTGGTGGGGGGACAAAAAGCGAACGATGTTACAGAAAAAGTTGCAAACAGAAATAAGTTTTTAAACTCGGTGTAAATGCAACTTTATGATTTCGTGTACATTGTTATATCGGTGGCTGTACGGTTACACGTAAATGCCAGATCCTAATTTTGAAGGGCTTTGGTTCTCGATTAATCTTGCCTTTTTTTCCTGAGAAAAAATATTTTGGCTCCTGCCAGAGCTTGGTGTTTGTGAATAAATGGAACTTCAAGACAATAAAGACTGCTCATTCAACATATTTGCACTACCAACTGGCTAGATGAACTGCTTCTGTACTTGGAGAAAACCAAAAGAGGTACCACTCCCAATGAGCCCAAATTGCTAAAGTGGTGTTTAGCCAATGTTTGAACAGATTATAGTCTTAGGTTATGTTTTTTCTTTATTTGTTGCTAGGATGTTCTTGTAACTTTGAATTGGTTAAGTATCCGACAATAGTTTAAATTATTTGTTAGATGTGCTTTTGGCTTTGTATTGGCAGTTATGAAAAGAATTTGATTCGATATGGAAGCTATATATTCAGTGGGAGTGTTTGAAAAATGCAGCAATGTCCATTATATGATTTACTTTAGATTTATCAAGGCATTGAATCATCCTTCTCAGAGTCTAGTCAGTTTAGAAGATTGTGTGTGCTGTGCTGGAGTAAGGAATTCCGAAGATTAAGGTACAGGCTGTCAGCATAAAAACTTGGGCAGCATTTTGAGTAGCTTGAGCGAAGGTCTTTTGAGTTAAGAAAGCAAGAGATTAAGGCAGAAGTTCTGAATCCTATCAATTGTTACTCTTCCATGACCACACTGAGAGAGTCTATCAGAATTCTGACAAAGAAAGATCAAAGCTGGTTATTACTGTACCGAAAGGAAGAATACTCTTCAACCAGTATGCAGCCATACTGCCAATTTGTCAACCAAGTATATCTAACATCTCTTTCTTTTCCATGTAGCAGTTCATGGCATTTACACACATCATTTGCTGATACTCCATTTTTGAATCGTGTCAGAACGATAACATAGCTTGTGGAAGAACTGAATAGTGCATCAGAGCAATAAAACTATACATAAGCTTTTGTATCAACTGGGTCATGCAAAATCACTTGTGAGCAACCACATCACATAATCAAAGCGAGCCATGACAAACATTAGCTTCTAGTGGCAAACATGATCCTTAAATTGGTGTGAAACCACCACCTTGCTGGTCAAATATCCTGACTTATGTTTTATCCACCTAGAAGCCAATTTGCCTTCGGGCCACAATTTGCTTGGGCCACGTCCCTCGTACAAAGCTCATACAGTTATGCGGTGGCTGCACTTAATGAGCCAATGGCTACGGAAGTAGAGGACATCCTGGCTTCGCCACCAAGCATTGGAAGATAAGACTATCAAGCACACACTTATAATGCGATTGTCACAGTCAGAAACTAAGCTACCTGAAAACTTGCTCTGCACTGAGGAACTCGGCAGTGTCCCATCTTCTCAACTACTTCGTTGCCTTCACAAACTGGCAGGTAACGCAATTAATTATGATATTCTGTGGAATATATGGCTGTTGTACTTGCATGTGGGTGCACTAGTGATCTCAATGCTTTCGTGCACACTGCTAATCAGGTATTCAAGATGTTTCCATTGATGAGTGTCATAGCTGCTTCTGCCAAAACAGACTTCTCTGTAACCACTGCAAGCACAAGTAGCTGAACTTTCTTAGCAAGTTGCAGCCCTACAAATACGGTGCTTCACATGTGCATTGTGATGGCAACACTCTTCTAGCAGAAACAAGTGCTCATCCACTAGGAGCAATATTTGCTGGTATCACAAATTTGGAGCTGAAGCTCAGAAATGTCAACCACACTCTGACAAGGGAAATGCTACTGGAAATTGGTAGTGATGGTCACTGATTTCAAGCTGGACAGCCATTGACTATTCATATCAGCTGCAATATCTCATTAATGTAAGTGCTGATCTCATTTTACCTTTCTTTTACATCTACATCTATATTCTACAAACCACTGTGAGATGCATTGTATTAGTTATTAGGCTTTCTTCCTGTTCCAGCCACGTGTAAAACATTGGAAGTATGATTTTTTAATGCCTCTATGTGTGCAGTAATTATTCTAATCTTATCCTCATGATCCCTATCTGAGTGATATGTAGGGGTTGTAGTATATTCCTAGAGTCATCATTTAAAGCCAGTTTTGGAAATTTTGTTGATAGATTTTCATGGAAAAATTTGTTGATAGACTTTCTTGGGACATTTATCTTAGTCTTCCAGTTATGTTCCTTCAGTATCACTGTGACACTCTCCCATGGATTAAACAAATATGTGACCATTTGTGCTTCTCTGTATATATTCAATATCCCCTGGTTCAACACACTCGGAGCATGTTCTAGAACGGTCGCAAGAATGATTTGTAAGCAATCTCTTTTGTAAACTGATTGCACTTCCCCAGTTTTCTACCAATAAACCAAAGTATATCACTTGTTTTACACACAACTAAGCCTATGTGAGAATTCCATTTCATATCCCTACAAAGTCTCATCTTCCCCACAGAATACTAATGGCAATCACCTATATACTGAGAATAGATCTTCCATTAAGACTTAGGGTTACATCATCTTACATTTAAACTTCAATCTCCGATGAGAATTCGTCTGAAGCTTGATTGTTGCTGATGTCCTGTATCAGATTTATCAGATTGTTGGAGTTAACGTGTTATCTATTTATAGCCTCCTACCAGATATTCACAGTTTGATACCTCCTTGATTCTACAACGCACCTGTGATTGTAGGTGATTTGTTAGTTCTCTGAAATCACCTGTCATCGCCTACCCCAGCATTGGTAAGACACTCAACGGTATGTTACTTTGTCACTACACCTGTACCGCTAATTCGTACACAGCCTCATTGTCTATATGAAATAAAAAAATAATAAAGAAAACTAAATATGGCAATGCTAGAGTTCTCTTTTATGTTAGAACTAGGGATCTTTCTCCCTTCAAATAGTAGTTAAACCTCTCAGCTCCGTATACTCCCAAGAAAAATAATGGGTACCATGTCTTGTTAATTTTAACGCCAGAACGATACCTGATATTCTGTGCCACATATACACATTTATGGTTAGACTGTTTTCTCCGCGATCAACCTCGCCATGGCTTTCATCACCGGAAGGTATAACCAAAACTGCTGTTTGCACTCCATTCGGACTTCATGAATTTGTGCGAATGCTGTTCGGATTCTGCAGTACTGCTTAGACTTACCAGTGCTTCATGTGAAGTAACTAGAGACTGAGGGTTTTGTTACATCTCCATTGATTACTTGCTTGTAGTGTTTAATGAGGCAGAGCATATGGCACATCTAGAGCAACTGTTCACTAGTCTAAAAGTATATGGTATAGTAATTAACCCGAAAAAATATGTCTTCGGAGTGACAGAAGTAAACACCTTATCAAATCACAAGGAACTCTGTAACGTCAAAATAGAGTGGAAGCTCTCTCTCTGTTTCCCCATCCCACGATAATATCAGAATTTTGTCATTTCTTGAGCTTCACAAAATTTAATCAGTTTTGTGCACAGTCATGCGCTGTTGGCAGCATTTCTCGGCGCAATGCTAAAAGGTTTTTCCTAAGACTGGAGACATGCTGTATTGGACTGATGAAAAGACAGCATCATTGGTCAGAAAAAAAGGTGCTATTGCAGAGGCTGCATTGTTACCTCATTTTCTTCCAGGCTCATCTCTTTGTTATAGTAGATGCTATCAAGTATCGTCCCGATTCAGAAATATCATAGATCCGGGGCTGATGGGCAGAGCAGTCTGAGCTATAGTGGGGAAGTGGGTATTCTCCATGTGCCCCGTGATCTTACTGCTTCCTCTTTGTTTAATGCTCTCACGTCAAATGAAAACAAAATGGATTTCTGTGGCCGGAAGCTATCAAGTGAATTAAAATACATTCACATAATTATGGAAGGCAAAATTTGTTATTAGTTTCAGATTTTATTTTATTTCCACCTTTCTGACAGTCAAGCATTCCCTTGCAGAACAACGAAGTTGTTTTTTGTTGGCATGCTACAGAAATTTGGCCTTTATTAATCTTTTCCGCTGAGGTAGTCAGTGTATTTGAAACGAAGTGTATCATTCCACACTATTGGTTAGGTTCAACTGTTCGCTGCATTTCAAGTGCACGTTTTCATCATCTAGCACATTTGACATTATGCCCTAATAAAGAACCAAACATGAGATAATACAGTACTGGTACTCCAAGAAAGTTTACATCCCGAAAACCACACTGAGAAGCTTACAATATCAGTTTGAGCACTACTTCATTGGGAATCTGGACATATGAATGTGCACTTAAAGTATGCACTTTAAATGTGCACATTCCAATGCTTTTGGGTTATCCTGTGATGTCTTGTTTTTTTATGAGATAATGTAAGATCTTTTAATGTTTTACAATTACGAACATGTCGTCATAGCTGCGCAAGCGCGATGTCGCCTGTTATCTGGCGCCCTCTGGAAACTGCTGAAACGAATCTGTTTCTAACAGATCGCGGGAAAATATTGGGAATGGTGATTTGAAAAGCGTTATTTTCAAAGTAAATTTCCTTTTATGCGAGTTGAATGATGTGTGAGAATGTATGATGAATTTCTTAAATCACACAGCATTTGACTCTCATTTAAAAATAAACTCTTTGATGACGAGCCATTTAGAAGATTTTTGAGCCCAGCAGATCAGACATTTATCTCGTTGTTTAAAATTTTGCTGCCACATTTGTGCAATATATCTTAAAGTGTAACACACGCAAAAAGACCAACATTATATGTGGAAGCTTAGCTTCTCTTGCCACTTATTAACCATGGAGACCAACATTATACATGAAAGCTTTGCTTTTCTTGTAGTAACAGTATGTATATCAGTTTAGACCATTAACTTTTCTTGTTTGAGTGTCTGCACTAGTTAACAGTGATGTTGCTAATTGGTTGACTACATCACGTATCCTATGCTCTGAATATCTGCTGTCATCGGCTGGTGAGATCACGTGATCACGCTTACAAAAGCGCATCGCCATCTTGATTTCAATGCTTGGGAAAGTAACATGTGGTTTTTGATGGTATTAGAATTTATACTTTCGTAATACGAAAATATGCAGGGTACATGTTGCTTCACATCAAAGATCTTTCCAAAACATGTTTTTTCCCTGAGTTTCATTTCTAAAGTGCCGGGAAATTCTATGCGCGTGTATAAAACCATAACCATTCAAAAGATTTATAAGTTTTACAGTTCTGGGGGAAAATATACTGTCACTTAACATGGAAAAAGTGTGTTTTCACCCGGTAGAAAGTGTACTTCTAGTCGGGTAATCCGGGAATTTTTTTTCCTTGTCCGTGTTTACACCCTGTGTAATTAATAACTTCAGTGTAGTAATGACTCAGAGGATAGTAACTAGAAGAGCCCCATCTTTTAAAGAAATTTAAAAT
This sequence comes from Schistocerca gregaria, assembly GCF_023897955.1. Taxonomy (NCBI): domain Eukaryota; kingdom Metazoa; phylum Arthropoda; class Insecta; order Orthoptera; family Acrididae; genus Schistocerca; species Schistocerca gregaria. The sequence goes on along the minus strand of NC_064920.1, from coordinate 857,923,281 downwards.
ATTTAACAGTAAAATTTTAAGGACGTAAATTGATAAGTGAGTACTGCCATAATTAAACTAACTTCAGTTTATTGAACTTGGCAATGACTAATGGAACCATATAAATCTCACAATGGCTAGAAGAACCCAATCTCTGAGGAAATGGCTTACCCCAGTTTCTGAGTAAAACCCAATCAAAACAATTTAGCTTTGGCCAGTCAAAGGGGCAGTTACTGAAAAAGTTGCTGTTAACAAAGGAAGTCAGCCAATATCTGAACAAGCAAAGTAATCTCTAGGCAGGTTAACCAAACAAGTGGATGTGCGCAGCCCTCAAAATCTAGGACACCTAAAGGTACAGTTACTACCACAGTTTCAGCTGAACTAGTGAAGCACTTGTCAAACACAGTTTAAATCACTTTACAAGCAGACACCATGCCCACAGTTTTCAGTATTAAACTCAATCAGATGTGTATCAGAAGCATCCACCATAGGCAACTAGTCTATGAACGGCTGTGAGCTCTGTCAGTTGCACTATACTGCCATTCAAAATAACATCAGTTTCACCAGGCCTTATCCACCAACATAAAGTATAGCTGCCATAGCTGGCCCTTTTCAGGATACACCCACTGTTGACCACTGACAACTGCCAGTCCATTAAATGGAACAAAGTCACAAAGCTTCACACTAGTTGTTGCCTGCTCCGATGCACCCAAGTACCGAGCTCGAACATGACACTGTACTGTGACATATCGACACCACAAGTGCGACCATTCATTATGGTCCTCATTGAGGAGGATACATTTCAACCCCAAATTCCATTGACACTTCGGGGAAAGTGATGTGAACAAGGAATTGTCTGCTAAATATTTCATGTGTGCAGTGTAAACTGTTTGATTTTTTGCAGTGCCTCTGAGCTAAAGAGGAAGAGGTATAGACACAGATGCACTTAAGTTTTGGGATTACGATTACTTATTGTAGTTAACTGTTATGTTGTGTGGTTGAATAAAATGCATTTGAGTAGCTCTGCACTGGGTTAAGTTAAAACATTGCAATTGACATGATAGTTTTTAGAAACGTGTCCTATACATCATTGTCTATTACACAAAATACTCTAAATTCAAAAATAACCAGTCAAAATGACTTCCAATGTTTGGTATCCAAATTTTCAAAAATCCGCTTTCCAGGCCCAAAAATAACAGACAAGGAGTGATTTATGAGTGTCTATTTTTTCTATTGTTAGATATCATACACTACTAGCCTCATATAGAGCAATAACACTTATAAATGTTTCCTTAATTTTTTATGAATTTTTGAAATTTGAAAATTTTCATTTTTTGTGAAGTTTGGTGTTAGTTATCTCATGTGAGACTGAATATAAAAATATGATTTTTGCACAGTTTGTACACCTATATGATAGCAATGTACTGTAAAAATTTCAGCATTGATATCTGACTGTGAACAGAGATACAAATTTTTGAAAGTCAGGAAATAATTCATATTACCTTACAACTGATCTTATGGCTGTTGCCTATTTAAGTGGTTTGTTGTTTCATTATGATAAAATTTAATTGTGAAATATATTTAGTTAACACTATCACCCAATATTCATTTAGTTTATTTATTTTTAATTATGCCCCATTAAACAATAGGAGCTTTTGCTTTTGTTCTATGGTAATAAAAATGCCCTTTTACATTTAGTTTTATTGTCAGTAGAGAAGTACATTATTTGCTGGGTGTGGCATTGTTGTAGTCAGTCTGTTCTGAATGTACATACTTCATCGAAAGTGTAGAATTTGTTATGTGCTTTGTTCTGTGTGTAATTTGTAATTAATTTTGAGAGATTAACTGGAATGCAATAACATGGATGAACAGTGCTCTGTTGGGCAGATAGCAAGTGAAGTGTGTCACAAAACAGTTTACAGTTCAGTTTCTCAAAAAACTTCAAAAATGTCAGTGACTTTGATGGAGGTAGACAAACTTTGTTTAAATTTCGAGTAAGTTCTTCTGTAACATCATTGTGTGTGGGTATCTTGAGAAGAAATATATTCTTAAAGTTCATAAAAAGCCCATCACTAAAGGTTTGAGGGAAATGAAACTTGAACATTTGTCCTTATTATGTGAGAGTGAAACAGTTTCCCAAGTGAAATGTAATGTGATTCCTGGAAATTCCCTGTGCCCAAATTATTACTCAAAAATATTTGTTGTGAATCCAGAACCAGAATCATGTAAACTTGTTAACGACATTTATATTCCTAATGAGGAAACTGTTGCATATTGGAGTTTGCTTGTTCTAAGTTAGACGTATCTCCTGCTTCAAAAATAATAAAATTAAGTAGCAGAAAAAGAAAAGCACCTATTGAAAATAAGGTACAACAAATTTCAGACAAAATTAGAGAAGACTTGGAATCATGCTTTAATAATACAGATACCAACATTATTTCTAAAGAAGAAGAAAACCTACCACCAGCATCATCTGACACTGAATATTTGAGCTTAATAGAGAAATTTACAATTAAATGTTCATTGACATCTAAAGAGGAAAAAGTTAAAATTTTAAGTTTGCTCCCTGATTCATGGTCAAGAGAAAAAATGGTTCATGAATTCAATGTTTCTCTTTGTTTGGTTAAAGTTACCCGCAAATTAATGAAAGAGCAAGGCATTCTTCCAGTTTTAGGAAAGAAGAGTAACTATAAGTGAAGAATCAATTAAAAAGATCCAGCCGTTTTTTTGAAGATGATGAAAACAGGAGACTGTCCCCAGGTTGCAAAAATAGCAAAAGAGTTGTTATAAATGGAGTTGAAGTAACAAAGCAGAAATGACTAGTGCTGTCAAATTTAAATGAACTTTATGTAGCTTTCAAAAATTCTCATCGTGAATGCAAAATTGGAAGGTCAAAATTTTGTGACCTCCGCCCTAATTGATGTATTTTGGCTGGGACCTCAGGGACATACTCCGTATCTGTTTGTTTATACCATCAAAATGTCAAACTGATGATTGCGGGTACAAAACTCAGTGATCTTAGCTACAAAGAGTTACTAGATTTAATGGTCTGTGACACTATCAGTTATGACAGCATGATGAGTTTGTGTAATAAATGCCCTGCTAAGGAAACAGTCACTGAATTGTTTCACGAATATGAGGAGGAAATGCCAGACAGTATTACCTTCGGACAATGGGTCACAACTGACAGGACAGAAATGATAACAGTGGTTAAATCTAAGGAAGAGTACTTAGAATCTTTAATGATAACTTACAAAAACTCAAAAGTCACCACTATGTTTCTAAAATCCAAAGTTTTTGAAGGACAAAAAAGCACAATGTCATGAAATTGACTGCATAGTACTATCTGATTTTGCAGAAAATTTTACATTTGTGATTCAGGATGCAATACTAGGGTAACACTGGGTCAGTGACGAGGCAGCAGTGCATCCACTCTACTTCAAAAATGAGAAGTTTGCAGTTCTTCAGTTTGCATTCCATTTGGAGGACAACACTTTGGCTGTACATAGGTTTCAAATGTGTGGTTTTTTATTTTATTATTATTATTTATTTTATGGCCTTCATTGGACCACTCTAGTCAAAAATACAAAGTTGTATACACGTTGTTACGCAGGGATACAATTCGGCTCAACAATAACTTAATATATTTAGGTAATATAATTATTAGAGTCTATTCTTATATGAAATGTGTTTTGCTCTTCTGTCTGCCCAATATTTCCTCATTCTTTCAGATATTTTCTTTCTTTCTTCATCTGAGACCACTCTTCCTGTACTCCTTTTATTGATTTTCATCTATAGTCTGGTTTGTGGGTCTTGCAATATTCTGGTTTTCTCTGTCTTGTTTTTTAGGTCATCTACTGTAATTTGGAGTTCTTATGTATCTTCGTTAATTTCTGTGACCCATTTAATGTCACTCTTGCTATTCCACAATTTTGACTAATTCTGTTTACTGAAGTTCTCATCAGATGTCCAAAGAATGAGACATGTTCCTTCCTGATCGTGCTCATGACTGGTTCTATTTTCTTATATACTGTTTCATTTGATGCTGTTCTCCAATGTCCATTTATTTTATACTGTTTATTTATACATGTCCTAATTATTGTTCTTTCTATTTTTAGTATTCTGTCAATTTCTGCTGTATTAGTTGTTTTTAAGATAGTTCCAGCTGCATACGTTATTTCTGATTGTGTAACTGTTTTATAGTGTTTCAATTTTGCTTCTATAGATAGGCTTTTTTTGTTGTATGTAGTTTTGATAATGTAATTTGCATTGTTCAGTTTTTTATTCTGGTCTGCCATGATGGCTCCTCATTTAGATTGTTTATTATAATTTTGCCTAAATATTTAAATTTATCAACAATTTTGATTTCCTGTTCTCCTATTGTAATTTTGTTTGCAAGTGGTGGATCAGTTAGCATAATCTCCGTTTTTTCAAATGATATTCTAAGGCCTACTTTCTCTGCTATTTCTTGTAGTGATTTCACTTGTTGCCTGGCTTCTTGAACAGTGTTAGCTAGGAGAGTAAGATCATCAGAGAATCCCAAGCAGTTTAAGCTAATATCATCTTTTGCACTTCCAATTCTTATCATCTTTGGATTGTCCTTGTACCATTCTCTCATTATGTATTCCAGTGCACAGTTGAACAGTAATGGTGATAAGCAGTCACCTTGTCTTAAGCCTGGTTTTATGAGGAATAGTTCTGAAATTTCTCCTCTAAACTTCACTTTTGATTTGGTGTTGGTTAGAGTGAGTTGTATTATTTTAATTAGTTTTGGACGGAGTCATAGATTTCTTAAAATTTTTAATACTGAAGGTCTGTGGAGACAGTCATATGCCTTCTTAAAATCTAGAAATGTTATTGCCAGAGGTTTGTTCCATTTCTTGTAGTATGCCATAATCAATTTTAAACTAATTATCTGCTCTGCACAGCTTCTCCATGGTCTGAAACCTCCTTGATATTCCCCTAACTCCTGTTCTAATTGCTCCTTGATTCTTTCATGTAGTATCTTGGATAGAATTTTGTATGTGCAATCTAGGAGAGAGATTCCTCTCATCTCCCTTTTTGTGTAGTGGGTGGATGATAGCTGTGGTCCAATGTTCGGGGAATCATTCTGTTACCCAAATTTTTGTTAGAGCCATGTGTAAGGTCGTCTTGACTGTGTCACTTGCATATTTCCACATGTCAGCAAAAACCTGATCTTCTCCACATGCCTTATAATTTTGTTTGTTCTTTAAGAATGTTTTCTACTTCTTAGAAAGTTGGAGGGTCTAGTTTGTTAGGTTTGGTTTTTATTGGGGTATTTATGTTGATTTGTAAGGGTTCTTTTGTTTCCTTGCAATTTAGAAGTTTGTTAAATGCTTTTGCTATGATTTCTGCACTTTCCTTGTTACTGTGTGTCATTCTTCCATCTTCATCTTTCAGTATTAGTATAGGGGCCTGATATTTTTATAGTAGTTCCTGGAGTTGGTTTTATGATAATTACCTTCTATAGAGTTTGTAATATCTTTATAGAATCCTCTCTTGATTCTTCTAATATTTTGTGTGAATTTTTTTCTTTCATTTTTTAGGTTGATGGCATTTTCTTTAGTTTTATGTGTTTGAAACTTTAACCATCCATGGTGTCTATCTTCATGGATTTTGTCACATTCTGATGTCCACCATGCATGTTTCCTTCGTGGGTTCAAGGGAGCTAGATTCTCTGCTTCTTTTTTAAGATTAGGCACTAGTTGTTCTAGATCATCTGTTAATTAGATGATTTGTGTTATTTGTTGGTATTTATTACTTTTAATTAGCTGGTGTGGGTCAAACCTCCTTTTTATTTTATTAGTTTTTCTGGTACTCTTCTTTAATGGAGTGAATTTGATTTTAATTTTAACTATATAATGGTCTGAGCCTGTGTCTACTCCTCTCAGTACTTTAACATTGTGGATCTCCTTATGAAAATTTTTGTCTATACAGACATGGTCTAGCTGCCACTCCCCCTTCCTCCAGTCTGGATGTTTCCATGTTTTAAGTTTACTTGTTTTCCTCTTAAAGTATTTTGATTTAGATATAAGGTTATGTTCTCTGCAGAGTTCTAAAAGTCTTTGACCATTTTTGTTGGTAAATTTATGTGGACTCCATTTTCCAATTATATCTTTATATTTCCTTTCTTTTCCCAACTGAGCATTGAAATCTCCCAATTAGATTTTTACATTCTTTTTATTTATTCTGTTCACACTTTGTTCTAGAAGGTCCCAAAATTTATCTACCTCTTCCTTTGTTTTTGTTAGACAATTTTTTTCATTTGTTGGGGCATGAGCATTTATTATTGTATAGATTTTATTCATTGTTTTAAAGCTTAGTCACAATTCTTGGTGATACTGCTGGGAAATCCGTTACTTAATCTATTATTTTTATGTTTACTAAAAACCCTGTTCCAAACTGGGAACATTGTTTCTTTGCCCTCGGTCCTGGTTTCCCATTATAAATTCTGTATCCTTGTGATTCGAATGGGTTCTCTGTGGTTTTTCTCATTTCTTGGATCCCTGTTATTAAAATTTTTTGTTTATTTAGTTCATCTGTGAGCTTTCTGAGTTTTCCAGTCTGAAGTAGTGAGTTTATGTTGTGTGTTGCTATATAATTTATCTGCTCATGTTTAATCTCCTTTTTGTGTTTTAGTGTGCATTTTCATGGTTGCAAACACTGTGATTCATTGCTGTCTTCTAGTTGACTACCCACCGAATCCGATGTAGCCTTTTCCTGCCTTTTTGAGCAGGATGGTGGAATTTTTTTCCTAAAAGACCTTTCCATTTTTGACTTTCGAAGGTTGTCAACCTTAGTTGGAGCAAGCTACGATTTACAACTATGGTTGTTAACTGCAGAGGGTGTGTTTGGTCCGCGAGAGCTATTTTATTTCACTCAAGTCCGTCGGTAAACTGGTGTGGACTTCCCTATCCGCCACCTGGCAAGTGCCACATAGGAGTATCACCTCTCCTCCTACTATGACAGCATAGTAGGTTCGTGGTTCAAAAGTGTGTAATAAGTTACATAAAAGAAAATTTTCCCAAGGTTGAGAAGCTGATATACTTTTCAGATGGAAGTGGTAGTCAGTATAAGAACAAAAAAGTGTTTTTCAAATCTGTGCAAGCACAAAGTAGACTTTGGGTTGGAGTCTGAATGGCACTCTTTTGCATCTTGCCATGGTAAAAATGCATGTGATGGAGTAGGAGGTACAACAAAACGTGAAGTAAGTGTAACCAGCCTAAAAGACCAACCACAGACCAAATTCTCACAGTACAGGACATGCATATCTTTTACAAGGATAATATTAAAGGCATTACCTATTTTCTGATCAACAAAGAAATAGTTCTGCATATGAAAACAACACGTCAAACCAGATTTGAAAACTGTATAGCAATAAAAGGAACAAGGCATTTCCACAAATTCCTTGGCATTGCAGAAAACTTAGTTCGATGCTATGTAACATCAGAAACTGAAATTAATGAGGATCATTGTGTCATTAACGTTGAATGACATAGTGGCATGTGTGTATGATGGACAGTGGTGTCTTGCAGAGATTGAAAGAATAAGTTTGGAAAACAATGTTTTTTTTGCCACCCTGCTGACCCAAGAACATCATTCAAGAAATTTACTAGTGACAAAGTTTGGATACCAATGGAAAATGTTTTAAGGAAACTTTCAGTGCTTGGACTTACCACAGCAACTGGGAGGTCTTATTCTATATCACAGAAGGTGTCAGAAGAAATAAGTGTTCTTAACATTCACCACCAATTTTAGGAACAGTTGCATCTTGAAGGATGTTAATTGAAAATATTTATTTTAAGTATTTCAAAATAATATAAATGTTAATTTCACTGATGTTTCCACTTTTTACATATAATTCAGTGCCTTACTTCAATAATAATTGATTATATCCTGCCAATATAACACATGAATAGGCAACTGCCATGAGATAAGTTGTAGAGTAAGTGAATTATCTCCTCATTTTCAAAAATTCATATCATTGTTCACAGTCAGATACCAGTATTGAAATTTTTACAGTACGTTGCTCTCATATAGGTGTACAAACTGTGCAAAAATCATATTTTTATATTCAGTCCCACCGCAGATAACTTACCCCAAACTTCACGAAAAATGAAAATTTTCAAATTTCAAAAATTCATAAAAAAATTAAGGAAACATTTATAAGTGTTCTTGCTCTATATGAGGCTAGTAGTGTATGATATCTAACTATAGGAAAAAATAGACTCTCATAAATCACTCCTTGTTTGTTATTTTTGGGCCTGGAAAGTGGATTTTTGAAAATTTGGATACCAAACTTTGCATCTCATTTTGACTGGTTATTTTTGAATTTAGGGTATATTGTGTAATAGACAGTGTTGTAGAGGACACTTATCTAAAAACAATAATGTCAACTACAGTGTTGTAACTTAACCCACCACAGAGATATTCATATTTTTGCTAATGTCTCTAAACTGAAACATTGTCATGCACATACAAACGAAAATGGCTGCCATTCAGTAAAGGTGAAGGTAAAATTTTTTTAAAAACTGTTTTGAACTTCTCAATTACAGGGTAATCACACAAAAAAAAATTAAAATATTCAAAAATGGTCAAGCAACCAACTTAATTTTTATTGGACACCACTTCATTTGGATTGACCCCTTTTATAATTTTATTTTTAACTTTCCTAAAGATTCTTAGATACTAATCTTTATCTGAAAATAATTCACTGTCCTTAACTACATGTTTTATAACAAAATGATAGGCATGCAGTGGAACAGATTTTGTTTACTGGCAACTGGTAATCACATATTATCATTGGAGTGGCAGCACTAGTGAGCGTTCATTCCCCATGGTAATAGGCAGTTGTTTGATAGCACAATTGTGGGACTGTTTAAGCACATGTTGACATCGTCGTATTTCTTACATGGCAGCCAGTATTTCGACCAGTTGGACAGCGTGGGTATAGGAAGCCCATTAGCTCCATCCATAGCCAACCTATTTATGGAAAAATTTGAAGACATTGCCTTGGACAGGGCTCTAGCTAAGCCAAGTTGTTTTTATCATTACATTTATGACACTTTTATCATCTGGCCCCATGGTTGTGAAAAACTGGGAGAATTCTTAGAATACCTGAAAAGTACTCATTGCCACATCAAGTTTATGATGGAAGTAGAGACAGATAGTGCATTGCCCTTCCTTGACGTTCTCGTACAACGGGAAACCAATGGGCACCTCAGCCGCAGTGTCTACAGGAAACAGACACGTGCTGCACACTCTCGGCCACCACCATCCAGCACAAAAATGTGGCGTTCTGAATACCCTCATCCATCATGCTAAAGTTGATGCTGAAAGTCTGCCACCATAACTGAACCACCTCCAAAAGTCTTCCATGGACACGGGCACAGCCACAGACAAGTGTCACAGGCTGTATCTGGGGTGACACACAAGAAACACACCAACAGAGAAGAGAACACCACATAAGAAGAAAGCAAGAAACTAGTGTTTTCTTTGGTACAGTGTCGGGAAAGATTAGCCGGCTCCTGAAAGATATAACATTTCATCGGTGTTCAGGCTCCCAGCAAAAATTCGACAGCTCATGAGGCCTGTGAAGGACAATCTAAGACTTAGAACGCCTGGAGTGTACAAGATACCATTTCAGTGTGGCTGTTACTACGTCGGCCAAACAGTACGCACTGTGGAGCAACGCCGGGCAGAACACGAGAGGTGCTTATGCCTACGCTATCCAGAAAAATCAGTTGTGGCAGAACACGCCTTTGAAAATGGACCCCGAATTCTATTCGACGAATGATCTGTCGTTATGAGGATGAAGGGATTTTTGGATAGTATCATAAAAGGAGCTATAGAAATAAAAACATCTGAAAACACCATCAGCAAGGACGGCGGTTTGCAGCTCAGCACAGCCTGGGTCCTGGCCATGGCGAGGTTAAAATGGGCACGACAGACGCGGGATGAAAACATTACCGTATATGGCGACGTGGCCACGAAGACACAGGTGTCAGTCGTAACACTTGACAATGACTGAGGAGAGCTCGGTTGAAAGCTTGTGGGATTTTAACTACCTGACGTGGCTGGAAGCCCGTGAAAATTTTATTTTTTATAATTTTCCCGCGATTTACGCATTACGAAGAAATGTTTGTTGAGAAAAAATGACACTGGCATCATCTTTGCTGCCCAGTAGTGTTTACAGATATTACGTGGTTAAGTTTCTTGACATCAGGGCACTCTACTCATTGGATATGAACTGGTAAACATATAAAAGTTGGAACAATTTGTGATGTGTCTCCCGCTGCTGCCCAGCTCTACTTGGCGTGGTGGCTGATGGGATTAACTAGGTTCGTTCGAATGAAGATATCATGAACAATCGCAACCATTTCCAAAGTGTCTCTATTACGCAAACGCAGTTTCGTGAATGTTGTGGTAATCATGACACCTTTGTTGAACAATATTTAGTGTGTTTCGGCGTATGGCCACTTGGAATGCTAGATTACGCTGTCCTTCTCTTTGCATTGCTTAATGTTTTTAGGTTGAACACTGTGCTGGTTAAGTGTTTTATTCATGCTGAGCAAAACGTGTTTCAAGAATTTATTCTTGTTGTCAAGGGCAGTATTTACGTATTTATTTTTTGTGATGTTACACAAACATACAATGTGAGTGTGCACGTGTGTGTGGTTTTCTACAGAACTGATGAGACACAGTACCTGATAACCAGTGCAAGAGATGCAGAATAACGCACATTCAAACACCACGCAAAATACTTATGTACACATACTTGTGTACACAAGGGAAAATTCTTGAAATGCATCATGCTAAGCATGAAAAAACACGTAACTAGTGCAGTATTTCATTATTTAAATAATTAATGACAGCTGCAGGCTTTAAAAAAAACATTGATTGTGACATACAAAATTGTGTGAAATGTTCTACTTACCAGTTCCAGTTTCTTCAGCAGTTTTTATTAGATAATAGACCTTAAATAGATAATAAACAAGTCCATGACTTGTCTTTTGATGCCCGTTATGTACATATATCACACATAAAGTGCAAGCTGTATCCTATACGTAACTTTTACAGCTTAAAGCTTTATTTCCCACGTGCTACATTCTCCCATGTTTTACACCATTTTTCTGAAGTTCCTTGAAAAGTGTGAAAGCGGAATTTCACTGTATAGTGTTTTTTGTCAGTCTAGCAGAATGCAAGTGGCCAGTATTGTGGAGTAGCTATACTTCAAGGAGTCTTCTTAGTTGTTCTTGGATAATGTCTGCAAGATTTCTCGTTTGTTGACAATAAATGTCAGCAGTGATGGTTACACTTCGAGGAAGAAATTCTTAGTATACCACACCATCGCTGTTCCACCATATGCATAACATTATATTTTGTGGGTATGAACAGATCTTTGTCTGGGAAATTGCTGCTTTGTTTGGGCCCCATCATTCCTTTCTTTTCTTCACATTAACATAAAGAACCAATTGATGACAAACAAGCAGATGTACATGTATCCAGTTGCTGATTTGTATGATTTTGTCTTAAAGTGTGCAGTGCCCATACATCCGATATTTGAACCTCTCCCATTGTGGGCAAATGTCACACATTAGAGGAATGATCACATTTCATCACATTTGCCAATTCTTGAGTACACTGACATGGATCATTATGGATTAACCTCTTCATCAAACCCCTAGGTGTTCCTGAATGTGGAATCACTGATGTCAAAATGATCCTCCTTAAAGCTAGAAAACCATTTTCTTGTCATGTTCTGCCATTGAGGCATTATCCCCATACACAGCGCAAATGTTTCTGGCTGCCTCCGCTGCTGTCACCCACCTGTTGATCTCAAACAGAAGAATATGTTGGAAATTTTCAGATTTCTTCACTTGTCACTCCATTTTCTAGTATCGTAGCTCCACTCTACTGGTTATTCAATTGATCACATGTGGTGGCTTTATGGATGGAACTCTGCTAGCATAGGAAAGCTGAAGACCGTAAAAAGAAAAACAGTTGACAAATGGTGCTCCCTTGCATGTACAGAGGCTCTGCGCATCACCTCAAAAGTGTTACCGTGGTGTATATGCACAATGTATTTTTATTTCGTAGCTATGCTGCTTATTTAATGTAGTAGAAGGTGAATAAATGTTATCCCTGATCAACTGTGTTAATTTCAGGTTCACGTACTGGTGTAAAGAATATTTCTGTATCTGTAACAGGTTACTGGAAAAATAAACGTCATTTGCGATCTCAAGTGACTGTTGTCTTTTAAAATAAAATTTTCCTTGTGTAGACTACTTTGTAGGGAGCTACACTTCCCTAGACATCTCCCAGTGGACCGAAGCTGACGATTTGCCTTCTGTAAAACAAGCCTCATGTGCTCGTTCACTTCATGTTGCTCTGCTACGCTACAGAAATGTAACTGCACCAAACAGTACACCACTAACCTGTGATATGGTAATTGAATGTTAAGGAATTGTTTTTTCTATTCATTTGCAGTAACTAAGTTTTTTTACATTTAGAGATAGCTGCCTTTCATCATACCGTAAGAAACTTTTCCATGTCTTCCTGCATTCTCCTGCAGTCACCCAGTGATGACACTTTCCGTATACTAAGGTGTTAGTAACAAATGGTAACAGATTGCTGCACACCCTGGCATCAGGTTGCCTGTGTATACAGAGAATAAGAGTGGTCTTATCACATTTCTCTTGGGTACTGCTGATACACCTGTCTCCAATGAACATACGCTGTCCAAGACAACATATTGGATTATATCACTTAAGTAGTCTTCGAGCCATTCCCATATCTGAGAACTTATTCTGTATGTGCAGACATTAATTAACAATCTGTAGTGTGGCATTCTGTGAATGCTTTCTGGAAATCTAGGGATGTGGAAACTGCCAGTTTCCCTTCATCAATGGTTCACAGCATATTGCGCAATAAAAAGCATGATTGCCAACTATTACAGATTGTCTGTAATTGTTACTTTCAAATCAGCCTTACTAAAGATTGAACTTGCAACCTTGCACTCAAGGGGTCCTTGTAAGAAAGATATTTGCAACATAACTGAAAGTTTGATGATTAAAATTATTTCAGTGTGTTGTGGATTACTTTATATTAAGACCAACAAAAAAAGGAATTATGTAAGTAATATAAAATTTCAGATCCCACTTGATACTAACAGATTACTTTTTGGCCGAGGGATTTCTATACTACTAACTTTTTTTGGGCTTTATTAAGGAATGTATACGTCTGTTAACAGCTCCAAACAACAAAATCAAAGCCGTGCAGGGTAGCTGCGCGGTCTAAGGTGCCTTGCCATGGTTCGAGCTGCTCCTCACATCAGATGTTAGAATCCTCCCTCCAGCATGGGTGTGTGTGTTGTCCTTGGCATAAGTTAGTTTAAGTTAAGTAAATAGTGTGTACGGTTCTAGCGCTGCAGTCAGGAACCGCGGGACTGCTACGGTCGCAGGTTCGAATCCTGCCTCGGGCATGGATGTGTGTGGTGTCCTTAGGTTAGTTAGGTTTAAGTAGTTCTAAGTTCTAGGGGACTGATGACCTAAGATGTTAAGTCCCATAGTGCTCAGAGCCATTTGAACCATTTTTTGAAAGTAGTGTGTAAGATTAGGGACCAATGCCCTCAGAAGTTTGGTCCCATAGGAACTTATCACAAATTTTCAACTTCCACAAAATGAAAGAAATTGTGTAAAATTGCTGGATGTGCCAGATAACTGTCAATTAAGAATACAGTGATTCTAAAACACACCACTTATATTTATGATACTGGAAAGATGATGTCTTGTTTTTGTCTCAGTCATTACACACACCATTTCTCCTGTACAATGGTTTTTTGTTTAGTATTATAAACAAAACATGAATCATAAGAGTTGTATAGTTTGTCGACATTGATTGTTCTTGCAATTGTTACGGAATATGGTGGGAGGGAGGACCGGGGGTGGGGGGTATAGTTTTGTGCTGCTGTTAAGCGTTTTCTGTTGAAAAGTTTGATTGCAAAACAGATGGAATTAGAGTTGTTTGGATTTCTCAGTGATTATGAACTAGCTCTTAATAAGATTTGTTTTTAGACTGATGAGATTAAAATGTGGCTATACATGGCATGCGAAAAACGCTCTTCTACTCAGTTAGGATCACCACAGTGAAGATAATTGAAAGAAATCTGCATTTCATTATGTAACACTGCCATGTAAAAAAAATGCATGAAATACTTGATCTGTATCAGGTGAATAAGCACACAATAAAAACTGTAAGTTAAAAACCTGTGTGTGCAATGGGTGTCTCAAGTGTTTACTATTGACCATAAACTCATCTGAAAGAATTTTTTACGTCAATTTTTTGCAATGGGGAATCTCAATCTACAGGATTTAATGTACCAGTTAGTGACAAAGAGAAATCTGGGTCCATTATTACACACCAAAGCTACACAGCAGTCAAAACAATGCATAAAGACCATTTCATTTGCTGATAAGATTTGTTCACTTCCTTTAGGTTCCAGGCTATAATACTTATAGATTTCATACAAAAAGACACAGCCATTACTGACTTATGCTTCGTTGTTAGACTGTTTGAAACACAAATTTGTGAAAATTGATCTGTTGTTATTGTAATGTTGAGTATGAAGGCTGCATTGATGCAGCTGTCCATGCTACTCTGTACTGCACAGACCTCTTCATCGCTGAATAACTACTTCAACATACATCCTTTGGTCTCATCCTCTACAGTTGTTGTCCCCCACCCCACTTCCCTCCAGTACTAAACAGCCGATCCCTTGATGCCACAGGATGTCCTATTAAGCCATTCCATTATTAAGAATTCTATTCAGTACCTCCTCATTAACCACATGATCTAACCGTCTAATCTTCAGCATTCTTCTGTAGCAAACATTTCCGTAACTTCTATTCTTGTAGTTTCTAAAATTGTTTTTTCTCCACATTTCACTTCTATACAAGGCTACACTCCGGACAAGTACCTTTAGAAAACACTCCCGAACACTTAAATCTATATTGGATGTTAACAATTTTCTCTTCTTGAGAAACACTTTTCTTGCCATTGCCAGTCTACATTTTATATCCTCTGTACCTCTGTACTTGGGCAGTAAAATAGCTTATGATAGCCCAGGTAGCAGAACTACTCCACCACTTGTAATATTGTATTACAGTACCCTTAGTTTTCTTTCATCTTATATCCTCTTTTCAAGATACTATTTTGTTCAATGTCTCTCCATGTCCTTTGCTTTCTCTGACAGAATTATAGTGTTATCAGCAAACCTCAAAATTTTTATTTCTCCACCTGAATTTTGACTCCTTCATCAAATTTTTCTTTGGTTTCTTTGCTCAGTGTACAGATTGAAAAACATTGAGGATAGGCTGCAACCTTGTCTCAAGCTCTTCGCAACCACTGCTAACTTTTCATGCTTCTCGACACTTATAACTGCCTTGCACAAAAAGATGTTTCACCATGGCAATACAACATTCTGTAGTTATTCCAGCAGTCACAGTGACAGAAATGTTTGATTTGGGATTTAAATTGCTTTCTCAACCTTGATTGTCTTCTAGAATGGGAATAAATATGCATTCAATGAGAAAATAATCATTGCTATCAACTACTATTTTGCAGAGGTTGACATGTTTTCCTGAAAGGTTATAGGAAAAAAATGTATAATCAGGAATGAAGAATGTGTTTGTAAAAGGAGATCTTAAACATATTTTTACCACACTTAACAAACATTATTAGTACAGTGAGAGTTGATCAGTCCTCACACCATTATTTAAATATCAAAGAGGATGATAAATGTATGTTTTATCCATATTTTAGGTGGGCTGTTGCTACCACATTCTGCTAAGAAAGTGACACAACGGCAGCTCTTCGCATCAGGAAGAAATGTGATGAAGGTAAAATAGTTGCATAAATTTTATTTAAATAGCTGTTGTCCTCTTTAAAGTGAAGTATCCTCCTCATCACTTCTCCTGTGACACACTGTAGGCTACATGTCATGCACGAACTAATCATTTTTACTTCTTCTTCATTCAAATATCATTAACTACAGTTACAATCTGATGAACATAGAAACAAAAGCAAAAACAATCTCTCCAAATTGAGTACTCACCTTGCAAACAGTACTCTGAATTAGACATAAGCAGTAGCATTACAATTCTTCATAGAGTGGAAGGGGGGAGACATTTGAACGTTTTAGACGAGCTATATAGCGGAGATGCTGAGTCGCATCTCAACATCTCTGCTGTATGGTGAGTAGCAACTTTCCTTCTCTGATTGTTACATTCCATCCTGGATTTTCCATTGTTTAGAGATCTGCACTTGAAAAAAAGCCAACAAATAAACTGGAGTTCCAAACAAAAAATATATTGATAATATGGATAAAATTATTTAATATATAGATAGTTCAGGACAGAATATAGTCTGAAATATTTACATCAAATAAAACTGTGTTCATCACAGATAAAAAAAGTGTAATAAGACTTACATCTCTGACATAAATAGCTCATTGAGATAGCTGCATAGTTAAGTCATAAATATGGCAAAACAAAATGAAATATTTTATAAATAATGCCATAATTGTAAGTAAATTGTGTATGAGAATACATATATAAAAATGCATTATGAGACAATTATACCAGGCACTTTATCTTCAGTTCTGTAAGTTGAAAGTGGTGTGTGTTATGACAGTCAGTGAAGACTAAAAAAAAAAGTCAACTCTGGGGAAAAAATTCATGTAGTCACAAATTTTTGTACAGTGTTTGGGGGTATGGGGGGAGGGTTAAAAAAACCTGACTGATAGGGTGATAGTAGAGGGAGGGGGCATTCAGTGGTAATTTTTTTAAAAAAAAATCTCTAATGTTGGCTTTTAGTGAAAATGTTTCCCAATACAAAATTAAAATACATTAAATTTGCCACAAAAAACGTCTTGTTCATTATTTTTCCCCCTACAACTAAATAGTTCCTGCATTACAGGACATCGAGAAATCACAATTATTAAAAATATTATTTTAACAGCATAAAGTCCCCACCCTCCCCCCATGAACCATGTACCTTGCCGTTGGTGGGGAGGCATGCGTGCCTCAGCGATGCAGGTAGTCGTACCGTAGATGCAACCACAATGGAGGGGTATCTGATGAGAGGCCAGGCAAATGTGTGGTTCCTGAAGATGGCAGCAGCCTTTTCAGTAGTTGCAGGGGCAACAGTCTGTATGATTCACTGATCTCCGCCTTGTAACACTAACCAGAATGGCCTTGCTGTGCTGGTACTGCGAACGGCTGAAAGCAAGGGAAAACTGCAGCTGTAATTTTTCCCGAGGGCATGCAGCATTACTGTATGGTTAAATAATGATGGCGTTCTCTTGGGTAAAATATTCTGGAGGTGAAATAGTCCCCCATTCGGATCTCTGGGTGGGGACTACTCAAGAGGACATAGTTATCAGGAGAAAGAAAACTGGCGTTCTACGGAGTGGAACGTGGAATGTCTGATACCTTAATCGGGCAGGTAGGCTAGAAAATTTAAAAAGGGAAATGGCTAGTTTAAAGTTAGATATAGTGGGAATTAGTGAAGTTTGGTGACAGGGTTATAAATACAAAATCAAATAGGGGTACTGCAAGAGTAGGTTTAATAATGAATTTTTAAAAAATAGGAGTGCAGTTAAGCTACTACAAAGAGCATAGTGAATGCATTATTGTGGCCAAGATAGACACGAAGCTCACGTCTTCTGCAGTAGTAAAAGTTTATATGCCAACTAGCTCTGCAGATGATGAAGAAATTGATGAAATGTATGATGAGATAAAAAGAAATTATTTAGATAGTGAAGAGAGATGAAAACTTAATAGTCACGGGTGATTGGAATTCAATAGTATGAAAAACAAGAGAAGGAAAGGTAGTAGGTGAATATGGATTGGGGGTAAGAAATGAAAGAAGCAGCTGCCTGGTAGAATTTTGCACAGAGCATAACATAATCATAGCTAACACTTGGTTCAAGAATCATAAAAGAAGGTTGGATGCATGGAAGAATCCTGGAGATACTATAAGGTATCAGATAGATTATATAATGGTAAGACAGTGATTTAGGAACTAGGTTTTAAATTGTAAGACATTTCCCTGGGCAGACGTGGACTCTGACCACAATCTATTGGTTATGAACTGTAGATTAAAACTGAAGAAACTGCAAAAAGGTGGGAATTTAAGGAGATGAGACCTGAATAAAATGACTAAACCAAAGGTTGTAGAGTGTTTCAGGAAGAGCATAAGGGAACAATTGACAGGAATGGGGGGAAAGAAATACAGTAGAAGAAGAATGGGTAGCTTTGAGGGATGAAGTAGTGAAGGCAGCAGAGGATCAAGTAGGTAAAAAGACAAGGGCTAGTAGAAATCCTTGGGTAACAGAAGAAATATTGAATTTAATTGGTGAAAGGAGAAAACATAAAAACGCAATAAGTGAAGCAACCAAAAAGGAATACAAACGTCTCGAAAATGAGATCGACAGGAAGTGCAAAATGGCTAAGCAGGGATGGCTAGAGGATAAATGTAAAGATGTAGAGGCTTATCTCACCAGGGGTAAGATAGATACTGCCTACAGGAAAATCAAAGAGAGCTTTGGAGAAGAGAGAGCCACTTGCATGAATATCGAGCTCAGATGGAAACCCAGTTCTAAACAAAGAAGGGAAAGCAGAAAGGTGAAAGGAGTGTATAGAGGGTCTATACAGCGATGTACTTGAGGACAATATTACGGAAATGGAAGAGGATGTAGATGAAGAGGAAATGGGAGATATGATACTACATGAGGAGTTTGACAGAGCACTGAAAGACCGAAGTCGAAACAAGACCCTGGGAGTAGATAGTATTCCATTAGAACTACTGACAGCCTTGGGAGAGCCAATCCTGACAAAACTCTACCATCTGGTGAGCAAGATGTATGGACAGGCGAAATGCCCTTAGACTTCAAGAAGAATATAATAATTACAATCCCAAATAAAACAGGTGTTGACAGATATGAAAATTACCGAACTATCAGTTTAATAAGCCAAGGCTGTAAAATACTAATGCAAATTCCTTACAGACGAATGGAAAAACTGGTAGAAGCCGACCTCAGGGCTGATCAGTTTGGATTCTGTAGAAATATTGGAACTTGTGAGGCACTACTGACCCTACAACTTACCTTAGAAGACAGATTAAGGAAAGGCAAACCTACATTTCTAGCATTTGCAGACTTGGAGAAAGCTTTTGACAATGTTGACTGGAATACTCTCTTTCAAATTCCAAAGGTGGCAGGGGTAAAATACAGGGATCAAGAGGCTATTTACAATTTGTACAGAAACAAGATGGCAGTTATGAGTCGAGGTGCATGAAAGGGAAGCAGCGGTTGGGAAGGGAGTGAGACAGTGTTGTAGCCTCTCCCCGATGTTATTCAATCTATGTATTGAGCAAGCAGTAAAGGAAACAAAAGAAAAATTCAGAGTAAGATTTAAAAATCCATGGAGAAGAAATAAAAGCTTTGAGGTTTGCTGATGACATTGTAATTCTGTCAGACACAGCAAAGGACCTGGAAGAGCAGTTGAGCAGAATGGACAGTGTTTGAAAGGAGAATATAAGATGAACATCAACAAAAGCAAGACAAGGATAATGGAACATAGTCGAATTAATTCGGGTGATGGTGATTGAATTAGGTTAGGAAATGAGACACTTAAAGTAGTAAATGAGTTTTGCTATTTGGGAAGCAAAATAACTGATGGTGGTCGAAGTAGAGAGGATATAAAATGTAGACTGGCAATGGGGAGGAAAGCGTTTCTGAAGAAGAGAAGTTTGTTAACATTGAGTATAGATTTAAGGGTCAGGAAGTCGTTTCTGGAATTATTTGTATGGAGTGTAGCCATGTATGGAAGTGAAACATGGGCGATAAATAGTTTGGAATAGAAGAGAATAGAAGCTTTCAGAATGTGGTGCTAGAGAATAATGCTGAAGATTAGATGGGTAGATCACATAACTAATGAGGAACTATTGAATAGGATTGGGGAGAAGAGAAGTTTGTGGCACAACTTGACTAGAAGAAGGGATTTGTTGGTAGGACATGTTCTGAGCCATCAAGGGATCGCCAATTTAGTGCTGGAGGACAGCGCGGGTAAAAATCGTAGAGGGAAACTGAGATGAATACATTATGCAGATTCAGAAGGATGTAGGCTGCAGTAGGTACTGGGAGATGAAGCGCTTGCACAGGACAGAGTAGCATGGAGAGCTGGAACAAACCAGTCTCTGGACTGAAGACCACAACAACAACAAAATGAAGCTTGTTGTCGAATGAAGCAGGTCTCGAAAAAAAAAATCAAATAAAATGTGTGTGGCACATCTAAGTGCATCAGAACCTATCAGGGAATAATCTGTGTTCATGGCATGTGGCAGGCTGGATGGGGGGAAGGGGTCTATAGGTTAGATGCTTGACATAAGGTAGGTAGCCTGATTGTGGTCGTGTGCTTTCCCCCTTTGCAGATCTGTGAATTGAAGAGCGAACAGGAGAGTCCCATTCTCTATACCCCACTATGTCACAAGAAGGCAGTACATGATATTTCACAAAGTTATACCAAACTTTCTGCAGCTTGCCTCATTAATCACTGGCTACACATTACCAGGGGTTGTTCATTTTCCATTAAGTGTGTTAACACAACATTTAATGTAGGATATGGTAAAAATGTTTAATGCTAGAAAAGCATATGAATAAATTGTCTGTAAATCTCTGCAAACTGATCCACACTGCTAGAGAAGAAATGGATTCTTAGCCATACTGTACAGCTGTTGTAGTGTTCTTCTGGAATAAGCAATATCCTCTACACCAGTGCTGCTCGCTTTTCTTTTTACAGGCAGACTATCCCTCTCTGGTATTTCTTGTCTAGTTCTTTTATGTGAATAAACAAAATAACTTCACTGAGCTTGTGTTTATAAAGTGGAGTTATTTTTCGTTTTGGTGTTTGAATACTTATTTGCAGTTCTTAAGTGAGCTTTTATATAAAATACATTCCTATAAACAGTGTCTGAGAAGTACTTAAATTGTAAGTGTGATGATGTCAGAAACCTATGTAATGTTGGTGGGAAATAGATTGGATTGGTAAATGTGTAGTCTTTTTGCTTTTTGTCATTGATAGTATTTATTATGAAGCCATGTAACTATGTTGTAGTTACTCAGTGAATTAATGAATGTCCTGAAAGTTATTGTGTTTCTCTTGCCTTTGTGTAAGTGGTAGACCACATATACCTGTTCCGTTCAGGAATTGTTGGCACTTGCAGAGTAGGCTGTGCTGAATGGTGCCACTTGTGCAACATCCATAGTATATCTTTCAGGGTGGGTGTCAGTATATCTGGTTGAATATGACAGATAACAGTAACCTATTGTAATACATTGCTTGAGTTCTGTTGAAATGTCTGACACCTTGGTGACCTGCTCGATTACAGAGGGAGGCAGTTCACCTCTGGACCTCTACAGATGATGGAAGAGCTGAGGCTGGGGTGATGCATTTGATACCCCTTGTGCTGTGAAAAGTATTCCAGCTTCTGATAGTAGAGACAATGAAGTCAACATTGCTCAATACATATTGACATTGTTAACACTGTAGGAAAAGACAGATTGCTACTTGCCATAAACAAGACACACACACACACACACACACACACACACACACACACACACACACACACACACACACACACACAAACGCACCCAAGCACACCTCATGCATACATGACTGCCAACTCCAGCATCTTGAGCCGGAATGCAGCGTGACATGGGATGCAAGCAGCAATCTGTAGGGGGTGGGGAAGGGGAAGGGATAGTAGTGTACAGGTGGGGAGAGAGATGAGTGCTTTCTGGTGGGGTGTGCAGGGCTTTTCTGCCAACTGGTCTCCTCCCCCAAAATAACCCAACCTAACTCCTTTTTTACCCACCTCCCTGACCCACAACATCCTAACGCTGCTCCTGTACTACCCCATTCCTCTTCCCCACCCCTTCCAGATTGCTGCTTGCATCCCACCTGATGATGCATTCCTCCTGAGATGCTGGAGTTGGTGGTCATGCATGCATGAGGGGCGTGTGTGTCTCTTAATTGTGCCTGTCTGCAACTTGGCATGATTACTGTTTGGTAAGTAACAATCTGTCTTGTCCTACGTTATTGATATTCCTACCTTGACTTTCCACTATTTGATTTGATATTGACATTGTATTACATTTGAGACAGGCTCCCCTTAATAAACTGAAAATAACTCCATAATATAAACACAAGATCAATTATTTTTCTACTAAGATTAGAGAACTGGATAGGAAATGCTTGTTAGGTATAGTCTATTTGTAAACTGGAAAGTGAGAAGCACTTGTGGTGGGGGAAGTGTCCCTTCCCAGAACACTACAGCTGCTGTACAGGATGACTAGTAATCAGTTTCTCTCTAGCAGTGTAGAACAGTATGCAGAGACTTACGTAGATTCTGTCCACATGTGTTTGTTGCATTAGTAGTATGTATTCTGTTCAGTGTTAACACACTTGGTGGAAAATAAATACTCCTGGAAATGTGTG
The DNA here is from genome assembly GCF_023897955.1 of Schistocerca gregaria. NCBI lineage: Eukaryota > Metazoa > Arthropoda > Insecta > Orthoptera > Acrididae > Schistocerca > Schistocerca gregaria. The sequence continues at coordinate 857,900,719 of NC_064920.1, read as the reverse complement.
CACACAGCATTACCAGTGATTCATGAGGCTAGCTGCAGAAGGATTGGTATAATTTTGTGAAAAATGCTGTAGTTGCTTTTAAAGACATTGTGCAGTAGAGAGAATTGGGAATTGTCTGCTTGCTCTTCAGTTTGCAGACCTGTGAAAAGTGAAGTGCATGACAGCAGTCTGGGCTGGTGTACCTTCCGTCAAAATTTTCACCCTTCGTTCTCCCCCTTTCCATCCTCTTACACAAGAGAACACAGTTTAGCCCTTATTACCATTTTGTTGCACTGAAATGTGGTACACTAATTTAATATTCGTTCTTAACCCATTTCATTTAACAACAAATATTAATTTTATGACAGAAGGCATGGAAACTAATAGCCCTAGAGGCAACATTGATAGGGTTCTTTTTGTAGGAAATTAAATATAGTTTAATTTTTTACTGGGAAACATTTTTACTAGGAGCCACAGTTTTTGAGTTATTCAGGAAAAACTTCGTGACCTTTAAACACCTCCCATCCCATGCTTCCGCCACACCAGTCAGGAATTTTAGTATGTTGTTCATGATACACTCCCCTAGCACTGCACAAATTGCTAATTTTTTCCCCTTATGTTCCTTTGTTGTTTGGACTATTATAAGGGATTATCAAAATATACAAGAAAGAGACTGGTTTCTGACAAAATTTGCACTTTTAAGAAGACAAGTAATAACTTCATTGTGTGTAGTATGTTGTTGAAATGTGTGTGAACTGTGGGCAGTAAAAGCGCTTTCATTGTTGTGTTATGCTTTATATTAAGTTGTCATGAGGTGGATGAAATGAGAGTATTTGCATTTAAGACCCAAATTCAGGGATGGTTTTACCATGAACAGTGCTACGTTGTTAGCATTCTAAGCTTCTGTGGCCACTTTAGTTTGTAGATTGAGTGAATGTGAGCACCAAAATATTTGTCTTCCTCAAAAATACTGATTATCAAAGAAAGCTTTAATTCAGAGAATTAATTGGGTTGAATGCCCACTCCACTCAACTGTGTGTTGACAGTGCTTTATTTATTGGATTTGTGATTGCTCTCATGTTTTGTACAAATCTTCCTGTTGAGCCACTTAATTCCAGTGCACCAGCATCATATTTCATCTAGTAACTGGTAATGAAACATGGCAGATGTAAATTATGTTTATTTGGCTGACTGTGTGTCATTATCTAGTTGGCATAAAAACTTACCTCTGATTATGGAGAACTACCACTGCAGTTGGTTTACCGTGCCTCAGGTTTGTTTCATTTAGTACACTATTTTGTTCCCAGTGTGCCAGTGGTCCACCAGACTTTTTTTTCTTTTAGCTGTATTTGTCTTTAGTTTCAGTTTTAAAAAAAATTCTGACTTCTGTTTCAGTTTTTAAAAAAGTGCTACTGGTAGTATTTCATTTTACTTCTATTTATTATGAACCTGAGAGATGACATTATAACATTCCACTGTTCAATAAATGACTTGAATAGTTCAGTGGTAGTGCTGAATGGACTCTCATCTTCTAAGGGAAGAACATAGTGGGCATAGCAGCTTGGTGAATGCATCATGAACAAGATATTGATAATATGCAGTAATTACTGGTATGGGATAATCATTGTGAAGTAATAATCAAGAGTGGTTGGAAGTTGCGTTGCTGTAATCTGTGAAGCCAATAAGTTAGATGTTGAGCATCTCCTTTCCCCAATCCAACAGTCATCTTCATCTGATGATGTCAGTTGTTATTAACCAAAATAGCAGCCTAGTTGTAGTTTTTATGTGCCCATGGTCTGATAGATAAATGATGATGGGATTTAGCTGCTTTGAGGGTCATTTCTAATCAGGATGCAGCTGCTCAATGATTTTCACAACAATGACAGAGGGCTTTGCAATGACCAATTCCAAAATGTTTTACATTGTTTGACTTATATATTATGTTTAAATACAATATGAGGCAGATACTACTTCAGTCTCACACTTCTAATTATGGTTAATCTCATCAGAGATTAGAATTCTTGGTATTGCATCACACTGTGTAGCAGTGATTAACACACACAATCCTCACTGCGGGGTGGCTGAAGTACTTGATATGAACGCTAAAATATGGCACACTGTAAACTTTAAAAACTTGTCAGAAATGTCATTTGTAAGGAATTGGTAACGTTTTGCTGAGGGTCGCCCCTCGGTGGTAGGGACACACTCAGCCAGTATGGTTTCGCTCCAGCTCGATGGACTCAAAACTTAACCCTGTCTCTTGTCGTCTTAGCACTAGCGGTGCATGACAGTAGATTTTCCCTACCATCGACATGTGTAAGGCAAAAATGTGTTTATAATTGGGTAAGGGATTGTGAGCCCCTTACATGATGCATATTTACCTGTTTACATTGCTGTTAGCATTCTGTTTATAGTGAACAGTGTTTAACTTTATTGTATGTTGAAAGTTTGAACATTTCAGTATCCACAAAGACTGCCCCACGTCTTTCTCTTGTGTGAGTGAAAAGATCCATATCCTACAGAGCTCAATCAGTACAGAGTTCTCAATTGAGGAAGAAATGTGAAAGAATGTTTTCCTCTTAAAATTCAAAAGGCATATTGGCCCATAATGTTCACATGCTTCAGGATTGTAGGTATCCAGTAATTCAATTTGTCATATTGTGAAACACCACTACTTCATGGATGATTGAGTGTAACTAGTGCATAGAAGGATGTCATATATCAGTAACACAATACTTTTTGGATCATGTCATGTATCTGCAGTGTGAGATAATGACCATTTGCTTCTATCGCTATAACAGGCCATAGAATTTTGTCTTCAGTGTTGGTTTAATGCTAGAGCAGTCAAATATGTGTCAATTGAAAGTTCGAAATCTGATGTGATTTAGGTTGTTGATTTGTATGCAACTGAGTAGTCATCTGTTGTTCAGGAATCACAAACACAAGTGACAGAAAAGAATGAACGAATACTGAATTGAATTTTTTTGTCAGATCCTACTTAAACAAGTCCCTCAGTGATAGTGGTGTTTTTGGCATGAAACATTGCATTTCTGAGCAGAGTAACTGATAAATGCCAAGTGCTGTTTTTGTTATTGGATATAGCATGCAATCTTAATTTCTATGTATTGAGGGCAATCTGAAAAGCATATCTAAATCGGGAAGAATTGAGAGCCTGACCTACTGCCTCTACTGTAGGCAAACTGACATGCCATATTTCAGCAAAATATGCTTGACTTACTTACTTAGAAACCTGCAAAGGCTCTTCCAAGAATTATGATTTTCTTTACCTCCCTAGTTTTCATGTCCCTCTGATTGTATTTAAGAGATGCTCATTTATTATGCTTCTCTAGAAACTGTTACTGATGCTTTATGGACTCACATAAAACAAGTGAAGGAAGATTTCCAAGGAACATATCTATGCCATGCCATGTAGAGCACAGTGGTGTTCCACACCATAACAAATTTTAAAAACTCAGAGATAATATGGAGTTACGTAACATTAATCACATTGTATTTTCATGTACTAGTATCTAATTTCAGAATACGTGTGTATATTTCGTCTTTGATAAGTTTAATATTAGTCAGTTCGGCCGAGCCATTCTAAAATACTATCCCAGTATGACTATAACTGAAAGGTGTTGCAAAAGTGTAACTCTCAAGTTGCTGACCTTGTAGTGAATGAATGTCATAGCTACACAACATACTGACATACATGGCTCCCTCTTAGCAAACAAAGTGTGAAAGCTGTTGTTGGTAATTCTTGATCAATAAACATTTGTCTCATAGCATAAAATTTTTTTAAATGATCAAAACCACAAGGAATCATTAGACCTTTTATTCACCAGTTTTGATTAGTATGTTGCTGAAGCACCTGTTCTGAGTATCTGGCTAGCCATTTTCCATTCAGCGCCCCTACTTTACGAGAAAATGCTTGTTGAATTTTTATATGTATGAGTTATACCTGTAACAATAGTTCTGTTTTGACCTAGCGAGCATAGCCCACTTGCTAAAGTCCACGGTTATCGCGCTAGTGATAAAAGTTCAAATCCTGTCCATGTACTTTTCTTTCCAATTTCATCCTACAAAATATCCGTAAATGTGTATGTAATGCTAAATTATTAAAAAAGTCATTTTTGCACTAGTGATATCATTAATAAAGTAAATAAAATAGAAAGAAACTTCCACCCTCTCCAAACCTTCCAGGAATTTCTCACTTCCAGCCTTGCCTCTCAGTCTTTCTTGAAAAACCTTAATCCTACTCCCAACATCACCACAGCCGAAGCCCAGGCTATCCGTGATCTGAAAGCTGACCGATCCATCATCATTCTTCCGGCTGACAAGGGTTCCACAACCGTGGTACTTGATCATCGGGAGTATGTGGCTGAGGGACTGCGTCAGCTTTCAGACAACTCTACATACAAAGTTTGCCAAGGTAATCCCATTCCTGATGTCCAGGCGGAGCTTCAAGGAATCCTCAGAACCTTAGGCCCCCTGCAAAACCTTTCACCTGACTCCATCAAACTCCTGACCCCACCGACACCTCGCACTCCTACCTTCTACCTACTTCCTAAAATTCACAAACCCAAACATCCCGGCTGTCCCATTGTAGCTGGTTACCAAGCCCCCACAGAACGTATCTCTGCCTACGTAGATCAACACCTTCAGCCCATTACATACAGTCTCCCATCCTTCATCAAAGACACCAACCACTTTCTCGAATGCCTGGAATCCTTACCCAGTCTGTTACCCCCGGAAACAATCCTTGTAACCATTGATGCCACTTCCCTATACACAAATATCCCGCACGCCGAGGGCCTTGCTGCAATGGAGCACTTCCTTTCACGCCGATCACCTGCCACCCTACCTAAAACCTCTTTCCTCATCACCTTAGCCAGCTTCATCCTGACCCACAACTTCTTCACTTTTGAAGGCCAGACATACCAACAATTAAAGGGAACAGCCATGGGTACCAGGGTGGCCCCCTCGTATGCCAACCTATTTTTGGGTGGCTTAGAGGAAGCCTTCTTGGTTACCCAAGCCTGCCAACCCAAAGTTTGGTACAGATTTATTGACGACATCTTCATGATTTGGACTCATAGTGAACAACAACTCCTGAATTTCCTCTCCAACCTCAACTCCTTTGCTTCCATCAGATTCACCTGGTCCTACTCCAAATCCCATGCCACTTTCCTTGACGTTGACCTCCATCTATCCAATGGCCAGCTTCACACATCCGTCCACATCAAATCCACCAACAAGCAACAGTACCTCCATTATGACAGCTGCCACCCATTCCATATCAAACGGTCCCTTCCCTACAGCCTAGGCCTTCGTGGCAAACGAGTCTGTTCCAGTCCTGAATCCCTGAACCATTACACCAACAACCTGAAAACAGCTTTCACATCCCGCAACTACCCTCCTGACCTGGTACAGAAGCAGATAACCAGAGCCACTTCCTCATCCCCTCAAACCCAGAACCTCTCACAGAACAACAACAAAAGTGCCCCACTTGTGACAGGATACTTTCCGGGACTGGATCAGACTCTGAATGTGGTTCTCCAGCAGGCATACGACTTCCTAAAATCCTGCCCCGAAGTGAGATTCATCCTTCATGAAATCCTCCCCACTCCACCAAGAGTGTCTTTCCGCCGTCCACCTAACCTTCGTAACCTCTTGGTTCATCCCTATGAAATCCCCAAACCACCTTCCCTACCCTCTGGCTCCTACCCTTGCAACCGCCCCCGGTGTAAAACCTGTCCTATGCACTCTCCCACCACCACATACTCCAGTCCTGTAACCCGGAAGGTGTACACGATCATAGGCAGAGTCACGTGTGAAAGCACCCACGTGATTTACCAACTGACCTGCCTACACTGTGACGCTTTCTATGTGAGAATGACCAGCAACAAACTGTCCATTCGCATGAATGGACACAGGCAGACAGAATTTTGTTGGTAATGAGGATCACCCTGTGGCTAAACATGCCTTGGTGCACGGCCAGCACATCTTGGCACCGTGTTACACAGTCCGGGTTATCGGGATGCTTCCCACCAACACCAACCTATCCGAACTCCAGAGATGGGAACTTGCCCTTCAGTATATCCTCTGTTCTCGATATCCACCAGGCTTTAACCTCCGCCAATTTCAAGTTGCCGCCGCTCATACCTCACCTGTCTTTCAAAAACTTCTTTGCCTCTGTACTTCCGCCTCGACTGACATCTCTGCCCGAACTCTTTGCCTTTACAAATGTCTGCTTGTGTCTGTGTATGTGCAGATGGATATATGTGTGTGTGCGCGCAAGTGTACACCTGTCCATTTTTCCCCCTAAGGTAAGTCTTTCCACTCCCGGGATTGGAATGACTCCTTACCCTCTCCCTTAAAACCCACATCCTTTCGTCTTTCCCTCTCCTTCCCTCTGTCCTGAAGAAGCAACCGTCGGTTGCGAAAGCTAGAAATTCTGTGTGTTTTATTTATTGTGCCTGTCTACCGGCACTTTCCCGCTTGGTAAGTCCATTAATAAAGTAATAATTACAGAAAACTTGCCCCAAATGTGTGTTCCAAGTGTATCACAGAAATGACGTACTTGATAGCACTTGCTGTGCTAAAACTGAATCCTGGGTGGTACAGTAGTTGTAGAAGTAACTGAAACACAAACTGCTAAAGCACTATGCACAATTTTGAGAAGCTATACTGAAAAACCACTTCGTTTAAAATTTTTAAAAAAGTTGTATCTTCCATTGCCTCTGATGTGAACCAAGAATATTTTATTGTTACTGTGAAAGCAGCTGCACTAAAATAATTCAGAATTCAAGAATGTATTTTTATGGAATTTTCCCTTAAAGCAGTTTCTTAATTTTTTTCATTTTCCTAATCCTTTCATATTTCTCATTACAGGATATTCAAAACAAGGTAGCTGCTCGAAAGACATTAGCAGTTCTGCCACAGCATGCGGTAAGCCTATTAGATAACAGCATTGACTGTAACAAAGTCTTCAATGTTGTTTTTATATTCTAGTGTATAAGATGTTTTATTGCAAGTCAAGAGTACAGAAAAATTCAGAGGATTGAGATAAACGAAACTGATGTCCTTAAGGGGAAACATGGAATTCCTTTTTGATTTTCTTTTGGGTAAGAAATTTATTGAAGGAAAGTGAGGTGAGATTGGCTGTTGCTGTGCTACTGTGTAATCAAAATACATGTGCTAGCTGGAAATTCTGTTAGCACGGAATTTTGCCATTGGAAAAATCTTATCTGATACTTCTTTTTACTAATAATTTCCCTCAAAATTTGAGCTTTGGTTCTTATGACTTCTACTACCCTTCATAGAATGAGATTCCATTTAGTGATATATACTGCCCCTTATTATTTTTTTTCTCATCCAAGTCAATAGTCAAAAATTTTGATAATGTAGATAATGTAGCAATCTCACTTGGGTAGAGTTGCTCCAAATTAGGTGATGATACAGTCTAGACTGCTGATACCTGTTCATGAAATGATGTAAAAAGTATTGCAGTTGTCTGGACTAGAACTCTCCCTACAGCCCAGTGGAGATGAAAAGTCTGTGTTTATGGCACCATGATTGAAAGTTGGAACGAGTTACAGAATAAACAAGAAGCGCTGTTTAAGTATGAAATTGCATACAAATACCTTACCATTTGCCCCAAACATCACTGCAGTTATGTGCAAGATGATAGGCTAATAAGCCTCAACTGTTCTGGAAGCTTGCAGTTTCTGTACATCAGCTAATTTGCAGGTGGTTTCCACTAAAGGCTTCTTCCAACATATGGTACATAATCTGTGTGTTGACATGATAGAATTGTAATAAAATTTCCAAGTTTGCTTTAGTACTTGGGTTGGCAAGTTCATATAAGCATAATTTGTCATTGCTTATAAATGATTCTGCCAAGCATATTGCTTCCAGTGCAAAGCCAGTGCACCATTACATTTAGGAGTTGATAGTTTGGCATAACAAATGTGATGACAAACTAATACTGTGCAATTTGTTAAAAACATTAAGTTAGTCCTATCCATGAACGTCTATAGATTTCTATTGACGCAATGAAATTTGAAAGCTGAGAGAGGAGGAGGAAAATAATAATAATAATGAAATGGTGAGAATCCTGAATAGTTACTGGTTGCTACAATACAGAGCAGCTGAAAGGGTTACATAGAACAAATGAATCAGAGTGGAAGCATAATTATGAATCCTTAATATATATTTAAAGAGGTAAGAAAAGATAGATATGATGTAACAAAACAAGAGTAGATAGTGCAGGAGCAGTGTGGATGTGTTTCAGTGAAAACTGTAATGCATGTGTTCAGGGTGCAACATTACTAAAAATCCATACTTGTGCACTTCTACATGTGTTTTGGCATTCTTTGATATTTGAGCATATAAACAGCTTAGTTAATGATTATGTTCATATTGTTATTTTTTTAAATTTGATATTGATCTTTTATTGCACATGCAATGTTTCATTTTACAATTAAATTACCAAAAACATTAAATCAGTTTGCTTATGTCTGTGGCTGTTACTGCCAACTATGTCATTGACTTTCATGTTGAGTATTGTTAAATAAATTTTTGAACTGGCTTTATATGGTTTTTCAGCAAGAGGTTCATGACAATTGTCTTTCCCTGTTTCATTGTAGAGAAGTATAAGTTGATACGAGGGTAATCCCAAAAGTAAGGTCTCCTATTTTTTTTGTATGTACATAGTCCTGTTTATTTCTACAATGGTTTACATCAGTTTACAGCTTGAACATTTAGCTATTTTTTGACATAATCACCATTTGTGTCAATGCATTTTTGTAGACACTGTGGCAGTTTTTGTATGCCATGCCATACCAGCTTGTCGCCATGCTGTTAAGAAAGTTATGAACCTCTTCTTTCACCTCGTCGTCGGAGATGGATCACTTTCCAATCAAATGTTCTCGTCACCTGTGACAATGGAGTCCAGAAAGTTGTCCTGTTCAGCTGCAAGGCGGTAAAGAAATGCGGAGGAAGCATCAACTTGTTGCTGCATGTGGGCTTCAGTCAACATGCGTGACACCTATCTTGCACACACCTTCCAGTAGTTCAATGTCTCTGTTAAAATGTTGTGAGCGGTACAGAGATCATCCAGGGTGATCTGCCGATCTTCACGCTTCCTTTGATTAACCTTCAACACAGTCTCTTCAGAAAGTGACAGTCTCCCGCTCCTTTGTTCGTCGTGAATTTTGTCCAACCAGCTGCAATCTCTCTACACCACTTACAAACATTTTTGATATCCATACATGACTCAACATACACTTCCGTCAATCGGCGATGAATTTCAGTCAGTGCAATGCCCTTTGCATTCAGAAACCGAATGACTGCGCGCAATTCACATTTGGCAGTAACATCCAACAGTAGCTCCATTCTCAACGCCTCCCAAGCCAAGACTGAGCGCCTCAGCATGGTGTGCGCATGTTTACACACAGCGCATGAAGCGCTCCTCATAACAGTGTGACCAACTGCCACAATAAACAAACAGAGTTCTGTATTTATAAAAAAAATAGGAGACCTTACTTTTGGGATTATGCTCATACATTCAGCTGTATTATTGAGTAGTTTAACAAGTTTTAGCTGAGTCTTTACTCATATATGGTAGTGTGTGAATATCCAGTGCAGTTCTTACTAAAATTCTTACATTCCATGTGAAATTCTTAATGTGTTGTTATTTTGTTTATAAGGATTTAGAAATTTTAAAAAATTGTTCTTTATAATTTCTTTTCTAGCCATCCTCAGTACGAAGACCATCAGAAACTTACAAAGCATCATTTTTAAAACCAAAAAATCTGGTATGTTTTATTTTTAAAACTTTCTCTGATAAGTATTAATGAATATAAACTAGGAGTAGCTTGCTTGATAATTGTTATTAAAAATTTGTTTTGATCAGGAATCAGTTAAGATGTTTTCCCTCAATATAAAAGTTTATTGGCACACTGCAAACTAAAAATTTTACATGAGAAAGAAGTTATTCTGTTTTGGTGAACCTAGCTCAATGCACTTACTTATATGATAATGCTTTTATTAACTGAAATAATTATAAGTGTTGGTGGCCCTGACAGGTCATTGTTTCTTTCTGTTAAATTTATTTGCTATGTCCTTATTATTTATCTTTGTATTGAGCTATTAGGATCGTATAACAAATTACTCTTATTTATTTGCTGTTTCTTATTTTTCCAGTACTGTTTCATCTTCTCTCCATGTTGTCTTTTCCTTTCTTCTGTTCATGTTGATGGCCCCTCCCCTCCCCTCAGGGGGCTCACGACTCTTTCGTAGGGCGTGGAGTCCGATGCTATTGCAGCATTGACTTCCTATCTTGTACTGCAATATTCTTTTCTTCACCACCTTTGACAAAAGTAGTTTGTGGTCCCCTTCTGGATTCTACAGGTTTTTCTTTAGTGTGTACCAACCTGGGAAGAACACCTTAAATAGTGCCTACTGCATACTTTGTTAAAGACCATCAGCTCTAAATACGTATGTAGGCTCTTATTTGCACTTCAAAGCCAACATAGTAGTCAATCTGATGTGGTGAGGTCATTACTTACCCATTCTGTTGAGCCCACTAACAACACAGGGATCACACTGTTGATTGAGCTGCTAGCTCCCCATGGATTCCAAGGAGTAGATGCCCATCTTCCTTGGGCAACAGCACTCCCAGCAATAGCCATCATACCAGTTGGCCTTTGCTGTAGCTGGGTGACACCCTGGGGAGAGTGCTTGATCATAGTAGGTGGCGTCATTGTGGGCATTTTACACATGAAATGTTGACCAACTGTTCTGGGTCTTGTCCTTTACGGTGGTATTTGTACCTATGTGTTGGCTCTTGCTGAACACCTTGCAATAACACCGGTGTCCTTTTCATATCTAGCTGTCTTTCTGCTGCATAAATGACAAGTTGAAGGCATCTCTCTAAGTTTCACCCCCACCAAGCTGAATCCGTGAACCTTTCACTGACTGGGAACTGCTTCAGGCTCCTGCCTCATCTCACAATACGGCTCCAGGCCCTGACTCAATTTCTGATCAGATGATTCGTTACCTGAACATTCAAAAGCTATATCTACTCAGGGTCTTCAGCTGTATTTGCCTTTAACATGTCTTCCCTTTGCAATTGTGAGTGGTTTATTTTATTTTATGTCATGTTCTGTAGGACCTAATTGAGGAGCAAGTCTCCATGGTCATGTAACAAGTCAGTATGCTAAATTATAACAGAGGAGTAATTATAAATAAAATGTAACGTATACGTATCCTCTGCAGACAGCAAACCATAAGTTCAAATGTACATAATCAACAACATATAACACAGGAATTAGTTTAATTTTTTAATATGTCCCAGAGATTCGCGACAGAATAGGAGTTGTGAGCTGTAAGGAAACTTTTCAGTTTGGATTTGAAAATGTGTTATTAGTGCTAAATTTTTTTAATGTTTTTGGCTTCCTTATGGGAAATGGATACAGCAGAATACTGCATACTTTTCTGCACAAGAGTCAAGGAGGTGCGTTCTAAATGCAGATTGGATTTCTGCCTAGTATTAACTGAATGAAAGCTGCTAATTCTTGAGAATAAGCTGATATTGTTGACAACAATTGACATTAAAGAACACATGTATTCAGAGGCCAGTCTCAGAATTCCCAGACTACTGAACAGGCGGCGACAAGAGCTTTGCAAACTTAAACAGCTTATTGCTCGAACCTCCCTTTTGTGAGCCCAAAAGACCCTTTTTGAATCTGAAGAGCTGCACCAAAAATTTGTACCATGTGTCATAAGTGAAGTAGACTACTTTTCCTGTTGAACCATCACATATTTCAGATGCTTTTCTTATGGTAAATAATGCAACGTTTAGTTTTTGAACAAGATCCTGAACCTGGGCTTTCCACTACAGCTCTCTGTCTGAACACCTAGGAATTTGAACTGTTCAGTCTCACTAAACGTATGTCCATTCTATGAATCAAAATGACTGTTTTGCTGAATTGTTTGTTAGAAATTGTAAAATCTGAGTCTTGGTGTGATTTAGCGTCAATTTATTTTCTGCAAGCCATGACTTTATTTCATGAACTGCGTTATTTTATAACGTGTCAAAATTGTACTCAATATCCTTCACTACCAAACTGGTGTCATCGGCAAACAGGAACATTTTACAATCACCTGTCACACTGGAAAGCATATCATTTATATTAATAAGAAACAGCAGCAGCCACAGCACCAACCCTTGGGGCACCACCCACTTAACTGTGCCCCATTGGGACTGCTTGTTATAGCCATTCTCAATACTGCGGAAAATGACCTTCTGTTGTTTGCTTTTAAAGTAAGAGTTGAACCAATTGCGAGCTGCTCCCATTATTCCACAATAGTCCAACTTCTGCAATAATATTTTGTTATGAACACAAATAATTTAGTTAAATCAAAGAAGACACAGTCTAGCATTTACAGAGAAAATAGCATTTTCAGTCATTAATCCCATTCTAAAACCAAACTATACATTTGACAGCAAAGTATGTGAGTTGATAAATTACCCTTGTATATGAAGCTTTTTCAATAACTTTATCAAATGCAGATGCCTTCAAAGTAGGTCTAAAATTTTCTAAGTTATTCTTTGTTGATTTTTAGCAAAGGTGGCACCACTACTGAGCATTTTAATAGGTCAGGAAATTGACCATTCCAAAAGGAAAAGCTACAGATACGGCTAAGTACTGGTCTAACATATGCAGAACAGGGTTTTAGTATTCTGCTAGAGACCTCATCATATCAATGAGAGTCCTTAGTCTTCAGTGATTTAATTATTGACTCAATCTCCCTCTTATCAGTATCATGGAAGAATATCTTGGACAACATCTTGGAAAGTTATTTTCTACGACAGTTATGCGAATCCCTGTAGGAACCAAGCTTCTATTTGGTTCACCTGCTATATCCAGAAAATGATTATTAAATACTGACTTATCAGTAACTGAAACATATCTACTATGCACTGAATTTATATTCTCAACCTGGTGCTGCTGACCACACATTTCCTGCTTGACTGACCATATGGTTTTATTTTTGTCATGATGGTTAGCTATTCTATTGTGTGTCACATACTTTTTGAAATCCTGATAACTTTTTTAAGCACCTTACAGTATTGTTTTTAATGGGCTGCTGTAGCTCGGTTGTGACTGCTTCTAACATTTTGGTGTTATTCCCACTTTGTTCTACATATTCTTATGGCCCTAGTCAGCTACCCAGGCTGCTTGTTAGTGCTAGTACCCTGTTTTGAACATTCTAGTGGAGAGAAACTTCAAAAGAGGATGAGAAATGTGTCAAGGAAAGCATTATATTTATTGTCTAGGTTATTGGCACTTACATACCCTGCTGCTCTTGTTCCTTAAAGGGGTTTAGAAAGGTCTGTTGCAACTCGATTAATTTTTCTGAGTAGTTTATAGATTTATTTAACATGTGATTGAGCACAAAAACCTTTTAGTGATAAAATTTGTGCATCATGGTCTGAAAGGCCATTCGCCTTTTTCCTAGCTGAATGTTCCGTTAGTAATGAAAATGAACAAAAAATATTGTCAGTTGTTGTGCTACTGTTCCCCTGCACTCTTGTTGGAAAGAACACAGTTTGCACCATATGATATGGATTAAGGAGAGCTTTATTTGCCCCAAAGGTGTCTTCCTTTTGCAGTGGTGAGGTAGTTTCATCGTCCCAACCATTAAACCAGGCAAAAACCCAATGTTTCTCTACTGTTACCGACTTATTAAGCCTTGCTAATGTGCTCTGCACACTTCTGGAAATGATCGTTATCTGCAGATTGTGCTGGTCTCTCATGTCTCAGGGCATTTTGTCCTCATATCAGAGCCACAATTGACCATCTGGTCCGGTAAAGAGCATTCCAACAGGCATTTTCCTAAGCGTCAGCACTTCATTGCATCCTTTTTGACCTATATAAGGCATATGAAACCACTTGGCACCCTCACATTTTACTTTCACATGATGATGAGCTTTTGACACTCCCTGTTGATTTTTATTCATTGGTTTTGATCCCATCGATTTTTCCCAGTTCAAGTTCGTACATCACTCAGCTGTCCATAGGTCCATGGGAACAGTGTCCCACATGCCACTGTCCTGAGTATCACACTCCACATCACTATCAATGGATTACTAACCTCTGTTTGACTGCAGTTCATCCCCTTTATGTCAATGACTTTTGCTTTTGGTACAGCTCTCACTCAGTAGCCTCAGTTGAATGCTATCTCCAAGGTGCCATCTGACTGGTCAGTGTGAACCCTTTCTCATGGTTTCCAATTCTCTCCTGGAAAAACGCAGGTAATGTATTTTTGTTGTCTTACCATGGTCTATCCTGACCCAGATCTCAACTTTTATACTGTGTTTGGAAGCTGTTGCACAATCCCAGTTCCTGGGCATCCTTCCTCATAAAAAGATGACTTGGTTGCCCCACATTCCTCAACTAAAGATTAGTTGCATTCAGAAGCTTAAAGTGCTCTGCTTCCTTGCCTACATCACATGGGGTGTGGACTGCACTACTCTTCTCCGTATTTAGCATGCTCTGGTCTCGTTCTACTGGACTATGGTTGCCAGGTTTATGGGTCAGCAGTGCCTTTGGCTTTGAAATTGTTAGGCCCATTTCATCATCGTGAAGTTCGTCAGGCCACAGGTGCCTTCCGGACTAGTTCTGTAGACAGTCTCCTTGCTGAAGCAGGGATCTTAAGATGTATGCACACAATCACTTTCTTATGTTCAACTTTGCAAACACGCATAAATTTCAATCAGCATAAATGTGCATGCGTAATTTCCTGGAAGGAGTCTATTCATATAGTGCATTGCTCCCCAGCTTTGGTAGGAATGAAAAACAGCTGGGGCCCATGTGTGTTCTACTGTGTAGTGTGTTGAGGTTAAGTTGTGAAATGAAGTGATTTACAAGCAGTAATCCTCCCAGGGGGCTCGCCACTCCTGGGTGGGTTTGTGCTTGGCTACCGTGGAGCCCCAGCCTTTGCAGCATCTTTTCCTTCTTTCTGTGTTGCATCTCTATCCTTTTGCTATTCTTCGCCCCCCACCCCCTTGGAAACATGTCTGGGGTGTTATTGGGAATGAGCCTCACCACAGTTTTTCATTCCCCTTTTCCTTGCCTTCCTCCGATTTTACATTTGAGGTTCCTCTTTTTCTTCTTCCTCTGTGCGCTCCTGAAGGCTGGCCTACGATTCTGGCACATAACAGGTGACTGGGTAATGCATAATTCCCAGCCCTGGGTTGACAGTTAGGGTTCGCTTGTATCCCCTGGTACAGACCAGGCTCAGGGAGGGGTGATTGCCTGAGCTGCTACCTTCCCAAATTGCCAATTGATCCCTCTGTCAGGTGTTTGGGAGGTGTGACCTGAGATGTGAACAATCACCTAAGGCAGGTGCACCCTCATGTGACAGGAGCCCCAGTTGGAAGTAGCATGCCATCGGAGATACTGGCAATCATGGGGATTTTGTAACAATGAGCCAATATCTTCGAAATGTAAACTGAATGAAGCTAACGATTCAAAGACCCTTCCAGCTGCACCACGGTTCCTCGTGGTTTCATGTACTGAAGACAGTCAGTCCTTTGCAATGGTAAATCCGTTTATTATTCAGAAAGTTGTTGATGCAATTGCCAGCCCTGTGAAATCCTGCTCTCATTTGCGGAATGGCACTTTCCTTTTGGAGACTACTTCTGATTCTCAAGCACAACAACTGCTTGCCGCTCACTTCTCCATGGCTGTCCTGTCCGTGTCGAGCCCCATAGAACTTTGAAGTCTTTCCATGGTGTTATTTACACAAGACTGCTCGACAGTCTAGCCGAGACTGAGATCCAGTCACACCTCTGATCAGGGAGTCATTGCTGTCTATCAGGTGATGAAAAAGGTAGATTCCTCCGTTGTGCAACACACGCTCTTTCTTTCTCACATTTGATAGGATGGTGCTTCCGTCCAAGATCAAAGCAGGCTATGAAATTCACACAGTCCTACCATACATTCTGAATTTAATGCGCTGCTACCAGTTTCAACCACACTAGAACATCTCATCGACACCCAGCCAAATATGCAACCTGTGGTAGGGATGTGCATGAAGGCGATTGTCCGCCTCTGTCTTCCTGCTGCATCAACTGCAATGGCAGCCATGCTGCTTCATCTCGAGATTGTCTCTCTGGGACCAAGATCCGTTCCCAAATTTCTGGCCTGACAGTAGCAGATTATGTCATCGTGGACCCTTTTGCTATCTCCAACACCTTGGGCCTCCATTTTGCGGGAATTTTGAGCTCTTCCCACTATAATCTTAACTTTCTCCATCGGAAACGAGCAGAGGCGGCTCAGGCGATACCTTTATCTTCCCAGAATCGTGAGTGCTAAAGTGCTGCCTAAAGGCAGGGGAGCTAGATCATGCTCTCAGTTCATTCCGATGCTCCACCCCAGGCCAAGATGCTGTCCCATCCAGATGTTGCAGCACCTCTTGGGGACAAGCACTTTTCTGCTTACTACTTACAACCACATCTGGACAAAGGGCACATTTCCCACACGCTGTTGTGAAGCCCCACCATCATACCCGTACCTAAGCCCCATCTCTCTCACCAGCTGTGTTTACAAGGTGATTCATGCCGGCTGGTATGGTGGCTCAAGTTTCACAGTTTACTAACCACTGCACAGTGTGGACTTCGAGTGCGCTGTTCTGCAGTTCACTATGTCATCAATTTGTCCACCCATGTCATGAATGGTTTTCTGCGGAAATCTCAAATTGTGACCATATTTTTTTATATGGAGAAGGCCTACAACACCTGCCAGAGAACTGGTATCCCCACACCCTCTATACGTGGGGCTTCTGTGGCTGCCTGCCCCGTTTCCTTCAGGAATTTTTAAAAGACAGAGTTCTCAAGGTGAGTGTGGGTTCTGCCTTGTCGGGCACCTTTATCCAGGAAAACGGTGTGCCTGAGGGTTCCATCTAGAGTGTTGTACTCTTTGCTACCGCCATTAACCTTATAATGGCCTGTCTCCCACCGGGCATCTCTGGCTTCCTTTTTGTTGATGATTTTGCAATCTGTTGCAGTCCTCCATGGAACTGTTTCACTGAGCAGTATCTACACCTATGTTTTGATCATCTTTGCTCCTGTAGCATCGACAATGGCTTTCGTTTTTCCTCTGACAAAACCATCTGTATGAATTTCTGGCGGCACAATTGGTTTCTCCCACCATCTTTACATCTTGGGCCTGTTGCTCTTCCATTTGTTGAAACTACGAAATTCCTGGGGCTGATGCACAATAGGAAGCTCTTCTTGGTCCTCCCATGGGTCTTAACTGGCAGTCCACTGTATGCTGTCCATCAGCGTCACTTCCTGGGGTGCAGATCAAGCCACCCTCCTCCATTTGTAGCAGTCCCTTGTCTGTTCAGAATAAGACTATGAGTGCTTTGTTTTTGCATCCGCATTTCTGTCCCTCTTACACCACCTAAACACTATCCATCCTTGTGGCATCCGTTTGGCCACTGCCGCCTTTTACACTAGCCTGGTTGAGAGTCTGTATACGAACTGCCACAGTCCTACTGCTGTAACTTTCTCTATCACCTTCAGTTCCAAGATCTTCCCATGGAACTTCGCGACAGTGCCCTTGTGTAGACTGATGGCTCTTGAACTGTCCATAGTGTCGGGCGTGCCTTTGTCATTGGCACCAATGTTTTTCGATATCGGCTTCCGGCACACTGCTCAGTGCCCACCCCTTAGTGCACCCCTTGCTCACTTTTGATGGAGCTACTGTGATGTTTATGTGGATTCCTGGTCATGTCAGTCTGCCAGGAAGCGAAGCTGCTGACACCGCTGCCAAGGTTGCAGTCTCATCGCACCTCATCCCACTACTTCCTATATTCCCTCTGATGATCTCTGTGTTGCCATCTGTTGGTAGGTGGTTTCACTTTGGTATCACCATTGGTGCTCCCTTCGTGGGAATAAGCTCCAGGTTATTAAGCCTCTCCCAGCAGCTTGGGCAACCTCCTCTTGGCCCTCCTGCTGGGAGGAGGTCATTTTAATTAGGTTGTGTATTGGGCACTGCCTTTTTAACCATCGTAATTTGTTAAGTGGTGCTCCACCATCACTTTGTACACATTGCGCCCAAGTTTTTACTGCCCGCCGTTTCCTACGGAATGCCTATTTTTTAAACTGTTTACATTCTCGCTTTGGTTTGCCATCTTGAGTTATCAACCGTTTTAGCAAATGAAGCATGAGCTGTCAACGGCGTTTTACTCTTTATCCATTGTAGCAATATGGTGTAGGCTATTTAATTTTTATTTGTGGACCTCCATTTGTGTATAGTGTCTTTTATAGATCTTTCTCCATGTCCCTATTTTTAGCTGTCTTCTCTTATGTCACTTAGGATTGATGTATAGTTGTTTTTTAACTCTTGTCTGTCTTCGTGTACTATAGATTTGACTTGAATCAAAATAGAAAATCCAGGATGGAATTTAACAATATTATGAATTGTGCAGGTGGGAACTTTCCCTGCAGTACTTCCTACATTCCTGTAAACCTCCTGGCCTCAACCTTAATTAGTCACTGTCCTCACCCATCCAGCCCCTTCCCTGTTCCCGTTCCAGCACTACACAGCCATCATTCCATCATCTCACCCAGTCTTTTTATTTCTCTCCTTTTCCGCTACTCCCCCCCCCCCCCCCCCTTGTCTCCCCGTCTCCCCTGTCCTCTGTCTGACCTGTAGCACTTCACTGTCTGCCACCCCCACCCAGTCACTACTCTCGTCATGCACAGGTGGTGCTGCTCGCAATGTGGTTTCAGTTGCTGAGTCTGCACTCATGTGTGTGAGCTCTGTTTGACGTGGGCAAGTATGAGCACAGTTTTTTTTCCCCCTACCCTAAAACAAAACAAAACTAGCAATAATGTTTATTGCCTTCAAAGGAAGCATGCTTAAATTTATAAATGATTACAGGTAAAGAAAAAGCTTCTAAAGACTAATTGAATAAAAATTTTAGATCACATGCGTGGAGCATCAAGTATTAGATAAACAGTGTACAATTGAATTACTTTAAAGAATAAGATTCCGCAAGTTTCGAAGTAGGAAAATAGGGAAGGATAAGACAGAAACTTATAAAAGGTGTACATGAAAACTATCGACGAAAGTTCATCCTGTGGCAAGTTAATAGCAGAACTGGGGAGCCTGACCTCTGAACGAAACAAATTATGGAGTATGTGTAGCTCCTCAACAGACAGCTAGAAATAGAGATGAAGGACATTGATGATGCAAAAAATACAAAATTTGAAAATACAACCTCCTTTCTAGTAGATTTTCGCGTCTGTGCAATTCACAAATTTGTCGAGTCTGAAGATGTTAATCTACATAGCATATAAGCTTTAAAGATCAAAATTATGTAGACAACTTTATTCATAAAATAAAATATAAATGAGGCATTGAAAATTAATAAACATTCACATAATGAATAAGAACCTCCCAGTATATACGCTGCCAGTTGCCAGCTAATCAAATTTTACTGCCAGCCTATCGCTACAGTTAGCTAAACAGAAAATTGAAACTCTCACTTTGATTTCATTCTGAAATGTGCAAACAGATCATTGTCGTCATCCTGTATTTCTCAAACCTCCATTGTTTAGATACTTCTTTACCTACAGTCACTTTTGCATTTTATTTTTCTGTCACCTTTTCATCACAATAAATGCAGCACAAGCTCCTAAGCAAGGAAGGGGACCCACAGCAGTCTGCTTGCACAGTGAGGTAACATGTGGACGTGAGAATGCCCATTCACACATACGTTCATTCCACAAATTTTGTGCATGCGTTTGTATTCCTGAGTGTCTACGATTGCACTTGAGGAAAGAGACATTGTGGGGACATAACTTTACCTCTTGTGTTGAGACAGTACCAACTCTTGGTCTCCTATGGAATTGCCATTCAACAATTCTCTAATCACCCAGGTTATCCCTTCTCTTCTAATTAGAATGCGCTTCGCAGCACTCTGCCAGGATCTCCTCCTCTCCATCCTGGAATGCACTCCTCATGTTTTCTTGTAAACAGCTCTTCCCCTCTGCGTTGGTGCCCAAGACGTGAATGAGGACTGATCTATTTCAAGGGCTTAAAGTCTTTTGCCCCATGATCTTTTGGTGTCTTTACGTTCAGGAGTTTCAGGGTGCTACCATCTTTTACAGTTAATGCTCGAAAACCATGGATAAAATGGGATATGCTTTTACATCCCTTGCCGGTTGTTGCCAGGATCATAGTGTTATTACAGCGGAATTGATAATGTTATGAGTCTTCCACTTTATTAAACGGCTCTTTGTTTGACTGACTACCTAGTGGACCATTTGGCTAGAGTGTTGGTTACTTGGCCCCATTTGCTTTGCTGATCCCATCTGCAAATCTGCAGGTACAAATAAGACATCTGCTCACTCAGGGCCAAAGTGACACCTGGTTGTCAAATGCTCCCTCTAATAGAGTATGTACTGTGAAGTAGACTACTGCTGCATGGCGCTCTTCTTTCCGTTCCTCGCGAAAGGAATCCTCAATTCTATGATACCTCCTTATTGTAATCAAAGATTCCAAGACTTACCAAGCGGGAAAGTGCCGGTAGATAGTCACAATAAATAAAACTCACAAACACACACACAGAATTTCTAGCTTTTGCAACCGACGGTTGCTTCTTCAGGAAACCGTCGGTTGCGAAAGCTAGAAATTCTGTGTGTGTGTGTGTGTGTGTGTGTTATTTATTGTACCTATCTACCGGCGCTTTCCCGCTTGGTAAGTCTTGAAATCTTTGTTTTTAATATATTTTTCCCATGTGGAAGTTTCTTTTTATTTTATATACCCCCCTATTGATGACACCAGGCTAACTCCCAATCCTGCCCCCATGACCAGCTCACACTTTGCCCCTCTCTTACTTTCTTTTCATTGCTCGCCTTTCAGCTACACCATATTTTCTGTTTTAGATGTAGCACTCTGTTCAACGCCATGACTAAACTGAAGCAGGGTTGGATTGCATGCAGAGGCCCAGGGATGCCCACTTGGTGCCTTATGCGTTTCTCTACTCTTGTTTTTATAATTGACAGTCCAACTGACTTTTGGGTTTCCTCACTTTTACTGTTCTGAACGTGCCTACTAGAAGACATTCTTCAGCCTCTGTCTTCGACATTCTTCGGGCTGGTGTCGGCTGGATGCAGGGCAGTGCATTTCTCATGATTGAATGAGCCTTTCTCGCTATTGGATAAGCCTTGGGAGACTCCATCTTCTCTGACCTATGTACTGGTTCAATCCATACATTTCTCTGAAAATTCTTTCTTCGGTCTGCCATCAGTATTTCTCTAATGGCTCGACATCAATGCTCCTATATACTTCCTTCAGCAGAACATGTTCTTGGGGTTCCCATCAGTTCTCACTTTCAACCCACTATGGATTGCATTTTTCCACTAATTTGTCTTTCAAGTACCTCTTTTTCGTTTCATATTAAGCCAAAAATAGTTTTGACTCATAATTAAATTATAACTTTCCCCTTAAAAAGCTGTTGACCCCAGTCTTTACATGGCAAGGCATGTCAACTTCATTAGAATCATTCCTACTAAAAAAAAGTAGTGCGCTGTTAATACTGTCTAGTGGTTGGTAACTACTATTGCACATTTTTGCTGTGAAAATATATGTTGTAGTGTGCAAATCTCTGTATTCAGTCTCATCATTAATCTTGATAAAACAGCACGTCATCCATTTCCCAGTGCACTCTTTATGTGAAGCTTCTATCGGCAATTCATGTTTGTGGCAATTGTAACAGGAAATTAAGGCATCTCCCCTCGAAAACCGTGACAACCTCCACCAGAATAAACAAATTGGTATAGCCCCTGGTAAACTTCCATCTACATCAATTACAAAAGCAAATAGATTTTAGATGATGTAAGAGTCCCTGAACTGTTGCTGTTGTGGAATGTGATTTTTCATCCCAGCTATGCTTTCGTAATATTATTATTGCTACAAAGAAAGAAAGCTATTTCATATAGGACAAATTTGGAGCATCAAGACATCAGTGCTGTTACTCCATATCTTCACTGTAGACGACATGCCTCATTAAGGTGCTGTGCTTTGAATACACAGTTTTAACCCTCTAACGGTAAGGTGAACTTTCCTGACATCAACGGTAAGGTGGGGTTGGATCAGACCCCACCCTCCAAATATCGATTTTTTGGGGTAAAATAAAAAATTAATAATGGGAAAAAGTTTTATTATCAATTAAACACATATTATATTTGTTATAACTTTTTTTTACTTTTATAGTCAATAAGTAAGAATATAAAGTACTTTGGAAAAAATAGGAACTTGATTACAAAGAAACACCTTAATAGAAATATTCTCTATAAAATTATTGAAAACATGGTAAAAATCAATAGATTCAGTCATCAACTAGGAACTTGAGTGCTTTAGAATTTCTAAAGATAGGAACTAAATGAGGAACATCTCTTACTACTTGTAGAAAATAATTATAGCGTCAGCAGTTTCGAAATATAAAGTTCTCAATAATAAATGTCTTTGTACACACAATGTAATAGGTGGTTTCTGAACAGTTTTCTGCATCGATATTGTTGCCATCCCTTGACTCAGCCTCCTGTTGGAGAAACTCGTTGTATATCTCGTCAGGAGTTCTAAGGAGTTGATGCGCCATTTTAGTAAGATACTAGAAGAGAAAACAAAACTTAGATGTAATATAAACATCAATATCGGGTTGAATCCTCCCCACAAAAGAAACTAATAAGTGTGACGTAAACAGTAAGGTGGGGTCGGATCCAACCTGAGCGCTGGTAATGTAGGTTTCG
Source organism: Schistocerca gregaria (assembly GCF_023897955.1). NCBI lineage: Eukaryota > Metazoa > Arthropoda > Insecta > Orthoptera > Acrididae > Schistocerca > Schistocerca gregaria. The sequence goes on along the minus strand of NC_064920.1, from coordinate 857,877,900 downwards.
GATAGAGAGGGTAGCTGTAGGTCACTCACCAGACTGACATGGCCTCCTCGGCTGTCCTCCAGGACGACTGGCTGTTAAGGTAGCTGGAACCACAGCGTGCTCAGAAAAGAGAGTGGGGAGTTATAAACAGAACAGACTCACTGGGGTCAGATCCAACCCCAACCTTACTGTTAGAGGGTTAAATGTCTCTTCCTCAGTTCTATGTCACTGTGATAATGATGGCTTTCTGTTTTTAAAGAAAGTTTGGTGCAACAGCATAACTTGAAAATCATGACTTTTCACATAAGTTCAAAACAAGGGTTGCCTTGTCTTCAACTACTTTTCAGTCACCAAACTACACACTGCTCATAAGAGTTTGGTTGTCTTTAAAAGTAGTTAAAACTAGGCAGCTGAAGCTAAGGCAACCCTCATTTCATACCTGTATGAAAAATTATGACTTCGATTGATGATGCTGTTGCAGCAAATGAGTAAAGTATACATTGTTTCAACACATTGTTCACTCCCGTGGCCCTGACCCATGGTAACATACTGTCCCCACACCCTCCACCCAACAGTTTCCACCCTCCTCCGTCCTATCATTTCCTCCCCATTCTCATCTCCCACCGTCTTTGTTTGCCACCCGCTGTCTTTCCCCACTCTTCTCCTGTTTTGCTCCTTTTTTCCCCATGTCCTTGCCCCAAAACCTCTAGTCCCTGCACAGAATGCCAGTTAGCGATCATCTTCCCCCCCCCCCCCCCCCCCACAACAACACCACCACCACCACCACCACAACTACCACCACCAGTATGGTACTACTCCGGTTCAGTCGGAGATATGGGAAAAACCCGTGAATTTTTCCATCCAGGAGAAAATCGGAAAAAACCAGGGAATTGTTGCGAATCACAGGAATTTTTCATTGTTTTAGTTTTCAGTTAAATTTTTGTGATTTTTGACTGGTAAGAACCAATACTCTAACAAAGGATATTATTGTATCCCGCTACTGCAGAATGATACTGCAGCAACAAAACATGAACAGGAGGGGAAAAAAAACTAAAATAAAACTTAAGTTGCAAAGGAAATGTGCCATACACAACAGCAAAACAGTGCTCATACAAGCATCTGCCAACAGCAAAGTCTGTCAAAGGCTTTAGGAACACTATGCTATACTTTATAATAACAAATTGTCTCCAATGAGCGTGACTTGACAACTGTTTAGATTCATTTGAGCAGTTGTGGACGGGCTCTTGCGCATGCGCAGTTGAGTCGTGTATGTGTAGTACCTTCTCCTGCTTCTGATTATGGAAGTGTGGCTGGGCGCCACTACTTAATATTGCTCCGGTTCGGAAATATCATAGATCCAGGCCTGATGCACAGAGCAGTCCGAGTTGTGGTGGGGAGGTGGGTCGTCTTTACGTGACCTGTGTTTACGTTCAGTGATTTTGTTGTTTCCTCTTCATTTGTTGCTCTCATGTTAAATGATAACAAAACGGATTTTTGCGTCCAAGAGCTATCAAATGAATTAAAATACATTTGCATAATTATGGTAGGCTAAAATATGTTAATAGTTTCAGATTTTATTTCCACCTTTGACAGTCGAGCATTAATCGCCTTACAGAACAATGAAGTTATTTTTTGCTGGTTTGGTAAAGAGATTTGGCTTTTAGTAATACTTTCTATTGAGGCAGTCAATTTATTTGAGACGAAGTGTTTAATTTCACACTATTGGCTAGTTTCAACTGTTTGCTGCATTTCATGTGCACGTATGGCATTATGCAATAATAAAGAACCAAACGTGTGTCCTGATACTCCGAAAAAACTTACATACGGATGTGCATTTTAAGCGGAATTATACGCTTTAGTATGGTTCACAAAATCCCGACGCTCTTGAAGTATCCTTTGATGTCTTGTTTCTTTTATGACATAATGTAAAATCTTTTAATGTTTCATACGTATGAACATATGGGCTTCCTGCGTCATCGTAGCTACGCAAGCGTGGTGACGCCAGTTATCTGGCGGTTTCTTGCAACTGCTGAAACAAACCTATTTCTAACAGGTCATGGTAAAATATTGCTAATGGTGTTTTAAAAAAATGTGTGTGAAAGCTTATGGGACTTAACTGCTAAGGTCATCAGTCCCTAAGCTTACACACTACTTAACCTAAATTATCCTAAGGACAAACACCCATGCCCGAGGGAGGACTCGAAAATGGTGATTTGAAAACCAGATTTCCTTTTACGCAAGATGAATTATGTGCAAGAATATATGATGAATTTCTTAAATCGCAAAGCGTTTGACTCTCATTTAAAAATAAAGTCTTTGAGGACGACCATTTAGAAGTATTTCAAGCCCAGAAGATGAGACATTTGCGTCGTTGTTAAAAATTTTACTGGCACATATGTGTGTGTCTCTTAAAGTGCAACACGCGCAAAAAAGATCCACATTATATGTGGAAGCGTAGCTTCTCTTCCAACTTATTAATCTTCGAGACCAATGTTATATGTGAATGCTATGTATATTAATTTAAGCCATTAATGTTTCATATTTGTGTATTTGTGCTACTTAAGAGTGATCTTGCTATTGGCTGACTACATCACATGTCCTATTACTGTCATCAGCTGGCAAGATCACGTGAATGAGCTATGATGCTTACAAAAGCGCATCGCAATCTCAATTTCAATGCTTCGGAAAAGGACATGCATTGTTTGGTGGAATTCAAATTTATACCTTTGTAATACGAAAATATGCAGCGTATATGTTGCTGCACATCAAAGGTCTTTCAAAACGTGTTTTTTCCCCTGAGTTTAGTTTTCTAAAGTGCCGGGAAATTATAAAACGGTATATAAAACCATAAACATTCAAAGGATTGGTGACTTTTACACTGCCAAGGAAGAGTATACTGTCACTTAACACGGAAAATGTGTATTTTTATCTGGGAGAAAGTGTATTTTTAACAGGGAAATCCGGGAAAAATCTGAAATTTTTTTTTCCTTGTCCACGTATACACCCTCACTATCCCTTTCCTTCCCTGCCCCCTCCAGATTGCTGCATTCTGGCCAGAGCTGCCAAGTCAGTGGTCATGTGTGGCGCACTTGTTTGGGCGTAGGGATGATGTGTTTCTCTTTTGCTGATGGAGGCTGTGGCCGAAAGCTTTGTCTAAGTGTCTTTTAATTGTGCATGTCTGCAACTTGATGTGTCTTCTTTACTGTAAGCTTCAGTCTCTATTTTCCTAAATTGTTGATATTTCTACCTGGAGTTTCCATTGTTTGATTTTACTGTTTATATTTCATTGCCTTTGCCAGATAACATCAGACAGTTGAAGAAATAACACTTCCTGGCTTTAGAAAGATAGGTGGGAGTGCAGTTTGATTTCAGTTCCATCATCGAATAATGGTACACCTCTTCCACGGAGAAGTGATTTGAGTTGAATCAACAATTAATTATACTCTCCCTTCTCCATGAATCAGAACACACTGCACCAGTGAGTAAAAATGCTGTACCAATGCTACATACTTTTCAGTTATAAGATATTAAATCTGTGATCAGATCTCACAGTCAACGTGTTGCTTTCTGATGTTCTCTGCCCTAAGGCATCACTGAATGTTACTATGAAGGGCATTTGATTAGCACACAACCCTAACAGTTAATGCCAGTTTTGGAAAACCAGACTACTTTTACTGCTCCCCCTCCCTCTCCTTCTACTCGTACTATATTGCATACTTTCACTTTTTGATCAATTGTTATAAGGCATGACATACACATTCTATTAAACATTATATGCACACGCTCTTCATATTGGCTGAGATTATTACAACTGTATATTCCTTAATGTCTTCTCCATTGCAAGTACGATGAAGATGCTGCTGAACTTTTTGATTCCCAGTAATATATTGCAAAAAAACTGTTATATTTCAGAAATCCACCAAACAGATCCTCCTATACCAGAATCAATTCAAGCATCTTTCAATTTCTGTTCACAAAAGCTCTAAAAATTTAAACGGCCTTCCTCTTGAATGACAGTTCAATGTCTTAAACCACTTCGCTACTTCACTGATTGCAAGTACGCTGCTTGGAAAAATTACCGTATTTACTCAAATGTAAGCCACCCTTTTTTTTTTTTCTTTTTTTTTCAGTTTTTGTAATCCAAAAAACTGCCTGCGGCTTAGAATCGAGTGCAAAGTAAGTGGAAGGTATGAAAAATGTTGGTAGGTGCCGCTACAACTAACTTCTGCCGTCGAATATATGTAGTGCTACACAGGCATGCTTTGCAGCCACAAAGATAAATACTGGCGCCAAAACCTCTGCGTCAGCAAATAAATTAAAAAAAAAAGTGGAAGACGAGCTTTTTTTCTCCGCCCCAAGTTTCGACCACTGCATTTTCATACATTATCCAATGAAGTAAATACAAATTCCGTATTGTTCATCTTCGAATGTAGCAGCATTTCAATGTACTACGAAAATCCGACTGGCAAGACTATTTGGGATGTTTGACAATATGGCCAACTCTACGTTCTGAATTTTTTCCTACCTTTGAGAAGAGACGGTTAGGAACTTTTATGAATTGCGAATCACATGCAGTGTTCTCTTCACCATAAGAATAATACGAATATAAACATTTTGCCATGTATTCTTTCGTGTTTGCTGCTTTCTCGTTTAAATCCTGTCTGCCTAATAAACTACGAAACTAGAGTGAGACAACAGCAAACGTGGAAGAATATACATATCATGTCACAGTTATATTCATATTATTCTTACGCCACTAGTGATACAGTCGGAAATGAAGCACGGCAATTGACTAGATTTATAAATCTAAGATGAATCTAATTTCTGTGCAGAATGTAATGTATTAGAGGCGTCTGCAAAGATTTTCAAACAGAGAAAATTTTTCGCTTAACTCTTGTTCAGAACATCTATCGTACGCAGTTATTATTTGGTTCTTGTTGATGATTATCAAAGAAAGCAGCAGTGTAAGTATCAATAAATAGCAGTCTCTTGCCTTTGTTTTGCTAATGATACAATTCCTCTCTCTCTCTCTCTCTCTCTCTCTCTCTCTCTCTCTCTCTCTCTCTCTCTCTCTCTCTCTCTCTCTCTTTTAATTGTAAGCACGGTAGCGCGCAAAAGGCAAGCCTTGCCGCGAGTGGCAACAGGTCGTAAACACTCATTATCAAAATGCAACAAACAATGCATGACACAGTACAGTAATGCATTTTCTGCTTAGAGTGACATAAACACCTATAACAAAGAGAACGGCACTTATCAGGTCAAAGAAAAATAAGCAATCAATTCAAACCAGACGAAGCACATGAGAAAGGAAGAGTACCTGTATAAATACGGACGGGGCGCCTGACACATAGCAATGGCTACCTGGTAAAACTTAACTGCTAAGGTTAAGATTCGAACCAAACTACTATAACTGTATCATCATTCATTGGACCTAAATTGTGTCTCATATTACAATGGACCAACTTTGTTTCTATTTGGAGATGTGTCCTAAAACTTATCTTTCCCCTTGAATTTTGAGGTGCGGCTTAGATTTGAGTAAATACGGTATTTGAAAGCTTAGCTTCTCCTGTAGCTTATTAATCTTGGAGACAAATATTATATGCGAAAGATTTGCTTTTCATGTAGCAACACTATATATATTAACTTACACCTTTTACTTTTACTGTTGTTTGAATTCGAATTTATACTTTCGTAATAGGCTGATTTGCAGCGTTCATGTTGCAGCACATCATAGAGCTTTCAAAAACATTTTTTTTTCTTTCTATCTTTCTTTATTCTCCCCCCCCCCCCCCCCCCTCCTGAGTTTCGTTTTATAAAATGACGAGAAATTCTATGCTGCTGTACAAAACCATATCCATTCAAAGGATTGTATTTTTAACCAGGAGATCTAGGAAAAATCCGGGAATGTCTTTTTCTTGTACTCGTATGCACCCTGTGATAATATGACCAAAATATTTCTTCTCCAGGCTCAACATCAAATGAGATGCTCTTAACCTCATAAAGACTTCCCTGTGTTGCTCCATACTACTTGAAAATACTATGTCATCCAAATCAACAAGACACTGCTGTGGCTTCAAACCCCTTAACACACTGTCTAGCAACCTCTGCAACATTGCTGGAGTGTTTTCCAAACTGAATGGCATTCTGATGTACTGGTAATGGCCTCCAGGATTAGAGAAAAGAGTTTTTAGACAATCCTCTGGAGCCACCTGTAACTGATGATAACCGCTTGTCAAATCCATCGTAGAAAAGTACTGGCACTGTCCTAAGTAATCCAAAGTCTCAGATATGTTTGGAATGTGGTATGCGCCTGTTACGGTCTTATCATTGAGGTATCTGTAGTCACAACTGAACATGTATTTCTTAGATTCATCCATAGATTTTTTAGGCACAACGAAAATGCCCATTCCCCAGCAACTATTACTATGCTCTATAATGCCGTCTGCAAGTTGCTGATCCATGAAATTCTCCAGTCGGCTGCAAATACCTCAGTATTCTGTATGGTTTACAGTAAACAGGTGCTTCATTCCCTGTTGGTATCCTATGTTGAACTAATGGAGTTGTGGTAACGGCCCTCACAGAAAAAACAAATCCTTACATTCCCACAACGATTCTTCCATATGGTCTTTTTCTCCTCCTTTCAAATGCTTAACTTTGTTCTGCAATGCAGTTCTGTCAGCAATTAAAAAAAATGGCTCTGAGCACTATGGGACTTAACATCTATGGTCATCAGTCCCCTAGAACTTAGAACTACTTAAACCTAACTAACCTAAGGACATCACACAACACCCAGCTATTACGAGGCAGAGAAAATCTCTGACCCCGCCGGGAATCGAACCCAGGAACTCGGGCGTGGGAAGCGAGAACACTACCGCACGACCACGAGATGCGGGCTGTCAGCAGTTGGTGGTTGATTGCTACGCCTACCTCACGAACACCAGTCTTTGTTATCAATACATCCAAATTCACTGCTAAAACTCCTTTTCTCATATTCGTGTCTACAGCGCTAAAATTATCCAAGTTCACGAGGACTACTCACCCTTCATTTCCCACTCACACGTCTACAATACTACGTTTCACAAAACAACTTAATGAATCCAAAAATTCAGTATCCTCCAATGGTTCAATAACACATACCGTACCCACAGGCAGATTTGACTCTACACTTACCCAAAGTGACTTCCCGGTGCCACTAGACACACACACACACACACACACACACACACACACACACACACACACACACACAGCCTTAATGCTAACGTACGCGGTTCAATTGGTTTGTTCATTATGTTGAACGCCCCTCATGACAGCTCTGCATTGACAACAGTTTCCCCTAGCTGAAATAACATTCCACCAAGTTCCACAGTTCATTGTCCAAGGTCAATTTTGGTATGATGTTGATGCAATAAATCTACTTCCAGAATCATGTCGTAGCCCTCACGTACTCATTGTACTACCTCTATGCATGCATCAAATCAGACTTTCCCTATGTGAAAGTCAACTGTCACTGACCCCAAAGGTGTGATCTTATCCCCCACTCCACATAGCCTATAACGTGGTGGGTCTAACATCCTTCGTCCCATTAAACTCTTAGTATCCACTGACACTAGCACCCCTGTGTCCAACAAAATCTTAAACTCTTTAGTTCCTAAGGATCTTACCACTGAACATTCCACCTCTGCATACGTATTTGTAGCATGAAAATTAAACAGGAGCTCCGTTTGGTGGGTCTTGGGCCCCCTCTACCATTTAACTATTGTCCACCTCTACTAACTCCACTTCTCCATCCTCCACACTGCTGATTTGCACCCCTTCCTCTATTCTGCAATGACTGGGTACATTGCCTCTATATGTGTTCCGCACGACCACACTTCTAACATTTTTTACCCGCTGTAAACACTGCTTGTCTATCAAGTGCCCCTGTTGCCACGTCTATTTCCTCACATTGAATTGACAGCTGAATTGCCGAATACAAATCTTTCCGACTCCCTTCACGCACTTTCTGCAACATACGCACCGATAATCCCCTCAAAAATACATCAAGTGCCCTTTACTTGGCGTCCTGCAACAGAACACCATTTGCCTCATCACTCTGAACCAACTCGTAAGTATACTCACTAATTTCTCTTATCCTGTCCGCAAATTTCACTGCTGACTCCCACTGCCTCTTTGTCATCGTACTCAACCTCTCCTTGAAGTACCGAGCGCTATTCTGTTTCTTGTACCTCTGTAAAAAGCCCCTCCTTCAACTGCTTAAACTGCCCTGCCTTCCTTAAGGCCTCAGAACACCTTACATATGTCTTTGCTTCACGCGTAAATCTAATCTTGGCTACATGTAACAGCTGTTCATCAGACCAACTATTCATCACAGCCGAAGGTAACAGATGTTCAGCAGACCAACCATTCATCACAGCTGAAGTTTCCCAGTCCTCCACAAACGACCACACATCCTCAGATGCCTTGCCAGAAAACAGAATAATCAAACTCGCAGCGGCTGTACCAATCTACTGCTGCAGCACCCTAGGCAAAAACGGTTGTTCCGATGTGGTTTCCTGCTCGCTTCTGGATGTTAATTCATTTCTCAACTGTGTATTGTCTGCTGTCAGTTGTGCTACGTTTTCCAACAAAATCCGTATAACTTCTGGTTCCATCACACCTCGCGTCTCTGACTCTGCCATTGTGTTGCTTTCGTTCCCAGTTAATCCTGAAACAAAACATTTAAGTACAAGAATAACCTGACTTCCTACAGCTCTGTATCATTATACTCAGTATCATTGTAAACCAATGCAAAAGTAATCAAATGCCATGAAAAGCATCTTACTGCCTCAAGTCACTGACACTTATTCTGACAATAACAAAAAATGTTTGCGCAAAACATCTAAATTGGCCTGCCAGGAGCCATACTCAAAACACAAACAAGAAAGAAAAGAAAACGTCCAACACTCAGAAAGAAAAGTTGGTCAACTCTCACCACATTTTATAACCGAAATGCAGGTGGTGGGCTTGAACATCGTACCGTACAGATGATGCCCAGTATACTGATACCAAATGTTGAGGAATGTTGCACGAGTATGGAAACTGTCAGGATGTGCCGCATTAAAACTTGTCAGTTTCCCAAGTGATTTATTATTCCAGCTACAGTGCCCCCAGTTCCTCTTCTCGGTCTGTGACACCGGGTCCCACAGTGCTGAGGACACCACTTCGCTGCCTGCAAAACAGCTTGGTGCAGAATGGCTGCCTCACTGACTTGTGCAATGCCATGCTGTGTGTTGGCCTTGTGCAGCTGCGGAGTTGTGATGATGACGTCAGGATGTGCTGGCAGTCAACTCTGCGGTCTCTGTTCCTGCTGCCTCAGCGCTGGTCCCGCTGGGAGCTGCAGGGCGGCCCGCAGCTAGCTTCCTCGCCAGTGTGGCTTAGATTGCTGCGACAACAAGCGCCCTTGATCAGGTGTCCAAATGTGTGGCCCTTTCCTCGGGATGCCTCCGGCGTGTGTTGGAAACCAACAAGACTGCCCACAGTAGCGAGCCGTGGCGTGGCACACCGCTGGCTGGCTGTGAACCCCACGTTGGCCTCAGAGTGTCAAACCAGTGACCTGCCATGGACTGGAACACTGGCGCCCCATCTGCAGTTTGTAGCCGGTGGTGTCACACACCCCGCCATCCAGGAGAGCTGTCACACTTGAATGCTTTGTTAGTGAACCAGTGCCTATTTATTCGCAGCTGTGTGCTTCTGTTTTGCTAATGCGCCACCCCGAGTCATGTACTCATAACACCTGGGTTGAGCCAGTGGGCCCCTTCTGTCTGTAACTTGCACCATGCACATCACTGCATTTACTCTTTTCAGCGGGTCTACTCCATTCTACTTCGCAACTACTGGTAGCGTAACTTACTGTTAACAGGCCTGCACCTGGTTGTAACTTGTGCGCTCAGAAATATTGTACTGAAGCTAACCTTTCCCCATCTCAAATGGTGGTGCCGCTACACATGTCTTATATATGCAAGATGGCTGTAGGTTGGGACTCACCACTGCCCATTCCATTACTTCAATGTCCGGGCTTCACAAGAAATCCCTGCTGACTCCTGCCACATAGGCCCTGGTATTAGAAATAATTCTGGGCCATGATTGTGCAGCATCCAGCACATGATCTGTTCTACTTTGTGTGGTGGTACACTGATCATGGATGACGATGAGGTCCCTGTGACCGTCAACACTGATGCCTCCTCACAACAACATAGAACCTTGGAGATCTGTAGATTTCCTGGACATCCGAGACATCATAAACTTGGCCATCATCTTGCATTGGAGGATATTTGGACTCATGTGTGAATAACACATTTCATTAGAGATGAAGTAACGAGTTGACATGTGAACGGCAGAACAGAAGGTGAGCTGCAAGATGTCCTATCAAGCAGGGTGTGTTCCTTTTCCCATAACCTGTCCATTACAGACTGATTAGGCACAGTGGCTCCAGTGGCCCTTCTGAGATTGTCTTGCAGTACCCTGGTGGTATCTGTGAGAAGCCACGCAGAGATGGCCAGATATGTCTTCACATATGGTTGTAATGTGTTGGCGACCCTGTCCAGCTCACCTTGTGTACTGACCTGTCTTCTTGAAGCATGTCCGCAACCTATGTATGACAGAGAGAGAGAGACATTGGCAGCTGCAACAAATCCAGCAGAAAAACCATCCTTGCAACTTGTGTTACATTAAGATGTCGTGTTCATGTGTTTGGTTGAATACAGTGTCCACAAATGACACCTTATCATCTGTGCACCCTCCTTTAATGCATGACATGGCCAATAATTGTGAATGATTTTAATTGTTGCATACATTGAAAGTGAAGGTTTCAAGCTCTGCTGTAAGACCACAGGTACCACCTGTATCAAAATAGGTTTAACATACTGGATGTTGATTCACATGTTCTCCTATTTATTTTGAACGGTGTGCTTTGTATTGTGCAGGCATACAAGAGTAGCAGCATGGTCAGGGAAGAACAGGGGGTCTCAGAAGGGAGGCTTCCGAAATTAAAGAGTGAAATTCATTGAATTGTGGTATGTTCATGATACTTGCAATAAAGGACAATTCACCCAAGGGCACAAGTAAATGTTGACTGCCAGTTTAGGTGATTAGGTAAAATACAGAAATAGGGAGCATGGGAGAGGCAGTTCACATTTGTGTGACCAGTGAACTTTCCTCTGTGGTCGAAAGCTGAAGTACGAGAGAGTGTATAGACTGCACTCTGCCTTCAAAGACACTCCAGATACTCCCACACACTTGATTCATCTCCCACACAATCCTGTTGTTATTTCGAGCAGTTAGTTCAGGAGCCCACATGAATGGTAAATGGTTGTGAAACTACACTTTACCTCTTAGCAGCAAATAATCCTGAGCTAGTAATGAACATCAAAATGTACAGGGATTAATGAACGAAGGATTGTTGTACTGAAATTGAATATTGTAACCCCCAAACCCTCCAGAAATAAATGAAAAATATCCTATTAAAAAAAGCAGATAAAAATTCACTTGACGCCTTTCTGAGAGAGAATATCTTCGTTCCTTCCAAATTAACAGTGTAAGTGTAGACTGTGGCTTGACTTCAAAAAAATAGTATCGATAGCAATTAAAAGATTTATACCAAATAAATTAACAAACAATGGAACTGAGCCCCTTGTGTACACAAAACAAGTCAGAACATTGTTGTGGAAACAACAAAAAAAGCATGCCAAATTTCAATGGACACAAAATTACCAAGATTGGCGATCTTTTACAGAATCTCATAATTTAATGCAGACTTCAATGTGAGATACCTGCAATAGTTTCCACAACAAAACTTTGTCTTGAAACCGGGCAGAAAATCCAAAGGAATTCCGGTCGTATGCAAAGTATGCTAGCAGCAAGACACAATCAATGCTTTCTCTGCATGATAGCAGCGGAATTACTAGCAATGACAGTGCTGCCAAAGCAGAGTTACTAAACACAGCCTTCCGATATTCTTTCAGCAAAGAAGACGAAGTAAATATCTCGCAATTCAAACCAGGAACAGCTGCCAACATGAGTAACTTAGTTGATATCCTTGAAATAGTGAAGCAGTTTAGATCACTTATTAAAAGCAAGTATTCTGGTCCACACTGTATATCAATTACATTCCTTTCAGAGTATGCTGATGCAATAGCTCCATACCTAACAATCATATACAGTCACTCGCTCGACAAAAGATCCGCATCCTAAGACTGGAAAGTTGCCCAGGTCACACCAGTATTCAAGAAAGGTAGTAGGAGTAGTAGTAGGAATAATCCACTACATTACAGGCCCATATAATTAACATCGACTTGCAGCAGGATTTTGGAACATGGTTTTTTAACATTATGAATTACCTCAAAGAGAATGGTCTGTTGACACACAGTCAACAGGGATTTAGAAAAAAATCTTTCTTGTGAAACACAACTAGCTCTTTTATTCACACGAATTGTTGACTGCTACTGACAAGGATTTACAAATTGATTCCGTATTTCTAGATTTCCAGAAAGCTTTTGACACAGTACCACACAGGCGGCTTGTAGTCAGAGTGCATGCTTATGGAATATCATCTCAGTTATGTGACTGTATTTGCGATTTTCTGTCAGAGAGGTCACAGTTTGTAGTAATTTATGGAAAGTTGTAGAGTAAAGCAGAAGTGATTTCTATTGTTCTCCAAGATAGTGTTTTAGGTCCTATGCTGTTCCTTATCTATATAAATGATTTACTAGACAATCTGAGCACTCATCTTTGGTTGTTTGCAGGTGGTACAGTGATTTATTGTCTAGTAAAGTCATCAGAAGATCAAAACAAATTGCAAAAGATTTAGAAAAGATATCTGTATGGCACGAAAATTGGCAGTTGACCCTAAATAATTAAAAGTGTGAACTCGTCCGCGTGAGTGCTAAAAGGAATCTGTTAAACTTCAGTTCTGCAATAAATCAATCAAATCTAAAGGTTGTAAATTCAACTAAATACCCAGGAATTGCAATTACGATCAACTTAAATTGGAAAGAACATGTAGAAAATGTTGTGGGGAAGGCAAACCAAAGTCTGCAATTTATTGGCAGAACACTTTAAAAAATGTAATAGATCTACTGCGCTTGTCTGTCCTCTTTTGGAGTACTGCTGCGTGGTCTGGGATCCTTACCAGATATGATTAACAGAGTATATAGATAAAGTTCAAAGAAGAGCAGCATATTTTGTACTTAGTGAAATACAAGTGAGTGCCACTGACATGATACAGGGTCGAAATAGAAGTGAGCGTCACTGACACGATACAGGATTTGGGGAGGATGTCATTTAAAGAAAAGCATTTTTTGTTGTGGCAGAATCTTCTCACAAAATTTCAATTGCCAACTTTCTCCTCTGAATGCAAAAATAACAAGTAACATCTGTGTTTTTAATCTGTGTACATACTCTCAGAAAATGTGTTCAGTCTCTCCTGGATAAAAGGTGCCAAATGAAAGTGGTGCAAAATTTGCATCACTCGTTAGCTGCTCTTGTACAGTTTCAGCTGTGGAATGATTTCATGCTGCAGAGTAGCATACATTCATCCAGGAGAAATGTCTATTAGGGATGAGTTTTAAGACTAATCGTGCTATACCAATAAGCATAACTTTTACAATGTAGAGACCTATCCAGTGGTCACATTTGTCCTCTCCGAGCTGTGGCTTACTCTCTGATCTCAACAGGAAATTAACTCCTAATCTACCTTGTTGACTTTGCCTATGTGGTTCATTTGATCTGTTTTAGGGGTTATACTGCTAATATATATATAATTTTTTTAACAAGTGAGTGCCAAAGGGAGAGAAGTAATATTTTTCCCTTCCTCCTTTTGTTTTTTCATAGTTAATCATACTGGATCTCTTTCCTGAGCTTCTGCCCAATGATTTATTGATAGTGAGTTTAATTTGTCTTGTATTTTTCCCTTTATTACAACTCCAACTCCTTAAATGTATTTCACATTCATTTCAGATGTCTTGTTTCTTCTGAGGTTTTCCTGGGATGACTGATCAATGGTATGCTTCTGGCTGCACAATAATCATCCTTGATGTCAGTGCATGATGCCACACAGCGAACACTGTGCAGGAGCTCCTGTGTATATAGGGTGGGAGATACTCGAATATCCCATGCATTCGTCCGATATGAGACAGTGTGATTACGACTCGCACACCAGAATGAAGGAACCTCTTCCTGGCATGCACTACAATGCAACAGAAGACATCACGTTGCCGTAGGGCAGTCCTTAAGAGAGATCGACAGAGATAGACGCGCTAACAGTGTGTGACACCTTCCATCTATGTGGGGGAAGGTGATAGAGACGCGGGGCTGTTTTATTGAGGGCATTTAATATGGTGAACATCTGGTATGATTTATAACAGTGTTGCCACTACATTCTATCCAACCCATGTATTTGTGACTTCAATACAACTCTACACATGAATGTTGGCATCGTTAATCTAACAAAAGCGGGCATTTTCTTCATTCATCCTGTAAATAACCTGTTGTTCTCTCCAATTACCTTTGTATGAATGGGATGTTACATTTCCATAAATAAGAAAAGAGAAGGGACAGTCTGATCGTGTATTTCTGTTCCACTAAATTCAAATACTATTTGTGAATGACTATTCCTGTCTGAACCTTAGCTATAATTTGAGTAATTCATTGTTATATCACTTTCAATTTTGTCAACAGGTAAATAAAAACCGACCCAGTGTTGGCCAAGCACAAAATCCTAGTAACAGGCGTGGTAGTAAAATGTATCAAAGGAAAACACAAGTGCCTGTTGCTCTTGGATCTATTAGAAGTGCTCAGAAGATTTCTGGTATGAAAGAATGAAAGTTCCTCAGTATTGCTGAAGTTATTTGTCCCTTTTTCATCTCTTCTCTCTGTGTCAAGTCTCTCTCTCTCTCTCTCTCTCTCTCTCTCTCTCTCTCTCTCTCTCTCTCTCTCTCTCTCTCTCAGTTGGTAATAGTTTTTTGGTTAAGTTGTGACTGGGCATTTTAAGGGAAATTAAATGTGGGTTTCCTTAGGTTAAAGATATTCTGTATGCCAGATGAGTACTAAAATGTTTTCTGCAGCTCTTTGAGAGGGATGCATGTGCCGTGATGTGAATTAATTTTTTCTATACACAGGCTGCTCTGAGGAGAGTAGAGTGAGGGAGCACAATTTTTTATACACTGATTGAAGGTATTTCATGATAATTGAAAATAACAATCCAGTGCTACCATGACAGCAAGACTGTGTGTCAGAAATACATTTAAAAAAATGTGAATGTATTTATGTCATATTAGGAGTTCTCAGAAACTTTACAGGGTATCTCTTGCAAAATGTTTTAAGGCTGTTTAGGGTAGTAGCTCCATTCAACCCTTTATAAACTGGCTTCCTGTGAACAGCAATCCTTGCCCGTCTTTCATTGCTTGTTCATTAAACATCATTTGCCAGTGTTTTTGAACCCTTGCTTTAAATTAGTGATGGTTGCAATGGACAAGCATCACTCATTACTCATTTCCTCTCAAAACACTAAAAAAAAATGCTGTAAAAGAAGACAATGTTGAGTGATAAGCTATAGGTAATACTGTATGCAATATTTGGCACATGTACACTTTATCTTAAAACTTAAGATTTGTGCTGATCCTGACCTGTGGAGCAAGAGAGAGAAATGTGGGTGAATACTCTGGAGAAATGAGCATTTTGAGCAAGAAGATTATGTATATTTCCTAATCAGAGAATAAAAATGTACACAAGTAATACTTAACTACTGCGACCTTCACTGTAAGATCCCAGAATTACAGACTGAAACCAGAAATGCAGCAGGAAAATATTTTTGAATGGTATGCACATAGGAAATAAGAGGTTAGATGCCAGTAACAATAGCGTATTCATTGTTTTAGAAACCACAATCTTAAGTCAGGAAATAGATAGTGACTTAGAATGAGAGATATTCCATATAAAGTTAGACATTAAAGATGGACAAATGCTACTGATCAATTCGTTCTACTATCCGTCTTCATCAAGCATTGAAGGCATCAGACACATCACAGGAAGCTTAGCATATTCTTGTAAACTGTGTGAACTACAGTTGTAAATGGAGAGTGCAATTAACAGCAGCAGAGTGAAAGGTGCGCATTTTCATTATTAATGTTAGGGGTGAAAATTCACATTGAGTGTCTAAGTGACATAGTTGCTATGGCAAGAACTCGAATATCCTGACAAGAGGCACACACAGTGAATTTAGTACAACTTTATGATCATATTACTAACTATACCACACTGCAGTCGTCAAGGGGATTCTTAGAAAGGTATGAAATATTTCTGCTTAACAAGAATGATAAGAACCTGAGTTCTAGTTATCCAGGCAGCTAGTACTCTCATGGGAAGGTGTATATGCATATAGAATCAACAACATAAACTAAATTATTGCAGGTCATGTGTTAGATAATTATGTATTGAGTAAGGTTGACATGGACAGAAAGGGTACACCGTCAGCCAGTACAGTAACAAAGTTGGTAAGCTAGTATGAAATCACAAATACTTTAAATGCAGTTTCAAACAAAACTGTGTACTGCAGAGAAACAAAAGCTGAATGAAGTGAGAATGAGTAAGAACAGCTGTGCAGGGAGTGTTTAAGCAAACTTTTTACCTGCCAAATTTTCAGGAAAAGAAATAAAAATTCAGAAATGTTTTGTCCTAAGTAGTCAGTTAGGAAATTAAAAGCTATTCTCCATGTTGCTTGTTCATCACACTAGCATGAAGGTGGAACATAATTAAATGCAACCAAATAAACTATATACTGGCAACTGAATTTATATCTCCTAAACAATATTGAACACAGTTCTTCTTATTGAGTGTCACACAGGTACAAAAATGACAGACTTAGAGATTACATATTCAATAAGCAAGTTCCTTGGCACAAGAAAAGTATGGACATGATAGAATATCCATTAGAATCATATTGATCATGCAAAATATTCAACTACTACTCTAGCAACTGTTTATTGCATTTATTATAGATCTTCAGAGCAGTAGTGTGACCAATAACAACAGAAAAAAACGTAAGTTTATCTATTTTAAGGAGTGTTGACTTTCGGTGACAAGGATCAACTTACTGTAGAGTTATGGATTTTGTCTCCTTATATAATTACATTACATTTTGAAGACCAAACTACTACTCCGCTGGAAGCAATGTTTTCCTATATATGCGGATTTCATGATATTCAGCTCCAAAAGGCCAGGTTGATTGTGGTTTTTGTGTGAAGGAAACTGCAGTGCTTCGTAGTAAATAAACTGATATAAAATCCCAGAGCAGCATGTGACTGAACTGAAGTTGTGTTACCAAAGGAAATTCAGTACATTGTTCTCAGTGAGAAAATTTGTGATTAAAGTACCATCAGACATTGTTCAGGAAAGTGCAAAAAGTCCATTGCAGTTCATAAAATATGTAAATGACCATTACATAACCTGTACCTTTTTGCAGAGCAAGGCTGAGTCACTAGAAAATTGTGAATTGCAGGAAGACCTTAAAATTGCATCACCTATTGTCAACTGTCAGCTGACCACGGCAATGTAACCAAATGTTATTACATTAAAAACAAATATTCCAAGACTTACCAAGCGGGAAAGCGCCGGTAGACAGGCGCAATAAATAAAACACACAAACACACACACACAGAATTTCTAGCTTTCGCAACCGATGGTTGCTTCTTCAGGAAAAAGGGAAGGAGAGGGAAAGACGAAAGGATGTGGGGTTTTAAGGGAGAGGGTAAGGAGTCATTCCAATCCCGGGAGCGGAAAGACTTACCTTAGCGGAAAAAAGGACAGGTGTACACTCGCGCGCGCACGCACGCACGCACACACACACACACACACACACACACACACACACACACACACACACACATCCATCCGCACATACACAGACACAAGCAGACATTTGTAAAGATAAAGATTGCACACAGACCCAGTCTCTCCCATCTACTCAATCTCCCACTTCCAGCTCCACACCCCCCACAACTTAAAATTCTAGTCAACACAATCTGGAACCACAACACCCCAATTCAATAGTTAACCTTTCCTCCAAACTTCTCTCCCAATCCGAAACCTCTGTCCTATCCGGAGGCCTCACCTTCAGCCCCACTCCCAGGTTCAACCAAACTGCCCTTGTCAGAACTCTTTGCCTTTACAAATGTCTGCTTGTGTCTGTGTATGTGCGGATGGATATGTGTGTGTATGCGCCCGAGTGTACACCTGTCCTTTTTTCCCCCTAAGGTAAGTCTTTCTGCTCCTGGGATTGGAATGACTCCTTACCCTCTCCCTTAAAACCCACATCCTTTCGTCTTTCCCTCTCCTTCCCTCTTTCCTGAAGAAGCAACCGTCGGTTGCGAAAGCTAGAAATTCTGTGTGTGTGTTTGTGTGTTTTATTTATTGTGCCTGTCTACCAGCGCTTTCCCGCTTGGTAAGTCTTGGAATCTTCGTTTTTAATATATTTTTCCCATGTGGAAGTTTCTTTCTATTTTATTTACAAATGTTATTACAATTAGATAAAGACTTGACGACAATCTGAGAAAGAACAAAACCTCAAGGATTTCATTGGTGGTGGGCTTTTAAATGGAGTGACCACATAAATCTAAGTATGTGGTGATTAGGTGCTAGACTGCAATTTGTTAGGAGAACCTTCAGAGAAAGTAATTTATCCATGATGGAAGTAAGATGATATGGTTACATGTTAGTCTTAAAGTCTTAAAAGTATTGTCTGTCAGTTTGCAAGCTCTACCAAGCTGGACTAATTGAAGATAGGTAGCATTTAATTAACTCCTTCATTTTATGTTCTATTTATTCCCATTTTGTGGCCTTCATTGGACCACTCTGTCCGACTTTATACAAAGAATTTTTCAGTTTCCTGTCAACCCAGTACTTCTTCATTCTCTCAGATCTCATCCTTTCTTCATCAGAAATCACCCTTCCTATTGTCTGTCTGTTGATTCTGATTTGCAATCTGGTTTGCTTGCCTGTGAGTTTCCTGATTTTGTTAGTTTTGTTTCATAGGTCTTCCAATGTAATCTGTAGCTCATCCATATCTTCCTTGATTTCTGTAATCCACTTAATGTTGCACTTACTATTCCACAATTTTTCTATTATTCTCCTGATGATCCTGTTCTCTGGTCTTCCGATTAGATGTCAGAAAAATGAAATTAGCTTCTTCCTGATTGTACTCATTACCGGTTATATTTCCTTGTAGACTGTGTCATTTGTAGCTACTCTCCAGTGTCCATCTTTGTGGTACGATTTGTTGATGCACGTTCTGGTGATTCTTCTCTCTATTTTGAGTATTTTGTCTATTTGTGCAGTGTTAGTTGTTTTGCAGATGGTTTCACTTGCGCATGTTATTTCTGGTTGAGTGACTGTTTTATAGTGTTTTAATTTTGTTTCTATTTACAGGCTCTTTTTGTAGGTGTTCTTTGTGATATATTGTGCTCTAATCAATTTGTTTATTCTGTTATGCCATTTTGGCTTTCCATCGAGGTTATATGTTATGATTTTTCCCAGATATTTAAATTTATCTACAATTTTCATTTCTTGGTTTCCTATGATAATTTTGTTTATGAATGGTGGGTCAGTTAACATGTTGACTGTTCTTTCAAAGGATATTCGAAGACCAGTTTTCTGTGCTATTTCCTGTAATGATATAACTTGGTGTTTGGTTTCCTGAATACTGTTGAACAAGAGAGCAAGGTCATCAGCAAATCCTAGACAATTTAAACTTATGTTGTCTTTGGTTCTTCCAATTTGGATGTTCTTTGGGTTAATCTTGTACCATTCCCTCATTATGTATTCTAAAGCACAGTTGAACGGCAGGGGTGCCAAGCAATCTACTTGTCTTGAACCAGTTTTTATGATGAATGGTTCGGAGAGTTCCCCCCAGAACTTGACTTTTGGTACAGTGTTGGTTAAGGTGAGTCCTATCAATTTGATTGATTTTTTATGAAGCCCAAAATTTGTTAAGATTTTTAACATTGAAGATCTAAGTCCATGAAGGATATTACAAGAGGTTTATTTCATTTCTTGTAATGTGGCTAATTTTAAAGTGATGATCTGTTCAGCACAGCTTCCTTGGTATTCACCTAATTCTTCCTAGAGTTGCTCTTTGATCCTCTTGTATAGGATTCTGGAAAAAATTTTGTATGTGCAGCCTAAGAAAGAGATACCTCTGCAATTATCTGGGTTGCTTTAATTTCCTTTTTTGTGGAGTGGGTTGATTATGGCTGTGGTCCAATGTTTGGGAAACTTTTCTGTTATCCAGATTTTTGTTAGGGCTATGTGTAAGGATGTTCAAACTATATCACTGGCATATTTCCAATTTCAGAAAGCACTTGGTCTTCTCCCCATGCCTTATAATTTTTCATCTCTCTGAGGAGTACCATTTCCACCTCTGGGTTTGTTGGAGTCTTGATGGGTGTGTCTGTATTACTTGCTAAAAGTTCCTGGGGTTCTTCACAATTCATTTGTAAAAGTCTCTGGAAGTGGGTTTTATGGTAATTTTCTTCTATTGAGTCAATTAGATCTTTCTGTGATTGTCCCTTGGTTTGCCTAATAATTTGTGTGAACTTTTTCCTGATATTTTTGAGGTTGGCTGCATTTTCTTCTGTTTTGTGTGTTTGAAATTTTAACCATGCATAATGTCTTTCTTCACGAATTTTGTCACATTCTGAGTTCCACCAGACATGTCTTTCATGTCTGTTCAATGGGGCTAAATTTTCTGCTTGAGAGAATTTGAACCAGTTCTTCTAAATTATGTCAGTTTTATATTTTCTGCGTGACTTCTTTATATTTATTGTTTCTAATTAACTGATGGGGATCGAAGTTCCTTGTTCGTTTATTGCCTTTTGGTTTCTTTTGTAGTGATGCGAACTTAATTTTGATTTTGACAATGTAATGATCTGAACTTGTATCTACCCCTCTTAATACTTTAACATTGTAGATTTCTCTGTGGAAGAATTAGTTCATAAATACATTATCCAGCTGCCATTCCCCTTTTCTCCAATCATGATGTTTCCAAGTTTTAAGTTTGTTTGGCCTACTTTTGAAGGATGTGGACTTTGAGATCAGTTTGTGTTTCCTACAGAGTTCAACAAGTCTTTGGCCATTCTTATTATGTTTGTTTCATGTGGAGCCCATTTCCCAATGATATCCCGGTATTTCTTTTCTCTTCAGAGTTGGGCATTGAAGTCCCCTAACAGGATCTTAACATTGTTAATATTTACTTGGTTTATTCTTTGGTCAAGGAGATCCCAAAACTTTTCCACTTCTTTCCTAGTTTTTGTTAGAGAAAATTCTTTTCATTAGTAGGGGCATGGGGCATTAATGATGGTATAAATTTTGTTGAATGCTTTTAAACCCAAAGTTGCAGTTCTAGGGGAGACAGCTTGAAAATGTATAATTGAATCTATTATTTTATGTTTATATAACTACCAGCTATTTTGTCCTCCCTGAAAACTTTCAGTACCAAAGTATGGCCAAGGAAAAGTTAAACACCCCAGTGTTGCTCAGTGCAATATTATTAACTTACATACATGTATCACTGCTTAAAGTTACTTGGAATGGTCATATGAAGTTCAAGAAAGGAATAAAGGGAAGGAGACTAGAAAACTATAAATGAACTAAAAAAAGAGACAAATCAACGAGGAAACACATCCATAGCAATAGACAGACATCATCAACCAATTAAACTGAGAATAATTTTAATAGAATATTAATCAGATGCTCACTTTATAAGAATAATAATAGTAATAATTTTTTTTTTAAATTAGGTATGTATTTCCTACATAAAGTAGATTTGTCTTGAAGATTTTATTGGACATATCACCTCAAAATTTAGATTAGGTGAAATCCAGATTTATTTAGTATCGTAAAATGTACTTCTCCAATTGCCTGGTGGGAGAATTTGAACTTTCACTTTAATCATCATGGAATGTCTTTCTATCTGCCTCCACCTTCCATCCACTCCAGTGTCATCACACGGCTGTATGTTAAGGTAGTGGAGAGTAAACTTAAGACATTGCTTTCATGATTATTATACTTCATGTTTAGATTTATTTTATTTTGTTGAAGTAGTTACATTCATGTTTTATTTTAATGTATCAAACTATCCTTAAGAAAATGTGATTTGGTATTAAGTGAAAAGATCTTTATTCTTGCATATCACTGTAGCAAGCAGTGCTAAGAAAGGAGACACTAAACTACCAGTGACCAGATTTCAAAATCAAAGCAGTTCAGCCACAGCTCTGCCATCCAGGCAGTCGAAGATTAGTGGAAAGGTATGTGACGCTATAATTTCACTCTGCTGCCAGTTCACTGTTTCAGCATTTATGATGTCAACAATTTCATGTTTTTCAGGTTACGGGGCACCTTCCTCGCCTTGCAAACTTGGAAAACTCTGTTAATCTCCTTGTAAGTATATTTAACAGTTATCTGAATTGAAGTGCCATCTTGCATCTGTCTGGAATACAATCATTTTAGCTTTTATCCCCAAACTACTTGTAACACAAACGTTGTTATAGAGCATGACATAGATGATTTTTTTTTCTTTTTTTTTTTTAGCTTAAACATTCCATTTATAAGTGTAAATATAGAAATGACTGGTTTCAATATAAAATTCAACCATACTGCCTCATCGGGAAGGTTATACAGGCCGAGTCAAAAGTCCTTGGACACCTTCATAAGTTGGAAGATTAAAGGGATATTTGAAATGTGATGATGGGAACATTGGTTTGATGTGGGGCCACAACTTTTAGAGTGAATGTCCTACATGGCCGCCATCCTGAAACCCACCATTTTGGATTGAAGTTTTTTTTTATTATTATTATTTTATGGGAAGGGGGGTGTATTACACATCAAATAACACTCGCTTGAGTTCTGGATTTTAGTGATGTAATTTGTTTTTTTCTATCTTCTACAGTTTAGAGGTTATTAATGTTCAAAGATGGGAAATTACTTTCATGCGGACTGCTACAATACACGTTCTACGTGTTGTCTATCCCATGCAATGCACAACTGTAGTTGCCACAACCACTCTAACTGCACACGGAGGAGAGTGTCTCCTGCAATTTGGTCACAGGCATGCTGTATGCGTTCCTCTGTGCCTCAAATCAGAGATGCTGTCAGCATACACTGTCTGCTTAAGATGTCCCCATGGATAAAATCCAAGGGGCGTTAAGTCAGGAGATCTGGGTGGCCACTCCACGGGACCACGGCGACCAATCCACTTCCCTGGCAGTTGTTCCTCCAACAATTCACGGACACCAATGCCATAGTGTGGAGGGGCTCCATCGTGTTGAAAATAAGATGGGAAAAAGCCGTCAGCATTCAGTGTGGAACGGAACACAAGTTCCTGCAGCAGCATCAGATACTGTGGTGCAGTTAAGGTGTTGTAAATGAAAAGTGGCCCAATGATGTAGGGGTGTCTCATATGCCACACCGCACTGTCACCTTTGCTGGACTATGTTCTCGAATTGGGGCAACCCAGTTTGGATTTGCGTCACTCCAGTATCGACAATTATGTCGATTAACCTCCCCGTTCAAAGTGAAATATGCTTCGCCGCTGAACAGTATGCCCTTGGCAAACGAAGGGTCCAATTCGTGTTGTTCAGTATCCCATAGGCAGAACTCCCAACTCATGGTCATCCTCGTTAGATCGATGTTGCATCTGCAGCTTGTAAGGATGCCACTTATTGATGTGCAATATCCGGACAACAGAGGTTTGGCTTATTCCACATGTTAGGGCCACACGATGGGTACTTCATTTAGGACTTTTCACAAACGACGCAAAAACCACAGTTGCAGTTTCCTCATTGGTGGCCCACTACGTGCCCTATCGTGAACACAGCCCGTCTCATGGAATTTGGTGATCACTTGAGCCACCGTGCTGTGCGATACTGGTTCTCTGTGTGGGTGCCGTCTGTTGTAGTCAGCTGCTATTGGTCCGCAGCTCGTGGTCATGCGGTAGCGTTCTCGCTTCCTGCACCCGGGTTCCCAGGTTCGATTCCCGGTGGGGTCAGGGATTTTATCTGCCTCGTGATGACTGGGTGTTGTGTGATGTCCTTAGGTTAGTTAGGTTTAAGTAGTTCTAAGTTCTCAGTCCCATAGTGCTCAGAACC
Source organism: Schistocerca gregaria (assembly GCF_023897955.1). Lineage (NCBI taxonomy): Eukaryota > Metazoa > Arthropoda > Insecta > Orthoptera > Acrididae > Schistocerca > Schistocerca gregaria. Next base: position 857,853,748 of record NC_064920.1, on the reverse strand, counting down.
ATTTTTGAGCTACTATTGTTCGGTAGCTACGTTCCCCTCATATAAGAATGATTTTGATCTTATGTTCACGTGTCAGACCCATTTTAGATCACCTGAACAAACAGAGACACGAGTCAGTATCAAGGTAACGTTGAACATTAATAACTTCTAAACTCTGCAAGGTAGACAAAAACAAATTACATCGCTCAGTTCCAGAGCTCGAGTGAGTGTTATTTGATGTGTAATACACCCCCCTCCCCATTTAAAAAAATGACTTTAATCCAAAATGGCGGATTTCAAGATGGCAGCCATGAATGACATAAACTACAAAAGTTGCGGCTTCACGTCAAACCTGTGTTCCCATCATAACATTTTAATTTTCCCTTTAATCTTCTAACTTATGAAGGTGTCCAAGGACTTCTGACTCGCTACAATGTAATTAGTGTTTTTAGTCATTTGCTGTACGTTCCAAATACATAATTAATTTTACATCTTTTCGATCTGTCATTCAGAATAATTATCCAGTCACATCTGCTTTATGCTCAATATCCTAGGCAACAGTAATTTCAAACAGGTAATTGGTATTAAAGAATGGTGTGCATTCACACACACACACACACACACACACACACACACACACACACACACACATGAAATACAGTGCAGTGCTAATGACAGGAGGGGCTAATCATATACAGTATAATATTGACCACATATCAGAAATAATCATATCATAAGGTTTTACATATCGTACAGTATGTGAAACTTAACCAGAAAAAAGACAACACTTCCTCAAAAATTGCAAGATGGGAAATATAGTTTCTGTGGAGCTAGTATGATCATAGTGGCTCCAATAACAGTGGCTACTGCATATTATCTGATTATGCACCAAGGTGACAAAAGTACAGGATACCTACCAACAATGTGCTGGACCTCCTTTTGCACAGCATAATGCAACAACTCTATGTGGCATGGACTCAACATGTTACTGGAAGTCCCCTGCAGAAATACTGAGCCAAGATGTGTCTATAGCCGTCCATAAATGCTAAGGTGCTACTGGTGCAGGATGTTGTGCACGAACTAACCTCTCAATTAGGTCCCATAAATACTCAGTGATATTCATATTGGGCGATCTGGATGGCCAAATCATTTGCTCGTATTGTCCATAATGTTCTTCAAGCGAGTCAGAGACAGTTGTGGCCTGGTGACGTGTTTGGGAACACACAGCCCACGAATGGCCGCAAATGGTCTCTAAGTGGCTGAACTTGACCATTTCCAGTCAATGGTCAATTCAGTTGGACCAAACATAGCCCACACCGTTATGAAACCACCATCAGCTTGCTCAGTGCCTTCTTGATAACTAGGATCCATGGCTTCATGGGGCGTGTGCCACACTCAAACCCTACCACTGACGCCTAGAAACTGAAATTAGGACTCATCTGGCCAGGCTACAGTTATCCAGTCATCTGGGGTCCAACCGATGGTCACGAGCCCACGAGAGGTGCTGCAGGCGATGCCATGCTGTTAGCAAAGCACTCACATCAGTCGTCTGCTGCCATTGCCCATTACTGCCAAATTTCGCTGCACTGTCCTAACCGATACGTTGGTGGTACATCCCACATTGATTTCTGTGGTGATTTCACACAGCCATTAGCATTGACAATTCTGCGTAAACGTTACTGCTCTCTGTCGTCACATGAAGGACATTGGTCATTGCATTGTCCGTGGTGAGAGGTAATGCCAGAATTTGGTCTTCTCGGCACACTCTTGATACTATGGGTCTTGAAATATTGAATTCCCTAACGATTTCCAAAATGTAATGTCCCACGCATCTATCTCCAATTACTATTCTGTGTTCAGATTTGTTAATTCATGTTGTGCAGCCATAATAATGTTTGAAACCTCTCCACATGGATCACACGACAGTTCTGCCATTGCACTGTCCTTATATACCTTGTGTACACAGTATTATTGCCATCTGTATATATGCATTTTGCTGTGTCATTACTTTTGTCACCTCAGTGTACACTGGTGTGCAAAACTTAAAGATGAAAGTAAATTTTGCATCGTGTGTCACTGCCATGTAACATAACTCAATAAAACTTGGACCATACACAAAAAGAACTACTACAATATAGTACAAAAGGTAACTGAAAGAAATACGTAATGCAATTAATAGAAATGACACTTTCAGTAAGAGAGAATTATTATACTGATGTCTATATCTACATCTATAATCAGCAAACCACCGTGAGGTGCATGGCAGAGAGTACGTTCTCCCATTGTACCAGCTATTAAGGTGTCTTCCTGTTCCATTCATGTATGGAGCACGGGAAGAATGATTGTTTGAATGCCTCTGTGCTTGCAGTAACTATTCTAATCTTATTTTCACAATCTCTGTGAGAGCCCTTTGCGAGCTTTGCTTGTTCTTCAAACTTGGTTAATAGACTTTCTCAGGATAGTTTAAGTCTATCTTCAAGAGTCTTCCAGTTCAGTTCCTTCAGTATTTCTGTGGTACTCTCCCAGGGATTAAACAATCCTGTGACCATTCATGCTGCCCTTGTCTGTATACTTTCAATACCCCCTGTTAGTCCTATTTGGTATAGGTTCTACACACTTGAACACTATTTTGTAACCGGTTGCACAAGTGATTTGTATGTAATCTCCTTTATAGACTGATTGCACTCCCCAGTATTCAACCAATAAACTAAAGTCTACCTCCTGCTTTATCCATGACAAACTATGTGATCATTCAATTTCATATTCCTACAAAATGTTACACCTAGGCATTTGTATGAGTTGGCCAATTCCAACAGTGACTCATTGGTATTATAGTCACAGGCTGCTACTTTTTTTTCGATTTATGAAGTGCAAAATTTTGTATTTCTGAACATTTAGAGCAAGTTGCCAATCTCAGCACCACACTGAAATCTTATCAAGATGTGACTGAATATTTATGTAGCTTGTTTCATATAGTACTTCATTATAGATATGCAAAAAGCCTGATTTTACTATTAATATTGTCTGCAAGCTCATTAATATACAATATGAGTAGCAAGGGTCCCAGCACACTTCCATGGGGCACACCCAAAGGTACCTCTACATCTGATGATGACTCTCCATCCAGGATAACATGGTATGTCCTCACTCAAGTCACAAATTTCACTTGATACCCCCATATGATCATACTTTTGATAATAAGCATAGTTGTGGTACTGAGTCATATGCATTTCGGAAATCAAGAAGTATTGCCTCTGCCTGGTTGCCTTCATCCAAAGCTTTCGGTATGTCTTGTGAGAAAAGAGAAGCTACCTCATTTTGTTTAAACTTGTAATATGTTCTAAGATTCTACAGCAAATCGAGTAAGGGATACTGGACAGTAGTTTTGTGGATCACTTCTGCTACCATTCTTATGACAAGTGTGACCTGTGCCTTTTTCCAAGAAGTGGGCACTGTTTTTTGTTCGAGGGATCTATGACAGGATATGGTGAGAAGAGGGGCTAACTCGGCTGCTGATTCGCATAGATCCTGACAGGGATTCCATCAGGTCCTGGAGATTTGTTCAATTTTAACTATTTCAGCTGTTTCACAACACCACTGAGACTAATACTTATTTCATCCATCGTTTCAGTGGTATGACCATTAAATTGGGACAATTCTCCTGGGTTTTCCACTGCAAAGGAACATTTGAAAATGGAATTAAGCATTTCAGCTTTTGCTTTGCTATCCTCAGTTTCAGTTCCTGTCTCATTCATTAGGGCTGGACACTAACTTGGTTGCAGTAACAGCCGTCACATAAGGCTAGAATGTCTTTGAATTTTGTAAAATGTCATTTGACAACGCTATGGTAGTCAGTGAAGGCATCGTGCGTTGCTCCTTGACAGCCAAACGCATTTCATTCAGCAGCTTTCTATCTATAGGTCTACACTTTGCACATGTGTGTATTTTGAGGTGTGCATTCAACCCTGACTTCATTGTTATGAATGACAATGCCTGACCGCATTTAACTGTACAAGTGGGAGGAGCTCTTGGAATGAGAAGATACTTGGCAAATGGACTTGCCTGCCTGTTCCCTTGACTTAAATCCCATCAAATATGTATGGGATGGATTTGGGAGATGTATTGCAGCACATCCACATGCACTGACGACTGTCCAGCACTTCTTAACTGCATTGGTGAAGGAATGGAATGCCCTACCACAAGAACCCCTCACCGACCTTGTGGCCAGCATTGAAGCATGTTCCAGAGTGAGCATTGTTGTCTGTGGTAATCACATGCACTATCGAGAACCATGTCCCGTGTTTCATTATGTTCAGTGGATCATTGAGAGCCACAGTAACTTCACTGTAACTACTATCTGTCATTTCTATTCATCTCACTGTATATTGCTTTGTTACCTTCAGTACTATACTGTAGTGTTTCTATGTATGCTCACACTTGACAGTGACACATCATGCAAAATTTATTTTTATCCTTAAGTATTACACACCATTGTGATATCATTTCAGTAATTTGTTACTTACATTGAAATTCTAATATTACTTGCATTTAATTTTCATAAGCACATTACAGTGCATCTACCCACTTTAATGGAAAAGTCACTGCCATTATAACTTTGTAGCATTCAGCACACTTAACGCAATCTTTAAATAACATAGCAATACACTTCATGAGCTAAACCTCTCATTGGGGTTGATGTAATGTTAAAAAAAAATAATTATATCTTCACCATTATTTTACTTTCTGAGCTGCTGAGCTGGCTACCATTTCTTTTCGTTCAGAATGTGTAAATATGAATGATTTAATCTCTGTGATGTAGGCCACACAATTATAAAATAAACTTAAATCTCTCTCTCTCTCTCTCTCTCTCTCTCTCTCTCTCTCTCTCTCTCTCTCTAGCTTTGTCCAATACCTCCAATTAATTTTACATCACATTACTGGTAATGTTAATATTTTCTTTTGTCTTAGTCTACAGAATCGTACTGAAATATGCACCTGCATTCAGAAGCTGCGACCATTATCTCATTTACATTAATGTACACTTGGCCCTTTTGTGTCTATTCTGCTTTGATGTGTTACATCTTTATTATACGGTAATAATTTTCACTGCATTTGTAGATTTGCCCATCGATTTGCAATGCAGCTGGCCTTTTTTTAGTTTTTTCTGTCCATGTCGTAAATGTCCACCTTCATTTCTGTTTCATCATTATTGAGTTCTTGTGCCTTATTTATGTTCCACTTCATATCTCCAATTTGTGTCATTTCAAACAGGTTGGTATTTGTGATTACATTGTGACTGTCAATGTCTAATGCTGTTATTCAAGCATTCAGGGGTTTCTGTTTTTGTCTCTGTGCTGATGTCACATATTACTTCTGTTTGATCTTACTGTCCACACTTTTGTTGATTCCTTGATTTATTGTATCATCCTGTGTTGTGTTGAACTTGGACTATGTGTGGATCTCTGATTTTCCTTTGGCTTGTGTTGTAGAGGACAAGTAAAATTGACTCTAAGTCATGGTCTGGTACCATTTACAATTTTTGTCATTTGTTTAGTGGAAGTTCATTATTTCTCCTTACGTATGACCTTCGACAAGTCTGATTTTCTCATTCTCTGTCCAGTGCTGTAGCAGCCCATTGTGGAATTATTTTATAAAATCACTGGGTGTACCTTACATCTTCCAGGTATAAATGTAGAAAATGGATGGTTTGGTTAGATCATCTTGTAGCAAATATGTCATTAGTTGCTTGTGCCCCCATTCAGCTGGTAGTTCTTGGAAAATCTCCCACATATATGCCATTTTTTACTTGTTTTAGTTGATATGGATATTCAAACACACATTTCTTTTACTTAGGCCGTGCTTTCTTTTACACCTTTTTTGACATTTTCTGGGTATTGATAATTTCCATGACTTTTTAATTCCTTATAAACTGTTCATTGTAACTTGTCCATATTTTCGTAAAATTCACATGTGTTTGTTATTTTCTTAGGCATGAATTTGCAATCTGATTACTGCTACAAGATGTCCATCTGTTTGTGACTTGTAATCTCGAAAAGCTTCTAAGCCTTTGCCCTACAATTCTTTGGCTTGTGATCTTGTCCATTCGGAGTAATTTTATCATGTGGATCATGCTATGGTTAATGTCAAATCTTTTGTTTGATCAGCTTACTTATTTGTCCACTCAAAACAGTGTTTTTTAGTTAACACCTAACTTTCACACAAATGATGTAGTTTCAACTGTTGTGTACTATTTCATTTCAGTTGCACAAATAAATATTCTTTGATTACCAATTCGTATAATTAACATAGCTGCAATTCAGTAATGTTTGCGATTGCATGCACGGTTGCTCATGTTCTCAGCTCAGCATCGACCATTACTTGAAGTGCATGGTCTAGCTACACCTTTTCACTCAAGGAATAAAAATTTCTACCGCAGTCCGTGCACTATCTCCATTAATTCCGTAATTGATTTGCGCATTTTTTGGTGGTCATTTTTCATTGTTGGTCATGGACTGCTTCCTTCTTTGAAGTCCAAAGTAACAATGTTTTGAAGTTCTTGTCTGTGTTCAGATATAATATAAAAGAAATCTCTTCACTCTTCCTGTTGTGCTGAGTTGTCTGCTGCTACTTTTTGTTCAAACTACGTAAATACGAGAGTTGTCCAAAAAGTGCTGCACAATTTTGCCCAGAATGCTTATTCTTAAGAGTTACAATTCGGTCACAGTGTAAGCAGCATTTCTTTCGCATGTTCTGTCATATATGGGATGTTAAAAAAATGTTGAATACTTTGAGAGCTGGTAGTACTCACTGAAACAAGAAAAATAAGTCCAATAAACACGGGTCTGGAAATCGATACTTCATGCGATAAATACGTTTAAAGAAGGCGTTCGACATGGCATCTATTCATGACAACGAACCCCTCTGCCCTCTGGCATAAGGAATGATGCAACCACTGAATTACACCCAGTTGTTGTTGTTGTTGTTGTTGTTGTTGTTCATCCTACAGGCACGCATTGAAGACGCGACCCTGTAGTGTCCGCCCATCGTTGATTGGTGCGGCGTAGACAAAGACAAATTCCTTCAGATGTCCCCACAACCAAAAGTCTAAGGGACTGAGGCACAGCGTCCAGCGAGGTAGGCGATACGAAAAAGTCCAGATCATGTGCCCCGGTTAACTTGTGTGATGTAGTGCATATGACCCTATTAATCTATCGCCAAGTACTCTTGCCCATACTTTGGTTGAGAATCAGTGTGGATGCCCCATTCATGAATTGCTTAGGAATTTACATCTGGCCATACATGTCAGTTATGGAGATTCATAACACCATCCCTTGTGAAACCTTTTTCATTGGTAAATAAAGTCTTGGTTGAGAATAGTGGATGTGCAGCACACTTCTGCAACAGCCATTGACAGAACTGCTGTCTGCCGTCATGATAGTGTGGCCTTAGGACCTGAACGCACTTTAGATTGTATGGATACAGCAATTGTTCATGAAGTTCTCCCCCCAGATAAGAGAGTGGGACATGCCTTCTGTTGCTGTTATTAAGCAGATAATTTGTATACAGCACTGTCATAAGATAATAATTGACCACTGCAGTAGTCCATTATTTCTGCCAGTCGTACATGTTGATTTTTCAGACGAATATGCTTTCTGAAACAAAAATCACATTTGTCATGGTCACCGTGAATTGTAAGTAGCCCAAATAGATGAGTTTGATGGCTCCAGATACATTCTTGAGGAAAAAAAAACTTGGTTCACAAAGGGCCTAGCATTCAGCGCATGTTGGTCTATCGATTATTCATATGATTTTGAAATGCATCCCTGTTGGTTTTTGAACACGTTCTAAGTTGATTTCTGAGAGAGTCATGAACCGATTTTTGAATGTTTGTATAGTGTTTCTGATGTGTCTGTCAGGGGAATCCTCGTCGTATCTAGAAATAAACTTTCCTCCAGACAAAAAGGAATGGGGCTATATGAGATGAGTGGTGTAAAGCTAAACAGATGCCATTTATGTGCCATTATTAAAAATTTTCCTGGCACATTTGTGTAATATATCTTAAAGTGTAACACGCACAAAAAGATCAACATTATGTATGGAAGCTCGACTTCTCTTGCAACTTATTTAACCTTAGAGACCAACATTATACATGAAAGCTTTGCTTTTCTTGTTTGTGTGTTCACACTACTCAACAGTGATATTGCTATTGGCTGAATCTCGATTTCAGTGCTTCAGAAAGTAACATGCGGTCGTTTGGTGGAATTTGGATTTATACTTTTGTAATATGAAAATATGCTGTGTATGTTTTGCTGCACATTGAGGATTGTTTCAAAATGTTTTTTCCCCTGATTTTCGTTTTCTAAAGTGCTGGGAAATTATACACCCTCGTATAAAACCATAACCATTCAAAGGATTGATAAGTTTTAGAGTTCTGAGGTAAAATATACTGTCACTTAACATGGAAAGAGTGAGTTTTCACCCAGGAGAAAGTGTATTTTTAACTGGGATTATTATTATTATTATTATTATTATTTTTTTTTTTTTTTTTTTTTTTCCGGGTATACACCCTGAATTAATAACCTGAGACTTGCAGTTTGTGCTGCTTGCACTAGCATAATGAATACAATTTGCAATAAATAAAAAGCCAGCTGTTAGTTTAAAAATGCTCATAAATTGTTTAAAGTTGCTCTACATATTTCTCACAGTGATTAAACTTGCAGCATGAGCGCAGAAATTGTGCAGTACTGATGCATGAGGCCAGTTAACACATCACATCTGCCTCCTAGTGCATCACATCACCATGTGTCCTCCTCAGTTCCTACTGCTAAACATGGTGCAGTCACTCAAACATCAATACAACTATTACATTCTAAAATCTTTAGACAGGTCACTGTTTTCAGTTCAAAGACTGGGACTGGTTTGATGCAGCCTACATCGTTCTGAATCTGCTTCCTGTTTACATCATTTGGTCTACCTCAGCAATTTTTACACACACGCACACGCACACACACACACACACACACACACACACACACACACACACACACACACACACTCTCTTCCCCCAATACTAAATTGGAGATCGCGTAGTGTCTCTTAATGCATCTGACAAACTGATCCCTTCTAGTAGTCAGGTTGTGCTACAAATTCCTATTCGCCCCAAAATCTGTTCAGTATCCCCTTATCTGTATGTGATCTCCCCAGCTAATATTCAGCATTCTTCTGTTTCACCACATTTCAAAAGCTTCTATTCTCTTATTGTTTAAACTGTTTGTCTGCATTTCACATCCATACAAGGCTATACGCCAGATAAATACCTTGAGAAAAGGTTCCCTAACATTTAAATCTATATTCAATGTTAACAAATTTCTCTTCTTCGGAAACACTTTGCTTGCCATTGAAAGTCTACGTTTTACAACCCCTCTACTTCAGCCGTCATCAGTTATTTTGCAGTCCAAATAACAAAGCTTATCTACTACTGTGTCTCATTTCTTTGTAACTGCCTCAACGTCACCTAATTTGACTACATTTCATTGTCTTTGTTTTTCTTTTGTTGGTGTTCATCACATATCCTCCTTTAAAAAACTGTCCATTCCATTCAATTGTTCTACTCCTAATTTTTCTTTGGTTTCCTTTAATGCTTGCTCAGTGAACAGATTGCATAAAATTGGGGATAGGCCACAGCCTTGTATCACTCTATTCTCAACTGCTGCTTCACTTCCATGATCCACAACTCTTATTATAATTTCTGTCCGATTTCTGCTCAAGTTGTAAATAGCCTTAAGCTTCTTTTATTTTATGCTTGCTATCTTCAGAATTTCAAAGAGTATTCCAGTCAGTATTTTCAAAAGCTTTCTTAAGTGTACAAATGCTGTAAACTTAAGTTTGCCATTCCCTCATCCATCTTCTAAGGTAAGTCATAGGGTCAGTATTGCCTCACACCCTACATTTGTCCGGAATCTAAACCTGTCAGCTCCTGTTTTCTTTGGAAGTGAAATTATTACATTCTTCTTGAAGTCTGAGGATGAGGATGTTTTGCCTGTCTCTCACATCTTGCATACCACATGGAATAGTTTTGTCATGGCTGGCTCTCCCAAGATTGTCAGTAGTTCTGACAGAATTTCTTCTGGTCCTTGGGCCTTGTTTCAACTTAGGTCTTTCAGCACTCTATGGAATTTTTCTTCTTTTCTTCTTCAAAGGCCTCTTTAACTTCCCTGTAGGCAGTATCCATCTTTCCACTACTCATACATGCACCCAAGTCCTTACATTTGTCCTCTAGCCATTCCTGGTTACCCAGTTTGCACTTTTATCAATCTCATATTTTAGATACTTGTATTCCTTTTCGCCTGCTTCAGTTACTACATTTTTATATTTTCTCTTTTCATAAGTTAAATTCAGTATCTCTTGAGCTATCTAAGGATTTTTACTAGGGGTTGTCTTTTGTCTGTCTGATCCTCTGCTCTCTTACTATTTCATCTCCCAAAGCTACCCATTCACCTTCTGCTGTATTCCTACCCCTGTTCTGGTGACTTATTGCTGAATACTACCTCAGAAATTCTCAACAACCATTGGTTCTTTCAGTTTATCCAGGTCCCATATCCTTAACTTTCTACATTTCTTCGACTTCTTCAGTTTTAACCTACAATTCATAACCAATAAATTAGGGTCAGAGTCCACATCTGCCCTTGGAAATGTCTTAAAATCTTGTTCAAATCTTAACCCTTATCTAATCAATCTGAATTTATCCGGTGTCTCCAGGTCTCACCTACGTATACTACCTTCTTTCATAATTCTTAAACCAAGTGTTAGTGCTGATTAGATTGCACTTAGAGCAAAGTTTTGCGGGATGACTTTCTTTCTTTCCTTTCCCTCATTCCATATTCACCTACTATTTTTCCTTCTCTCCCTGTTGCTATCGAATTCCAGCCCCTCATCATAACTAAATATTCATCTCCCTTAACTATCTGAATAGTTTATTTTATCTCATCATACATTTCTTCAGTCTCTTCATTTGCAAAGTTAGTTCAGGATGTATAACCCCCAGGGCAACGGGGAAATCTGGCAAAGTCTGGGAATTGTTTCGACCGGGGAAAACCCGGGAATGTTTAAGAATTTAGGAACTTTTTCATTGTTCTAGTTTTCAGTTTAATTTTGATGGGTAAGAACTGACACTCAAACAAAGAATATTACTGTATCCCCTACTGCAGCGATAAAACATAAAAAAAAGAGAAAACAAAACAGTGAAACATAACTTGCGAAGAAAGCACAGTGCACACAAAAGTGTCTGCCAACAACAAACTGCTTCTGATGGCCATGATGTCAAAACCGTTTACATTAGGTTTATTTGAGCAGCTGCCAGCAGGCTCATGTGCAGTTGTGTTCCATACGAGCAATACCTTCTTCCTTCTTGAAGAGTGGTTGTTAACTATATCGGCAGTAGCAACAAGGAGTCATATGCTACCAGGAAAAGTTTTTCTGGTATGCCCAAGCTGTCTGATTCACACATGTGCGAGCAGTCTGAGTTATAGTGCGGAGGGGGGAAGTCCCACTTGACCCGTGTTTACGTTTAGCGATTTTGCTGATCCCTCTTTGTTTACAGCTCTCATGACAAATGAAGACAAAACAGATTTCTGTGTCTGGGAGCTACCAAGTGAATTAAAATACATTCACATGATTACAGAATGCTAAAATATGTTGTTAATTTCAGCTTTCTTGTTTCCATGTTATTGGCAGTCAAGCATTATTTGCCTTGCAAAACAATGAAGTTATTTTTGTCGGTTTGCTAAAGAAATTTGGCTTTTAATAATCTTTTCCCCTGAGGCAGTCAATTTATTTGAAATAAAGTGTTTCATTCCATACTATTGGCTAGTTCCAACTGTTTGTTGAATTTCAAGTGCACTTTTTCATCTCCAGGCACATATGACATTACGCCATAATAACGAATCAAACATGAGAAAATTTACATCCAGAAAACTGCACTGAAAAGCTTAATATCAGGTTGGGGCCTACTTCATTGTGAATCTGGACATACAAATGTGCACCTTTAGTTGAATTATGCAGTTTAGTATGGTTTATGAAATTCCAATGCTCTTGGAGTATCCTCTGATGGCCTGTTTCTTTTATGACATAATGTAAGATCTCTGAATGCTTTATATGTATTGAATATAAGGGCTTCCTACGTCATCGTAGCTGCGTACGTGCTGTAACACCTGTTTTTTGGCACTCTCTGGAAACTGCTGAAAAGACCTTATTTCTAACAGGTAGCGGGAAGATAATTGCAAATGGTGGTTTGAAATACATTACTATCAAAGTAAATTTTTGCTTTTACGCTAGATGAAATATGTTACATATGAGAACATGCGAAGAATTTCTTAAACCACAGAGTGTTTTGACTCTCATTTAAAACTTTGAGGACCAACCACTTAGAATAATTTTGAGCCCTGAAAACCAGACATTTATGTCATTATTAAAATTTTACTGGCACATTGCTGTGATGTATTTTACAGTGTAACACAGGCAAAGAAAGACAAATATTATAAGTAAACACTTAGCTTTTCTTGTAGTTTATTGATCTTATTAGAGACCAATATTATATGTGAAAGCTTAGTTTTTCTTGTAGCTACACTGTATATATTACTTTAAACCATTAACATTTTCCTAACTGTGTGCTAGCTCTACTTAAAAGTTAGGTTGCTAGTGGCTGGCTACATCACATGCCTTGTGCTCTGAATATCTGCTGTTATTGTTTGGTGAGATCATGTGACATAAGCTATTATTGGCTTACAAAATCGCATCGCAATCTCGATTTCAATGCTTTGGAAACTATTGTGCTGTTTTTGGTGAAATTCGAATTTATAATTTAGTAACACAAAAATATGCAGCGTATTGGACTATAAAAATATGCAGTGTACGTGTTACTCACATTAAAGACCTTTCAAAAAGTGGTTGTAGTCATCCCCCCCTCCCCTAAACTGCCAGGAAGTTCTATGCCGATATATAAAACCTTAACCATTTGAAGGGTTCATAAGTTTTACAGTTCCGAAGGAAAGTGTACTGTCACATAACATGGAAAAAGTTTATTTTCACCCGGAAAAAAACTATATTTTTAACCGGGAAATCCGGGATTTTTTTCCCCATGTCCACATATGCACCATGTAGTTGGTATCCTTTCTGACTGAAGGTTTGAGGAACTTTGTTTACTTGCGTAATAAAATGAAACACCTGCAGCTGTTCTTTCAATGTTATTTATTACATAATTATCAATTTTGGTGATTCAGAGCACCATCTTCAGAACTTAACTGACACCAAGGAGGTTAACCCCAATCGTACACACGATTCTATCAGTGGTCAACATCTTTTAACTGTATTCTGTTGACTGTAACAATGATGATATGTCTCGACCAGTTGGTAGTTGCCAGTTGATGATTGGAGACACATCATCATTGTTACAGGCCATGGAAACTAGTTCATTGATGTTGGCCACTGAGGTAACATGTACACAATTGGAGTTAATCCCTCAGTGTCAGTTACGGCCTGAAGGTGGTGCACTGACTCTCGGAAACTGGTATCTATATAATAAGTAACAGCGAAAGGACAGCTGAAGGTGTTCCATTTTATTACATTGTACTACAGTGGTGGGTGTGGGCTTTGTGTCTATCTTGTTTTTGCTATACTGTTCATAGTAACTTGCCCTCATTCCTATTTTGTTATTAATTATAAACCTACTCCTGCTTTACCCGTATTTGATTTTGTGTTTATAAATTTGTATTCAACTGACCAGAAGTCCTGTTCCTCCTGCTATCGAACTTTACTAATTCCCATTGTATCTAACTTCAACCTATCCATTTCCCTTATTAAGTTTTCTAACCTACCTACCTACCCAGTTAATGGGTCTAACATTCCATGCTCCAATTCATAGAATGCCAGCTTGTATTTTTTATATAATATTTCTACTTCTTCGTAAGGATCATTATCTCCAAAAATATTTCTTAGCGTTCCTGTTTTAAGTGTGCAAGGTTTTTTTTCCAACAAATGTAACTTTATATTAGCAGTTGTTTTGATACTTGTCAAGACATCATTAAAGTTTAACTATTATTTTGCTCGTAAAGTTACTTTCCATCTTTTATATTTTGTTTCAGTATTACAAAAAACCAAATAAGATGTTAGTGTCAGTCTATGAAAATTGTATTTTAGAATATTGATTTGAAGTGCAATTTGTATGTTTGGTACTTGTATTGTAACATGACAGTCTCCACACGATTTAAAGTGCTCTTAATAATGAGCTATAAGTTATCAAAAGGACTTGTTGCAAATATGTAACTTTTGAAGCTAAATGTTTCGACAAATTGTTTTTCAGTTTGCATTCTGTGATACATTGGATGGCATTTCAGTTATTTGCCCAGGATGTGGTCATTATCAAAGTAAATAAACTGCTATCCACAGTTAAATTCTTTCTCAAAATTTGATCTTCAGATACGTACATGCTGCAAACATGGTTGTGGTTAGAGTTCATTGGAAACTTTTCTTTCCTTTATTACTGTGTGAGAATATTAGCTGTACATTATAAAATTGTGTAAGCTTAAAAGTTAGAGATAATATCTTGATATTTGTTTCATTTCTTTGTGTGAGGGTGTTATATGGCAAAGAATTAAGCACACTAATTTATTTTGAAGAGCCTATTACATTTCTGTATGTATAGCACTCCCAGATGATTAAGTCTTAAAAAACACAGTATGCAATAAAATGTGAAATAGCACATCTGTGTATGTTAGCTTGATGTGTCCTTTCCATTGTGACAAACGTTTGCATAATGTGCTACGTATTATCCACTAATGTGGCAACTCAGCATAAGGCTCCAGCATGCAGTGAACATGTTTTGTAACAATTTTAAGGTCAGAAGATGACAGCAAAGCCTGTTGAAACCATTTTTCAAAAACAAATAAGTATTTATGCAATCTTGGATATAGAAAGTTATTTGCTATGGAATGAAGCAGATTGTGTTATGTCAGGGAAGGTGTCACTATTCAAACTAACATTGACATTATGCTGTGTTACATGAACAGTGCTGTAAGTTTATTGAATAGTACTGCACTATAACAGTAGTATGTAGCAGATGCCATGTCACGTCTTCAGAAATGTATAATGATAAAAACAGTACAATAGCTTGAGACACACAGTAGTCAGAGAGACTTAGGTTTAATCCACATATCAGATGAAAGCCTATAGGTGTGACAGATTAGACAGCCCTTGTTTGAATTTCATATGGTTTTCTGCTATCACCTAGACAAATACAAGGTTTTTTTCCCTAAGTTGATCTCAGAAACACAATACACAGTTATGATAGCTGACATGCACACAAACTCAATTTTTTTGATGGTTTGATGACATGTATAGCATACCGTTATTTTCTATAACTGGGAAGAACACACTACAAACATGATAGCCCATGGAAATTGGAGTAATTCAAAGGAGGACAGATTACATTACCACACATTTATTAACCAGCATGACTCAAGTTACAGTTACCGGTGGTGTAAGAGATTTTACACATTCTTTTGAATTTAAATTGTTCATTTTCTTGGCTGTGGTATCCACAATTGTTGGAGTCTGTTTCCATACAGCCTTAGAATTGGCGTTGCCGTGAAATACTTATCTATCCTTTCTGTAGGGACTGTAAAGCAGTGACTAGTCTGTTCAGGTCCAAAATTCCTAAAAGAAGTATTCTTTTATCTTTTTTATCGAATGAGGTTTTTGTAAAAATCATTGATTTCATCTGTAATTTCAAGAGCTGTCAGTGACGCAGATATCTGATTGTTAAAATAGTTTTTTGCAAGTGGTAGTTGTTACATATGCAGTGTTCACGTCAGTATGACCCAAAATAATCTCTTTATTTGATTCTCTCAAATTAGCATTTCACCCCCCCCCCCCCCACCCCCACCCCTCCCATCATGCTTGTATGTTGACAGGTTTAACTTCATATAGTAATGCACGCTCATGTAGACTCATTGTCTGTTAATCTTTCCACCAGTCATAATAGATCAAGATGCACTTTTTTCTTAGCCTACCAGTACTTCATTTATGTCACATCTGCTCATTTCACAATTTTGGTAGTTCACTCCTATGTTTGAGTATTTAAATAAGAATGAAAGAAACTGAGCTTTATGTGTCACGTAGTGTACATGTCTTCAAACAGAAAAAAGAAAATTAGAGATGTGACAAAATGTGAAATTGTGTGTCAAACGAACTCTTATTCACTCTTAAACTTAAGTCTGTTCTTACTTTCTTTCTAAAATACCAGACACTATTCCTGTTCCGAATAATAATTAGTTCAGTCACCAGGAATGAGTATTAAACTAAAACTGATTGTTAGAATAGAAAAGTGAGTTTATTAAGTCTAGTAAACATTATAGTTTGGAAACTTACATTTGACTCTAATTTTATTTACATGGAAATTCAAAATTATAGTTATTACTTGTGTGTACTTATGTTTAAGCTGTTGTAAAATAATAACATTAATATTTTTTTCAGAATGTTGACGATATAGAAGAAAAATTAGTGAAAGAGTCAAGCCTATTAAAGTCTCAAATCTTAAAGCAGATACACAAGAACACAGGAGTCAACACTTGTGATGTAAGAAATGAACAGAAAATTCTTAATGAACAAACTGAAATAAATGAAAAGCTAAAAAACATGGATGAGAAGCTAAAAAACATGGATGAAAAGCTGGATAAAACTTTAAATGAACTGGCAAATTTGACAGAAATTGTTAAAAAATTGTCTTCAAATCAGGAAACTGTCTGTAGAAAATGTTCATGTCACTGCCAGACCACGCAAGCAACTGCTACAAAAAGCAATGGAAGTACAGCAATAAATAATTTGGAACAGATAGGAGTTCCGGTCAGCTCTGATGAACAATGTTCAGAGACAAAGAATTGTGTTGTAGACTCTGAGACGAAACGCTATTCACTAAGGAGGTCTTCAAGGCTAAATAACATAGGCGCTCAGTATGCATATGAGAGTCTTAGGAAGAGTACCAAATTACTTACAACTCCTCGACATGGATCAGCTAAAAAGACTAACACCCCAGGAAGAATTTCCAGAAAAGTCATTGCTCAGTTGAACGATTTGTATGGTGATTAAGTACATTGACATTGACATATGGGTCATTCCATTGTCGCGGGTGTGACATTTTGTCCTACTTTTCACGCGTAAAGTTATATTTATTTGTACTTCAGTTGTCAGAGTAAGGCTAACTTTAATTTAATGAATAGAATAGCATGTTATTAAGTTCCTGTAAAAATTTTAGGTTTTAATTTTACACTCAACCTGCTAAAAAAATTGTGAACAAGTGTTGCGGGTGTGACAAAACTTTTCCCTTCATTTGCACATAGAGGTGTTCTTCAGTTATTTTGTCTTCTACTTCTGAATCAGGATGGTTGATAATTTTTTACACAGTGAAAAAAGGAGTAATAAAATACAAGATATGATAACTTTTATTCACAGACACTTCCAAAACACAACATATTTTTTTTTCCTTCATGTTGCAGGTGCGACATTGCGGTTGTGACACACAGATACATTAATATTATTGAGTGTAATTTAAAACAGAACAGCAAGAAAATACTTTAATTATTATGTTAAAATGATAAAAACTTAAACAAGACAGAACTAGGCCTATTTCAATACTACTGAAAAACAAATTGTCCCCTGTTATTCAACAGCTTGGGTGGATTTACTTTCTGGGAGATTACTGAAATATTTTCCCAAGATATGTCTTCTTCTGTGGGCCAAATCCAGAATTTCCCACTGGGTTGCATATACTTCAGCAAGACCTGCTCAGCTTGTTCATCAACTAGAAAAACTTGTGCAAAGTATTTCTTCTTCAAACAGGACTTTCCAGTGACAGTCAACTCTGACAGTACAAAGTCCCCTGTAGTAAGTTTCAAGGATTCTTCACTATCAACACTACATATCGAATTGCATGTATTTTCATGGTTATGAAGTAATGTCACTGTTGTAATCTCTTGAGCAGATGTAGCAGAAACCCTTAGAACTCCCTCTTTAACTGCTATAATGCAATTTGCAATGGAGTTTGTGCAATCCTGGAATAGGCTGTACGCCTTTCCAACGATTATCCAACATGCCATTGCTGAATTAATTTCTTCAGATGATAAGTAGAGGGTTGTAATCCCTTTCAGTTTCTCCTTGACGCACTTGTAAAAACTATAAGGAGTGTTAATAGTAACCCTCCGTGATTTTACAGTTCTGCACACTGTTCTTTCACGGCACCACCAATGCCATCAACTGCACTTTTACTGTGACAACTGGCAAAAAAATTCCAGTCAACAGTATTGCCAGAGTCAGATTGTAAATATGTAACATTTAATAATGTCAAGTGATTCTTGAATTGTGCTGTGCAACCATCGGAGAAAATCTTGACTCTTTGAAGATAAGGAAATTCTCTCTTTAAGTCCTGAAAAAGCAGCTTAAGCATTGTGTAAACTGAATATTTATTGTGGGATAAGTCATCGCTAACAATGGCATAGCTGCGTACGGTGCCATCTTTAATCCAGGCCACAGCTGTAAATATAGTTGTCTGCTGTTGGTGCCAGTGAGCACTCTGGATCTCATCCTGACAAACAGAAGTATAATTTTCAGCATAGTCAACCTGCAAAACCAAATCGTGATTACTGAAATTTGCTTTTGCATCCTCAAAGTACTTTGATTACTTAACATAACGGTGCAGTTTGAATCCCAGAAGCTGTTTTTCTATTTCTTTAAAGGCATTCAAAACTGTCCCAACTGTTTATATACGCTGAGGGCGACCTTCAGCATCTTTCCATTGCCTCCATTCAAGCTCATTGTTCAGTACTTCATCAACAACAAGGCTCTTCGCGTTTAAGGTGTTACACTTTTCACAGGCACTGGACATACACTTATAATTTTCTATGCTTGTGCTCTGCTTGGAAATGTATTGGTTTATCTTGCAATGCTTTCAACCAAATATTGTATGTTTGCATGATATTGACAATACACACATTGTGGCATAACTGATACAGGGTATACAAAAGGTGGACGAAGAAAGAAGAGTTTTGATTTTTTTATCTGACACTCGGGATATTCAAAAATAAATTGTTCATATGCTTCAGATATTGTCATCATTATATAGCACTTCTGTTTCTGTTCTCATTCTCCAGTTTCAGGGTTCTGGACACTAGCCACATCTTTTCTTCCTGGTTCTTTTCAGCTTATGTCGTCACGAAGATAGAAGTTCTTATTTTTATTTTCTGTATCTGCACTGAGAAACTTACTCCCTTTCTTGTACATATCTTTTTTAAGTTTATTTGCAACTTCAGGCAGCTCATCGTTATACAGCTTTGCCACTACATCCTTTCGTTTCCTTGGGTTGCATGCTACGCTTTTCTTCACCTTGTTTACAGCCTTCCCAAGTGATCTTTTGGAACTATATTATTTAGAGGGTGACAATTTTCAAGATGAAGTGGGAGTTCGAGCAGAAATTTTATTCTTTTCTCGATGCCTCCTTTGTCTTTCCGTATCTTGCATATGTTTGTTTCTTTCAATCATTCTGCAAGGAAGCTTTATTTTTTTCTCTCCGTAACTTATCATTTTTGCGTTCCTTTCTAACATTGCCTGATACTGAATTGGAGATTGCTTCAGTTTTCCCTAAACTTGCAGCACCTTTCAGTGGATGACATGCTTGTCCCATAATAAATTACAAGAATAATACTTTCAGCTGGTTGATAATGATGACAATCACAGCAATAATATCAACAATGACAATAACTGTGTCTGTTGTTACAGTAAAATTTCCTTGTCACAAAGTTGTGGTATCATGGTAACAGCTGTAACACTTTGACATGGCACACCCGAAACACGTTTCTTCAGATGATACAATGTTTCTAAAAAAAAAAAAAAAATTATAACTCAAAGTTGTTTCCCATGGAACTATCTTCACTTTTACAAACTTTCAACTTTCATTACATGAAACTAAACTGATAAACAAATAAATGTCTATTTCTGTGTTGTGGGTGTAACAGAAATTCTGTATTTTGCTTTTTTAAGATTCAGAGCTTATTTACCTGTATCATAAATGTAAAACCACAGTTACAGCTTCACAGCCATCCAGAGAGTATATGCACAATACATGGACATACAACTTCAAAGACACTAGTCTGTAGGGCTGCCAACATTTCACATTAAATTTTACAATTTTTTTCCCTGACACCAAAAATAAGTTTGTAACTGTTTTACACCTTTCAGGCCAGGATATAATGAAAACTGGTATTAGTGTCTGCTTCCTTGACCTTTTGGCTACAGAAATATATGCCACACTGTAAGATCTTTTAAACAGTATTTTATTATTATTATTATGAATGATCCTTTCACATGGAATGAGCCATATGTAAATGTTTTGCTATTTTTAGTTCTTTTTTTAGATACTGGATATGTAAAATGATCATTGTGAAAAACATTGACGGAGGTTTAAAAGCTTAAATATGTGGACGAAATCAAAAATCCATTTGTTTTTAGGCCTGTTAAGGTAACTTCTACAGATCTATTTTTAAAACAGTAAATTTAATTTTGTAAATATGTATGAAAGTTCTAATAAAACTCACCTTTATTAATGAAAAGTGCTTTGTTTACATAATTTTAGATTATACCCTTGCTGAGAAGGGGAGCAGAATAATTTGTAATTTTAAATCCCTTTCCTCCTATGTTACACAATATAATACAGTAAAGGCCTAAGCAGTCACTGCAGTAAAGTCTGTGTTACATGTGGTTATACACCCACATCAGTCAGTGATAGGTGAGTGGTTGCCATTTTTTATATCTGTTTGTCGTCTCCGTCGTGGAATTTCCAGTTTCATAGAATACAGTTAAAACTATTCAGACTGACATATAGTGACAAATGTTCAAACAGAAATAGTTATTAGTAGACCCCTGATTTGAAGGTTTTTAACAGTGCATTAATATTCCAGCAATTAATATGTGTACCTTGTGAGTGTAACTGTAATAATATTATGTTTAAAAGTTGAAGCTGTGAAATCGGATAATATGAGAATCAGAAGGGCTTCTAATGAAATTGCTGCGTCATATACTACACTCAATGACAGAGTTAATAATAGGCATCCTTTTAAGTTATGAGAGGCAGACAGTGTTAACCTGTGATGAATGACATTTGGTGGAGGGCTTCATGACATTTGCTGAGTGGGGATTTCCTATGACAGACATTTGTTACTTATGTCAAGAGTATTCAAGTAATAAGGAAGATTTATAGATAACAGACCAGGAAAGGAATGGGTAAATATATTCATGCTACAGAATAAAATATTAATGGCCTGATTATGAGAAATTGAACAAAGATCAAGATGTGCCATACCAAGAGAGATAAGGGACTATTTTATCAATCTGAAGGAAACCCTCCAAGATGTGCCACCATCCAACATACACTCCTGGAAATTGAAATAAGAACACCGTGAATTCATTGTCCCAGGAAGGGGAAACTTTATTGACACATTCCTGGGGTCAGATACATCACATGATCACACTGACAGAACCACAGGCACATAGACACAGGCAACAGAGCATGCACAATGTCGGCACTAGTACAGTGTATATCCACCTTTCGCAGCAATGCAGGCTGCTATTCTCCCATGGAAACGATCGTAGAGATGCTGGATATAGTCCTGTGGAACGGCTTGCCATGCCATTTCCACCTGGCGCCTCAGTTGGACCAGTGTTCGTGCTGGACGTGCAGACCGCGTGAGACGACGCTTCATCCAGTCCCAAACATGCTCAATGTGGGACAGACCCGGAGATCTTGCTGGCCAGGGTAGTTGACTTACACCTTCTAGAGCACGTTGGGTGGTACGGGATACATGCGGAAGTCCATTGTCCTGCTGGAACAGCAAGTTCCCTTGCCGTTCTAGGAATGGTAGAACGATGGGTTCGATGACGGTTTGGATGTACCGTGCAGTATTCAGTGTCCCCTCGACGATCACCAGAGGTGTACGGCCAGTGTAGGATATCGCTCCCCGCACCGTGATGCCGGGTGTTGGCCCTGTGTGCCTCGGTCGTATGCAGTCCTGATTGTGGCGCTCACCTGCACGGCGCCAAAAACGCATACGACCATCATTGGCACCAAGGCAGAAGCGACTCTCATCGCTGAAGACGACACGTCTCCATTCGTCCCTCCATTCACGTCTGTCGCGACACCACTGGAGCCGGGCTGCACGATGTTGGGGTGTGAGCGGAAGACGGCCTAACGGTGTGCGGGACCGTAGCCCAGCTTCATGGAGACTGTTGCGAATGGTCCTCGCCGATACCCCAAGAGCAACAGTGTCCCTAATTTGCTGGGAAGTGGCGGTGCGGTCCCCTACGGCACTGCGTAGGATCCTACGGTCTAGGCGTGCATCCGTGCGTCGCTGCGGTCCGGTCCCAGGTCGACGGGCACGTGCACCTTCCGCCGACCACTGGCGACAACATCGATGTACCGTGGAGGCCTCACGCCCCACGTGTTGAGCAATTCGGCGGTACGTCCACCCGGCCTCCCGCATGCCCACTATACGCCCTCGCTCAAAGTTCGTCAACTGCACATACGGTTCACGTCCACGCTGTCGCGGCATGCTACCAGTGTTAAAGACTGCGATGGAGCTCCGTATGCCACGGCAAACTGGCTGACACTGACGGCGGCGGTGCACAAATGCTGCGCAGCTAGCACCATTCGACGGCCAACACTGCGGGTCCTGGTGTGTCCGCTGTGCCGTGCGTGTGATCATTGCTTGTACAGCCCTCTGGCAGTGTCCGGAGCAAGTATGGTGGGTCTGACACACCGGTGTCAATGTGTTCTTTTTTCCATTTCCAGGAGTGTATTTAACTTTGACAAACTCAGTTTTACTGATGACCAGGGAGTCAGCAAATTTATGGTAAAACGTGGAGCAGATTCCAGGCTCCTGTCAAGCATGTTTCATGATTTGTGCATGGCTGAAGTGGTCCACCTTACGTAGTGTGTAAGGCAAACCACATCTACCTGCGACAGTGTGAGAAGAGCAATCTGACTTAAGTGCTAATGGTTAGTTTGACTTGCAAGCAGTTATTCAGGAAACTTTAGCTCCCACATGTAAGAAAATTTGCCGGGTGCAAAATTGTAATTTGAGAAAATCTGTCTTTGGAGGTAATTAAACTTTGTGAAGAAAAGACATAGCTTTTGTTTCACCACCTCCAAACTCGGCACATCTGTCAGCATTTGGATGTAGCATATTTCAGATGTATGAAGAGAGCGCAGACAGTTTTGGGGACAAGAGAAGCAGTGCAAAGCTGGATTGCGAACTTGACACTTCTCTTACTGCAGTTGAGTTTCTTGAAACTTTTAGCCAATCCTCTTCTCTTGTAAGTCAACTATGACGACACCCATTAGATATAAGGGTCACTCCAAAAGAAATGCACACTATTTTTTTTTAAATCCATCTTTTCTTCTACATGTTCGAAAGTCTTACAGTGTGTAGATATATCCTTTAGGAACAATATTTTCATTTCTCCACATAATTTCCATCCCTCTCAACTGTGTTACGCCATCTGGAACCAGTGCCTGTATACCTGCACGGTAAGATTCTGGACCAACCTGTTGGAGCCACTGTTTGACAGTGTGCATGAGGAAGTCTTCATCTTCAAACCTTGTTCCACGAAGAGAGTCTTTCACTTTCCCAAAGAGATGATAGTCACATCGAACCAGGTCAGGACTGTAAGGCAGGTGTTTCAGTGTTGTCCATCAGGGTTTGTGATCGCTTCCACGGTTTTTTGACTGACATGTGGCCGTGCATTGTCGTGCAACAGCAAAACATCCTGCTTTTGCCGATGTGGTCAAACACAACTCAGTCGAGCTTGAAGTTTCTTCATTGTCGTCACATATGCATCAGAATTTATGGTGGTTCCACATGGCATGATGTCCACGAGCAAGAGCCGTTCGGAATGAAAAACATCGTAGCCATAACTTTTCCAGCAGGTGTGGTTTTGAATTTTTTTTTCTTGGGTAATTTTGCATGATGCCACTCCATTGATTGCCTCTTCATCTCTGGTGAAAAATGATGGAGCCATATTTCTTCACCTGTCACAATTCTTCCAAGAAATTCATCTCCACCATTCCCTTACTGTTTCCAAAGTTCTTTGCATACCGTTTTTCTTGTTCCTTTGTGAGTCACTGTCAACATCCTGGGAATCCATCTGGCACAAATCTTTTTAACACCAACACTTTCAGTATTCTGCAAACACTTCCTTCCCCTATCCCAACCTAGTGCGACAATTCGTTCACTGTGATGTGTCTGTCAGCAGTCACCAATTCGTTAACTCTCTGCACATTGTCGGAAGTGTGTGCAGTAAGAGGCCTGCCGCTGCAAGGACAATCGTCAATATTGCCGTGCCCGCTTTCATAACGTAACCTGCTTGCCCACCAACTAATTGTACTGTGATCGACAGCAGCATCTCCATACACCTTTTTCAACCTCTTGTGGATGTTTACCACTGTCTCGTTTTCACAGCACAGGAATTCTATGACAGCACGTTGCTTCTGACGAACGTCAAGTTTAGCAACCATCTTGAAGACATGTTGTGACGGCGCCACTCACGGGAACAGGTTGAACTAAGTTTGAAAACAAGCGGGAAGTATGTATCTACACACTGTAAAAGTTTCACACATACAGAATGAAAATTGTATTTTTACAAAAATAGTGTGCATTTCTTTTGGAGTGACCCTCCTATAATTAAACATAATCACATTTGCCTGGTTCTTACAACCAAATAATTTATAGACGTCCCCTGCATCTCGCTTAATTCAGAGCTAAGCTATGAAGTAAGTCAAAAGTCTATAGACAATTTTTTTTATTTATTTATTTACAACAATCACATTCACTAATACAGCAAAGAGTAGCATTTGATTACTCCGTGTCCTCTCCTACAGCATCTGTGGCACTTACGGCAATACTTGTCGGTGCTGCTTGTCTGATGCAACTCCTGTCTTCCCATGATAAACGTCAACCCTGCACACACACACATGCGTGTTGATTAGATAAGATTCAGTTTGCGTTCCATAGACCAAAAAATGACATGATTCTTGTTGTTGTGGGACATTTCAGAAAGTATGTCATAAAAACATTTGAATATAATACTTACTTCCCTGATCATTTGTCAGGAGATAGTCGAAAATAAGTTAATACAATACAGTAAAATAGGACGGCTAATATTTACAGAATTAACACACTGTCAGAATGACACACTGTTATGCACTATTAATAAATTTATCATACGCA
Organism: Schistocerca gregaria; assembly: GCF_023897955.1. Classification (NCBI taxonomy): domain Eukaryota; kingdom Metazoa; phylum Arthropoda; class Insecta; order Orthoptera; family Acrididae; genus Schistocerca; species Schistocerca gregaria. The sequence continues at coordinate 857,828,447 of NC_064920.1, read as the reverse complement.
AAATACCTAATCTTGACTGTTGTGACCAAGTGTTGTCACAACTGAAATCTAATAGATATTTTGACTTAAGCTGACTTAACAGTCTGTGTTAAGATATTCATCTATGGAGTAGAGGCAGTTGTCTATCAAAAGGTCTTTCAAACTCTGTTTAAACTGTGATTTATTTGAAACCAAGTTTTTAATAGTTGCCGGCAATTTATTTTGTGTTTCTGAATATTGAACCCCTTTTTGGACCAAGGTAAGTGATTGTAGCCCTTTATGTAGATTATTCTTATTCCTAGTATTGATACTGTGTACTGAGCTATTGTTTGGAAATAGAGACGTATTACTTGCAACAAAAGTCATTAAGGAATAAATATACTGAGAAGCAGTGGTTAGAATACAATGTTCCTTGAACAGGTTTCTACAAGATGTTCTCGAATTTACACCTCAAATGATTCTTATCACACGCTTTTTCACCCTAAAAACTTGTGCTCGGTTTGATGAGTTGCCCCAGAATATGATCCCATATGACATAACAGAATGAAAGTAAGCAAAGTATGCACTTTATTATATATATATCTGTCTCCTACATCTGACATCATTCTCACGGCAAATACAGACTTGGTTAGGCGCTTAAGCAATTCTGTGGTATGCCCTTCCCAACTGAATTTATCATCAAATTGTAATCCCAGAAATTTAACACTGTCAACCTCTTCGATCTTCATGTCTTTATACGTTCTTCTCATGCTGGAAGGAAATCTCTTACATGTTCTGAACTGCATATAGTGGGTCTTCTCAAAGTTTAATGACAAAGAAATAGCTTTAAACCACTTATTAATGTCAGTGAAAATTTAATTAGCAGCTATTTCTAAATCTGTGTTTGACTTACTACTTATTGCAGTGTTTGTATCATCTGCAAACAAAACAAACTTTAACATCTGGCAATGTAGCAGATCAGAGGTCATTAATATACACTAGGAAAGGCAATGGACCCAAAATGGAACCTTGAGGAACACCACATGTAAGTAATTCCCAGTGAGATGAAGACTGACTGCTTACTACACAGGTATTTTGCAACGACACCCTTTGTTTCATGTTAGATAGATAAGACATTGCCGGTGACACCATAATACTCTAATTTACTTAGGAGAATGCTGTGGTTCACACAGTCAGAGGCTTTTGACGGGTCACAGAAAATGCCAGTAACCTGTAATTTATTATCTAATGAATTAAGTACATTCTCACGGTAAGTGCAAATAGCTTTCTCTATATCAGAGCCCTTCAGAAATCCAAACTGTGACTTGGATAATATATTATTTGCAGTCATATGCTTAAGGAGACACTTGAACACATCCTTTTCAAAGATTTTTGAGAATGCCAGCAAAAGTGAAATTGGTTGTTCTCGAATTTACACCACAAATGATTCTTATCACACGCTTTTTCACCCTAAAAACTTTGTGGTATCTCTCTATCCCTCGTCTTGTAAAGAGGCTTACCTTCAGCATATTTTAGCCAGTCTGGAAATGCTCCACTGATAAGAGATTGATTACACAAATAATGTAAGATAGAACTTAACTCTCATGAGCACTCTTTGATTAACTTTGTTGATGTGTTATTCACCGAACCTGATAACCCCAAGCTGTCAGTAACAGAAATGTAGTAGTTGTGTAAGAGGTTTGCAACTCTAACTGTACTTGTTACCAAAGTTTCATTTATTTTTTAGAGTCATCTGTTCCTCTTCCTTTTTGGCCCCACCTGTCTCTCTCTTCATAATATCCCATACAGTTTTTATTTTGTTACCTGATGGGATTATCTTTTTCTCATAATAAAGCTGCTTCGATTTCTGGATTACTTGCTTCAACATTTTGCAGTATTCTTTGTAATGCATTACAATTCTAACCTCAGAGCTGTTCCTAGATAGTAGAGTGTCTTCTTTTTGTCCCACGTGATATCTTTATTCCTTGTGTAATCCACAGTTTATTTTTTGGCTCGTGTGTGAGTTGAATTACCTTAAGGGAAAAACAATTCTCAAAAGTGGAGGCAACTTTATTAATGAATGCTTTGTATTTTCAATTTGAGTCAGATGTATTGTAAACAACTATCCAGTCCATGTCTTTGAGCAGTTTCCTGAATTTCTCAATTTTTTACATATTTATTACCCTCCCGTACTCAGATTTAGTAGATTTTTTTATCCTGACAAGTTTCAACATTTATCACAAGATGTTGCATGTCATGAGCAGATAGCCCATTTACTATTGATTTTGTGATCTGACTTTTTTCCCTAGATTTGTCTACAAAGATATTATCAGTAGCAGTCTCAGAGCATTTACATATCCTAGGAGCAAAGTTCACAGTAGGAACTAAATTGAATGATAGTGTTACTGACTGCAATAATTGTTCACTGACGGGGCTTTTCAATAAATCCACATTAAAATCTCCAGCAACCACTATGTCCCCCCCCCCCCCCCCCCTCTCTCTCTCTCTCTCTCTCTCTCTCTCTCTCTCTCTCTCTCTCTCTCTCTCTCTCTCTCTCTCTCTCTCTCTCTCTTCTACGAGGTGGGACAGCAGAGGTTCCAGATCTTTTATGAAGAGGTTAAAATCTGTGTATTCCTACTATTATAAAGGACTTATTATGAAATACTACTTATGTTACACAAGCTTCTAAGTGCTGCTCTGAGCAAAATTTATTAATATCAGTATTCTTGAAATCATAACAGTTTCTGACAAATATGGCAACTCCTCCTCTCTCCATATTTCCTGTGCAGAAATAAGAAGCTAACTTGAATCCTGTAACATTTAACATATCTATACCAGTGGTCATATGATGTTCAGACTGTATCAACTGGTTTGCTCAACTCTTAATTCTTCAACACAAATAAGCAACTCATTAAGCTTACCCCTTAGTTCCCCGATATTGTGATAGTTGATTTTGTGCACTGGCTGAATTACGACTGGATGAACCTAATATTCCTGCCAATTTTTGAGTATCTTTAGTTTCAATCGGAGGCTGTCTGCGTGAATTGTGTAGATTAAAATTTGCTTTCTGGCTGCCTGTTTTATCAAGGTGAATGTCATTTTCGGCTTGTCTCTCAACAACTTTCGTTTCTGCCCTTCCTACCCTAAAAATATTGCTGATCAGTCACTTGTAACTACTGGTATTTTACCGCTTGTGACAGTGCCCCCCCTCCCTAAGTTATTTGCTATTAGCCCAGACAGCTTACCCTTCCCTTCCCTTTCCTGTTGAGGTGAAGGCCATGCCTAGTATAGTCCCACCTGCTGATAGACCCAACAGGAACTGCACCGATATGAGACCCCATACCCGATCCATGCAGCCACTCCACCTCTAAATTAACTCTCCTAACAGAAGAGTTTAAAAGAGGCCGGTCATGGAAACTCAACAGAGACAGTCCCAACAACATTATATCTAGTTGCTGAAGCTATCTTCACCAGGTCACTCTCAATTGAATAATTTTGGTTCTATCTATGCGGTTGCCCACTCCACCCACTATTACCACGGTGTCTTCCTTTGTGAAGTCTTAACAAAGTGAACCTACATCCTCTTATAACCTGACCGAGACTTGCACTTGCAGTAAATAGGCTCTCTCTCACACTTACCTTTAAAATATCATGTGTTCAAGGCAGCAGAAGATAGAGTGGTTCCGGAATTTACATGTAAGTTCTCGAAATACTACGTATCCTCCTCCTCAGATCGAACACGCGGTATTTTATACATAACCATTATGTACATTGATATCGTACCTAGTATCCACATTTCAAAAGTAATCATTTATTGTATAAATTTATATACATGTTCTAGTCCCCCCCACCCTGCATAAATCCTTGTACTCTATGGAGCAGGCTTAAGATTGTTCTCTTTCCACTAATTCTTTACTCTACTTTGTTTTTAGAACATAAGCTTCTATTTATAGTTTCATTCCACATTACTCTTACTTATAAATGGTGAGGACTTTCACTTCACTTCACTTCCAATCACAAATTCCAGGTGTCATGGACATTTAAATATTACATCCTGTAGTCTTAAGTTTTTGTACTATTTTTCCTCAGCACCGACTAGTATCATTATTCATAGTAGTTTGTATTCTGGAGGAACTTTGGGCAAATGAAAGTGATCTTTCCGATACTCATAAAACATAATTCTAGTGGTATATAGAATTCAAACTTACCAGAATAATCCCTATAAAATGTGCAACTTGTGTCACAATACTGTCCATTTCCCCTTTTGGATCAGTACCTATACCTAACATATGGGTTGACCCTATGAGTGCACTCCCTGCTTCAGTTTCAGTAGGTACGCCCCACTTGATGCCTATGGTACAGGTCAATCTCCTTCTTAGTGCCCCTGTCCGAACAGTACAGGTCAGCCTTTCTTAGATCTGCCTTTTATATTCAGTAAATGCTGGGTGCATTCCCCTATCCTTTACGAGTAGGCCTCATGGTTCATTTCCCTACTATACATCTTTATGCACACTATAATGGAATGTTTTCTGGGAAAGTTACAACTCTATTTTACACCTCAACACCACTTCTTGATACTTCATTTAGTCTCCATCATAGTGCTCCCTTTCTTTTCAACTTATACATACTTTGTATATACTATGTCTCTATACACCATTTAATATATAATATGTTTACTTGGGTTATAAGTCTCCCACTAGCCTACAAATCCTCAGAACATTTGTTAGACTGACATTCCTTAATAATTACCCCCACTGATTTCTCTCTGACTTAGGAGGGTCTTCTTTTTTTATTCCCCCCCCCCCCCCCCCCCCCATGCCTCCGTCTTATGCCTACTCGGAAATGGTTACAGTTCTTATACATATATGATACTGAATCGTTATAGTTCATTATATGTGAATCCTTTCTCCTACAACACTTGACTGTTGTCCCCCTTAAAGATAGACAAGTTTTGTTCTTTGTAATTTTTTCCTTTGACGCTTATTTACTGAGATATTTGGCCAGGTCACAATCAATGGACCACCCTGTATAAAGTTGTTTGTGTAATAGAATTTTTTGTGTGTATGTGTAAGTATGTGTGTGCAGCCTGATTCTTCAGCCTACATATACAGGGTGGTCCATTTATCGTGACTGGGCCAAATATCTCACTAAATAAGAATCAAACGAAAAAACTACAAAGAACGAAACCCATCTAGCTTGAAGGGGGAAACCAGATGTCACTATGGTTGGCCCACTAAATGGCGCTCCCATAGGTTAAATGCATATCAACTGCGCCTTTTTAAATAGGGACCCCCATTTCTTATTTCATATTCGTGTAGTACATAAAGAAATATAAATGTTTTAGTTGGACCACATTTTCACTTTCTGATAGATGATGCTGTAATAGTCACAAACGTATAAGTACGTGGTATCACGTAACATTCTACCAGTGCGGACGGTATTTGTTTAGTGATACATTACCCGTGATAAAATGTACTGTTTATCAATTGCGGAAATGGTTAATATCGTGTTGATGTATGGCTATTGTGATCAAAATGCCCAATGGGCATATGTAATGTATGCTGCTCAGTATCCTGGACGATATCATCCAAGTGTCCGGACTGTTTGCCAGATAGTCACGTTATTTAAGGAAACAGGAAGTGTTCAGCCACATGTGAAATGTCAACGACGACCTGCAACAAACAATGATGCCGAAGTAGGTGTTTTAGCTGCTGTCTCGACTAATCCGCACATCAGTAGCAGACAAATTGTGCTAGAATCGGGAATCTCAGAAATGTCGGTGTTGAGAATGCTACATCAACATCGATTGCACCCGTACCATATTTCTATGCACCAGGAATTGCATGCCGACTACTTTGAACGTCGTGTACAGTTCTGCCACTGGGCACAAGAGAAATTACAGGACGATGACAGATTTTTGGACGCATTCTATTTAGTGATGAAGCGTCATTCACCAGCAGCGGTAACATAAACCAGCATAATATGCACTATCGGGCTACGGAAAATCCATGATGGCTGCAACAAGTGGAACATCAGCGACCTTTGCGGGTTAATGTATGGTGCAGCATTGTGGGAGGAAGGATAATTGGCCCCCATTTTATCGATGTCAATCTAAATGGTGCAATGCATGCTGATTTTCTACGTAATGTTCTACCGATGTTACTACAAGATGTTTCACTGCATGACAGAATGGCGACGTACTTCCAACATGATGGATGTCTGGCACATAGCTCGCATGCAGTTGAAGCGGTATCGAGTAGCATATTTCATTACAGGTGGACTGGTCGTCGAAGCACCATACCCTGGCCCGCACGTTCACCGGATCTGACGTCCCCAGATTTCTTTCTGTGGGGAAAGTTGAAGGATATTTGCTATCGTGATCCACCGACAACGCCTGACAACATGTCTCAGCGCATTGTCAATGCATGTGCGAACATTACGGAAGGTGAACTACTCACTGTTGTGAGTTATGTCATTACACGTATTGCCAAATGCATTGAGGTTGACGGACATCAGTTTGAGCATTTGTTGCATTAATGTGATATTTACAGGTAATCACGCTGTAACAGCATGAGTTTTCAGAAATGATAATTTCACAAAGGTACATGTATCACATTGGAACAACCGAAATAAAATGTTCAAACGAACCTATGTTTTGTATTTTAATTTAAAAACCTACCGGTTACCAACTGTTCATCTAAAATTGTGAGCCATATGTTTGTGACTATTACAGGGCCGTCTATCACAAAGCGAAAAAAGTGGTCCAACTAAAACATTCATATATCTTTACACACTACACGAATGTGTAATAAAAAATGGGGATTCCTATTTTTTTAAAAAAACGCAGTTGATATCCTTTTGACCTATGGCAGTGTCTTGTAGCGAGCCAACCATAGCACCATCTGGTTTCCCCCTTAAAGCTAGACAAGGTTTGTTGTTTGTAGTTTTTTCCTTTGACGATTCCGTGAGATATTTGGCCAGGTCACAATCAATGGACCACCCTGTATAAAACAAGTTGTAGGTTATTGGAAACCACAGAAAATAAGGAGGACTTCAGGGATAGAAGTATATGAATATGGAAAGCGGGAAAGATAAACCAGTTCTCAGATGAGAAGTAAGAAAGGGAAAAGTAGAAACGGATGCTAAGATTGAAGAAGATATCCCCAAAGACAGGAAACCCCCCCCCCCTTCCTTGCAATTCCTACTTCGCTGGTACTTGAGTGAGAAGCCAGAGGAGGTATGGTGCTAAACGTCTCCTACAGAACGGACATTCTCAACTTCACCTTAGAAGATCCCAGAAAAAAATAATAATCTTGGCAAACCCTACGGAACGGCAAATGGTGAAGAATCAGCCACACTTGTTTGCGAGAGTTGTTTGGAACGTTTGGTGTGTTCCGTGTTAGCCATGCATGTACTTAAACTACCCACCCCTTCCAAAAACTGATATAAAGCCTCCCCTAACATCACATCTCATAAAGGTAAAATTATGTATCGTGTTATCACAAAATCCCATTTTCTATTAATCTAACATTATTTGCAGTTTATTAATCTGCACCCAGATTTGCATCTAGACCAACTGGATGAGAGATTACTGTATTTTCAAAGAATAGCTTAGGCAAAAATAAGACCTAACTATATGCTGATGGTGGAAGAGACTGGCTGGCTAGGCATTATAATCGAAGCCACCGCTGACTAGAGCGGAGCGTGAAGACGACTTAAATATGTATCGGGCACGATCCTCTTAACAACCGAGGACACCATCTTCCAAATACTTAGCGGGCCCACTCCTTCAGAGACCACGGCGGCTGCTGTCGGCCTTACAATAGAGATCGCTGATGACAAGAGCGGAGCGTGAATGTGACTTAAATACTTAACGGGCTCGATCCTCTAACAACTTCAAGATGGCGTCGGGTACGCAAAGTGTTCTATAGAAAAGCCAGTTATATACAATTTAAGTCGTCAAAATAGTGTTTACATTGGTATTCGTTTGTGCTCTTCCACACATTTATGGATCCATAAATCGTGCATTAAGAACATACAAGTGATAAACCCGCATTGTGAATGTGACTTTGTTCAGTGCAATGAACGAGATAGTGAAATCAAGAAGTACAAGCCGGTACTGAAGAATTCGTCTCAGATACGCTTAAAAAAGAACTCTTAATGGCAAAAAACTATATTAAAGCTATTGAATCATTAATGAATACACTCAGTGTCGATATAAATTCTTCGTGTATGAAAAAGGAACAACATGCTATTTACAATATCTGTACGGAAACGGTTTGCGCTAGACAAAGTGCTTCAATATATGCTACAAATACGAGAAATACATTTCAACTCCTTGCGCACGAGAAACATGCACAAAAGAAGACTGGAATCGCAAAGAAGTCAGGTATTTGAACTGGTATAGACATACCACCGAAAGTCTGAAATCGGAAGCAAACAAATAGTATGTAGAGCAACTCTAAAGGCGTTACAAGTGTAGTAAATCGCTTAAAATTCGATTTAGGACCAGAAAGACAAAACAAGTCACTGAGAGAAGAGGCAACAAAACCAAAAATTTGTTTTTTCTCTGATAGCAATGGGCGAGATTTGGCCACTTTTCTTATGAATAAGCAATCGGAATTTTTAGTTACAGGAACTGTAAAACCCGGGGCTCCCCTCCAGGAAATAGTTAAAGACTGCAACCCACACCCAAATGACGTCTGTGTAGTTATTGCTGGAGCTAATGTTTTATGTAATAATGAGTCAAAAAATGCAGTGAGAGCATTACACGAAACGTTGGAAAGAATTTTGCAAATTAAGACGATCACCGCTAGCATTCCATACAGACATGACTTAGTAAAACGATCATGTGTAAATACTGATATAAGTTTGACAAACAAAGTTTCAAAAAATCTGTAAAGCATTCAAACATGCCAAGTTCTTAGACATTGACTCCGAAGAAATAAGCTACTTTACTCGCCATGGAAGGCACAGAAACCGCCTAGGAAAATGTACTTGCTGCATTATTAACAGAAACGTCCAAATGATATGAAAGCCCCGCGCCACCAATCTCACTGAAAGCACATGTACGTATTGAAACTGGACTATTGGAAGGAAAAGAAACAGCTGCATCAAAAAATTCTCTTGCAATTAATGAAGAAGTAGATAGGAAAACTTCACCTACAAAAACACAAGAAACTGGCGGTGAATTATTAGACACTCAAAATTTGTATGCCGTTACTCAAACAACAGCTCAACAAGAAAAGTTTATGATATCACAACATACTCCCACCACATCATATTCATCATTGGAGAGTCACGTTTCTTGTGGGAGTGCAGCTTCAAGCAGCAAGATCACAATATCTGCGAGAAGATCGTCAAGAAAAATAGAAAAAAGTGTCAGCTAATGAGGAAGATTTTTTATGGTCAAGTCACCTCTTTTGCAAGAGGATACAACAGACATAAATATTGTTCAAATAGAAGAATGAGACAACCTTAACATATACTGTCACAATGTACAAGGATTGAGAAATAAATTAAGTGAACTTGAAATTCTTACGAGTGATACTAATGTTTTGTCAGCCATGCACTTACTGTGTATTAGTGAACAGTGGCTAAAAGAGTCAGATTTACCCCATCAGTATGTTCAAAACTTTAGATTAGTTCAACACTGTTCTAGGAAGAATTACAAAGGTGGTGGAACTTGGATCTACATAAGAAATAGCATTACCTGTGAACCTTTCCATCCCTGTGAAGTGTATTCCTCAAACAAAAGCATTGAAATAGCTGGGGTAGTATGTGCCGACCTAAATATGTATAAATGTGTGTATACATATCACCTAGTGGTAACTTTTCTGTCTTCCTCAGAAACTTTTCACCACTGCTAGAAAAAGCATAACACAGAAACTCGAAAAATATGTGATAATCTCAACATTGATTTCCTTGAAGAATCTTCTTAAAAGTCGCAATTAGTAAATTTAATGGTGTCATTCAACTTAAATATGAATGTTACATGTCCAACGAGATTAAATGGCTGTCCTGATCACGTTGCTACTAACACTGATTCCACTGTAAGAAGTATAGATGTTGTTTTTGCAGATCACAGTGCACTAACAATACATTTTAGTGCACCACTCAATGTACTCCCAACAGGAAAAAGTTATTCAGTGTAGAAGTTACAGGAACAGTAACATAAATAACTTTGTACTTAGCTTAAATAAAGAAGACTGGTAAACTGTATTTGCTTCTTCGACTACAAATGAAAAATATAACAATTTTCTGCAAATTTTTGAATACTACTGTAATTGCCTTTCCCAGAGAAAAAGATTATTATTAACAAAAAAAGAATGCTTGGGTCACAAAAGGCATTAAAACTTCATCAGAAAAGATGATACTGCTGTATAGATTTAGCAAACTGGACAGCAGAAAATCCAAAGAATTCAAGGAGTACTATAAAAATTACAAAACCACATACAGGAGAGTTATCAAATGGGCTAAAAAAGCTCATAATGATGAAACAATTAGGTGCTTTTCCAACAAATGTAAGACCGTCTGGGGTATAGTAAATGAACAGACTGGTAGAAATTTAAGGATACAGGATAAAATCACACTAAATATAGAAGGACAAAAGACTAAAAATATACATAAAATTGCTAATAAATTCAACAGCTATTTTTCAGAAATTTCCAGAAATCTCCTAACCAACTCTTCAAATACTGTACACTCTCCTCCCAAAAACCTCCTGACTAACTCTCCAAACACTGTACACTTTCTTCTCAAAAACAATATGCCTCTGAACTCCTTTTTCCTATCTCCTACAACACCAACTGAAATTAAAGATATTATTAAAAAAAGAGTTAAAGATTTATTTTGGAGGGCATGATATGGTACCCTGCTTCTTACTTCTCAAGTGTTAAAATTACATCACTGGAGCCCTGTCATATATCATAAATACCTCATTTCTGGAGGGAACATTTCCAAACCAGCTAAAACTTGCTAAAATTGTACCTCACTACAAGAAGGGAGAGAAAACGGACATAGCAAACTATAGACCAATTGCCCATGAAGGATGTTTTTCATTGCAGTAGGTGCTGCAGAATTTCCCAATTTCTTTCACAGCCCTTTCACACAGGATAGAAGACGGATTAAAGTTGGAGATTAATACTTGACGAATATCTTCCCAAGCTATAAATTCTTTACAATCGTTTCCAACAAACTTAGGTCCGTTATTGTTCAGAAACCTTTTTGGTTTTCCTACCACTAGAAAATATTGTTACAGACAGGGAATCGCGGTTGGTGCATTTGCTTTCTTAATAGGATACAATTTAACATACAGTAGAACGCCTCTAATCCGACCTTGGATGGTCCGTCACTTCGGTTAGTCCGACCATGCTCAGGCTCGCGAGCCTGTGCCGAGTTGTCACTGACTGGACGCCTGTCGGGCCATTGCTGCAGTGTCTATCGCTTTGTTATACTGTACGTTATTATGCAGTTTTATCCTTTGTTGGGATTAAAAAACGTCGTTGTTTGCTTTATTCCGTGTTCTCTACAGTAGTTATTACTGTAGATTCGTAGTGTGTACAGTTGTCTGTTTTTCAACATCTCTGGATTCAAACGTAAACACGTAACTCTTTCATTAAATGAAAAATTAGCAGTGCTACAAAGACTGGACTAAGGTGAATCGCTCCAAAAAATTGCAAAGGAACTGAATGTAGGTGTTATGACAATTAAGGATTGGAGGAAGAATCGGAAAGACATTGAATTCTATACAGTAACGATGGTGGAAACACTCTGAAGAATCGCAAAACATTAAAAAAAACCTAAACTTGAACTGCTTGATAATACATTGTGGATGTGGTCTTGTCAAGAAACAAGGAAAGGAACTCCAATATCCGTGCCAATTCTCAAAGAAAAAGAGATAGTTTTGCACAAAAAACTGGAAGCCGAAAGTAAATTTGCTGCCAGTGAAGGCTCGACTGATCGTTGGAAAACTCGTTATGGTGTCCGATTTGTTTCTATTTCCAGTGAAAAACTATCTGCCGATGCCGGAGCTACTAAGGAGTTTTCTGTTAAGTTTCAAGAAATTGTAGAAGAAAATGAACTGTTACCCTGCCAAGTGTATAACATCGACGAGACAGGGCTGAACTTTATAATGTTGCCAACAAAAACCGCTCGCAGCTTCAAATGAATCCGTGGTAGGAACGAAACTTATAAAAGATAGAATAACAGTCATTCCTTCTAGTAACGCAGATGATACCCACAAGTTCCCCTTGTTCGTCATTGGCAAATCTGAGAAGCCAAGGGCATTAAAAATTGTAAACTTATCTTCCTTGACGGTTTATTACCGCAATCAAAAATCTGCTTGGATGGGCTGCAACCTTTTTAAATCCTATTTTTCTGGCGAGTTTGTGCCATCGGTCGAAAAAGACTTGAAGCAAAAAAATGTGCCTGTTCATGCTCTACTGCTGTTGGATAACGCACCATCACATTCATCTGAGGAATATTTGGTGAAAGGAGGCATAAAAGCTCCATTTCTGCCTCCTAATGTGACCTCACTCATCCGACAAATGGATCAGGGCGTTATCGAATGGTTAAAAAGGCGATATCGCAGAAAATATATCAGCTCAACCTTGGAAAAATCTGAAGGAGATCATAACGTATTTGAGGCAATGAAATTCCTGAACATCAAAGATGCTATCTACACAATCGCTGCAGCATGGGATGAACTGAAACCTGACACACTGCGGAAATCGTGGCATAAGCTTTGGCCACAATTTATGACTAAAAATGAGCATACCGAAGATGAGCAAAACAACGACGCACAGGAAATCGTTAAAGATTTATAAACTTTGGAGCTGAACGTCCCTGCCAATGAAGTTGAAAAGTGGATCAACGAATGTGACAAAGACTGAGACACTTTTGAAGAGCTCAGTGACGACCAGATTGTTGCCGCTGTTAGCCAGGAAACTGTGAACGAGGTCTCGGACGGCGAAGATGAACCTCACACCCGGATTTCACACAACGATGCAAAAAACGCTTTTGACGTCGCCCTTCAATACATCGAGCAGAATCCAACTTCAACTTCTGTGGATAAAAAAATGGAGGGATACTGCAGCTAAATCTAGAATAAGATCTGCTAAACAGAAATGTATCACTGACGTTTTTTCCAAGTAATTTGTTTTCGTTTTTACTGTAAAAACAATGCATACAGTATAATCATTTCTTAGAGGTAAACTACTGTGTGTGTAAAAACAATGCATACAGTAAATAATTTCTTAGTTTACACATACAGTAGTTTATCTCTTTGTAAAAAAAATTCTTTTTTATACACAGTGCTACAAACATTTTTGAGTTTACAGTATTTATCGCTTTACGTTATTAAGTACAGAACAGTACCGTAATTTGTTTGTAGTTTTTCCTTTTAAAACCAATGCATACTATAGTGTGTGTAGACATTTTTTAATTAATATATTGTTTAACACTGTGTAAAAAACATTACTGTGGACATCTTTTATTTCTTAAATCGTTTTATTTTTTGTACTAAATGTCTTTTAATATTTTTTGCAATAAATATAAGATTTTTTGGGTAATCCGATTTTTTTTTTCCATTTCGACTATGTTCACAGTCCCATTGTACTTCGACCAACAATCTATGAGGACAAAAATGTACAACACTCCTCTCTTTTATTTCATGATTGATGCAAAGAAATCTGGTGCCGTAAGCTCGTGTAAGGCCTTAGTAATGATTGCATACATTTTCTACTTAACATGAGTGTTAATCTCTTTTACCTCCTGACAGATTTCAAAAGTCCTAATTAAAGATGCTACCTTTTGTCAGACCTTCCACAAGCCTTATCACAGTATCACCACTTATACCAAGACCAGTATCATTATGTACAGTTCCTTTCCCTCAGTATATTTCAAAATCGTACACAATTCCACTAGAACCAGCACGGGCAAAAACTTTTATAATCCACTTGTGTGGCTTGCTTTTTACATACTGTTTCAGCCACGAATGACCTTTGAAAGGAATGATTAATTCATCCACTGAATGATATTCTTAAGGAAAAACCTTCTTTGTTTTTTTCTACAAATGGCCTCACCTTGAACAACTTGTCATAATCAGGGTCCTCTGTTTGTTTCATTTTAGTGTTGTCATTCACATATTAATAATTTCTTAGCTTATCAAACCTATTTCTAGGCATTGAGTCAGCTATTGGAGAAAATCTTGTATCCTCTGCCCCATACATTCTGTAACGAGGCATTTTCACAACACCTGCTAGGATATTTATCCCTATATACTTTTCTATTTCATGAACATTTGTATCTAAAGATGCACCTGTTTTCTGTGTGCAGTATAGATTAGATTGCTTGACTAGGTTATGGATAATGTCATCACTACACATTCTTCTGAAATACTGCAAAGGTGTCAGTTCCTCTCCTGGAGAGTCAGAAAAGACTGCATTACATAATGTGTCCACTTCTTCAATGTTCTTCATTCTCCACCAAAGATCCTGGTGTGTATCACACTGAAATTTCTGAGCTGAATGATTTGGTGCAAGGTTTAGCTCAGCAAGTAATCTTGAACCTAGGGGAACATCATCTTCATCATTGGCTTGAGGGTCCAGAATTTCAACCACATCAAAGTCCATTCCCTGAACAAAGTGTATATCCAGTGTAGTAGGGTCCTGCTGCCGAGCATTTTCAATCTCTTCCTCCACATCAGACGTATCAAGGTCCAAATCAGATAAATTACCTTCGAGAAGTAGCAATATTTCTTCTTCTGATGATGATTCATGATTGCGAGTCATCTGGTACACACACCAGGAATTTTTTACTAAAGCAGCAAAAAACTGGTAAATTATATCAATAAAAATTTTTAACATATTAATATTGGTTAGTATAATAAAGCTTCAAAAGAAACTTGAAAATATTAGAGTTACACATTTTGGTAAACTTTAGTCGAAGTTATTGCATGTACTACATTTGGTAACATAACAAATGCCCAATGATGCCAAAAGGAATCACTCATATTTGTGACTTCCAAGCAGAAAATTACTGTAACTAGCATTATTTTCAAAGTGTTTACTAGTTAATTTACACTTTCAACAATAATTTATTAGTGCAACTTTTATATTAGTTTGCTTTCTTTACCTTGATATAATATTTTGAAGGTCCAGCTGGGTGCACTGTACTGTAGACACCATGCAACAATACTTTTGTCAAGGCATTGTAGCCTGGTGCTCCCTGTTATAGCGAATGCTCGGTAGCCAATCTAAGAACAATGAACTTTAGAAAGCCCTACACACTTGTTAGAATCTTTCGACAAACAGTTCGGCCTTGGGGAAAAGTTAAATATGATGATGTCATATGGCATCACTGGGCTGGAAAGGGTTAATAACCATAGTGCGCCCTCGGAAGAAAAAGGCAAGCAAGAACGTATTTTTCTCAGTGAGGATGAAGAAATGCAAGGTGGAGGGGGAGGGGGACATCTTTGGCAGGCCTAATATTGAGAGTGTCTCTGCGAAAGGAAATAAACTCCTGGAAAATTGAAATAAGAACACCATGAATTCATTGTCCCAGGAAGTGGAAACTTTATTGACACATTCCTGGGGTCAGATACATCACATGATCACACTGACAGAACCACAGGCAAATAGACACAGGCTACAGAGCATGCACAATGTCGGCACTAGTACAGTGCATATCCACCTTTCGCAGCAATGCAGGCTGCTATTATCCCATGGAGACGATCGTAGAGATGCTGGATGTAGTCCTGTGGAACGGCTTGCCATGCCATTTCCACCTGGCGCCTCAGTTAGACCAGCGTTCGTGCTGGACGTGCAGACCGCGTGAGACGACGCTTCATCCAGTCCCAAACATGCTCAATGGGGGACAGATCCGGAGATCTTGCTGGCCAGGGTAGTTGACTTACACCTTCTAGAGCACGTTGGGTGGCACGGGATACATGCGGACGTGCATTGTCCTGTTAGAACAGCAAGTTCCCTTGCCGGTCTAGGAATGGTAGAAAGATGGGTTCGATGACGGTTTGGATGTACCGTGCACTATTCAATGTTTCCCTCGACGATCACCAGAGGTGTACGGCCAGTGTAGGAGATCGCTCCCCACACCATGATGCCGGGTGTTGGCCCTGTGTGCCTCGGTCGTATGCAGTCCTGATTGTGGCGCTCACCTGCACGGCGCCAAACACGCATACGACCATCATTGGCACCAAGGCAGAAGCGACTCTCATCGCTGAAGACGACACGTCTCCATTCGTCCCTCTATTCACGCCTGTCGCGACACCACTGGAGGCGGGCTGGACGATGTTGGGACGTGAGCGGAAGATGGCCTAACGGTGTGTGGGACCGTAGCCCAGTTTCATGGAGACGGTTGCGAATGGTCCTCGCCGATACTCCAGGAGCAACAGTGTCCCTAATTTGCTGGGAAGTGGCGGTGCGGTCCCCTACGGCACTGCGTAGGATCCTACGGTCTTGGCGTGCATCCATGCGTCTCTGCGGTCCTGTCCCAGGTCGACGGGCACGTGCACCTTCCGCCGACCACTGGCGACAACATCGATGTACTGTGGAGACCTCACGCCCCACGTGTTGAGCAATTCGGCGGTACGTCCACCCGGCCTCCAGCATGCCCACTATACGCCTTCGCTCAAAGTCCGTCAACTGCACATACGGTTCACGTCCATGCTGTCGCGGCATGCTATCAGTGTTAAAGACTGCGATGGAGCTCCGTATGCCACGGCAAACTGGCTGACACTGACGGCGGCGGTGCACAAATGCTGCGCAGCTAGCGCCATTCGACGGCCAACACCGCGGTTCCTGGTGTGTCCGCTGTGCCGTGCGTGTGATCATTGCTTGTACAGCCCTCTCGCAGTGTCCGGAGCAAGAATGGTGGGTCTGACACACCGGTGTCAATGTGTTCTTTTTTCCGTTTCCAGGAGTGTATATACAAAGTAGGCGATATTGATCTAGTTGATCTGAAAGACAACAATGGAAACTGTAAATTTATTCTTGGGAAATTATTGGTGTCAGTGAAGAAGTAGAGGACCTCACAATCAGTTTCATGAGGAAAGGGGTCACTCACAAAGAAACTTCTGTGAAGCAAACTTATATTGTAGCAAAAGTAAGAGGTTGAGATATCAGATGAGGTCTACATGTATTGATGTTACACATATCAATTAATATAGTTACATATTTACAGTAATGAAACAGCATTATGGGTTTGTGATAGGCTATGTCTTGTTAAGGGGACTTGTTTGTGAAAAGCTACAAACCGATTTTTTAAATTTTTGTCTTATAAAAATTCTCTGTAGGTTTCTGAATGAGAAAAAGTTACTTCCAGGAAAATGGACCGCATGTAGCGGTTCCACCTGCTTTTTATTTCTTCGTTTGTTGTCCTTGGTGTCTTGTTACTGGCTGAAATATGGGGTTTGTAATTCCGACAACGACTACTTTAAATGATGTAGCCAACAGGTGCACAATTACGTTTTAAAGTACTTTAATTTCACTGTTCACAAACCCGTTATAATACACAGTTACATATGTTTGGCCAGTGCAATATTGTTTAAACTTTCCATAAACCACATTAATAGTTTGCAGGCGAAACTCCACAAAGTCCTACTATAGTTTCTTTCTGAACATCTACAATCAGTAAAACCTAACCACAAAATTCACGCTTCTCAAAGAATAAGCAAGCACATATTGAGCACATACTGTCATTGTTGCAACACACAGCCGAATTGTTTAACTTATTACACTGTTAAGTAGAAGCATTGTTGTTCAAACCAGCACAGGCAATTCAACTGAGGACTGACTGTCTAGTGACCAAAAATTGAGCCCTTACATATCATCACAATGATAGTTACTGAAACTACACATTGTTTAAAGTAAAATTTACAGAAATTACTATTAAAACTTAACTCATTAAATTAACTGAATACATCGAAACATTGGTTCTTTTTAGCAGTTTCATCTGCTGCAAGAGTTAGGCCAAATTATTTGTTTAAATCATGAAATTAACCAACAAAATAATGCAAACAATACTCTTGACAAAACTGTTAATTACTTTGGATTTAATTCCTGACTGGTTTTGCTAACATGTTTTCGAAGAGAGCTAAATAGGTACTTTAAGATTAACAGTATGTCATCTTCCAAATATTTACAATTATCACAGAATTTATATTTGATTATATGACAACAATAGAATTTAAGTTAAGAAACAATTACTGATTTCGTCATATAATGAAAGGTACTAACTAGGAATAGTTGGAATTAATTAGAAAATCAATTACATAACCAAGGTAATCACAAAATTAAATTTGGTGTTATATTTTTAAAACTGAGGGCCAGTCGTTCTCTGTTATGTAAATGCAGATTATTTTCACATAAGCTAATGTTAAATAGTTGAAAGTAACAAAACTAATTTTAAGGAAGCAGATGGCAAAACAAGAAGGAAATTAAAATTATTCCAGCTTGCTTCGTCACATGTAAAAAGTACCAAAATTAGAGTAATTTATAAGTGGGTGCATACACCTCAATGTCTCTATAGCATACAGTTAGCTCTGTTAAAAATATAATTTTGCTCTCATTTGTTTCGTTGTTATGACTTTTTAGTCACTTATGTGGGCTAACCTGCGAAAGCTTTACAATTGCTTATATTTTGTTTATAAAAAGAGTTTAGTCATTGTTTGCTGTTGTTTTGGAGCGAATATTTTGTTTGATGCGAAGTAATTGTGTGCATGAGTTTTTTATTCCACTTGAAAGCAATTTGGAAGAATTAAGAAGTTCAAAATTAAACAATGTAAATTTTATGGAAATCCGTTCACCAAACGGATTAACTCTGCTAATACTGAAATAAAACGTGATACAACACTTGAATCAGCTTCAACTACTCCAAGTGCTTCGAAGCTTGAACGGAAATATTTGGACAATGGGCTTGACAGTATTGATGCTGATAATATAGAGACGCAAACTACTGATTGAGGTTGTGTTAATGTTGATATTTCTGCTCTATGTGAACCAATAAATAAAGCTTTGCAGTGAAATGAATGTGGCAATAGTGGTGTGAAGGTAGTTAAGATACATGCTAGAAGGGGTTGTGCATCAAAATTAAGAACTGTATGTAATTTTTTGTGATTTAAGCGATTGTGGTTATACTTGTGGCATAACTAAACACAGAGTGCATAACAAAAATATTAAACTTGCTTATGCTATGAGGTGTACAGGCCAAAGATACAGAAGTACACTAAGTCTTTGTACTCTTATGTACATACCTCCCCCTACAAGGTATTACAGGTACAATAAAATTATTCTACAGACTTCAGAAGATGTAGCAAATGATAGATTGAAAACTGCTGTTCAGGAAAGTGTAGACATTAATGACAGCAATACCTGTCTGTCTGCAGCCCTGGATGCATCCTGGCAACGAAGAGGCCATAGTTCCCCAAACGATGTACTGATAGCCACCTCCTTGGACAATGGTAAAGGCACTGATGTAAAATGTATTATGAAGTACTGTCATGGTTGTACTAGTGGAACTGAAAATTATAAAGGTTTGATTAATTTTAGTGGTTATAGTGGATCTATAGAATCTTAAAGTGTGGTAAAGATATTACACAGGGCAGTGGAGAAATATGGTGTGATGTATATATCTTACCAAGGAGATGGAAGACTCAAAAGCGTATCAAAAAGTCTGTGAATCCAAACCTTATGCTGACACAAAAATTGAAAATATGGAATGTGTTGGACATGTCCAGAAAAGGTTACGTGCAAGATTGAGGAATTTGAAGCAAAAGAAATTAGCTGATGGTAAGTGCATTAGGGTATGTGGTCGGTTTACAGATGAAGAAACAGGCTGCAGTAATATTACGGACCAGCCATAAGACAAAATAAAAATCACCTTTAGGGAAAGAAAACGACAGTATGTGCTACCTTCATTCATAAATTCTCCTCAGGTGACAAGATTGCTATAATGGAAGTTATAAAACCTGTACATAGGGGTCTTAGTGACACAAGATTATTAGAGAAATGTTTACACGGTAAGACTCAAAATCCAAATGAAAGCTTCAACATCGTATAGGGAAATGGATACCAAAAACTGTTCTAGTAGGATTAAATACTTCGAAAATAGATGTGCTACATGCCGTTCTATGTTTCAACAATGGCGCAGTATGAAGGCTTAATGTTATGGAATTGATGGGAGGGCCTGGTGGATTAAATATGCATAGAGCTCTAATAGCCATTGACTGAAAGAGACTCTTTGATGCATAAAAATCAGTGTTGGAAGCCACCAAAGATGCAAGAATAAGAAGAACAAGTGTGAAAGAGAGAAGGTAGGAAGAACAACACAGGAAACAAGATGAATATGGACCTGGGACGCATTAGTGCCAAGCAAGTTTTAGCTTTAACTTGAATTTCCTGAAAGTTAAATTATTTTATGTACTGGTACACTTTGGCTAAAAACTACACTCCTGGAAATGGAAAAAAGAACACATTGACACCGGTGTGTCAGACCCACCATACTTGCTCCGGACACTGCAAGAGGGCTGTACAAGCAATGATCACATGCACGGCACAGCGGACACACCAGGAACCGCGGTGTTGGCCGTCGAATGGCGCTAGCTGCGCAGCATTTGTGCACCTCCACCGCCAGTGTCAGCCAGTTTGCCGTGGCATACGGAGCTCCATCGCAGTCTTTAACACTGCTAGCATGCCGCGACAGCATGGACGTGAACCGTATGTGCAGTTGACGAACTTTGAGCGAAGGCGTATAGTGGGCATGCGGGAGGCCGGGTGGACGTACTGCCGAATTGCTCAACACGTGGGGCGTGAGGTCTCCACAGTACATCGATGTTGTCGCCAGTGGACGGCGGAAGGTGCACGTGCCCGTCGACCTGGGACCGGACCGCAGCGACGCACGGATGAACGCCAAGACCGTAGGATCCTACACAGTGCCGTAGGGAAACGCACCGCCACTTCCCAGCAAATTAGGGACACTGTTGCTCCTGGGGTATCGGCGAGGACCATTCGCAACCGTCTCCATGAAGCTGGGCTACGGTCCCACACACCGTTAGGCCGTCTTCCGCTCACGCCCCAACATCGTCCAGCCCGCCTCCAGTGGTGTCGCGACAGGCGTGAATGGAGCGACGAATGGAGACGTGTCGTCTTCAGCGATGAGAGTCGCTTGTGCCTTGGTGCCAATGATGGTCGTATGCGTGTTTGTCGCCGTGCAGGTGAGCGCCACAATCAGGACTGCATACGACCGAGGCACACAGGGCCAACACCCGGCATCATGGTGTGGGGAGCGATCTCCTACACTGGCCGTACACCTCTGGTGATCGTCGAGGGGACACTGAATAGTGCAAGGTACATTCAAACCGTCATCGAACCCATCGTTTCGCCCATTCCTAGACCGGCAAGGGAACTTGCTGTTCCAACAGGACAATGCACGTCCGCATGTATCCCGTGCCACCCAACGTGCTCTAGAAGGTGTAAGTCAACTACCCTGGCCAGCAAGGTCTCCGGATCTGTCCCCCATTGAGCATGTTTGGGACTGGATGAAGCGTCGTCTCACGCGGTCTGCACGTCCAGCACGAACGCTGGTCTAACTGAGGCGCCAGGTGGAAATGGCATGGCAAGCCGTTCCACAGGACTACATCCAGCATCTCTACGATCGTCTCCATGGGATAATAGCAGCCTGCATTCCTGTGAAAGGTGGATATGCACTGTACTAGTGCCGACATTGTGCATGCTCTGTTGCCTGTGTCTATGCGCCTGTGGTTCTGTCAGTGTGATCACGTGATGCATCTGACCCCAGGAATGTGTCAATAAAGTTTCCCCTTCCTGGGACAATGAATTCACGGTGTTCTTATTTCAATTTCCAAGAGTGTATTAAAGATAGAGAGCTGAAATTTTGTATATTGCCTTAAAACACACTTAACCAAAAAGTAGACTAGTCTTGTGACATACCTTTGAAAGTACCTGAAGTCATTTCCAAAATTTTTAAATTTTTGTACCACCATATTTTCAATCATCTGCTTCAAGGACAAATAGTGTAAAGAACTTACAGGACAAAAATAAACCATCTATTTTGTTTATGTTTTGACTACTGTGTACCTATGATCTATGTAAATAATTAGAATGAGTTTTTGACTTGCAACAAAAACATACAATTTTTAAAAGAAGTTTGATAGCTAAAGCTATGGTTCATTCATTAAAATGTTCCCAACAGATGTCTTAAAAGATGGTATGCATTATATGGGCTTACAAAACCTACTCTTTGAGTTACACTGTTGAGAAAACTGGCAATTTTTTAAGAACCACTATTCACATGGACATTAAATAAAGGCAAGTTTACACTAGCCATCACAGCACCATCTCATCAATGTGTATTCACACCGTCTGTCACATAGCACAGAGCTTCAAGTCACGTGATCTCAACTCACGTGGCCGCCCTAATCTGTTATTTTGATAGCGATCTTCACAAGATGCTTTTCAACTGTTTTTACATGTGAAATGCAGCTTGCAGTTAGAGCTTATCATTAGAGAAGGAAGATAGAGTTGCAGAACAACACAAAAAGGATGTGGGTCCAAAATAATGTCAGTATGTGGAGAAAAGAGATCTCACATATTATACAAGGAGCTCATAGAAGAGAAATCTGTATGTTATACATATTTTAGGGAGTCTAAGCACCATTAAATAGCACCCAAAATTACTGTATAGAACACAGGGTTATTAGCGGCCATCACCCCTTGAAAAGTAGATTTGTGTGAGGTTAAGTTGTGCAGCTTTGTGCAATAGTCATGTCTCCCAAAATACCTTTCCATTCAAGATTTATAGGTTTTTTCGTCTTGCATTTGGCTTTTAATTGTTAAAGTACCTTTTTCTAATGGAACTGGCCAATGAAACCACATAAATATTGACCACCGATGCTGCTTCACGCACAAACCACAGAGCAGTAAATAAGCCTACCACAAACACTTATTTAAATAAACAACTCTAATACATCTCTTGACATATACATCACAAAAAAAGTATTATGCTACTGTTGCCATGCCTGGAGGTTTCAGCTCATTTCTTTATCAACATCACGAGTCCACACAGTCTGTCGCGTCCCATCCCATCAAAACATTCTGAAATGCATTTCAAATGACAACATCCACACTTGCCGGCCTGTCACGCCACCATCGAGGTATCTTGGGAAGAAACTTTTGATGGCTAACGTCTTGTGTTCACTGTTAATCACATGACACTAAAGCTATTTCCACCTGTTACATGGTCATTTGCACATCCCTATGTTTCGTTTCACTGTGATTTTCTTGGTTGATATCAGCTGTCTGTTATTTATTATAAATTGTCTCGTTATTCCTTTTGTTAAAAGTTATAATTTTATAATAAAATATGACAAAACAGTAATTGAAGCAACGAATCACCCATCTGAGTTGTATGACATGAGCGTGCTAAATTACTTGTTTTCTACTACTTTTATAAAGCTCATTTTCATACATAGTGTGCAGTTAATATTTTACAATGAGATGGACTGCCATAAGGCTGACACTTGAAGTGAATAACGTACTGTGGGTAGAATCAGATTGATTATTCAGTGGAATTCGTTTGTTTATTGTCAGGTATTTGTGATGTTTCAGAAAGAAATGGGCTGAAACTTTCAGGCACTGCAACAGTAGCCTAATGTTTCTTTGTTAAGTATACATGAAGCAATGTATTATAGCTGTTTGTTAAAATATATGTTTGTGGCAAAAGCTCTCTGGATTTGCCAGAATCAGTGGTCAACATTTATGTGGTCACGCTAACTAACCCCAGCGCAAATAAGGCACTTGAACTATTAAAAGCGAAATACAAGACTTAAGAGAAACCTATAGATCTTGAAGGGAAAGGTATTGTGGGAGACACGACTATTGCACAACAATTTGCACTTATCTGGCAACTAACTATATTCCTTTTAGTAATTCTGGGTGCAATTTGATGTAACGCACGAAAAAACTGGTGCTTCAGGTTTCTTAAACACTCATAAAATGCAGATTCCTCGTCTGTGAGTTCATTGTAGTGTGCGAAATTCCCCTATCGTACCACGTAATGACATTTTTTGGACCCACATTCTTCTTCTGTTGTTTTACACTGCCTTCCTTCTCTAATATACAAGCTGCTCCTGCAAGTTGCACTTCGTGCGTAAAAACAGTTGAAAAACATCTTGCAAAGATCACAATTCCCTCGAAAAAACAGTTCAGGACAGAAATGCGAGTTGAGATCACGTGTTCTGAAGTGACTTGATGTTCCGTGACGTGATGGAGAGTGTGAATATTTACATCTTGACACGATGCCCGGTGTGAATCGCCTTTCCTAATCAAGCTCATTCTACCCACAGTGCTTTTTCCACTTCAAGTTGCAGCCATATTGCAATCCATCTCATTGTAAAGTATTAAATACGGTGCCGGTATGTATGAAAATGAACTTTATAAATGTAGTAGAGAGCAAGGAAGTTAGCACGCTGTATTGGTAAGTAAGAAAAGCACTGACAAGAAACATTAGCGTGACTGTTGTAAGCGTCAGCAAAAGATGAATTTTACGATGACGGAAGGCAGTAAGAATGAGGGAAACCATTTATGTTGACGAAATGTTAAGAGCCATATCAACTTTGGCAGAACACATCAGTATAATAGAAAAGGTATTTCAGAGATTTATAAAGTACGGAGTAACAGCAAATCTTAAAAAAATCTAACTTTGGCGAAGAACAAGTAAAATTTGTAGGACATGTCTTATCAGGACAGGGTATATTACCAAGTTCAAAGAAACTAAATGCCTTACGTAATTGCCCACCCCCAAGGAACAGAAAGCAATTGAAAGCATATATAGGACTAACATCCTTTTTCCAAAAATTTATACCACAGCAGCTTATGAATAGCGATGCCCTTTTTGTTGATAAAGAATAAGCCTTGGTTAGGCCACGCGGGATTAGCTGAGCGGTCTGGCGCTGCAGTCATGGACTGTGCGGCTGATCCCGGCGGAGATTCGAGTCCTCCCTTGGGCATGGGTGTGTGTGTTTGTCCTTAGGATAATTTAGGTTAAGTAGTGTGTAAGCTTAGGGACTGATGACCTTAGCAGTTAAGTCCCATAAGATGTCTCACACATTTTTAAGCCTTGGTTATGGGATGAGAGATGCCAGGCAGACTTTACCA
Source organism: Schistocerca gregaria (assembly GCF_023897955.1). Classification (NCBI taxonomy): domain Eukaryota; kingdom Metazoa; phylum Arthropoda; class Insecta; order Orthoptera; family Acrididae; genus Schistocerca; species Schistocerca gregaria. The sequence continues at coordinate 857,803,299 of NC_064920.1, read as the reverse complement.
AAATCAATATGCATTAATATCATCAAACATTCTGAGTCATCCTGACACATCGAAAGACTTTCGTTTAAGCACAGACGCCTAGTCTCAGTGACTGGGGGCATGTTTGTTCCAGATACAAGAAGAAGAAGGAAAAACTGTACCCAAAGTCATCGGCTTTGCCAGCAGAACTTTATCAGAGGCGGAAAGATCTTATTCCGTATCAGAACTGGAAAGTTTAGCAGTAATTTGGGCGTTTAAGAAATTTGAATATACGAGGGTCAGTCAAAAAGTAATGCCTCCTTTTTTTTCTACGTTTAATTGTCAGGAAATTTAAATGCAATTACATAGGTTGAAAACCACAACATTGAGGATCATTTTGTCATTTTTCAATGTAATCTCCGCCCATCTCTACAGTTTTGGTCCATCTTTGAACAAGGGCATGTATCCCAGCACGGTAAAAATCACAGCTCTGCTTCCTAAGCCATTGACGCACGGATGTTTTGACGGCCTCCTCATCTTCAAAATGAATCCCACGATGAGCTTCTTTTAGTGGCCCGAACAGATGGAAGTCTGATGGTGCCAGGTCAGGGCTGTATGGGAGATGAGGCAAAACTTCCCATCCAAATTTGACAATCTCGTCAGAGTTGTGACGACTGGTGTGTGGTCTTTCTTGCATTGTCATGCAAAAGAAGAACATCTGCCATTGATTTTGTTGGGCGAACTCGCTGAAGACGTGCTTTAAGTTTTTTGAGGGTTGTGACGTATTGAACAGAATTTATTGTGCATCCCTGCTCCAAAAAATCAACCAGAATCACACCCTCTGTATCCCAGAAAACTGTTGCCATAACTTTCCCTGCCGATCGCACAGTTTTGAATTTTTTCTTCCTCGGCGGGCTTGTGTGACGCCACTCCATTGACTGCCTCTTTGATTCGGGTTCAAAAAAATGCACCCATGTTTCGTCCCCGGTCACAATTTTTGTCAGAAACTCATCTCCCTCCAAACGGAAGCGCTGCAAGCGTTGGGAGGCTATTGTTTTCCTTGCCTCTTTATTCTGATCGGTTAACATTCTTGGAACCCACCGTGCACAAACTTTTGAGTACCCCAATTGTTTAATAATCGTGATCACACTGCCTTTACTAAGAGAAATAATGCGACACACTTCATCTGCAGTCACCCGACGGTCACCACGAATGATGTCATCAACTTGCTGAATGTTGTGTGGAGTCACTGCACTCACCGGCCTGCCGCTCCGCTTTTCGTCAGTCAACGGTGTTTTCCCTTCAGCTTCCTTACAACGACGAACCCATCGTCTAACAGTGCTGACATCCACTGTCACAACACCATACACCTTCTTCTGTCTTTCATGAATGCGTATGGGCGTTTCACCTTCTGCATTCAAGAATTCAATCACACAACGCTGTCTCAAACGAACATCGATGTCGGCCATCTTACAAACTTCTGCTGTGCTGCCACCTGTTGACACAGAAAGTTACTACTGCAGTGGATTGCAGAAGAAGGTTTGAGGAATGGCGCCAAATTCAAATTTTTCACTTAACTTAATTTTTTTAAGTAGAAAAAAAATGGGAGGCATTACTTTTTGACCGACCCTCGTAAAAACTCTAAAGACTATTGTGATCACCAATCATTGTCTTTTCTCTTAGCATGTAAACTGTTGCACCAAAGACTAGCGAGGTGGTGTTTGTACCTGCAAGAATTGAATTCTGAAACAATATACATAAAGGGCAGTCAGAATTTTATTGCACACGCATTACCCAGATTACCTCAGGGACTAGACGAGTTGAGTGAACTGTCTGAGCACGATTCAGAAATCCGTACATTATTGATGCAAAGTAGTAAACATAAATCACACTACAAAAAATTTTGTAAACAAATCAGAATAATACAGCAACAAGACAACAGGTGTAAGAGGATAATATAAAATCTAAACCGAAATGCAAACCACAAGGTAAGTAAATGGTATCACTTGTACAAAGGCGTTTTGTTCCACTAGAAGCACGAAAGTTCTAACCATTGGTGCGTATGCCTTCCAGAGAAATGTATCGACGAATTTATCAAACACACACACAATGTATGGGGACATTACAGAGTAACAAAATGTACAGACAAGATTTCCAAACTTTGTTATTGTCCTAATGTACAACGATGTGTTTCACAAATACTAAAAAAGTGTGCTATTTGTCAAAGAACAAAACCAACAAATATGACAAAGCTTACAGAACTACACCCCTTACTTACATAAGCTCCACTGGAAATGGTTTCTCGATATCGCAGGGCCATACCCTAGAGCAAACGGTGGTGTCAAATACATAATAGATCTATATGATATTTTCACACAATACATCAAACTTTATGCAACAAAACCACCACATCCAGAATTGAAGAGGATTATTTACAAAGAGTAGGGAAACAGATTAACAGATAATGCAGCCTATTTCGCAAATGGAAACAATTCATGAGTACACAGGGCATTAAACACATCTTGGTAAGTTTCTTCCACTCAGAAGCAAGTCCCTTGGAGAGGGTGTTTAAAGAATTTAATAGATTTATAAGGACTTACACTCATAATAAAGATTTAAAATGGAATGAATATGTGACTCCATTTATGCAAATAGTAAAAAATTTCCCCCACTCTTCCACAGGTTTCACTCCTAATGAACTTATGTTTAACACAAAGCAAACTGACGAATGGGAATCAGCCATACCAAAATTACCTACTAAGGAATTAACTTTACAGTATAAAATCAAACAAGCAGTAGTTATACTAGAGAATAGAGCACAATACAGAAAGAGAATATACAACAAAAAGTTAAAACGAGTTACACATTTTTTCGAAAGGCAACGAGTCCTCTTGAGAACACATCCCAAATCGACAAAGAGCGGTAAGTTGAACAAAAAATGGCAATTACTATACTTAGAGCCATATATTATTGTAAAATACCTTATCTTGGAACTTATAGGTTGGTATACGAAAGAACAGGGAGAGACAAAGGTCTCCACCCTCACAAAGACTTAAAAGCTTTTCACGAGCAGTGACGCGATGTCACAGCAGTTTTCTTGTCATAAAATATATTTATAATTAATGTCGTAGTTTTATAAGTAAGAAATTTTATTAGGTGTATTTTAAATGAAGTGTGTATAAACTCAAGTAATTTTCGTGTTTCCTAAGCAAAGACAAACATTTGTTTGGGAGGAAGTGAAAAAACACAGCTTCATGCGAAGCAAAATGCAAACTGGAGCAGCGTACGACTCAGCTCTGCGTGCTCTATAATGGATGCTTAAGTCAGTACTAGGGAAGAGACAATAACCTTGCACAAGTGCAACAGGCTAACTCACGGTGCAACCAAATAGAAAAGCGAAGCTGCACAAGTATCAAGCCCAATTTCAAAATAAAAAAATAACATGTAACAACTATATTTACTATGGGGGAACGAAAGAATATAATATTACATTTATATCAGCATGCAAAGTTCAATCAATACTAAAATATATGCATTGTAACTCGAATTAAAAGAAATCATTACAACGAAACATACAGGATGTGTTAGCTAACAAAAGGATAAGATACCGTAGGAGACGTCAAAGTAACTTTCTTTGCAGAGTAAATGAATAAAAGGAATATAAATGCAAATAAATAAATATATAAACAATTAATAATGAAATATGAAAAACTTCTCCAAACGAATGTGATGACCAAGTATATGCGTGGCTTATGAGCTATGAAACACAACTGGTTTTTAGGTTGTCTTTTATATTGCAGCGACCAGTGCATCGACATGGCGCAGAAGAAGAGATTTACAACGGGTGTTATAGGTAGCAAAAGAAAAAACAGGCGCATCTCAAAGAAATGATTTAGTTATTAGTATGTCTATGTGTATACTTTGGTCATCAAGCAAATGAAAAATAAGAATATACATTGTCGCAGTGCAATTACAAAACATTTATTGGTACCTACTGAATACAAAGTGCACATGCTCACGGTGGCATATGACCTAAAATGAAAATAATCAATTCATATTGCGTCACATGCAATTATAAACGACGACATTTCCACATAATCGTAAAGAGGTAAGCATGACTTAATGCAAAAACTTTTGCGTTAGGAACACAAAGCTAAATGTATACAATTATAAGCAACACAATGGTATACAGTACATAAGTCGTTAATACGTTTCGGTTCCATGAAAACGGAGTTCCCTGGCAAGTGATTTAAGAAAGGAAGAACAGCATTTCCTTAATAATCCATAAAACAGTAGAATAGTATTACTTATTCCATCCCCAACACAGGCAGCAGCGCCAAGCTGTACTTAAGTCAGCAATGTGTAAAGTAAAATCGTGATGTAAATGTTTCTCTCTATTTCTCCCTTGGAAAAAAGTAAATTCTCATGACTGACGTATGCATGACCTGAAAATAAAATGTGGATATGTTAAATGCGTATATAATAACACAATGTAATGAAATGTAAATAAGGTATTTGTATTTATGTACAAAAGAAAATTTCTTGGGAGTTAACAAACAAACTTTACTAACCAGTAACTGTAATAATTTTCTATGTTTAATACAAATAATGGGTGGAATGTCAGCTTTAGATATAAGCTATTGTAATATGCATATGTCAAAATGTTTTTGTGAATTTTATGTGTATATTGAGCCATATGTAAAAGATGAACTTGAAAAACTAACAGAAAAGAAAAAAACCTCAAGGACTAAAAACAATTCTCACACCATAGTGAACGACGAAATATATAGTGGTATCCAGACAAATGTGCAATAGTGCAATGTGTAATGTTTTAGTACTTAATAATTTTCTATTTTTAATACAAATAATGGGTGGAATGTCAGCCTTAGATATAAGCTATTGTAATATGGATTGTTATGTCAAATTTTTTTTTGTGAATTTTATGTGTATATCAAGCCATACGTAAAAGGTGAACTTGAAAAACTAACAAAAAAGGAAAAACCTCAAGGACTAAAAACAATTCTCAAACTAAAGTGAACGATGAAATATATAGTGGTATCCAGACCCATGTGCAATAGTGCAACGGATCAATTATGGTAATGTCATGCAGCAAACTACAATTCTGCAAGCATCACTTATCTTGTCGTCGGGTGTTGATACGCAGTGTTCATCCCACTGAAAATGTGGATATGATGGAGAAGATCCTTCCCGGGCAGTACGAAAGGTGAATTATATGCCGCAGCATCGGTTCTTGGAGAATAAACGCACATGCACCACACTCACAATGGAAAACCAGGCCACAACGAGCTATTCTACGGATAGTAGGGATCTCAGAATGAAAATGACACTAAAAGTGGGAGTGGAAGCGCGGGCGACCGTACCCAATAATATGTGGAACATTTAATGGTTGTTGCGCAGACAACAAACATATTTAGAGCGCATGCGCACAGAGACTAGCAATGTTGCCAAAGAGACAAGTAATCGCACTTAGAGCGCCCTCATGTAAATACTTGGTAAATTATCACTCCATATTTAAGTTGTGTGTTTTCCTATAAGATGTTATATAATCAAAACCAGCTGACATATCCAACCCAAAAATACAAAGAGAAATACGCCGACAAATAAAGATCATTGTACCCTCTTGAGCACAAACTTAAATTTCAGCTATACGAATATATACAAAACACTGTGGGCTTTCACTGCATGTTACCACACAGTATGGGAGCAATTCTATTAGAACGTAAGAAAAGCACTGACAAAAACATTTGCACAACAGTTGTAAGCGTCAGCAGAATATGTATTTTACTATGACAGAAGGCAGTACCAAATGAGGGAAACCTCATTCAATTTTTTTGTCAATTAATAGAGAGACTCTGTCTTTAGTTCTCGTGGCAAGAACGTTTTCCTTGTGAGTCAATGTTTTGTTTGAATAACAAGCCTATGAAAATACTACGTCTCAAAATTCGTTTTTTGTGCAAAACCATGAAAGTTTTCTTTTCTTCCACACACCATCTCAATGTCAGGTCCACAAGTGACCTGCATTGGAAGAAGAAACCCGATTAAGAACTGTTATACACACGGATAAATACATATGGCGGAAGCAGATGAATATAACCAAGGACACCACATAATTTCATGACACCAATGGCCCACAATTTACGAAATTTGTGAATTAAAGGAAAAGAGAATTTATTCCCTGCAGAAAACCATAAAAAATCATATATGCCAATAGCATACAAACAATTTGTTTAATTACATATATGGCCCCCCATGAACCATGGACCTTGCCGTTGGTGGGAAGACTCATGTGTCTCAGCGATACAGATGGCCATACCGTAGGTGCAACCATAATGGAGGGGCATCTGTTGAGAGGCCAAACAAACGTGTGGTTCCTGAAGAGGGCAGCAGCCTTTTCAGTAGTTGCAGGGGCAACAGTCGGAATGATCCACTGATCTCGCCTTGTAACACTAACCAAAATGGCCTTCCTGTGCTGGTACTGCGAATGGCTGAAAGCAAGGGGAAACTCCAGCCATAATTTTGCCCGAGGGCATGGCAGCTTTACTGTATGATTAAATGATGATGGCGTCCTCTTGGGTAAAATATTCCGGAGGTAAAATAGTCCCCCATTCGGATCTCTGGGCGGGAACTACTCAGGAGAACGTTGTTATCAGGAGAAAGAAAACTGGCGTTCAATGGGCCGGAGCATGGAATGTCAGATCCCTTAATTGGGCAGATAGATTAGAAAATTTAAAAAGGGAAATGGATAGGTTAAAGTTAGATATAGTGGGAATTTGTGAAGTTTGGTGTCAGGAGGAACAAGACTTTTGGTCAGGTGAATACAGGGTTATAAATACGAAATCAAATAGGGATAATGCAGGAGTAGGTTTAATAATGAATAAAAAATAGGAGTGTGGGTAAGCTATTACAAACAGCATTGTGAACGCATTATTGTGGCCAAGATAGACACAAAGCCCACGCCTACTACAGTAGTACCAGTTTATATACCAACTAGCTCAGCAGATGATGAAGAAATTGAGGAAATGTATGATGAGATAAAAGAAATTATTCAGGTTGTGAAGGGAGACGAAAATTTAATAGTCATGGGTGACTGTAATTGTGGTGTAGGAAAAGGGAGAGAAGGAAACGTAGTAGGTGAATATGGATTGGGGGTAAGAAATGAAACAGGAAGCCGTCTGGTAGAATTTTGAACAGAGCACAAGTTAATCATAGCTAACACTTGGTTCAAGAATAGTGAAAGAAGGTTGTGTATATGGAACAAGTCTTGAGATACTAGAAGGTATCAGATAAATTATATAATGATAAGACAGAGATTTAGGAACCAGGTTTTAAATTGTAAGACATTTCCAGAGGCGGATGTGGACTCTGACCACTATCTATTGGTTATGAACTGTGGATTAAAACTGAAGAAACAGTAAAAACGTGACAATTTAAGGAGATGGGACCTGGATAAACTGACTAAACTAGAGGTTGTACAGAGTTTCAGGTAGAGCATAAGAGAACAACTGACAGGAATGGATGAAAGAAATACAGTAGACGAAGAATGGGTAGCTTTGAGGGATGAAATAGTGAAGGCAGCAGAGGATCAAATAGGTAAAAAGATGAGGGCTAGTAGAAATCCTTGGGTAACAGAAGAAATATTGAATTTAATTGATTAAAGGAGAAAATATAAAAATGCAGTAAATGAAGCAGGCAAAAAGGAATACAAACGTCTCAAAAATGAGATCGACAGGAAGAGCAAAACTGCTAATCAGGGATGGCTAGAGGACAAATGTAAGGATGTACAGGCTTATCTCACTAGGGGTAAGATAGATACTGCCTACATGAAAATTAAAGAGACCTCTGGAGAAAAGAGAACCACTTGTATGAATTTCAAGAGCTCAAATGGAAACCCAGTTCTAAGCAAAGAAGGGAAGGCAGAAAGGTGTAAGGAGTATATAGAGGGCGATGTACTTGGTGACAATATTATGGAAATGGAAGAGGATGTAGATGAAGGTGAAATGGGAGATATGATACTGTGGTAAGAGTTTGACAGAGCACTGAAAGACCTGAGTTCAAACAAGGCCCTGGGAGTAGACAACATTCCATTAGAACTACTGACAGCCTTGGGAGAGCCAGTCATGACAAAACTCTACCTATCTGGTGAGCAAGATGTATGAGACAGGTGAAATACCCTCAGACTTCAAGAAGAATATTATAATTCCAATCCCAAAGAAAGCAGCTGTTAACATGTGAAAATTACCGAACGATCAGTTTAATAAGTCACAGCTGCAAAATATTAAAGCGGATCCTTTACAGACGAATGGAAAAACTGGTAAAAGTCGACCTCGGGGAAAATAAGTTTGGATTCTGTAGAAAAGTTGGCACATGTGAGGCAATACTGAACTTATGACTTATCTTAGAAGAAAGATTAAGGAAAGGCAAATCTATGTTTGCAGCATTTGTAGACTTAGAGAAAGCTTTTGACAGTGTTGACTGGAATACTCACTTTCAAATTCTGAAGGTGGCAGGGGTAAAATACAAGGAGCGAAAGGCTATTTACAATTTGTACAGAAACCAGATGACAGTTATAAGAGTCGAGGGGTATGGAAGGGAAGCAGTGGTTGGGAAGGGAGTGAGACAGGGTTGTTGCCTCTCCCCAATGTTATTCAACCTGTATATTGAGCAAGAAGTGAAGGAAACAAAAGAAAATTTCTGAGTAGGTATTAAAGTCCATGGAGAAGAAGTAAAAACTTTGAGGTTCGTCGATGACATTGTAATTCTGTCAGAGACAGCAAAGGACTTGGAAGAAGAGTTGAATGGAATGGACAGTGTCTTGAAAGGAGGATGTAAGATGAATTTCAACAAAAGCAAAATGTGAATAATGGAACGTAGTAGAATTAAATTGGATGATGCTGCGGGATTAGATTAGGAAATGAGACACTTAAAGTAGTAAAGGAGTTTTGCTATTTGGGGAGCAAAATAACTGACGATGGTCGAAGAAGAGAGGATATAAAATGTAGACTGGCAATGGGAAGGAAATCGTTTCTGAAGAAGAGAAATTTGTTAACATCGAGTATAGATTTAAGTGTCAGGAAGTCGTTTCTGAAAGTATTTGTATTGAGTGTAGCCATGTATAGAAGTGAAACATGGACGATAAATAGATTGGACAAGAATAGAATAGAAGCTTTCGAAATGTGGTGCTACAATAGAATACTGAAGATTAGATGGGTAGATCACATAACTAATGAGGAGGTATTGAATAGAATAGGAGAGAAGAGGAGTTTGTGGCACAACTTGACAAGACAAAGGGACCGGTCGGTAGAGCATGTTCTTAGGCATCAAGGGATCACAAATTTAGCATTGGAGGGCAGTTTGGAGGGTAAAAATCGTAGAGGGAGACCAAGAGATGAATACACTAAGCAGATTCAGAAGGATGTAGGTTGCAGTAAGTACTGGGAGATGAAGAAGCTTGCACAGGATAGAGTAGCATGGAGAGTTGCATCAAACCAGTCTCAGGAATGAAGACCACAACAACATATATATATGTATATATTTGCACAACACTCACGACATACGATTCAGACTGTTGCCTTGTTGCTTTGATTAATCTTTCATCGTATACTATAAAAATACATTTAACAAAAAATAATGAAACTGTAAGGGTCTACAGGTTGCATGCAGCCGTACGGTACATAATACGCACTCGCCAGCCAACCTGTCTGGAATGCTGACAATTTACTTAGTCAGTACACGCATGTCCGGCCACAGTGCGATGTGCGAGCAAGCTATTGGCCGCCGTCTAGAGCGCGGTCTTATTAACTAGCATGTCTCTTTTCTTAGTTCACCATGGAGCCTTTCGATACGATCGTAATTAGGATGTCAGACACAGTGATGATGGGTCCGTGTAGTGTGCATGTTTTATAATCAGCCTTTGTTAATAATACTGTTCAAACTTACTTCTCGTGTTCGCGTATTGCGTACCTCAAGGACCCACCGCTTACAAATCCTGACAAATATTTCGCCTAATTATCATCCGTGGCAACAACTCAAACAACCCCTTTATAGAAGTGGTGTCAGTATGGGGATAATTACGGAAAATCTACAGTCCTGAAGAGGTGCAGAACAACATGGACTTCGAGCAGCAGCAGCAGCATAAACAACTTCCGCCTATGCGGGGCCATCCAACACTGGAATTCAAGTTGGTCTACTCCAGTTTAACTAGTATACGAAAGGTAGTGGTGGATTTTTAGTTTACGTTTGACTGACTCGTTGGCGCTAAATTAGACGAAATGTAGCAATCCAGTCAGAGTAACGTTGTCGATCTACAAACTGTTATTAATGAATTTCTAGAAGAGATTCGGCAGTTACAAGCGGAAAGAAGCGAGCATAACATTCCGAAAGACTTGTCAAATGATAGTTCATGCAGTACAGGTACAACAACAGTAAAGAAATTTTCATCATTGCCATCAGTACCCGTGTTTAGTTGGAAACCCGAAGATGATGTGAAGGTGTTTTTTCGTAAACTTGAAGGTGCTGCGCTTTTAGGATCCTGGACAGATTCCGATAAGCTAGTAGTTACCAAATTAAGAATACAGGGAGCAGCACAAGATTTCATTAGCGTGGAGCCTACTTGCATGAAAACAGAAGATTACAATTGGTTTAGAACGATTGTTGTTCAGAGATTTAAACGTAAAAACGCCATCAAAATTTAGAGAGAGCAACTTCACAGTTTGCGAATGTGGCGAGATGAATCTATCGAGCAGTTTGCCGACAGAATTCGAAACATCAACGCTCAAACAAACGAGTTCGTGGAAGATGAAAATGAAAATTGCATTCAGTTGTTCAAAGCCAACCAGAGAGCCTTGGACATATTCATTCATGAGTTGCACAGAGAGGAAGTAAGCAAAGCTATTAATTGGCACGATGTAAAATGTTTCTGAAAGCAGTAGAATCAACTGTTGGTTTTGTTGAAGCACTAAGACTACCGAAAGACATGCAGAAACTAGAACGCAGAGTTTTCAACACGACACTACACTGTTACAGATGCAATAAGCTGGGTCGCAACAGGAAGAAAGGTAATGCGAACAACAGACAATCTGCCAGATTTTTAAACAAGTACGAGGACGTACAGGCCACCACTCCGTCCGCCCCTTGCCAGACACATTGACCTCTGTTAGTTCCAGCGAAAATCAGACCGAAAATGACTTCGTGATAGGTGCTGTACATCGAGGAAGAAACATCAAACTACTTATTGACAAAGGAGCACAGATCCCATTAATGTGGAGTGCCGTAGATAAACGGGATAAACTGGAACCGCCGCTATTAAAAGTGCAAGGGTTAAACGGAGGAATGCTACATAAGTATGAGAAGCTGATGTAGAATTAATTCTTGGCCAAGGCCAAGATGAAGGTGAAAATAAAGATAAAGATAAATACACAGCAAGGGTGCAAGAAGTTTCAAATAACGAAATGCGTTATGACGGTGTACTTGGATTTGATTTCTTACCCGCTAACGGGACAGAGATATTTTGTCGCAGAAAGAAAGATCAGACTAGGCCGTAGCAACTACAACCTAGGAAATCGTTCGTCAGATCGTACCTAAAGGAGCAGTATGGGAATAGACCGCTCAAACGATGCATCAGTTCAAACCGTCCGAGTCGATGTTCAAATTAATGAGCCTCAGCAAATTCCCAAAGGAACAGGAACAACAATCTACATTGAAATTAAGTCACCCCAAAGCAAGGAAGGAACTTTTTTTATTAACTGAGCGATCCGAGAAAAGTGAGCTACTGGATACAAGGCATTGTTATGTCGCTAGAAGAGTAGGTGAGACAGAATATTGCAAAATTCCCAGTTATAATAAGGAATATGAGCAATGAGGATGTTGTTTTGCCATGAGGAATGAAAGTTGCTGAAGTGTCGAGTGTAAGTAAAAGTGACGTAATATAGATTTCAGATGAGGTAACAATGCTGCAGTTATAAACACAGATTTTGGTAACAGTACCATAAAATTACAATGTGGCGACGAAGTTAATAATGATCTGAAGCGCAAGATTAGGAAGAAGATAGTACATTTGACAGCAGATGAATGGAAGATTTTAGCGCCTGTTTTGTTGGAGTATGGAGATTTATTCAGAGAACATGCCAATTTACCTGTCACTCATTTAGTTCAGCATCGTATTCATACAGGGAATGCAGCCCCAATCACACAGAATTCTTACAGAATACCATTCAGTGGAAGAGAGTTGGTAGAAGACATGATTAAAGAACAATTAGAAGCCGGAATTATAAAGCCAAGAGATCCTTTAGACCCACCATAGTGTTCGGCTGTTGTAATTGTAAAGAAGAAATCAATTTCTGGAGAACGACAGTTCTGTTTTTGTGTTGATTACCTGTCTTTGAATGCTGTGACCACACCCGACATTTACCCCTTAGCAAATTTAGTTGAATCCTTGGATTACTTGGGCAGATGTCGAATTTTTTCAGTATGTGATATAACAAGTGGTTATCACCAGTTACAGTACATCCAGATGATCAGGCCGAAACTACATTTGTAACAGCAGCAGGAGTGTACAAGTATCTTCGTATGCCTTTTGGATTTCGTAATACTCCAGCTACATTTCAACGCCTGGTGGATTCATCTTTATGAGGGCTCACCCCCAACACAAGCACTTGTTTACCTTTATGATGTAATAATTTTTGGTGAAATCATGAAGCAGCATACTGAGAGAATACAAGCTGTTTTCGAGCATATAAGAAGCTCAAACCTGCCTTTATCAACAGATAAATGTCATTTTGAACAAAGTAAAGTTAACTATCTTGGTCATGTTATAACCAGGTGTTAGACCTGATCCAAAATGAATTGAAGATGTAAAGAATTTTCCTGAACCAAAGAACTTGAAAGAACTACAATCATTCTTGGGATTGTCAAATTTCTACAGACGATTTATAGCCAGTTATGCGAATGTAGCACATTCAATGGCACAGCTACTGTAGAAAGGAGCCACATTTAATTGATCAGCAGAGTGCAAATGGCAATGGAAGAACTTAAAACTTCTCTAACCACATTCCCAGTGTTGGCCTATCCGGATTTCAGTAAACCTTTTATGCTTTCAACAAATGCATCCAATTTTGCTATAGGTGCAATCTTGTCTCAAGAAGTTGATGGTTATAAATATCCAATCTTATTTGCTTCCAGACAGTTAAACAAAGCAGAATGTGATTATACTACTACTGAGAAGGAGCTTTGTGTTTTGGTTTTTGGTATAACACATAACAGATGTTTCTTAACAGAAAGAGAATTTACAGTTATTACAGATCATGCCACACTTAAATGGAATTGAGCTTAAAGGATCCAAGGTCCAGATTAACAAGATGGGCATTAAGATTGAGTGAGTACCAATTTAAGGTTATTCTCCAACCTGGTAAACAACATGTGAATGCCGATGCAATGAGTCGAAAAGTCAATGTTTGAGTTATAATAAGTCGAGAAGAAGATTTAAAGGCAACTCAAGAAGAAGATCCACAATGAAAATTATGGAAATATGATCAACGTTTTGTGGAAATAGATGGATTATTGTACAAAATTACTAGTAAAGGAAACCACCTAGTTCTCCCAGAAAGCATGAAAGAGCACGTCATGAGAGAACAACACAATTCTTTATTATCAGGACATAGTGGTAAAAAAAGCAACAAACATTAAAATAGCTCAGATGCTTTGGTGACCGAGCTGCAAAGTTGATGTTTTCGATTTTGCTTCAAAGTGTGATTCCTGTAATAAATGGAATAATGTAGGAGAAAATAGAGCACCATTGCAAGAACTGCCAGAGAGAAGTGAACCATTTGAATGAGTAGGACTAGAGGGTGTAGGAGCGTTGCCTAAGACTAAAGATGGAAACAAATACATATTGACAATGTTAGATCATTTCTCTATATACCATCTCATGATACCAATACCTGATCAGAGCTCTGAGACTATAGCAAAAATTTTTGTAAAAAAATGGATTCTTAAGTTTGGATCACCATTAAGTATAATTAGTGACCAAGGAACGAATTTTATGAGTGAATTACTTAAACAGACTCATAAGCTCATGCTTATAACTCATTTAAGGACTACACCAACATACCCTGAATGAAATGGAAGAGTTGTGCAGGTCCACAGTACAATTATTAAAATGATTAGTGATTATGTGAGCAGCAAACACAATTGGGATGTCTATTTACCGTACTTGATGCGTTGTTACAATGCCAAAATGCACAGCTCAACTGACCTAAGTCCATATGAGAGCATCTATGGAAGAAGACTGCATTCACCCTTGGACTTAGCACGATCGACTGCCAGAATCAGCAACAAACACGTAAGGGATCTAGCACACAAGCTAAAGGAAGCATGGAGGTGAGTGAAACAGTGAAATCATCAATCCTTTCTTCAGCATACAACACGACCGTCAAGCAGCAGTGTCACAGTATAGAGCTGGAGATCTTGTGTATCTGAGCAAAGTGGTGTTAAAGAAGAGTCAGGTCAACAAGTTTAAGAAGTTTTGGAAGGAATCAGATCCAATCTTGGAGGTGTTGACGCCAGTCACTCTTAAGCCCCAGCTGCTACTTTTTTCATTTCTGGGTAGATTTCCTGTAGTATCGCAAGACGACAAGGACCGACCGAGAGGCAGACCGGCTGTTCTCAAACCCAGGAAGCGAGAATCGCGAGGTCGCAGTCCAGACTTCAAGGCTGAGGCATCACCACATTACGAGCGATCCTGTTGGAGACACCCCTACAATCTACGTAAATGTCTGTAATGTGTGAGAGTGCAATGTGTGTGCTTATTTCAGCCATGTAATTATGTGAATTTGTTGTGAAAATATAGTACTGAGCTGTTACACGAGTGCACACGTGAAACTGAACCTTTTATTCCACAGGTTACCTCAAGAAACTCTTTTATTTTATGTTCATTGTTAACTCTAGTATTTATAATTAATTAACCATGTTCATTTTTATTCTAATGTTTGCTATGATAGCGTATTCTAATAATGATGTGGTGATAGTACCACAGAGTACAGATGTTTTGTTTGAACCACAATCAGACATTGTAGTTTCAACAAGTAATGCAAAACTTGTACTCCAGCACAATCTGAGTGAAATCCAGCAACAGTTCAATTCTGTAAAGAAGCAAATTGATCTAATTCGTTCTGTTAAGGGTAATGATACAATTTGGGAAGTGGGTACATCTTTGTATAATAACTGGATCACAGCTAAAATGCAGGTAGAATCTACATTTGCTAATTATGAACAAGAGATTTACAGTTTTTTAAAGCTTAGGCCACACAAATCTTTAATTATGAATGAATGTGCCTGGTTTGATTTTGGAGGGAGTACCCTTCGTGCTGTATTTGGTACTTTAACTAGTTGAGATCTACTGGAAGTTAAAGGCAAAATATTAGCTCTTGAACAACACTCCAGAACAGATTCAACTAACCTCTCTAGCGAAATTGTCGTATTAAAGAATATGCAAAGAACCATTACTAACCACACAGTTTTGATTGAACATATTGTAAAGCAATTTATCTCAAATTTCCACGTAATTCGTAATGAAATGAAAGCAAATATCCAAGAACTATTCCAAGGATTAAATGCTGTGAGTGCACACTTAGATGTAGACACTCTTTTGTTAAGGATTACTGATAGTTTATCAAATGATAGAATTGATGGTCTTCAGAACAGCCTTAGAAAGTAGTTCAAATAATTGTTTGAGCAGTGTACTACT
This sequence comes from Schistocerca gregaria, assembly GCF_023897955.1. NCBI lineage: Eukaryota > Metazoa > Arthropoda > Insecta > Orthoptera > Acrididae > Schistocerca > Schistocerca gregaria. The sequence continues at coordinate 857,787,581 of NC_064920.1, read as the reverse complement.
ACACCCAGAACAATTTTTACAGATCCTACTATCAATTGAACGAAAGTTAGATGCAACATATACTGTGTTTTGCCCTGTTAACCACCACAAGCTCTTTAATGATTGAAGATGAATTAACTGTTATTGTTTCTATATCCATTGCAAGATCAAAACATTATTTTGAAATGTATAAGATTTATACTTACCCTGTGAAATGGAGACAGGCAGGCATTCCTGTTAAATATGTACTGAATTCTTATCTACCGATCAGCAAGGATCAAAGATATTGTGTGTCCTTAAATGAAAATGATTTGAATATGTGTAAACGTAGTCATAAGTTAATTTGCCCTGAATCGGCAGTATTCTTAGACAGTAGAGTGTACAGCTGTAAGAAAGAATTGTTTATGAATCATCCCCCAAGATATGATTGCCCTAGAATTTTAAAGCATCTGTATCATCCATTTCTTAACCATTGTTCTGAAGGTATAATTTTCTCATTTAACTCCACCCTTGATGTCACATTTACATGTAAAAATTATGATACACTTGAGCCCTTCAAATTGAGTAATAGTGGATTAATCTTGAATCCCAACATTGTGATTTATCATGTGAACTATTTGATATGCCTGGTGTAATGCCAACTACACTTCATGCAATTGGACATTTTCCATTAACGAAAATGTTATCTCCTTATTACAATGATTCATACATATTAACATATGGAAAGTATTCCTTATGTTTTTCGGAAGACAATAATTTAATTAAGGACATCTATTAAAAAAGTAATAATGAGTTAAGCTTTATTGAAGCAGCGAATAGAATAAAGTCCATCGATTCATCCAGTAATGTTGATGCATACTTGATTGTCAGTATTGTATTGAACTGGTTTTATTAATTTGTCTTTTGTCAACAGGATTTGTCATGTATAAAATTGTCATCCTGAAGGCACGCTTCTCTGTATCGAACGTTACTGTGTCTGCAAATGAAATACGTGTTGCAATGCCTTCTGATGGCACAAATGGCGAAATAGATTCATAACGCCCAGGAGGTCGTTTTGAGCCGCCTATGGTTGCTCTTTTTGTCTGGGGAGAGTGATATAAGGGTCTATGTGTTGCATGCAGCCGTACGGTACGTAATATGCGCTCGCCAGCCTACCTGTCTGGAGTGCTGACAATTTACTTGGTCAGTACACGTGTGTCCGGCCACAGTGCGACGAGCGAGTAAGCCACTGGCGTCCGCAGCGCGCTGTATTAAGTAGCATGGTCTAGGATGCTAATATGTCTCTTTTCTTACCTCATCATGGGGCCTTTCGATACGACCATAATTAGGATGTCAGACACAGTGATGATGGGTGCACGTAGCATGCGTGTTTTATAATCAGCCTTTGTTAATGAAACCTTTCGAACTTACTTCTCTTGTTCACGTATTACGTACCTCAAGGACCCACTGCTTACAAATCCTGACAAATATTTCCCCTAATGATCATCTGGGGCAACAACTCAAACAACTCCCGTCTTAAAACGAAACAATTTATTACAAACAACTAATATCAGCCACGAAAAACCGAATTTGGAGATGTGCACATGGCCATCTATCGGGTGGAAATGAGCTTAGGGATCACGAGATAAATAACTAACAGATGAGGTCAGCTGTCAATATTTTCTACCTGAGAAACCTGGATGAGACAGGATGGGCAATGTGAATGCTGCCATCTGAAGTGCATTTCAGAAAGTTTTGACGAGATGTGACATGACGTGACATTGTGAATTGGCCGTGAGTATCAATTTATTTGAATATTTCCTACAGTTTATAATTATATATTAATTATTATAAATTATTATATATTACAAATAATTTACTAGTTAATAATTATAATATGCTAGCAAAGGTTTCCAAGTGATTTTTATTTTGTACTTGTTCAATCAACTTTACTGTCACAAACTTCTGCAAGTACTTCTTGTGATATTTCAGCGGTGATCGACTTTAGCTGCCTCCTATGCTACACTCGATCATTGCTGCATCGATTAATATGTATCGATAATTATAGATATGCACTTAATTGTGTTACGAAATAAGAAGGGTAGAAGATTAAATTATATTTCCTACATTTTAATTAATTACTGAAAGAACGATACTGTACAGAAAATCGTAAATTTTGATCAGCTTTATCAGCAGTAATGGCACTGTAACATCCTTGCTTCCAGACTACTTTCCTGCCGTGCGCTGCTTACATTGCTTAAGTTATATAAAAGTGATGATATTCAGTTACTTCACGGTGTTCTCTGAAATTTATTCGTAACTAGAAAGTGGAGCACAAACAAAATACGCTATGCCATACAAGTCGTCTGGGCTGGGTTGCTAAATCATGTATCAACCAACTGGTTGTTTAGGAATGTCTTAAAAGTTTATCAGTTAATTTGTTATTAACTGATAAACGTTTAAGGTTGCCACTGCTGTTTCTAATCTGAGATCTATACAATTCCCATTTATACGAGCCCAGTCGTTCATTTCATATTACAGTTGACGATATTAATTCTTATGTCCATGCAGTAGTTCATTCCCAATAGAGGATTTTTTCCACAGTCCTGGTTTTGTCTGTCCGTACATGGTAGTGATTTTGAAATGTTGAATAAGCATGCATATATCCTTTATCTTCTGTGTGTTGATCTCCGTATTCATCTTCATTCACTGTGATGAGCAGGCTTCATGGCAGATGGGAAGTTAGAATATTGCACTGTTTTATTTATTTATTTTTGAGGTGATATTAAGCTATTTCTGTGCATCATGTCGATCTGCTGCGTAATTTATTGTTTCTCTCCAGATCAAAGAAACAGAAAGCAGGTAATTACCAGTCTCAAAACAAAGTTTCAAGTGGCGCCTAGCATAACACAATGCGATTTTGTATGTTAAATCAGGAGTAGTCAGCGATGAATCTAGAATTCCATTTCCTGGGGGGACACGCTTCTGAACGAGAGTCTTGTATGAAAGTTTTTAGAGAATAATTATATTTGCCAAATAACTATTATCCATATCATGACTGACCTCTGGCTTTGAGCTCATATTCTGTTCACATCGCATGACGAGTATTGATGTGTTATACCTTGACGTAATCGTCTGTCTACTATTATTTTGTGTATGAATATTAAATTTTAATTGAAAAGAGGGATAGAGAGGGGGGGGGGGGGGAGCATGCGCTGTAATATTAAAGAGGAAGCATGCTTTTTCGGCAATTTTTTGGCGAGTGTCAAATCTGAGGAGTCATAAAACACAGACCGCAATTAGCAGGAAAATTTCCTTTGCACATTTTAAAGATACAACCATAATTAACTTACAGACGAATTATCGTTGCTTTCCGGTTAGTCGTTTTGCCCTAATAATGGCGGGCGTAGATTGCTGCAATTCGCCTAATGGTGATACATATTAACAAGACGAAAAGTCTAAATGCAAGCTCTGTTGTTGCCTATCACAAATGTTATGTTTTATGCATATAAATTTACATGTTGTTAGTATTGTGGTCTTCAGTCCAGAGAGTTGTTTGATGCAGCTCTCCATGCTACTCTATCCTGTGCAAGCTTCATCAGCAAGTACCTATTGTAACCCACTTCCTTCTGAATTTACTTAGTGTATTCATCTCTTTGTCTACTTCTACGAGTTTAACCATCCACACAGCCCTCCAATACTAAATTGGTGATCCCTTGAAGTCTCAGAACGTGACCTACCAACCGATCACTACTTCTAGTCGAATTGTGCCACAAATTTCTCTTCTTCCCAGTTCTATTCAGTAAGTCCTCATTTGTTACGTGATCTACCCATCTAATCTTAAGCAGTCTTCTGTAGCACCACATTTCGAAAGCTTCTATTCTCCTCTTGTCTAAATTATTCATCGTCCATATTTTATTTCCATACATGGCTACATACCATACAAATACTTATAGGAAAGACTTCCTGAGACTTAAATCTATATTCTATGTTAACTAATTTCACTTCTTCAGAAACGCTTTCCTTGCCATAGCCAGTCTACGTTTTACATGTTTTCTACTTCGCCCATCATCAGTTATTTTGCTCACCAAATAGCAAAACTCCTTTCCTACTTTAAGTGTCGCATTTCCTAACCTAATTCCCTCAGCATCACCCGACTTAATCCGACTACATTCCATTATCCTCGTTTTGCTTTTGTTGATGTTCATCTTATATCCTCCTTTCAAGACACTGTACATTCCGTTCAACTGCTCTTCCAGGTCATTTGCTCTCTCTAACGAAATTATGTCATTGGCAAACCTCGAATTTCTATTTCTTCTCCATAGATTTTAATTCATTCTTCAAATTTTTCTTTTGTTTCCTTTTTTGCTTGCTTAATATATAGATACAGGTAATAGACTACAACCCTGTCTCACTCGTTTCCCAACCACTGTTTCCCTTTCATGTCCCTTCACACTTGTAACTACCATCTGGCAAATTGAAATTGCCTTTTGTTCCCTGTATTTTACCCCTTCACCCTCAGAATTTTAAAAAGTGTATTCCAGTCAAAATTGTCAGAAGCTTTCTCTAAGTCTACAAATGCTAGAAACGTACATTTGTCTTTCCTAAACCTGACTTCTAAGATGAGTCGTAGGGTCATTATTGCCTCAAGTGTTCCATCATTTCTACGGAATCCAAACTGATCTTCCCGGAGTTCGACTTCTACCAGTTTTTCCATTGGTCTGTAAAGATTGTGTGTTAGTATTTTGCAGCCATGACTTATTAAACTGATAGTTCAGTAATTTTCAGGCCTGTCAAAGCCTGCTTTCTTTGGGATTGGAATTACTATATTCTTCTTGAAGTCTGAGGCTATTTCGCCTGACTCATACAACTTGCTCACTAGGTGTAAGAGTTTTGTCATGACTGGCTCTCCAAAGCCTATCAGTAGTTCTTATGGAATGTTATCTACTCCTTTGGCTTTTTTTTTTTGGCTTATATCCTTCAGTGTTTTGTTAAACTCTTTACGCAGTATCATATCTCCCTTCTTGTCTTCCTCTATGTTCTCTTCCATTTCCATAACATTGCCTTCAAGTACATCACCCTCGGGTACACCCTCTATATACTCCTGCCACCGTTCTGCCTTCCCTTCTTTGCTTAGAACTGATTTTCCATCTGAACTCTTGATATTCATACAAGTGGTTCTCTATTCTCTAAAGGTCTCTCTAATTTTTCTGTAGGCAGTATCTGTCTTACCCCTAGTGATATATGCCTAGACATCCTCACATTTGTCCTCTAGCCATCCCTGCTTAGCCATTTTGTACTTCCTGTCAATCTCATTTATGAGGCGTTTGTATTCCTTTTTGTATTTTCTTCTTTCATCAATTAAATTCAATATCTTTTCTGTTACCCAAGGAAGTCCTTAGCTGAAGCCATAATAACCCTCATAGACGTAAGATGGCAGAGACTGTTTACAACTGCCAAGTTTAAACTGTGAGCAATGCAGTGCACATAATGTGCTTTTGGTTGTTTATCTAAAACAAACTTTTTTTAGTCCTCTGAACTTACCTTTCATATTCGAGGCACCATCATAGCACTGTCTTCTTAAGTTATCCATTGACAAATCAAGGCGAGCAAAAATATCTTTTAAAATACTAAACAGAGTTTGTGATTCACGTTGTTGGGTCTCGTATAAGCCAATAAAGTCTTCGTTGATAATTAAGGAATCATCGACAGAACGAATACAAAATGACACTTGTTCATGAATTGAAGAATCACGTGTTTCGTCAGCTATAACAAAAAATGTTCAGTCTTCTTGATTGAAGACCTTTCTCAGCACAGACTTTCCTAGTAGATCAATGATCTCATTTTGAATATTGTGGGACGTCCACTTATACCCTGAATGCCCTATCCTATCTTTAAACTCGGGTATGTCATTCTTTGAGAGTTCCAACAATTGAAAAAAATTTGAGTTTACATCTTCGTGCCCTCTAATTGTTAGTCCTTGTCGGCATATAAAATGCATGGTAGTAAAAATTGTCTTAAGAGCTAAAAGGCCTTTCTTCATATCACTATTTATTCAATTGGGAGGCCACACTTCGGTTAGCGGTAGAATTTGGTTTCAGAACGCCTTTACGCGTAAATGTATTTTCATGAAGACGGAATTTTTCCAAAGCCTTTTCCAGTTAGAAAACCCTATGGAAGTAAACGCATGTTCTTTTTTTTGAAGAAAATTGTAATAGATTTTTAGCATCTGTCTCTGCAGGTTTTGCAAAAACCTTTTTCGGTAGATGCTTCATATTCTAGCCACGTATATTTGATCAACCAAGACTTCTGAAATGATATTCCCTTACCGGATTGTCCAGGTTTCAGCTGTGAATGGTTCTCGCCTGAAGACAACAAAGCAATTGATGACAATTGTTGGAGGTTGACTTGTAGTATCACCAACATCCAAGCACACCTTTCTGGTAACAAATTTATCCATTGCAAACTTAATTCACAATACACTAAGAGACTAAAGTAAACAAATAAAATATAGCCATATAAAATAGTCCAATAGACACTGAAGTCAGCACTTAACATGTCTGCAGCATGCACTGAATGAAACTATCCACACTGAATGACTGCTTTATATAGCCAGTGTAGTAATGTCTCTGAGAGTCAAAGTGGTGTGTGGCGGAGGGTTCCAGGCACTTCCGCTCCAGTCCTTTTGATGTTTCTGTGGCTGCAGCACTGGCTCGCCGACGCCAGACTTTACCCGAAGGTTTACGCACCGGGATAAATTCTAAGTATGCCCGCAGCACCACAACTATCATGAATGATACCATTCATTCTCAGTTAACTTATCGTAATAATTATTTGTTTTAACTCATTACTGAATATATTTTAAAAGGTAGCTACCATCACCCAAGGAAAATAAAAAGTCCCAACATAATTTTGTTATTTTACAAAGCACAATATAACTAATAATTTCTTAAATTATTGGGGGGGGGGGGGGGTGTCAGGGGCAGATCCCCCAAATGAATTTTTGAGGGGCTCGGGCCCCCCCCTCAGGCCCCATGGAGTCTGTGCCTGTGAGTATCAGTGTTTGTGGTAGCATTGATGTTGGCGGTCTGTTGGCTCTGGTCACCAGATCAATTTGCCTGCTGAGAGTCTTCTTAATTAAACTCAGTACTGGTTCCTAAACCTTGCTAAGATTATAGCTGCAAGATTCGTTGATAGGATCCCTGGTGCAAATTTCTATTGCCCCTCTAATAATGCTGTCCCAGTGTTTGGAAGTCAGTGCCAAGAACCTCATGTGTTTGTTCTCCATAGCATGATTCTTGGACAGACAGTGCTCTGCAAACACTGGCCTGTTGGGACACATCAGTTGAGTGTGCCTCAGGTATTCTCAGCAATGATCTTTGACAGTGCACAGACACTGTTCAATATATATCTTTCTACATTGACACGGGATCTGGTGTGCGTTGGCCTTCCACATATTGCACCTTTGATGCTTTCCAGTAATGCTCGTGTTTTATTGGGTGGGCAGAAGACAGTATTTACTTGGTGCTTCTTCAATATGCATTGGATTTTTTCTGATAATGTGCTAGTGTATAGTATGAAGGCAGTGGCTGCCTCTCCTTCCATGTCTTCTTCCATCTCCACAGGCTATACTGTTTTGGTGGGGCAGAGAGCACACCTAACCTGCCATTCTGGTGGTGTTTTTTTAAAATTTTTTTTTAATACAGTTCTAAGGTGTTCCAGCTGTTGGGGCGCACACGCACTACTCCTAAAATGGTGTGCACCCTGTATACTAGTGTTTTTCATAGCCCTTTTCTCTTCAGAGGGTGTTGGCAGCTGTTTGCATGTAAATACAGGCCAGGGTGCACTTTGTTCCCATACGCATCGTGGCCCAGATTGCCATCAGCTATTCTCTTGACCATTACATCCAGGAAAGGGGATCTTTCTTCTGCTTCCCTCTCCAGAGAGAATTTGATGTTGCATCACATGGTGTTCAAATGGTAAGGAAGTCAAGGAGTTTGTTCCTTCCATAGTGAGAAATGAGAAAAACACTTGGGCTTCCATTTGGATAATGCCAGGGCTTCCTCCTCAAAGTACTCCACATACAAAATGGTGACCACAGGTGAGAGTGGGCTGCCCATTGTGACTCCTGTTTTTTCACAGTATTCTCCATTAAACAGAAAATACAGGGAAGTCGGGACATGCCCAAAATGATCTGTGGTCTTCTCATCAAATTTCTGCCCAGTAAGCTCTAATGATTCTCAGACATCACAATGATGTCAAAAGTCACCAGGATATCAGTCTTTCATCCTGAACTTGTCAAGGCATTTTACCCAATCTATAGAATTGCAGATATGATGTCTATTTACCCACATGAGGGCTTAGTATTTCCGTCAGGTATTTTGCCAGCAGGTATGTAGATGCTGTAATGTTGCTGACAAGGGGCAAAATGGCACAAATCTTTATGGTCTTAAGGGATTCATAAAATCTTGATAGTGCAGGTCCTCGAGGTAATAGTTTCTTCTTGACCCTCTGGTGAATTCGCATCCTTAAGAAGAGCCTAGTCTTGATATCCACCTTCTTTGCAGGGTCATTGATCTTCCTGTAGGAGTCGTCATGTAGCAAGCTCTGCATCTTTTCAATGTAGTCCTCGTGGAAGAGACCAACAGTAGTGTTGCCTTTGTCAGCAGGTAAGACAACAATCTCAGGTCCCTCATAGCCACCCTCTCTCAGCTGGTAATGTTTGACTTCATAGGCTTAGTTCTTGTAAGAGCATGACAGGTTTCATGACTTACTTTTTCAGCTGCTTCAGGCAGTAGTCACTATGCAACCTCTTCAACTGTGCTGACTGTATGCGACCAGAGTTAACTCTGGGGTGAGAGCACTGTTAAGCCCTTCTGAAACCGCATATTTACTGAGCTCCATGCCGATCACAGTGTCTCCAGTGATGCCTCTGACATGTTGACATCTTGTGGCCTTTTTATGGGTAGAATTGGTTGCCACCAAGGTAATACCACTGCCATTATACCATGCATATTGTATATATGCTAACATCCCGGCACTGCTCATGTCTCGTACATGGACAAAGCAATGTCACACCGAGTCACTGTGCAGTTGTTGAGTAGTGAGCTGACTGGCTAATGTGCAGTAGTGTAGTGAGCTGACCAGCCGCTGCACTGGAATTTGAAGCTAAGCACAGTAATCACACTGGTTGCCCACTGCCCTGATGCCATTGAATGTTGCTGCTGCACTCAGCTTCAAAATCCACACATGAAATTCTTCCATATTGCTGATGTAATGCTACTTGACTAACGCGCCAAAAGATTTTACTCTAGTATGTGAATATATCTTCCTGTTAACCTTGTTGCTATGGTCAACTATTTTCCTTTATCCAATTCAAAATTCTTTGGTTTTCACCAAATGAAAATCACTTCTTAAACATTTTAATTACTTTGGATGACAATAGCATGTTATCACCTGTATCTTCTTCATGTTTACTTCGATTGCTCTGGGCTATCACATTTTCTTGTTTCTTATTTCTGCAAGAGTTTTCTTCTTTAGCACCTCTTATTGATGTCTTGCACTTTGGGTGCCAAAACTATATGGTTGGTTTTGAATTTTATCCCATGTATGATCTGTCAGCCTGATGCACGTCTATCAAATTTTCCTCATATTTAATTTCTGGTTACTATTTTCAAAATTAATTCCTTTCGTGGTTCTGCTAAGCGGTGCCACAGAACCGTACCATTAGACTTCACCTTGCTGCAATGCATGGGTACTGGAAGAGAGCTCCAATCTGCCCAAGCTACTAAGTGACGTAAACACCTTAGTGGTAACTTCTGTATTTTAAGCCCCATGTTTTCAGTGTATAGCCTCAGTTACAGTGATGGATGAACGGATCTCTTACTTCACAGATCATCACAGATTACCGTATACAGGGGGGGGGGGGGGGGGGGGAGAATTTTTTATGATCATTTACATTCTTGTGCACATCTTTCTCCTTGACCTCCAAGGCACTGCCAAGCCCCAATGTCCAAAGAATGAGTGCTCTGCCACAGCAGGTGGAGAGGTTTAGGTGCTATCACACCTTGCCACTGTCTGGAGCTGCATTGACTTACACTTCATTTGCGCACATATCAAACTAGAGTATGTACAGTGGAACTTTCTAGATTTAACTACTTTAACTACATTTTCACTTATCTTTAACACTTATTGTTGGCCTAAGAGGATAAATGTGGAACATGTTATTCCTAAGAATGAAATGTTACACCACAGCATCAATGTAATATTCCATACCAAAGTTCTATAACAAATATGAAGATGAATACTGCCCCGACATCAAAGCATGTATTTTTCTATATCACATTTTTTGAGATGGCAATATTTTATTTAAATTGCCAAAACCAGATAATTGCCCAAAATGTGATTCAGATGAAACTGAACTGAACATTGCAAAAACGGCCTGTAAGAAAGAGAAGTAAAGCACAGCAAGCAGTTTTTGATAAAGACAGACATGAAGTAGCTTTTATGACAGGCATCCACCGCCCCCCCCCCCCCCTCCCTCCCTTGTTATCTTGTTACAGGGCCAATATTCTCTTAGAGGAAATTGTGAAAATATAACATCAGCATTCATTGTCAGATCATTTTTTGTTTGGGATGAAACAGTAGCAGCAAGGGGTTCAGGAAGAAGTAGCTCTGGGCACAACAAAAATTGGAACATTATGTACATTTGGATGCTGCCTATAGCAAAAGGAAGATTTTTGACTCTGAAAATCATTTCCCACTCTAGACATTGCATGTTGCCAAGTGATTGAGACTTTGGTGCGACAGAGAAATAAGTTCACCAATAAGCAGTTATGTACTCCCCTTGAAGACTAAGCGAACATCTAAGTATCGCCAAGAGAGACTACTTGGCACCAATGTTATGTCATCAGAAGGTTTTATATGCTCCAGTGATATGAGATCTGTTTAATCAGAAGAATGGCACATGGTGTTACTGAGAAATGCTAATTGCCTCATCCTCACTGCAGATGTGTCAAGGATCTTGTTAGTACCAAACTCATTTCATGGGGAAGATTGGCAGAAAATCAAATTAAACAAATGAGATTATCCTCCAACCTTACAAGGTACCAGTCATTGAACGAATCCTGTGTCACTTCCAAATGGACCAAAGAAAAAACAAGACCTCAATTCTGCACTAAAGTGGATACCTCTTATTTCTCACAACTTCTACAGAGCCATAAAAACTGAGGTAACATCTACAACTGAGCAGCAGTGTGAAAATGCTTCTGCTGACAGGACGTGATGACTATCAGTAGTGTTGTGCTAGTTACAGGAAAACAATGCATGCCACAAAAGATGTTGACCACTGATAGGAAAAAAAACATTTCTACACTATTAATACAAAGTTTGTATTTTTGCTCTTGATTTTCGTGCTTCAGTCTGAACAGTGAATATTACAGTAGTAGTAGTAGTAAAATATCAATGACTAAGATTTTTAAAATTTTTCAACTGAGTATCAAGCAGTCATTGTTCTTGCATTCCATATGTACAGAATTAACTGTACAGTACATTCTACCATCGTTTTCTCTTCCCATTTCATGTGTTATGTTTTGAGACATTTATTTTTTTATTTTTCAGTTATTACCTTTTGTGGACCTGGGTTCTACTTCTGCACTGTCCATATCTCTTCTTCATTTACTGCTCAGCTGCTGTTAATGAATCAATTTTTCAATTATGTTACCATTTCATTGCTGATTTTCAGTTTCATACTTGGGCTGTGATATTTTATGACTATTTAGTTCCTGGATGATCCTGTTCCCAAGTTACCTCCTCTTTGTTTGATGAAAGAACACTTGGTTCTTAAAGAGAGTGTTTGGTGTGTGTGTGTGTGTGTGTGTGTGTGTGTGTGTGTGTGTGTGTGTGTGTGTGTGTGTTTTATAGAGGATAATTATTTAGATTTACTGAAAATATGTAGTGCAATGAAAGTCTTTTCAGATCCACTATATTTATGGCAACAACACATGAATGAAAAACACAGATTTCACTGATCAAAAATAGACCATCACGTTGCAAGTGAAAACTGCATTTGCATTAATTTATGGGATGCAAATTTTTGGCGTGCTGTTCAATGTATATGGAAACTTTATTATTACTATTGGTTATTTTTAATACATAAAAAGGAATAAAAATACAGTAGAGCTCAAGCAAGTGAATTATTTGCCTTACATAACCGTAGTGCATTTTGAACATTGTCACTTGTAGAGTACAATCTATTGTGCTCAACACTTTTTTTTCACTGAACTTTGAATTTAAGAATAACCTTATTTTAAGGTTTCTTTTTACTATCTGTTGAAGGAATGCCGTGAAAGGCACTGAACTGTATTGCGGAAAAATACACAAACTCTTCCTACATCTATAATATTCAAGCAATTGCTTAGCGAATTCAGATTTTAGGTACTAAATGTGGTAAATACATTTTATCAAAAATTCTTTGTAATTTAGTTAATAAAAATCTGTGGTACAGAGATTTATAAAAATGGCAAAATGTGATAACCATCCTTAAATGTACACATGGAAGCTCAGATAACTGTTTTACAAATCACTGCAGCTTACGTATACTTAAAAAAAAGTTTTAACAGTTCATGATACAAGTGCCAAAAGTGCTTTCTTGTAATCTCCTGATGTGTCACCCTGGAAGAAGAATGCAGCTATAAGTTCAAGAAGGTATGCAAGTGAATAACAAATGAACAATTCTAACACTATTTAAACACTAACTATTGAAACTACTACCAACAGATTTTGCATTGTGTTATGACTATGACAACACTAGTGGTATCAAAAAACTAAGCTACTTACTGAGATAAAGCTCTCCAATGTTTTTCCATAACGCTCCTGAAATGATTGCTTAATATCGGCCATATCCACTTCACATCGTGTGGCCGTAATCCTTATTAACGTTCTGTCTTTTGTACCAAGTCCAGCCATAGCATCGTGGAGCCTTTCAGCAAAGAATCCAGCTTTGTTTCGCACTGATTTCACTGTAGGTGTAGGAGAAGACCAAATTAGTAACAATTTATACCACGTAAGCACATGCACACAAAAAAGCAGAGACCTTTTGATTTTACGTCACTGAACTATATGTGTACTGTCTACTACTACTTTCAAAAGAATAAATATACTGCTATATAAATCTATTCACCCTAGCTTATCAAAATCAAAACAAAATCTTCTAAATCTGGAAATCTGTGAAATCAAACAACTATATTACAACAATTACATGGTGATGGTAGATAATCTTTAGTGTACAGTCTTACACTACCAGTGTACTGTGTTCTCTCTATGGGTCCTGTGAAACTGTTACGATGTGTGTTCCAATTGACTGGCCTACAGCAACTCTAATTTAACATACGATAAGCCTCATATCAACATTTTCACTTCTGTCATGAGATTTTTTAGGAGACTTGAGTGGGAGTCCAAGGGCATTGACAAAAAAAAGAAAGAAAGAGCACTTACAGAAACAAAACTTGGGAAAGGATTTTAAGAATCCATCATATTCTTCAAAAATCAACAAGAGAAGAAGGTACACACTAGAACTGACAGCAGAGAAGGGGAAATATCAAGTGGTTTACATTGTGATATGACAAAAGTTAAAGAAACATCCATTGAATGTAAGGAACACTAAAGTTATATACACAGAAAACTAACAACCTAGTTATGGAAAATAATTAAGAAATTCACAGATCAAAAACAGTTGTTACCTTAGGAAGTGTGAAAAACAGCACAGTGGAATCATTTGCACTTGCTTCATTCTGTTCCTTTACATAAATATATGGTTTGACTCTGAATGCTTCTGGCAAGAGGCTACCTGCATAGCTATTTGCCACCAAAGCAGTATCAAACCTGTTCCAGTGGTATCTGGAGTGTTCACTCTTTTAGAGTAAATTCATGTGAAAGAGAGCTGCAGAGTAATATGGTTACAGTTGAAACACAAGGAAATGGGAAGGTAGATTAAATTTCAGCAGACTTCTTGTGCAGGGCCTATATCATAACATCAAATGGCAAGCACTGAAAGTGAATGGATTCATCTTGATGACTACAAACAGATATACTACTGTAGAACCAATAAAAAGAAAGTGGGAAGGGGGTTACATATGGAGAGAAAAATAATAATGGAGTTTGCACTCTTCAGGTTATTGCAAATTGTATCTAACACCTCAGAGGACAGTACCAATACTGGAGCAGAAAAAAGAAGCCTATACTGCTGACAGTTTACAAATCATTGGCAGAAAATATATTAACATTCATAATGCAACTAGAAACAGTTTTTAATAATGTCATGCAAGCTTAACTAGAAGATTTTTGTTTTTAGAGACTTTAACCTTGATTTTCTGTCAGTTTTGACCAGGGCATAGAGGAGTTCGTGTCCACCTTTAGATTATTTTCCACAGTTAAAGTCTCTCTCAGGCATGAAGGACACAGTCCACCAGCTATTGTCAGTTTGTTTGTAGAACCAACAACCTGTTGTGATTGATCTCTAAAAACAATTGCAGATTCATCTGCACCTGAAGGTCAAACGTTAACAATGAGATTACTTGTTGCGACCTCCTTGGCAGATTTGTTGCAAATACACTTTTGGAGTGCTACTGCGTAATGCAGGATCCTCACTAGATAGAATTAACTGAATATATCAAGAAAGTCCGAAGATGTCAAGCATGTTTTGTATTATCAAGAAATAGAGGAGAGTGTACTGCAGACATGATACACGATTTGGGGTGGACAGTGTAAAACACACGTTTCTTGTTGCAGCAGCATCCTCTCATAAAATTTCAATCACCAACTTTCTCCTCCAAATGAGATTTTCACAATAAAATAAGGGCAATCAGGGCTTGTACAGGTTTTCTATACAGGTTTTCTTTACACTGTTCAAGAGTGGAATAATAAAGACATACTGAAGGTGGTTCAATGAACCCTCTGCCATGCACTTAAGCATGATTTGTAGAGTATCCATGTTGATGTAGATGAGTTTGCTGCTGGATAACAGAGAGGGTGTATGTGTCCCAGGAGAACAGGGAACTCCGGGGGGGGGAAACAGGAAATTTTCCATCCAGGAGAAAACTGGGAAAAACTTGGGAAACTTTTAGATCTCCAGGAATTTTTCATTGTTTTACTTTTCAATTAAATTTTTGTAATTTTGACTGCTAAGAACTTTTACTCTAGTAAAGAATTTTACTATATCCTGTTATTGCATAATAATACTGCAACATTAAAGGAAACAAGAGGAAAAACAAAATAAAACAAGTTGCAAAGGAAATGTGCCATTAAAACAACAAAACACAGTGCATATACTATGTAATGCTTCATAACAACAAACTGTGATGTCAGAACTATTTACATTATGTTTGTTTGAGCTGTTGCCAGCGGGTTCATGCACATGGGCAGCTGAGTCAACATGATAAGCACCTACTCCCTCTTCATGCTACTTGATGTGGGGCTGGTAGTCATTTCAGCAGTAGCAACAAACTGCAGATGCTACCTGGAAAAATTTTCTTATAAACCCAAGCTTCTCCACATGACCCACATTTACATTTCATGATTTTGCTGTTTCTTCTTTGTTTAAAGCCTTCCAGTCACTCTAAAATAAAACTGATTTCTGTGGCCAGGAGCGATAAAGTGAATTGAAATACACTGACATAATTGTGGAAGTTATTTGCAATTTTATGATTTTATTTTATTTCAACATTTCTGGCAGTCCAGTAAATATTGCCTTGCAGAACAATGAAGTTATTTCAGTCTGTTTGCTACAGAAATATGGTCTTTATTAATCTTTTCTGCAGAGGCAGTCACAATTTATTTGAAACCACGTGTTTCATTCCCCACTAATGACTAGTTTCAACTGTTCACTGAATTTCAGGTGCACATTTTCATCTTCTGGCACACATGGCCAATGTGGGGGTTAATTTGCACCTTTTTGAAATCTTAAAGGAAAAATTTTAGGTAAATGTGAATAATTTTATTTTGATGTTTTATTTACCTCTCTTTACCTTTTTTCTTTGAACTTTACTTTTTTTGAAAGATGGAATGTAAGAAAACAAACTTTCACATTTTTAACTTAATTTTTTTACTTACTTTGAATTAAAATTTTAGGTATGTGAATTACTGTAATTATGCACATTTACTGTAATGATTTACCTCCATTTGCCTCTTATTTTCTCTTAATTTCATATGAATTTTATAATAGAATTTATAATTTTTATGTGAAAAAAGTGAGCTAAAAATTAGAATTTGGGACAGTGGAAGGAAACTGTAGGTACATGTTAACTTTTAAAAAGTAAGCTCCATGAATCTGGACATACAAGTCTGCATTTGAAGCCAAATTATGCATTTTAGTATACTTTATGAAATTTGGATGCTCTTCGAGTATCCTTAAATGCCCTATTTCTTTTATAACATAATGTAAGAAGATCTCATGATGGTATATACATACAAATACTTGGGCTTCCTGCACTACCACAGTTGCGAATTTGACTATACTTTCATAATACAAAGGTATGCAATGTATTGTAATACAAAAGTATGCAGCATACATTGTAACGAAACAAGCTGTATTGGGTCATGTGGGGTATCCGATACAGTAGGTTATGTAGTATGTGATAAAAGCTAAAACAGATGTGGGTAGTGCGTAAGGACACTTGATGAATAAAGTCACCTAGTGCAACAGTGTGAAATAGTTTTAACGAAAACATTGAACTGTGTCACAGACCAGTAAATGTATGTTCTTAATCAGATGAAGTAATGTACAGTTAGGATAAGTCATTATCACTTAGATACAAATTCTGGATGTTTTGAAGAGAAAGAACAAGTTCTGAAATTAGTGTTAATAGTGTCTAAATGTTAGTAACCCTTTTCATTCAGGGTTGTAATTATAATTTAATTATTAAAATTCATTGTTTACCATAATGCAAATTAACTGTGTAAACTATTAATTTTGGAAAACCTTAATATTTATGTATCTTTGCAAGTCAGGACAACATTCTTACAGAAATCACCAACTAAAAATTTGTAATTATACTCGTAATGAATGTTTCTGGAACAGTCTATAGAGAAATTTGGTGCAATGTTCACATATTACGAAAACTAGCGAAGAGTCAAACTGGAGATATAACCCGATTCAGAAAGACAATTCGTATCATAAATAATGTTAGACGAACGATCCATTAATTTCTTTGTAATACGATTTAAAGATTTGAGTGCATAATTATTCTATATTTTTAGCCTTCAAATGTTGTGAAAAGCCATTTTGGACTTTTAATTGTAATTTTGGTGTTTTAGAAATATTACCAGCTCAAAAATGTTTCATAAAATTGCATAATTACATGAAGATATTCAAGAATGTTCTGGACTGAATAATGAAAACTTAACTGTTAAATGTATGTATGTTTCAAGATTGCACTTGTAAAAGATCGTTAATTTTGCAAATATGCATCATCATTGTACTCGTTTTAATTTCTACTAAAACTCTGAAATGTCAGTTTTTGCTGGATTAACTTATTAAAATTGTAACCTCAAACATGAAATGACATAATAATGTCAAAGAATGCAACTGTTAAAAGATGTATAAATACACCTTGTCCAAAGCTTTGGTGTGGAGTGCAGCTGGAGTATTGTCTGGTGAGTTCTGGTTCCTGTAAACTTGTGACACGAGTTATCAACAAATTAATTTGTGTACGTCTGGTAGTGAGCAAATTTATCACCTCCAAAAACATAAAACATGGCATGATCAACTGTACTATGTTATCCATGAAATGATGGAATTGCTTTGTTAGATTTGGTGAATGGAGCTGGTATGAGAAGTTATGTTAGATTTGACATGAGAGCTGGGCTTCTGGACTGTTACATTTTAATGTGCTGCTGCACATTAAAGATGTTTCCAAAATGCTTTTTTTGGGAGGGAGGTTTTGTTTCGTGAAGTGCCGAGAAACTCTACACCAGTGTATAAACCCTTAACCAATGTAAAGATTGGTATGTTTTATAGTTTTGAGGATGTCGCACAATATTTCATCATCACAAATGTTCAAGATCAGATGGTGGTAGTTGCTCTAATCACTGCCACAAAATGCAATTGGTGATACTCGCGCAGCAGTGTGAAAAATTTACTGGGGTCACAAACAATAATTACGCATGCATGGGGAAGCAATTATAGTTGGAGGAAAGCAGCATTTACAGTGCTCTACATCTACATCCATACTCCACAAGCCACCAGACGGTGTGTGGCGGAGGGTACCTTGAGTACGTTTATCGGTTCTCCCTTCTATTCCA
Organism: Schistocerca gregaria; assembly: GCF_023897955.1. Taxonomy (NCBI): domain Eukaryota; kingdom Metazoa; phylum Arthropoda; class Insecta; order Orthoptera; family Acrididae; genus Schistocerca; species Schistocerca gregaria. Next base: position 857,769,326 of record NC_064920.1, on the reverse strand, counting down.
GTCTCTTATTGTTCATGGAAAGAAGGATTGTCGTCGGTATGTCTCTGTGTGGGCTCTAATCTCTGATTTTATCCTCATGGCCTCTTCGCGAGATATATGTAGGAGGGAGCAATATACTGCTTGACTCTTTGGTGAAGATATGTTCTCGAAACTTTAACAAAAGCCCTTACCGAGTTACTGAGCATCTCTCCTGCAGAGTCTTCTACTGGAGTTTATCTATCATCTCCGTAACACTTTCGCTATTACTAAATGTAATGAAGCGCGCTGCTCTCCATTGGATCTTCTCTATCTCTTCTATCAACCCTATCTGGTACGGGTCCCACACTGCTGAGCAGTATTCAAGCAGCGGGCGAACATGCATACTGTAACTTACTTCCTTTGTTTTCGGATTGCATTTCCTTAGGATTCTTCCAATGAATGTCTGGTATCTGCTTTACCGACGCTCAACTTTATAAGATGATTCCATTTTTAAATCACTCCTAATGTGCACTTGTTATCAAGAGAAAGAAAACTGGCGTTCTACGGATCGGAGCGTGGAATGTCAGATCCCTAAATCAGGCAGGTAGGTTAGAAAATTTAAAAAGGGAAATGGATATGTTAAAGTTAGATATAGTAGGAACTAGTGAAGTTCGGTGGCAGGAGGAACAAGACTTTTGGTCAGGCGAATAAAGGATCATAAATACAAAATCAAATAGGAGTAATGCAGGAGTAGCTTTAATAATGAATAGGAAAATAGGAGTGCGAGTAAGCTACTACAAACAGCATAGTGAACGCATTATTGTGGCCAAGATAGACACAAAGCCAACGCCTACTACAGTAGTACAAGTTTATATGCCAACTAGCTCTGCAGATGATGATGAAATTGATGAAATGTTTGATGAGAGAAAAAATTATTCAGGTAGTGAAGGGAGACAAAAATTTAATAGTCATGGGTGACTGGAATTCGGGAGTAGGAAAAGGGAGAGAAGGAAACATAGTACGTGAATATGGATTGGGGCTAAGAAATGAAAGATTATATAATGGTAAGACAGAGATTTAGGAACCAGATTTTAAATTGTAAGACATTTCCAGGGGCAGATGTGGACTCTGACCACAATCTATTGGTTATGAACTATAGATTAAAACTGAAGAAACTGCAAAAAGGTGAGAATTTAAGGAGATGGGACCTGGATAAACTGAAAGAACCAGAGATTGCACAGAGTTTCAGGGAGAGCATAAGGGAGCAATTGACAGGAATGGGGGAAAGAAATACAGTAGAAGAATGGGAAGCTTTGAGGAATGAAATAGTGAAGGCAGCAGAGGATCAAATAGGTAAAAAGACGAGAGCTAGTAGAAATCTTAAGGGTAACAGAAGAAATACTGAATTTACTTGATGAAAGGAGAAAATACAAAAATGCAGCAAGTGAAGCAGGCAAAAAGGAATACAAACATCTCAAAAATGAGATCGACAGGAAGTGCAAAATGGCTAAGCAAGGATGGCTAGAGGATAAATTTAAGGATGTAGAGGCTTATCTCACTAGGGGTAAGATAGATACTGATTACAGGAAAATTGAAGAGACCTTTGGAGAAAAGAGAACCACTTGAGTATGAACATCAAGAGCTCAGATGGAAACCCAGTTCTAAGTAAAGAAGGGAAAGCAGAAAGGTGGAAGGAGTATATAGAGGGTCTATACAAGGGCGATGTACTTGAGGACAATATTATGGAAATGGAAGAGGATGTAGATGAAGATGAAATGGGAGATACGATACTGCGTGAAGAGTTTGACAGAGCACTGAAAGACCTCAGTCAAAACAAGGTCCCGGGAGTAGACAACATTCCATTAGAACGAACAAAACTCTACCATCTGGTGAGTAAGATGTATTAGATAGGCAAAATTCCTCAGACTTAAAAAAGAATGTACTAATTCGATCCCCAAAGAAAGCAGGTGTTGACAGATGTGAAAATTACCGAACTATCAGTTTAATAAGTCACAGCTGCAAAATACTAACACGAATTCTTTACAGACGAATGGAAAAACTGGTAGAAATTGGCCTCGGGGAAGATCAGTTTGGATTCCGTAGAAATGTTGGAACACATGCAGCAATACTGACCCCCACGACTTATCTTAGAAAAAAGATTAAGGAAAGGCAAACATACATTTCTAGCATTTGTAGACTTGGAGAACGCGTTTGATAATTTTGACTGGAATACTCTCTTTCAAATTCTGAAGGTGGCAAGGGTAAAATACAGGGAGCGAAAGGCTATTTACAATTTGTACAGAAACCAGATGGCAGTTATAAAAATGGAGGGGCATGAGAGGGAAGCAGTGGTTGGGAAGGGAGTGAGACAGGGTTGTAGTCTCTGCCCGATGTTATTCGATCTGTATATTGAGCAAGCAGTGAAGGAAACAAAAGAAAAATTTGGAGTAGATATTAAAATCGATGGAGAAGAAATAAAAACTGAGGTTTGCCGATGACATTTTAATTCTGTCAGATACAGCGAAGGACTTGGAAGAGCAGTTGAATGGAATGGACAGTATCTTGAAAGGAGAGTATAAGATGAACAACAACAAAAGCAAAATGAGGATAATGGAATGTAGTCGAATTAAGTTGGGTGATGCTGAGGGAATTAGATTGGGGAATGAGACACTTAATGTAGTAAAGGAGTTTTGCTATTTGGGGAGAAAAATAACTTATGATGGTCGATGTAGAGGGGATATAAAATGTAGACTGGCAATGGCAAGGAAAGTGTTTCTGAAAAAGAGAAATTTGTTAACATAAAGTATTTATTTAAGTGTCAGGAAGTCTTTTCTGAAAGTATTTGTATGGAGTGTAGCCATGTATGGAAGTAAAGCATGGACGATAAATACAGGGCTATTACAAATGATTGAAGTGATTTCATAAATTCACTGTAGTTCCATTCATTGACATATGGTCACAACACACTACAGACACGTAGAAAAACTCAAAGTTTTGTACGGCTGAAGCCGCACTTCAGGTTTCTGCCGCCAGAGCGCTCGAGAGCGCAGTGAGACAAAATGGCGACACGAGCCAAGAAAGTGTATGTCGTACTTGAAATGCACTCACATCAGTCAGTCATAACAGTGCAACGACACTTCAGGACGAAGTTCAACAAAGATCCACCAACTGCTAACTCCATTCGGCGATGGTATGCACAGTTTAAAGCTTCTGGATGCCTCTGTAAGGGGAAATCAACGGGTCGGCTTGCAGTGAGCGAAGAAACAGTTGAACGCGTGCAGGCAAGTTTCACGCATAGCCCGCGGAAGTCGACGAATAAAGCAAGCAGGGAGCTAAACGTACCACAACCGACACTTTGGAAAATCTTACAGAAAAGGCTAAAGCAGAAGCCTTACCGTTTAAAATTGCTACAAGCCCTGACACCCGATGACAAAGTCAAATGCTTTGAATTTTCGGCACGGTTGCAACAGCTCACGGAAGAGGATGCGTTCAGTGCGAAACTTGTTTTCAGTGATGAAGCAACATTTTTTTCTTAATGGTGAAGTGAACAGACACAATGTGCGAATCTGGGCGGTAGAGAATCCTCACGCATTCATGCACCAAATTCGCAATTCACCAAAAGTTAATGTGTTTTGTGAAATCTCACGGTTTAAAGTATACGGCCCCTTTTTCTTCTGCGAAAAAAACGTTACAGAACACTTATCTGGACATGCTGGAAAATTGGCTCATGCCACAACTGGAGACCGACAGCACCGACTTCATCTTTCAACAGGATGGTGCTCCATCGCACTTCCATCATGATGTTCGGCATTTCTTAAACAGGAGATTGGAAAACCGATGGATCGGTCGTGGTGGAGATAATGATCAGCAATTCATGTCATGGCCTCCACGCTCTCCCGACTTAATCCCATGCGATTTCTTTCTGTGGGGTTATGTGAAAGATTCAGTGTTTAAACGTCCTCTACCAAGAAATGTGCCAGAACTGCGAGCTCGCATCAACGATGCTTTCGAACTCATTGATGGGGACATGCTGCACCAAGTGTGGGAGCAACTTTATTATTGGCTTGATGTCTGCCGAATCACTAAAGGGGCACATATCTAACATTTGTTAATGCCTAAAGAAACTTTGGGTTTTTGTATGTGTGTACAAAGCATTGTGAAAATATCTCAAATAATAAAGTTATTGTAGAGCTGTGAAATCGCTTCAATCATTTGTAATAACCCTGTAGTTTAGACAAGAAGAGAATAGAAGCTTTCGAAATGTGGTGCTACCAAAGAATGCTGAAGATTAGATGGGTAGATCATATAACTAATGAGGAAATGTTGAATAGGGTTGGGGAGAAGAGAAGTTTGTTGCACATCTTGACCAGAAGAAGGGACCGGTTGGTAGGACATGTTCTGAGGCATCAATGGATCACCAATTTAGCATTGGAGGGCAGCGGGGAGGGTAAAAATCGTAGAGGGAGACCAAGAGATGAATATACTAAGCAGATTCAGAAGGATGTAGGCTGCAGTAGGTACTGGGAGATGAAGAAACTTGCACAGGATAGAGTAGCATGGAGAGCTGCATCAAACCACTCTCAGGACTGAAGACAACAACAACAACAACAACAACGTGTACTCCCAGATAATTTATGAAATTAACTGCTTCCAGTTGCTGACCTGCTATATTGTAGCTAAATGATAAGGGATCTTTCTTTCTATGTATTCACAGCACATTACACTTGTCTACATTGAGATTCAATTGCCATTCTCTGCACCATGCATCAATTCGCTGCAGATCCTCCTGCATTTCAGTACAATTTTCCATTGTTACAACCTCTTGAAATACCACAGCATCATCCGCAAAAAGCCTCAGTGAACTTCCGATGTCATCTACAAGGTCATTTATGTATATTGTGAATAGCAACAGTTCTACGACACTCTCCTGCGGCACACCTGAAATCACTCTTGCTTTGGAAGACTTCTCTCTATTGAGAATGACATGCTGCGTTCTGTTATCTAGGAACTCTTCAACCCAATCACACAATTGGCCTGATAGTCCACATGCTCTTTGTTCATTTAACGAGTGTGGGGAAGTGTAACACCTTGCGGAAGTCAAGAAACACGGCATCTACCTGGGAACCTGTGTCTATGGCCCTCAGTCTCGTGGACGAATAGCGCGAGCTGGGTTCCACACGATCGTCTTTTTCGAAACCCACGCTGATTCCCAGAGTAGATTTCTAGTATCCAGAAAAGTCATATTCGAACATAATAAGTGTTCCAAAATTCTACAACTGATAGACGTTAGGGATATAGGTCTATAGTTCTGCCCATCTGTTTGACATCCCTTCTTGAAAACGGGAACGACCTGTGTTCTTTTCCAATCCTTTGGAACGCTACACTCTTCTAGAGACCTACAGTACACCGCTGCCAGAAGGGGGGCAAGTTCCTTGCGTACTCTGTGTAAAATTGAACTGGTATCCCATCAGGTCCGGCGGCCTTTCCTCTTTCGAGTGATTTTAATTGTTTCTCTATCCCTCTGCCGTCTATTTCGATATCTACCATTTTGTCATCTGTGCGACAATCTAGAGAAGGAACTACAGAGCAGTCTTCCTCTATGAAACTGCTTTGGAAAAAGACATTTAGTATTTCGGCCTGTTTCAGTACCAATTTGGTCACAGAGTGTCTGGACATTTTATTTTGATCCACCTACTGCTTTGACATAAGACCAAAATTTCTTAGGATTTGCTGCTAAGTCAGTACATACAACTTTTCTTTCGAATTCATTGAACACCTCTCGCATAGCCCTCCTCACTCAGTTGGTAGAGCACTTGCCCGCGAAAGGCAAAGGTCCCGAGTTCGAGTCTCGGTCCGGCACACAGTTTTTATCTGCCAGGAAGTTTTAGATTAGTCTTTGAAAGGAGAGGAGGAAACCAAAAGGTAATGGATCAACGTTGAACACAGTCCTACAATAAGAAGCGGAGGTATGCCTGTGTGTTGTGTTGCAAATGAATGGATCTGAAGCCAAGCACATGAAACCTGAAGATGTTCATTTTAGTGAAAATGTTGAAAAAAATTCACTTAGATCACCTAATAAGAACAGACATAATTCTTGCAATGCCGGCATCTGCCATAAAATATCTAGGTATATCTATCCAGAGCAGCTTTCAGTGGAAAGACCACATAAAACGAGTAGTGGAAGAAGCACATGCCAGACTCAGATTCATCGGAAGAATCTTAAGGAAATGTAACTCATCCATGAAAGAAGTGGCTCATAAGGCACTTGTTTGCTCGATTCTTTAGCACTGTTCGTGTATCTGGGATCCCTATCAGGTAGGACTGATAGAGGGGAGAGAGAGGATCCATTAAAGAGCTGTGCATTTTGTCATGGGATCATTTAACTGAAGAGAGAGCATTATGGAGATGCTGAAACTCCACTAGCACCTGTTACAAAAGAGTCATCGTGCATCACAGATTTACTATTTTGAGTTTTGGGACAGCACTTTTCAGGAGGAGTCAGACAACATATTACTTCCCCTCACATACATCTCGTGTATTGACCACGAGGAGAAAATTCGAGAAATTAGAACCAGTACAGAGGCTTACCAACAATTGTTCTTCTCACGCGCTATTCACGAGTGGAACAGGGTTGGAGGGATCGGACAGTGGTACCAAAAGTACCCTCCACCACACACCATTAGGCAGCTTGGGAGTATGAAGTAGATGTAATAGTACTGAAAATACCTCGGCATTGTGACTTAATAGAATAATCATGTGTGCACACTGAAATAACTAAAGATAATGGGTATTTTGAATCAATCTGCAAACAATTTAAAAGTTTAGCACTGGTTGATGTTAAGGATTGTATTACTTTAAATCATCCATCTGAACAACTGCAATTGTCTAAGAGTTTTCCATGCAAGACGTAGTCAGAAATTAGTTAGTAAAGACTTTGTTGATCCAAAAAAATAGTGTGGTGTGTAATGAACTAGCCTGCTTTAGCAAGTCAGGCAACATGATGTCCAAACTCTCAGAAACAGATCAGGGAAATGTATAAGCCTGGATATACTAGTCTTTGTCAAACAAAGAACACCAGAACATAGTAAAACAAAAAGTGGACGCAGTATGAACACTACCTCCCTGCAGTAAAAACAAGCTAATTTTGTTACACATAAATTTGCAGTTCTTAAAAGTAACATTACTGAATTGCAGTTCTGGCCAGACAAAATTAATTGCAGCGTTCTCTGTGTGAATGGACACTGGACTAAAAGTACAGTAACACACTTTTTTACCATTTGGTTGCTCATTGGCAAGAAGTTACTGCAGACCAAGCATTGCTCAAGATGAAGTGTGTGTCTATATCTAGATCAGGCTAAGATCAGTGTACAATGATTCAGCGTTTAATGAAATTAAGCGTATTGGGAAGCTCACATGGGCAAGTATTAGAGATTTTTTTTCTTTTTACATCTCAAGAGTCTCTAAAGTAAAGTGAAAAATAATGTTAGTATATTGCATCAGAGTATCAGGGATTTTTTTAGATGATCTTGTCTGTTTAGAAGATTTACAAACTGAGGGTGGAACAGACATAGTATGCCTGTCTGTACATTACACAGTCATATATATGGAAAAGGTAAATGGAGGATATAAACTTTCAGCACATGTAAGTAGACACACTATGGAGAGACAAACTGCCATATATCTTAAAATGTACCGTAGTGTGGAAAATTTACAACTAAAGAAATGTGTAGAGCAACATATAGAACCATGTGCATGTGAGCTGAAACTAAGTAACTGTACTTTTATAATTGTAGCTTTGGAGGTCCCCACTGGGAAATTTTCAGCTAATTCCGATTCTTTTTTGTGCTATTTGCCAGACACAAGGAGGTAAATTATTATTTGTGGGGATTTCAACATAGATTCTCTGAAACAGTCAAATAGAAAGCTTGACCCTGAAGTATTACTTCGTTTTTTCAATTTGAAGTCAGTCTTGGATGGTACAGGAAAGCAGCACACTGGAAGATAATATTTTTATAGACCAAGATAAATCTAACAAAACAAAAAAATTTCCTGTTAAGAATGGTCTCTCACATCATGACCCAAAGCTAGTTATAGTATGTGACATGGCACCATTCAGTGATGCAAAACAAGTTCTCAAAATAGCATTTTCAATTATGCTTTAACATTTGCAAATTTTAGGGAAACCTTGCAGCAGTTAGAGCGGGATGAGGTGTACAGGGAACATGAGTATAATTTAAAATTTAACCTATTCCATGATACCTTTGTGAGTATATTTGAGAACAGTTTCCGTAAGTGAGATATAATTGTACGAAACCATCTCAAAAGCCATGGCTTACTAAAGGGATAAAAACAACTTGCAAACAAAAGGGAAATGTATCATAGCTAGGAGGAGTAATGATCTAGAAACAAACATTAAGAAATGTTATTAAAAAGTTAGATTAGCATCTCTGATAATAAAATTAAAATAATCTGGAATGTTGTCAAAAGGGAAACAGGACAACCAAGAGCACAGGAAGACTGTGCTTCTATCAAACCCAACTAAAAGTTTGTTAAGTGAAAGAAGAAGAAGATATTTTTAATAACCATTTTTAAGTGTTTTACAGAAAATAGGATCCAACTAGTCATTAGGAAATGCAAGACTGTATGTGAAAGAGGCAATATATATGCAATTTGATAACACTGAAATTAAACCCACTTCTACTGAAATTAAGAAAATAACAAATTCACACACTCACAAGTAGAAGCTTGCATGGAATTTATGGTGTTTCCAACAGACTACTACAAACTTGTTTCCAACAGATAAGTAGGATTCTGAGTCACATATGTAATAGCTCACTGAAAAAGGGCATTTTTTGAGGCAGACCAAAATATGCTATTGTAAAAAGAAAAGGGCCAGATCTGACAATGGTTATGAAAGAAACTGGTATCGTGTATTACATTTATGGTAAGCTTTCAATTTTTTGTCACATGGGACTATTGCAAAGAAACTAGACTACTAAGGTTTGTAGATCAAGTTACAACTTACCTAATCAAGAGGCAACAATTAATGCATGACAACAAGTACATGTCAAAACTAAGGAAAATTAAGAGAGAACTCCCCTAGGAAATTAAGAAAGAACTCCCCTAGGCTCTGTCCTTGGGCCACCCCATTTTTACTATGTATGTTAATCGCTTCTTAAAGTGTATGGTATGCAAAAATGTTCTATATGCTGATATGAATATGATTTCTACTGGTGAAAATATGCAGGTAGTTTTAGACAAAAATAAGGTACTACTTGGAAAAGTAATCAATGGCATAAAGTTAACCATCTATGTATAAATGAAATGAATACAGAGGAACTATTTTAATCTAAATGCTCAACAAGAAGAAAGTTTCACACTGTTGCAGTTCAATAGACCAAAGACTCTAGGAGTAAGAATACAAAATATTTAACTGGTAAATGTGCACTTATGATTTTTCTGATATATAAATTGAGGTTTCCTCTCGATAAAAAATTGCTGATTCTGTGCTACCATGCATTCTTTCATAGAGAGTTTCAGCAAGGAGCACTGTCATGGGGAAATTCTCTATGTAAAAACTGTTTTCAGATGGCTCACAAAACCGATCAGGTGTATTCAAGGATTGGGTCTAGAGAAGCCTGTAAAAAAACTTAAGTCAACTCTATACTTAACACTCCCAAGCCTTTATACGAGCCCCTCCATATCCACACCCAATGACACCTGTGGGCTGAGGATGACAGTGGCCGGGCGGTACCATTGGGCTTACATATAAAATATACAGAAATTTGTGCCAAGAATGGATGTACATATGCACCGTACCACGAACAACTACATGCTAAACATAATGTATTCAAGCCTGTCGCTGATAAATAATAGCCACAAACATCTAAATCTGAAGATGGCCAATGAACTGCCACAATTGGTAAAAATTGTCACTGCATGTAAATTTATGGTAGTTTTAGAAGTATGGTTTAAAAAAATGGCACATTATTCAGTGGAAGAATACTTTCAAAGTGACTAAGGACATATATAATTGGGGGACATCGTCCTTAATTGTAAGTAAGAGTGTCTTAGCTGTGTAATCACAATAAACTGTCTTTTACATAGAACTTAGACATACCATATACATAATGTTACATTGGAAGAAAATGTATTCACATTTCTGTAGTTAATATGCACATATGTAATGGAAGAGATGATGTATTTAGTTAGACATGATTGCGTATATTTTAGAATGTAAATTTTGTAATGAGAATAGTCAATTTGTAAATGTGTTAAAAACTGTATGCATTCAACTTCAATTGACAAAGCCAGCTGCATGGTGAACATGTTAAAAAGCCTAACAAACATACATCTGAACATCCATTTGTGCCTAAAAGCATAATATTGTCCAACCAGAAAGTTGTAGCCAATGGTAATCACAGTCACTCAATGATGGTAAACACAATATGGTTTCTACTACATTATGCTATACATAAAATTTACAGTTTTCTTAATTTCCTTTGAGCTGTCTAATTTTTCAATCCTTATCTCACCTATAGCCAATAATCCAGCTTCAATATCACCCGAAAATTCATTCTTGACAGCTTTTTCAAAATCATGACCAGTTATGCGCTCATACTCAATGAAGATTTGTCTCAGCTGTGGATAACTTCTAGAGCACAGAATAGCATTGAATGTTGACTCATCAGTCCCAAAGCGCAGCTCTCCTGCAAGAAAAACCATACAGTAAGAGGAATTTTAACAAATTTATGATTTCAGAAACACTAGATTATTCCTATTTTTTTTTTATAAACCAGTTCTAATTCTGAAAGTAGATGACAAACCTACTGATATTTTCACTTTTAACTTTATGGCAGAGGGGAAAGAAAACAGATCTCACCTTGGAATAAATTAGTGTCTTCAACAACACTAGTGACACTATTATATTAAATAGGTGTCCTTGTATACCATTTTCAATATACTTCACACGCTTAATGAAGTAACAAACCTTTGCTGGGCATTCAAAAGAATTTTATGGAATGACTTTTCTGTACAGTAAAACTTTGCTAACAGTAACAACTAAATCATTACTTATTAGTCTTAACTAGTTGTACTGTTACCCACCTGCAGAACAGTAACATGTATGCGGGACAAAGCCTACCAGCTGATTATCTCTACCTTCCAACATGTGACACAGTTTAAATTATTTATATTTAATGATATTGTAACCTGTATTCATAGACTTATTTGTCTATTTTATTATTTCTGATTCAAATGATAAAACTACATTTTGTGTGTAAATTAAAAAAAAGGTCCATAGGTGTCCACAAGCAAAACATTAACAGTACCCCCTATGAATTTATTAGAGTTTTTGTACAAACAGCTATTCACCTTGCATGTGTAGCCGTACAAATGTCATGTCATCTCTCCAAGAGAAAGAAATATAAAACAATAGCTGTTTTTATAAACATTTTGTTTCTTCAATTGTGTACAACAACAGGAAATGATATACACAAAATCTCGAAACATCACGCTAAATGATAAAAAAAAAACAAAAAATGTAGTAACAGCGCGATGTGTGTGTGTGTGTGTGTGTGTGTGTGTGTGTGTGTAGTGTATACCTATCCTTTTTCCCCCATAACGTAAGTCTTTCCGCTCCCAGGATTGGAATGACTCTTTACCCTCTCCCTTAAAACCCACAGCCTCTCATCTTTCCCTCTCCTTCCCTCTTTCCTGAGGAAGCAATCACCGGAGGAAGCAATCACAGGTTGCGAAAGCTCGAAATTTTGTGTGTGTGTTTTTTATTGTGCCTATCTACCGGCGCTTTCCCGCTTGGTAAGTCATGGAATCTTTGCTTTTAATATATGCAACTACAAACAACTGACATGAAAACATGTACATAATGACATCTTTAGGCACCAACGATACGGCAATAAAATTTGACTCTTCACACACCCTCAATTTTTGCAGACAACTATAAATTAAGAATCGAGTCTTAAGTTCATGATTCTAGGACTGAAGTCCAACACATTCCTAGTGTTTTTGGGCAGAAGAACCTTTGTCAGTACATCAGCCATCGTATCTTCTGTTGACTGATATTTCAGTTTCAGCAGATACATTGTAGGGCTTAAAGTATGAAGTGCTGTTTGATGTTAATGTGTTTTAGCTTTGAGTGAAAAACTTATGTGCTAATAATTTTCCAGCTGTCACGAAACATAGTGATGTGACAGTATTCATAAACGCAACTCCTCCATTAATTCTGACTGTTGGATCACTTCCTCTGCTGCTTTGGTAAAGCTCATTTAATCTGCTTCAGCTGATTAAAGAGTTGTGGCACTCTACTTACGTTAACACCATGAGATTACTGATCTGGGAAAGATGAAGCTGTAGACTGAATGCTACTTCCTATCAGCATCTGCAAATCCAAAAATTCCTTCCTTATTCTTGATTTAGGCCAGTTTTTTATCCATGGTTCCTTTGAGATATCAAAGGATTCACTTAACCATTTGCCAAAGAATAAAATCATGGCTGAATTGCAACAGCTTTGCTTATTGACTACATAGAAAATGTCAGATCGAGTACCCATGACGATGCACAATGATGATCCAACCAGTCCTGTGAATGGACGACGATTAGCATGTCCTGCACTCACAGCTGTTGCTCCAACTTGCTCCCAGTCGCCGATGTAATAGGTGTGAAACTCCTGATATAGCCAGTTTGATGTGATGTAATTTTGTCGAAAGATTGCTTTTCTTTAATGGCACCCAAGTTCTCAACGTAATATGTGGCAGATAACTCATCCTTTATTTTTTTTTTTTTGGTCCTTTTTCGGTCTGCTTATGCAATTAAAAATTACCTACTTAAATAAGTAAGAAGACTGGATGGTTACATATAGTGCCTCTTAAGATATAGGGATCTGAACTTTTTGCACGAAAACCAGCTGATGTTAGGGTTGCATTTAACTCTGCATACCACTGTCTACCAGCTTGGCATAGCACATAAATGGCTTTGCTAAACTCACACACTTAATCACTATGTTTCAATGTCTGCAGTATGTCATTTGCCTTCTTCACTATGTGACTGTGTCTCCACATCTTTCATCTTTAGTAAAAATTTGGCCAAGTAAAGCTATTCAATAAATATTTGTGCGTAAATGTCACCACTGAGAAATATGGGGATATTCAGTTGTAAGATATGCATGTTTAATTTAACAAAGCTGTGTGTAGTCTAAATAACTATTCTTGGAGCAGCAAGTGTTTCTACAAAATCCACTCCAGGCCACTGGTTATATCCTCATGCAACTTTCCTTTTATTTGGCAGTTTGTCCAGGATAACGTTTTGACCCCAAGTACAAAGATGAGATAAGTAAGGATTCCTCTTCAGCCACCTTTCATCAGACACTTCTTTGGTTACACGATTTTGAATGTAGTTAGCTGTGTTGATGGCTTTGGTCCAAAATGATTGCCGTAGTCTTGACTCCAGAAGCATGCAGTGAGCTACTTCACCAACAAATGGTCTTTCATTTAACACAACTACTCTGCTCCAATGTCTGGACTGTTAGATACCACTGTATTCCAACCATTCTGAGGAGGAGTCCATTCTTTCGTTGCAGTACTCCTTACTGTTGTATGACAAAGTATCTAATTTTATGACAAGTGATTTTCAACTACGCTTTTGAATTCAACAAATCTGTCAAGAACTTCTCCTTAATGTCAAAGGAAACAGACATGGCACTGTCTGCTATGGTTGCTATAAGCACAACAAAAAAGTTTGCACTACCTTGAGATATTTCTCACAATGGCCCCCAGACATCAAAGTGCAGTTATGTCAGAAGTTCATTTGAGTTCCTTCTCATCTAATGAAGGGAGTGGATGTGATAAGACACTGCATCTAGTGAGATCAACATCACTCAATTTCAAACCTGTCACATATGGATTTTGCTCATATCTTTTGACTTCAGATGGTCTAACTGAGCATGCCATACTTGCGTATCACTTTTTGTAACTTTCAGCTTGGCACCAATGCATGCCTTTGGACTTTTTTCTTGTAAGTAAAACAAATTACCAAATCTGTTTGTGATCACTTTGACTTTACCGTAAGTATATTCCATTACTGCATAAATGTCACTGCATGGTAGTTGTCCACAACTTTTACCACTGAAATGAGATTGACTGAGCTTTGGCATGTAGAAAGTGGTTTCCAGCATTATGGAGTGACTGACTGCAGTTGTGATGTGTACATCACTTTTAGCTGTTACTTACATAATACTATTGTCTGCAAGCATTAAACTCCCTTATGCTTCTCTCACCACCCACACACCATAACATGGAGTCACAAAACCATGAAGCAAGGCTCACTCAGACGCCAATGGCCTTGCCACATTGGTAACACTGGTTCCCGTCATATTACCGACGACGTGGGCTAGAACTTGGATGGATGACCATCAGGTCTGCCGAGCACTGTTAGCAAGCAGAGTGCACTCCGCCCTTGCGAGGCAAACTAAGGTGCTACCTGATTGGAAGGTAGTACCTCTGGTCTCATAAAATGACATACGGCTGGGAGAGTGGTGTGCTGCCCACATGCCTCTTTGTATCCGCATCACACCTGTGGGCTGAGGATGATGCAGTGGACGGTCAGTACCGTTGGACCTTCATGGTCTGTTCAGACAGAGTTTAGTTTTTTTTTTAGGCTCATTCATACAGAAATAACAATGAGCTTTATCCACATTTTTGGCACCTATTACACTTAGTTTCTTGAAGAAGCACTTGCATCTTTGTATCCCTTCTTGTTACAAAAGCTGCATTTGTATGCTGAGTTTTTCCTTTTTTGTTTTGATTTTTGTTCTAATTTGTCACTATCCCACTCAGAACTTATTGGGTTTTCACAAAATGTTTACATGGTTGTTAAAACATTGCGCACTCTCAATTTGTGTTCTTCCAAGATTTTTAATTTACATATTGTAACATCTGGTAGATTATCAGAAGATTCAATAGCACATCTGAAGTAATTGTAGCTACCTGGAAAACTGAAGCAGCATTACAGACAATAAATTACGGTTTATTTTGGCATCTACTGCTTGTAACTTGTCCACAGCATCTAAGAATTCAGTAATCTGATGGGTCACTTCACTGCTAAGGTTGCATTTTGTTAATCATTAGGTGTTTGAGCACCACTGCTTCATGAACAGGTCTCTTGGATGCATAGATTGATTTAAGTTTAAGCTGCATCTGACGTGATGTACATTTTGCTTTAGCTTGGTGGCACTGGTGAACCAAATTAAGCCTGCTTTTACTTTTCCGTCTGCCACTAGCCTTACTTTCTATACAATTTCTATGGCAGAGAACATTTTTACCTTCATCAGACACTCCATGTTGCAGCAAGACTCCAGATATATACTCCCAGTAGCAGTGCCTTTAATTTTATTCTCCATGTGTCTTAATTATCACACAACAGCATTTCTGTTTTAACCCTGTGTACCAGTCATGTATGCCATACATGTCAAGTCAATGAACTTATTTCCCCACTTTTCATTTCATGAATTTAAGTTTTCATCTAATCAAAAAATGTTGTGTTTGCCTGTAACATAACATGGAGCACAAACTGTGGAATGAACTTTGGATAAAACACACACACACACACACACACACACACACACACACACAAAATGTAATTACAGGACAACTTTAATCCTAACTCACTGCATGGAGAATAACAGAACTATCAACAATTTACTTGAAAACATGCGCGCTGATATCTATTACATAGCAATAAAATTTGAATCTCAACAGAATGTGTGCCTTTTTTGTTAGTTTAGTCCTCCGAACTGATGAAGGATGTCTGCACTGCTCATGCACTCAGAAATGTCAGCTGGCAACAGAAGATGAGGGAAGAAAGTGCAGAACCTCTGACTCATCATGGTATCAACAGTGGAACCGATGAACTGGAAGCTGCCACCAATGCTGGCTCTTGACAGGGTCATAGCTGACGCATCTGCAGTCAGTTGAAAGGCTGTCCACAGAAGTGGCAACAACAGATTCCAACATAGCTGCAATGAAACACCAGAAGTCAGAAGTGGGCGGATGAAGGTGAAGAAATTCCAGCATCTGACAACTGCGAATCGGGGGGCAGAGTGTGGAAGACAAACCCTTCATGCCATTCCATCAGCTGGCAGCTAAACAAAGATGGAGATGTGTAAGACCTGAACTTTTAGAATCATGGAAGCCTGCATTGGTCCACCATGTGGAAGGAGATCACAAAATTCTGTAATGGTAAATTCACCACCAAAAAGGTTGAAAATGGCCATGATCTCCTTTCAGAAAGAGGAGGACTGGGAGGTGTCACAACTGGGGCAGACTGCCTACAGTCAGTCTTTCCAAATCGAGACCTCCTAAGCTTCCTAATAAAAAATAAAGCAGTCATAAAAACCACAATGGCAAGTACACGTAGATTTGGCACAGACAAAGGTACTGTCTCTACACCATGTTAACACACCACACACACAGCCTTTTCTTCATTTGTGTGATTATCTTGATGAAGTACATGAGCTTTACCTCCAGCACTATATATGATGCCACAATAAATAGTCACAAATATTAAGTGAGCAGAAGAGACAGTGGGAGTGGGAGAAGTATGATGATCAGATTGCACACTTTGGAGAAGAGAATCAATACCTTCTATGAAACAGAAACTTCTACTGACAAAGCAAAGCTTTTTATGCCTTTTAACTACAAAGTGGATAAAAATATTCTTACCTGCCCTGAGCAAAGCCTGAGCATCTCTGGCAGCAGCAGCCTGGTCAACTGAGTAATTCTCGTCACGATTCCCCTGTAGAAATTGCAAATATATATGTATTAAAAGAAACATATGGTCTTAAGAAAGATGAAAATAAATCCCCTTTAATAGCCACATAATCATTTAATTGTAATTTTTGAACAAAAATTACAATTAAGTTATTATTTTCAGTGACAATAATAAACATCATTGTCTACTTATTAAAATAAAATTTACTTTTCCTTTGGACAATATGAAATTTTATTCCACAGCATTAGCATCAACTAACCACTTAAGAGACAAAATTGCTATCCAGTATTTACATTTAGGATGCAGAATGTTTAGTACTGCCGACAGAACAAATAAAAGTTAAAGTGACAGTGCTATCTTATGCTATTATGCTATCTTAGCTTTTACACACACACACACACACACACACACACACACACACACACACACACAGAATCTGCTGCAGGCTTTTTCTTGGACTCTCTGGCTTTATATCAATTATGCTTTTGTCCATTAATTTATTAAATATACAATACAAACTGATTAATGCTGCCTGCCTCTGGCAGAAATACACTGAGTGTTGCAGTGGATGCAAATAAACTGACAATTTGTAAAGAATGGTTATACTTTTGCTATTACCATATTTTGTGACACTTTTTCATACATAAAACATTCTTTTGTGGACAAATATAATGAGTTACAACTTTAACATACCACACAGAGAGATCTCATGAGCCGTTTGAAGTGTCCTGAAGTGTCACTGGCCAAATCTTGTTCAAGAGAAGTCCTGTACACTGAAAATAAAACAGACTTTTTAATGATATGCCCAGAAATGGGGTTACAGATTTTTCAATAACTGAATACAAGCTTAAAATCAGAATTTTCTTTCATTATGACTATTTTTCAGTTCATATAATTATGCTACTAACCCATCTCTCAATTTACTATGGAACCACACAATAACATGGTGGCTACAGTTTCAGCACAACACCACTATTAACTTTTTGATTGCTGCATGTAAGTTTTCTACACACTTTATTGAGCACTAAATCACTGTCACCTACTCTGCTACCAGCACTTTGAACACAATTCACTTTGTGCAATTAAGACACCGAGTTACCCTTATGGCCTGTCTTACCCTTTGGTGAATATTTATTAGGTGCTGCCTGTGACCTCTTGTCATCTGAATTCTACCATCACCAAGCCTGAATAAACACAGTGGCTTTGAATATTTTTAAATTTTGAAGTTTTCCATAAATGAATTACTATACTAGCAAAGCAACAAAGATGGAGGCTCAATAATTTTGGAGTAAAAAAGGATTACTCAACAAACAGTATAAGTAGTGAAACATTGTCAAGCACACAAGAAAGAATGAAAATTTCTACATATGCAGTTACAGTGTGCCACTGAACACACTGCTTGTATGGCAACTTGGCAGGTGGGCTGCACTTGAGCATTGTCAGGTGGGAGGGAGAAAGAGGAGAGAAGAGGGATAACGGGTTTGGAGAGATGGCTGGTGGCTCAGAGGGAAGCAGGTGGTGTACAGCAAGGAGAGGTGGCAGTTACTTGGGCTATAAATGTGACACGCAGGCACCAGAGCCAGTTATGTGGTGCACAATGACATGCAAGCATGAATGGGGACTAGGTGACAGGTGACTGTTGGGTGGGGGGAGTGGGTGCATGTTCCGCCACTGAGTGGTGAAATCGGTTCTTTGCTGTAGTTGGGCCGTAGCCACTCATTCTGGTAGACAAGTGGTCGACAGTAATGCCCACTTAAAATGTTGTGCAGAAATTGCAGCAAAGCTGATAAATAGCATGGCTGCTTTCACAGGTGGACTATGTCTGATGGGTTATGATAAGTCTGTGATGAAACTACAGTAGGATGTGGGTGGGCGAATAGCACAGGATATGCATCAGCTTCTTCCTGGGAATATGACCATGTGCTGTGTGGCAATGGGTTGGGAGTGGCGTAGGGATGGACCAGTATACTGTGTAGGTTGGGTGGGCAGCAGAACAACACTGCACAAGAAGTGGGAAGGATCAGGATAGGATGTCCATTTCCAAGCATGTTTATGTATCAAGGCCCTGGTGAAGGGCTTCATGAGACCAGTGTACCGGGCATTCCCTCACAGGAAATGTGGAAATGTTCATCACTGCAGATACGCAGTCTACCAGTAGCCTGGCTAAATAGGAATAACATTTTTGTGTGGAGAGAGAGAGAGAGAGAGAGAGAGAGAGAGAGAGAGAGAGCTGTCAAAATGCAGCTGCTGTTGGTTAGTGAGCTTGATACGGATAAAGCCATTACAGTGGAGGTTGATGTCCAAGGTAGCGGCACATTGTGATGAGAAGTACTAGATAAAGTGGATGGGGGAGAAGGTGTTTAGGCTGAAGAGGAATGAGGATAGAGTGTCCTGGCCCTGTGTCCAGAACATGAAAATTTCCTCAATAAACATGAGACAGACAAGAGATTTGAAAATTTGGGAGACTGAAGATTTCCTCTAGATGTCCCATAGCCACAGTAGCTGTTCTGCAGACTTGTTTATATACCTTTCCATTGAAGGAGAAGTAGTTGTACCTGAAGATGTAATTGACAAGGTATATAAAGAATGTAGTAGTGGGTTTAGAGTCTAAAGGATGCTAGGAGCAGTAGTGCATGATAGCAGAAAGGCCACGAGCATGAAGGATGTTTATGTATAAGGAGTTGGCATCAACAATGATGAGATGGAATCCAAGGGGAAATAGGGTGGGGATGCTCTAGAATCAGTGAAAGAAATGGTTTTAAAGTCAGATGTGAGTTGCTAGGCTATGGGCATATGGCTGGAGGTGCTTGGTCAACGTGCACTGGGAGCACAGCAACCATCTGCAATGGGACATCCAGGACTGTTGGATTTATAGATTTCAGGAAGCATGTAGAATGTGGTTGCAGGAAGTCTATGGAGTGAGGAGGGATACAGATTCAGGGAAGAGGTTCTGAGAAGGGCCTATGATTTGAGTATGGATTGGAGGCTATGTAAGATTTCTGAGATGAGACCACTATCACAGAGTGTGCAGGTGAAGGGATCAGACAGTCTGTAGAAACTTTCTATCAGGTGATCACTACAATTCAAGAGATTAGTTGAACCTTTGTCTGAAAGGAGGATGACAAAACCAAGAACTCTCCCAAGAGATTAGTTGAACCTTTGTCTGAAAGGAGGATGACAAAACCAAGAACTCTCCCAAGAGATTAGTTGAACCTTTGTCTGAAAGGAGGATGACAAAACCAAGAACTCTCCAAGTCACAAACAGCTGTTTTTTCTGTTAAGAGGTCTGTGTTCTTGGGAAGGGACCTAGGGAAGTATGGTGAAGTGAAGTTGGATGTAAGAATTCTTTACATGTGACAACGGCATGGTTAGGTTGAAGGGCCGTGGTAGGATGGTAGTATGAATCTGGAGATTCAAAGTTCATTGTTGGGATTAGGTTGCTTTTGGTTGGAGGGATTGGTAGCAAAGAAGTGTTTCCACTGTAGGGATCAGAAGGAGAGTATGTCTTTGGTATGTCCAGCAGCACTGAGCTTTAGTGTGGGGCGCACAGTGAAGCTTTTGGATAGGACTGAAAGTTCCCTAGAATTGTGGTCCTTACTCTAGTCCTGGTACAGGCTTGTTCTATCACATCAGAGTCAGGGCCACCTGTGAAAGCACAGATAACATACTAGTTCAGCTGCAATCCCTCCACAGCACTTTATGTGGGAATGACCATCTAGACGTCCACCAGAGTAATGGCTACTGCCAAACTGTGGCCAGGATTAGAGTTGACCACCCAGGGGCAGAACACACTAACAATCACAACATGCTGGAGTTCAACTGCTGCTTCACAAGCTGTGCCATTCTAACGGTTCCCTTCAGGACCAGCTTTTCTTAACTACACAGATGGGAGTTAACCTTTTAACACATTCGTCACCTCTGTAATCCTCTTTGCCTCAATTTCTGCTAACCCCCTACACTCACTCCTTTTACTGAACACTCTCCATCTGTCCTGTCATCTCTTCCCAATCCACACATCCCTGTCATTATCCTTCTACACTACTCAAACGTATTTATTCCAGTGGCTATGTGTGTCTTTTCAACCCATGCACCCACTGCCTCTCCCAGCTGTCATAGAATGAGACCAAACAATGGGACTGAACAATGCGATCGTAGCACAGCTTATATCATCCTGTGCAGTCTTCAGTTGCTTCAAGTAGACTGAAAATAGTTGACTGTCACAGATTAAATCTGTGTTGACCGTCTGTGGAGTGGAGGCTGTGATGCTTCATATTTTGTATATTTATGTTACTTACAAGACATATGCTGTGGATTATAAAATATTCCACCTTTTGTGTTTGTCTACTAGCATAATAATCAATCCACAAACAACCTTCCAGACCGAGACATCTGTGTGCCAGAGTAGGTATTTGAAACCAGCAGGTTTCATCTGCATAAGCAGAATAAAGAATTCCTGTTTACACACGTAACATATTTTCCATCTTTCTTTTCCCATAGTTCTTACAGGCACTGGCGAAGTTAGAGTAACTTTTTATTTCACGTGTACTTTTGTGTATTAATACTTGTTTGGGAAGTGACCAATGACAAGATATTAATTTTTATTTTGGTGCTATGTCCCCAAACTGGGTGTAACACAGAATGACAACTTGGGAATTTTGCATTTTGACCTGCTTCCTTGATACAGTTACTGTTTTAAGTGAAATGCGAACTTTGGAGTGTTCCATTCCAAAACTATCTGGACAATGTGTCCCAGTAAGAAGTCATTCTTTAATTTTAAACAAGATGTTTGTTAAGTCTGTAGGGGGGGGGGGGGGGCAGTTTAAGTAATTTTTTACTAATTTAAGTGTCAAATCCGAAAGTCCCTGTAATTGTGCTAATTGATCAGCAATTAAGAGTTCATGGTGGTAGTAGAATTTGTATCAGACACTATAAACATGTAGCGATAATTGAAAAGTATCTTTCTGTGAAGTGCAGCTTGTCAAAGAAGTTTATGAAATGTTCTTTAGTCACAGTGTTGTTTACTCTTTCTTTTCACTTTTGGTCACTATATGTAACCAGAGATGTATTTCATGCATTGCCTCTGTAGTTGTCCTTCAATAATGTTGGAATAAATCTCATCAAATACTCAACATTTATTGGTGACCCCAATGTGATCTCGCCTCCTAATGTGTTAAACAACTGCAATGGCTGCAGCTTATGAGTAAACCTTCTGTGCCGTGATTTACACTCTGAACAACAATGCCACCCATGTCGCATACTACTCGCACATCTTACAGAGGAGCCTACACTATACTCATGTCAGAATCAGCAGCCAGAAGTAAAATGTAAGCAACCCCAGCAGTCAGCTGTATATCTGTGGAACCACCTCCCTTTTGGCAACAAAGCCCAATGCATTAGTTTGTTCAACTGGAGAGAGAGTTTGTGATGATGCATGCCACCACTGATGAGATGAAGTACAGCTACACCATTGCAGCACTAAATGAAGATGGCCAGCGAAGTATGCGGTATCCTAGCTGCGCCCCCAGCCACAGAACAGTATGCAACAATTAAAAGTGCACTTATCAAATGCTTGTCTGTCACAGTCACAGATGAAGAGACTTTAGGAGAAACTGCTGTGCACAGCAGAGAGCTTGGTGATCACATGCTGTCACCACTGTTATGTTGTCTACTCACTTTGGGAAATAGTGCAGTCATTGATGACAGAAGAAGTAGCATGTGGATGTCACGCCTGCCCAAGGATGCACAAAACGATCACAGCAACATTTGCATTGTCACAGACAACCCGGACCACCAACATCGAGTTGAATGGTAATTCATAGTCACTGATGTAGTGCATCTGACATTAGGAGCAGACTGTGTCACACTCTGGACTACATCCAGATCTCTGGCACCACCTTCTTCCGGACACAACAACCAACCTAAACAGCTACTGTCGATTTCATCAGAGTGACTGTGTTGGAATGTGAACAGTAACAGGTGATTCACTGTGTATTGCCTTCCTTGGCAATATCTAGAGATTATTTGAGAATCACTCAAGGTTGCACCAGAACAAAACAATATCGTGCACCACATATTAACAGCTCCTCATCCACTGATCCACGCACAACCACATTATTTGAAACGGGATAAATGTAAAGCAGCAAGACAGGAGTTTGCCTTCATGCTGGCACAGCGAATCTGAACTATCAAGTAGCAGCTGGTCTTTTCCTCTCCATGTTGTGCCAAAGAAAACTAATGGATGGCACCCCTGTGGCAATTTTCAGCTCAACGAATCGGCTATTCCTAGTCACTACTCTGTGCCTCACATCAAAGACTTTGCATACAACATATATGGTATATGCATCTTCTCTACTATAGATTTAGTGTTGGGCTACTATTAAATACCAGTTGCACCAGAGGACATTCCAAAATAGTCCATTTGGACTTTTTGAATTTACCAGGATGCATTTGGGCTATGCAACGCTGCTCTAATTTTTCAAAAGTTCATGGACAAAGTGATACGTGATGTCAATTTTATTTCATCTATATCAACGATGCTTTAGTGATGTCCAGATCAGAGAGAGCACCTAGAGCATTTACACCAGCTTTTCAAATATCTCTGTGCACACTGTTTATAAAACCGGTGAAGTGTGTCTTTGGCACACCAGAGGTGCAGTTCCTCGGCCACACTGTCTCCAGAAGAGAGTGTTGAGGCAATTTTTAATTACCCATAGCTGATAATACATTAGTTATATCAATTTCTGGGTGTCACAAACAATTATAGGCATTTTGTTTGTAACCATACCTTATTGGTGGCATCATTAAACAAGTACCTATGAGAGAAGCATAAACCTCGTGAAGAAGTGAAGTGATGAAATGGTAGAGGCTTTGCAGAACTGAAATCTGCTACTGCAGACACAACACTGCTGGCTCACCCAGCTCCATAAGTACCTCTCTCACTCATGGTCGATGCCTCTGTAACAGCAGCCAGTGCCATGTTGCAACAGATGAACCAGTGCTGGCAACCATTAGCATTTTTCAGCAAGAAATTTTCAGTACGACTGGGAGCAGTATGCTGCTGCTAAGAAATTCCAGTACATGCTTGAGAGGCAACAATTCACCCTGGTTACGGACCACAAACCTTTAATGTACGCATTTCAACAAAAACCTGACAAAGCCTCACCCCACCAGCTTGGCCATTTACATTTCATTGGACAGTTCACAATTAACATTGTACATGATAACGTTGAGAAGAATACAGCGGCTGACAATCAGGAAGTCAAGTGGTCATAAGTGTGGTGGTTCATGAAGCCCTCGTAACAGCACAACAGCCTGATGCAGAGTTGCGAGAGATTTTGGCAGAACCCACTGGTCTACAGCTCTGGCATCTCCCGCTGCCAGCATCACACTCCTGAGTATACTGCAATGTATCACCGTCAAAAGCGTGTTCTTTTGTGGCAAAGGGTTTCCGCCAGCAAGCTACTGTTTCACTGCATTGCGGTCACACCCAGGAGTCCACGGAACCACCAAGTTGGTCAAACAAACTTGTGTGTGCTACAGGTGGAGCTACTGTTTCTGTGTTCCCTACATGAAACCATGGATCAAGGTAGACAATGCGAATCACATCTGTTCAAGGCCCTCACTTGGCTTCTAGGAGCAAA
This sequence comes from Schistocerca gregaria, assembly GCF_023897955.1. Lineage (NCBI taxonomy): Eukaryota > Metazoa > Arthropoda > Insecta > Orthoptera > Acrididae > Schistocerca > Schistocerca gregaria. The sequence goes on along the minus strand of NC_064920.1, from coordinate 857,744,946 downwards.
GAGGATTAGAACCACAGCATACCACCCAGCAGCAAATGGACATGGGGAAATGATTGTATCTAGAGGTAAGGGCATTCTTACATTTTCACAATATTGGACTGAGTCACTGCCTATCATTCTGCTGGGCATCTGTGCAGCTATAAAAGAGGATGTGGGAGCTATGCTAGCCGAGATGGTATATGGAAAAACTGCAGTCACGCACAAGGCAAATGCGCTCTGTGGTACTGACAGAACGACAGTCATCATTCATTTGCATTCCATGAGTTGCCAACATACAAACAAGTTTTTGTTTAGCATGATGTGATGTATGAACCATTACAGTCACCTTATGAGGGACCCTACAATGTGCTCAAGAGGGGGCAACAAACAATTTAAGGGGGACATTGGTGATAATCTGACAACAATTTCAATTGACAGACTGAAGCCCACTTATGGCACTACCTCCACCAGCTGGGACAAGGCAATAGGAAGTCAATACAGTTACATCAGCACACCTCTTCCCACACCTGAGCCCAAGTGCCACACAGCTGAGGTTAGCTGGTGATGCTGCGAGCAGCAACAACAACAACTGCGAGCAGCAACAACAACAACTGCGAGCAATGCAAAGTGAATGGTTACATGGTCACGGCATTGTGAGCAATTCAATCAACGATATCATTGACATTTGGGGGAGGGGGGGGGGGGGGGGGCAGGCAAACCTTCTTGTGATATTGAAAAATTATCTAGCTGCAAAGTGCCATTTGTCAAAGTTTACAAGACATTATGTAGTCAAGGCATGTTCAGATAATGTTTATTTACGTAGTCAGAGTTGTTTACTCTGTTTCCGTGGTTGTTATATATAACCACACTTTTTTATGCATTGCCTCTGTAGTTGCACTTTGTAAATGTTGGAATACAGTTACTTTTCTCTTACATTAACTGTGAGAACTAATAATAAAGTAAAAGCAGAGAGGAGAATGAGTATAGAGCACATGTGGATAATCAAGTACAGGATTTTTTTCAATATTTTATTCAGAGTTACTTACCAAACATCTGCTTCTTTCGATATAATTACAGAAAATGCTTTGTTTCTACAAAACTGGTTATTATTATGAATAATTAATTACAGTTGAACTTACTGTATTCATATGCCTGACGAACTGTAAGAATCTCATGGTTTGAGAGGGTGCAGAGAACTTCAATAAGACATTCTTCATCTGTTCCTAGTCCACAAATAGCATCATGTATCTCTTTAGCATAGAACTGTGGTATGGGTGTCATTAACGATATAATGAGGTCTTCAAACCTGCCACTCAGCTCACTCTTTAAGTCTGAAATCAGGTCCTAAAAAAGGTGCAGAAGCATGCCACTATGTGTTACTATTCTTCACGTGCATCTGTTTATATTTTAATATATTTTTTTCATAGACAAAGCTGACATACTTTCCCATATAATGTCTTGAATTCTCTAGCTATATCAAGACGCTGTATATTAGTTCTGTAGCAAAGAACATTTATAATGGCCTTTTCATCAGTGCCAAATCCCTTCATTGCCTTACGAAGCACTTCAGCATCATTACGTGGATCAAATGGCTGTGCTGGCCTCAGTGTTGGTGTACCCTGTACAAAAGAAAAAAGAGCATGTTAGTTTTTTAAGCAGATTATGCTAAATAATGCTTCACAAAGAAACCATATTTGATAAAACCTCATTACAAAAAGAAATATACAAGGGTAATCCCAAAAGTAAGGTCTCCTATTTTTTTTTATAAGCACATAGATTGTTTATTTCTATAATGGTAAACATCAGTTTACAGCTTTAACATTTAGCTATTTTTCAACATAATCACCATTTCTGTCAATGCATTTTTGTAGACATTGTGGCAGTTTTTGTATGCCCATGTTATACCAGCTCTCAGTGGCTCAAAGGTGTTTAACATATATCAGAAAAAGCATAAACAGTATATACCTGTAAAGTTATGAGTGATAATAGGTAGCAAATTGATTTTACTTTACTTTACTGATTTTACTTTACTGATTTTACTTCATTTTTTAATAATCACAGATATCCAGGAGCAGAGGCAGTCAGTGATCATACACCAGTCTCAGTAAAATATTTAACATTTACCAGAAACCAAAATATTAATACAAAAGATGAAATACTAAAAACAAAGAACTAGCAACAAAAAGGGAATATGCTACAAGGAAAAACATTCTAGTCAACAGCAGTAACACAGTAATGACACCATGAAATAAAGTAAAAGAAACTAACACAACCTGCATAAGAGATATTGGGAAAAAATAATGAAGAGAGAAAACCATGGATACAGGTAATAAACTTCCTTCAACAAAGGAATAAATAAAGGTAAGGAAATAATAGGTTAAGAAAGATACAGAATCAATGATTGTGATGCAAAAATGCAGAGAAGCTAAGGAACAGTGGGGACGAATGATATGTAGAGATAGACAAAAAGATGAAAATATAATAAATGGTAAGCACACAAAAAGATAAAGAAATCACAATCTGAGATAATGACAAAATCATTACATAAAGACAGAAACAAATATTACTAACTGCAGATGGAACAGCCAACAGATGGAAAGAAAAGAGATTTCTCCAAGAATGCAAAACACAGATAAGAAAGAAAAATGAAGTCACAGTGAGTCTCTTCCAGATAATTTAGTAAAACGTCATACTTTTGTATAAAATCTAGATACAACAGACTGTCCCAATTACATAATTGATGACAAAAATCAGCAGGTTTATTGTTTAGCAGGTATTCCTAAATAGTCCACCTACACATGAAAAGTTAGAAATTGTAAACAGCTTTCAGTATTTAGATCGGATTGTCTTCAGGTAGTAACATGCTTTAAAAGATCAGTAACAGAATATAAAAAAAAAAGCTTCCAAATTTTGTAGTGCAGTAAGACATCTAAGGTGAATCCTTTCCACAGACTGAAAAGATCCATTTTCAAAATAAAGAAAATAAGAAATATAAAATTGTCTCCAAGCAACAGAAATCAAGTTCCTTTATTCTCTTAATTCTTCTAGATTTCCCAGTGAGCCATTGACATCTTGAAGTGGTGATTGTCCTGCCAGATATTAGAGTCATCCATGGAGAACACTTTGACAATGTGTCTCAGTCTTTATCAGCTGCTACCAAACACTGCTAGTCTAGTGTAATGGGTCCAATATTTATACCTACTGCCTACCACTTCCACGGTCATTTCTTGGCACTCTGTGTGTTCCCACTAGAGATGTCCTGAGATGATCTGTCTTTATCTGATGTGCCTGGTCAAAAGCTGGTGTTCCATTTTGGGTCTGGTATGCCTGACAGTTATCTGATGTTCTTTTCTCTGTACAATGCAACTGGTGCTCTGCATGGGATATGTTCCTCATGTCCACAGTTTCAAATAATCTTTTTGTTCAGTTCTGTTGCTGCAACCCTTTCATTTTTTGGCACCTCTAGTACAGGATCCCAAGGTTTACTGAGTTGGCACCAGCTGTCACCATTCGTGACGTTTTCCACCACCTTTATCTCCTTTGACTATCCCACTATCTGGTGGTTCATGCTGGAACTGTTTTAAGCTCTGGATAGTGCTCAGCAATGGCTGATTTATTTACCTGTTTCAGCCAGGTGTGCCTTGAACATTCTTCTTATCTGATCTCCACTATCTTAGTTGTTTGACCAATGTGCAACATGCCCCATCAGGAAAGTATGTTATAAATTTCTGATTTTCATAAATGGCCATCTTTACGTTTCCCAGTAGACTTTTCTCGGTAGGTGGACAGAACAACTAAGTGATGTTATGCTTCTTTAGAATCCCATTGATCTTGGCAAAAATAAACCCCCATAGGGCAGGTATGCCATAGTTTTTGCAGAAGACTGAGCAGGTGCTGTAGCTGGGTGATGGCAGCTGCTCGTGTGTGTTGGTGTGCTATACCTGCTGGGACCAAACGACTCACCTGCTCTCCTTTTGACCAGTACATCCTGAAACAGCAGCTGATCATCCTTTCCCAGTTATATGGCTAACTTAATATTTGGCTGGCAAAGGGTTAAGATGTTCCAAAAACTCTTACCCTTTCCCTACCATGCAGCCAGATCACAAAGGCATCATCCACATACCTGAAGAAGCATATGGGTTTGTATATAACCACCTTTAATACTTTCTCCTGAAGCTTTTCCATGAAGATATTGGCAACCACCAGACAGGCCTACCCAAAGCCACTCGTGTGTAATATTTGCCCCAAAGATGAAATAAGTTGTAGTCAGTAGATGCCTGAACAGGTCCATTGGTGCACTGCCAAATTTCTATGCAATCAGTTCCAGTGAGTTATTCCAGTAGTACCATGGAAAACAGGGAACCCACATCAAAATTATGTTGCATGAAGTCGTTAGTGGTTACTACACATCTCCACAACAATTTCTTCAAATACTTAGCTGCTGGGTACATTGATATGCCAGTGTTGCTGATGACTGGGTGTAGTGGCACATCTGCTTTGTGTACTTTGGCAGCCCATACAATGTACGTTGAATTGTTGCTCTAGAACTTAATTCATGACCTTGTCAGGCATGCCCATTGCCTTAAAAAGAGTCATGGTCTTGTTCATTCTGCCCATAGGGTCATATTCCAAATATGTCTGCTGTGTGTCCTCCGTACAATGATTAACATAATAGGTCTACTGCGTAACTACTGGAGTTCCCTTTGTCTGCTGACAAAACCCATGCTACTGATTCTGTCATCCCTGAGTTTGAGTACCAGCCTCCCATCAATGGAAATGTTCGATTTTGGATGTTTCATTCTTTGTTATCATTCTGCAGGTCTCCTGGCAAATTTCTCGTGCCATATTTGGTGGAAGTGTGTTGGTTACTTGGTCCACTGTGCTGATGAAACCTGAAATAGGCACATTTCTAGGAGCAGTTGTGAAGTTAAGATCTCGACTGAGTACATTCAATGTGGTTTCATCAAACTGGTTGCTACTTTGTTTAATCATCATAGGAGTATCCTTTACCTGCTGCCCTTTCTTACATATATTGTCAGACTTCGCAGACAAGCACACTGAGGCATTCTTCCACATGCCCTCTGCTAGGGCTAAAGAGGCACTGTCTACCAAGTCTCAATCTTTACCTGTCAGGGAGGCCACCATGTGCAGGTGACAGTTTAAAACCCCCTGGTCATCATATATAGCCTCCAGTTCTTTCCTGAGCCACATGCAACATGTGGTGATCAGGGGGCTTTTACATCTTCACATGTACAAAATGGCCTCCTTGGCACATAAAGACAGGACTGGATACAGTGCTTCTTCATTTAGCAGATTGGGCAAGGAAGAATGCCTCAGTGTGCCTGTCTGAAGTTTGATCATACATGTACCTCCAAAATAAAACACTTCCAGTGTAAAGAGCTGGCATTTAAACTTCAGGATGACACCTGCAGCAGCAGTGTTGTCAGCAGACAAAGGGAACTCCATGTGTTATGCAACACACTGATTATGAAAAACTTCATTAACTTCTGGAGTGTCCACCACACAAATTTCTGGATGGAGTTGACAAGACCAGGGCTTTTTAAGGCAACAATGACAGTCATCAAACAAGTACAGACAGACGGCTGAAAGTACAGAAGGAGAGAGAGCTATTACAGCCAACTGTCAGCAAAAGTGGTACTGTAACATACCCAGCAACTAAGTGTTTGAAGACAGCAAAGTATTTGAAAAAGCTGCTGTGCCCATTTGTAGTGATGTGTATTCACCACATCCACAACTCCGAGCACTTCTTGCAGCATCTCACACAACTACTTACCACTGGATCTGACAAAATGGTTAGTTTTGATGTAGTCTGGGCCCTCTTGACCAAGGTACTACTGGAAGACCCACCAGAACTGACTGCAGAGACATTTCACTTATTTTATTTATGGAGGCATATATTAAGAATAGACATAGGGAGTGGCTATGGGCAGCTCTATCTACAGGGGTTGCCAACCTGCGCATGGAGAAATTTTAGAAATGAGCATTAGAGAGAGCTAGATACAAATCCATATTCTTCTTCAGGCATGTCTATTTTTGTGATCTGGCCTCATAGCAGTCACAGGCTAAATGAGATTCTGGAATATCTTAACTCACAGCACCCAAGTATTAAGTTCACTATGAAACAAGAGAAGGATGGGTTCTGGAGGCACTGGTCCGAAGGAGAGCAGATGAGTCATTTGGTCAAAGTGTTTGGCAAACCAATCCACACTTTTTTATACCTTCAAACTAGCAGCTGTCATCACTCAGCATACAATATTTAAGTTCTAAAGACACTGGCCAATGGGGCACACACCTTGACGCACTTACATAGCTCGACATCAGAAAGAGCACCTGCACTGTCTTCTGCAAAAAATGGAGAGACAGTTTGACAGATTCACTAGGCGTTTCAACAAACCACTAGGCTACATGGGAAAGAAGAAGAGCAAGATGAAGCAATAACTAACATTCCTGCCCTCAGCAAGGTTTACTTCTGCAAAGATCAATAGGACTCTCAGGAAGCATAACCATAAGTGCATTTACTGTCTACCTACCACAATAATAAGACTACTGGGAAATGTCCAAGATGACTCATTTACAAAAATCAGGAATTTATAATATACATGGCCAAAGTAGCATGTAATACACTGGGCAAACAACTAGGACAGTGGATCAGATGTCAAGAACATCAGAGGCTCACCTAGCTAAGAGGTATAACTAAATCAACCATTGCTGAGCACTGAAAACACACACACACACACACACACACACACACACACACACACACACACAAAACCCATGGTTTCTGTCACATACCTCCATATTTTGAGACAATGTTATAAGGGTCAATAGAGAGAAAGGTCACAGAAAAACTCATGAATTGTGACACTGGATACCAACTCTGCTAAGCTTGGGATCCTGCACTGGAGCCAGAAAAAATGCAGCAACAGAACTTAACAAAAATAAAATAAGAGACTATGGACATGTGGAATGAACCCTGACAGAGCAACAGGTGCACCGTACCAAAAACAATGTCAGCTTACACCCAGGAACACTAGAGCAAAGACTGAATGTATAAGGTAAGGCAATAGATATAAATACTAGAGCCATTCCATTCAATTAGCAGTCTCAGGTAACTCCTGATGAAGATAAGTCACACTGTATGTACACTGTGTATTGATGATACTGGTACCAGGTAGAATACACAACACCTCAAGTTGTCCTCCATTCTTGTCAACAAAAGATAAAAGCTGATTATGTAAGGCATGAAGCAATTAGCAGTTAGGACTGGAAAATGCCTAGTAGAAATCCTTTAAAGGCATAGAATAAAGGTGGACACAAGCTTCTCAAAACCACTTTGAAATACTCCTGGAAAGAAATCACAAGACAGACTTAGTATCTTGGTTTGCTGGGTCAGAAATATAATGCTGAATGGTGATGAGTTTTCATTTACATTTAGCCCAGTAAGTCAATTTTAGTACGTTATTTGTATACATACAAGGCTAGGGCAGGTGGTCTTTATGAAGAAGCCATCCTGTCATTTGCACAAAATCATTTAGGAAAACTTATTTATTTATTTATTTACATTTTCTTTGCATGGAGCCATTCTAATGATGGCTTTTGCAAATGTCAGACTTTATACTATGGTTATATTTACATTTATAAAATACACTATATTCTGTAGCTGTTGCTCCTTATGTCTATTTTTTACATTTATCACATTACAACTCATATGCTAATGCCTCGTGTTACAATCACTATCTTAAAATTTGTTTAAAGAATGTAAACATTTTTCTATTAGAAAAGATTTTAATTTTGTTTTAAAAACATTTCCAGTGTACATTCTTAGAGTGTTTGGTAGCTTGTTATACTGAATCAAACCACTAGTATATGGACTTCTATCAGTTATTTTTAACATTGTTCTGTTATGGAAATAGTTACACTTTGTTCTAGTGTTGTGATCATGTACATCACTGCCCTTGATAGCTTCTGTTGGTTGACTTATAAAAAATAAAACTATTTTGAAGATGTACAGAGAATATATTGTCAGATATTTGTGCTGCACAAACACTTCACGACATGAATCTCTATATCCCATCCCATGTATATGTCTTATTGCTCTTTTCTGTAGTAGTATTCTTTTTAAATGTACATCAGCTGCACAGCCCCACAGTTCAATTCCGCAATTGAGAAAGAGTTAAAGTGTTCCATAATATACCAATTTCAGTGCTTGGCTAGGAACTATTTTTGCAAGCTGGCTGAGGAGATATGGCACTACTGACTTTTCTGCATACGAAATTTATGTGGTATGTCCACTGCAAATTTTCATCAACAGACACACCCTGGAATTTACAGTTACCATTTTCTGTTGCAGAGATATTAAACACACTATTCATATTGTTGTTGTGAGAACTGCCTGTTTTAAATGTCAGTAGTTGAGATTTGGTGACATTCACCTTGAGTCCCTGATTATTTAAGTATTTTGTTACTTCTGTTACACCACTAATAGCAAAAGATTCTACCTCGTTAGATTCACTCCCATAGAATAAGATTGAAATGTCATCAGCATAGCTTACAATATGGGAGTTAATGGGTTGTGCAATGTCGTTAATATAAATAAGGAAGAGAAAGGGTCCAAGGATTGAGCCCTGTGGTACACCTTGTAATACAGGTTCACTGGTGGACTGGGAGTTCATGATTTTATTATCTAGTTTGTATGACAATTTAGTGCTCTGTTTACAATTCAGCAGGTATGTGGTTAGAAGATTCATGGCTTGATCCCAAATAATGTAAGATTTTAGCTTTTTAAGAAGTACCCTATGGTCTACCATATCAAATGGTCTTGTCAGGTCCAAAAATATACCTGCAGTCTGCATCTTCTGGTCCAACAGACAGTAAACTTCATGGATGAATTGTGTAACTGCTGTGGTTGTACTTAGCTCTTTTCTGAAGCCATGCTGCGAATCTACAAGCAGTTTATGTTTTGTGAAAAAGGCACTTAGCTGAGAAAGGATAATGCTTTCTAATATCTTACTACAAGAGGGAATTAATGATATTGGTCTATAGTTGGAGACATCTCCCTTACTTCCCTTTTCATACACCTGTTTCACTACACTCATTTTTAGAACCGTTGGATACGTTTTCTCTAACGCTGCAATTAATCAGGTGAGTAAGAGGTTTAGAGACTTCCTTTAAGCATGCTTTGGTAATAGCACTGGATACACCATTCCATCCAGATGAAAATTTTTTCTTTAGCATGTATGTTGTCCTGCGAACCTTCTGCTCATTCACTTCCACAAATTCAAATTTCAGTACACTGGGTGAGATGGCATCGGGTCTCTACCTGTGAATCTATAATATGGGTCGATTGTTCACCAGAAATATAGTAGTTATTAAAAATATTACATGTAGTAACATGGTCTTTTATAATGTTACCATCATGTCTTATACCGAGTGGTTCCATGTTCATCTTGTTGGGACCTTTTCAGTATTTCTCAATCAGTTTCCAAGATGCTTTGCTTATGTTGTCCGACTGTTCTATTGTTTTTCTGTTAATCTGCTTCCTTAGGTTAACAATTTCAGTTTTAAACGTTTGCTTGTATTTTTCTTTGAAAACCATGCATAGTAATAGCTTTATAAAGTTAGTTTAGATCATGTACTGAGCATAATCAGATTTGTTGGGAGTTTTAGTCTAGGATTACTTCCATTTTGACAATGTTTAACTACCTTCTAGATTTCTCTGACTGGACAACTATATTCATAATGATGCAGTAGGGTTGAGTAGAATTCATTCCATTTCTCATCCGACCCTTTTACTTGGTACACAGAATCCCATTTTCTCATTCGCTAGTTTGTATTTAAGAGCATTAATATTTGAGGTATTCAGCATTCCTTTCTGTAGCACAATTTTTGTTATTTTAGGCACAACTGAATCATTGTATTCTGTCACCCGACAGAAGTGGTCAGCATAAAGAAAATTTAAGTTACTGTAATTTACCTTATCTATAACATCTTTGTTGATTATAGCATAATCTATTCTAGTGGAACATATGTCTGTCACTTTGGTGTCAGAGTTCACTATATTTACAAGATTGTATGAGATCAGTATATCACTGAGTTTCAAGTTTACTATTTGAGTTTGTATCTATTTTAAAGTCACATAATATAGTAAGGTCATTAGAACCGGCCTGACCAATAACACTACAAAGTTTATGGATAAACAGCATTACATCAGCATTTGGTGGCCTATATACTCCAATCACTTTATGCATTTTTAACTTAAGATCATTACTGTGGAGTACAATACCTGTCATTTCAATTGATCCTTCTTTGGTGTGGTGCTCAAGAAAGGAATTTTTTAGTTTCTTTATCCTTATTAACAAACTGCCACACCACCACCTTTATGGTTCTACCTACAATAACTGTTTGCTAGTATGTAACTTTCTAATCTATAATATATTTTTTCCACTGCATTTTGGCCCATGTTCCATTACTAGTACATGTGGCAGGTGTTCCTCTACCAATATATGTAGAACGTCTAGTTTGTTTCTGAGATATTGCACATCAAAGTGCATAAACTAAGGGTGTTATCCCTTCTTGTTTTTTTTTACCATCATGCACGAATCAAAATTGTCTGAGTTACACTTTTTACAACATTTTTCATACACTGGTTTTTTAGAACTTAAATCAGTGTGGCTGACAGATCGACTCCTCCATCCAAATACCAGGTCAGTGCCTTAACAACTGCAGTGTCTCATTTGGTTGTTCCCCATTGAGCAATTTTCTCTGATCCACACACAATTTGTTCCAGATCACTTTTAATATAAAACAGTTTTGCATTTCATTGCTGCATACACTAAGGGCAGCTGATGGTGACTCCTACACTAAGAACATGTTCCTGCTACGCTCTTTGCACTAACTCAAGTGTCTGAAAATCTGACTTCAGGCCATAAAAATGCAACTATGTCTCTTGCACAACATCTTGTCCTCCCTCAGTCCATCTGAGTCACCCCAACACACACACCCTCACACCCTCACCCACTACAGACCTTGGCACACAATTTTCTTATAACAGCATTACATTAAGTTTTAGTTTTGTTATGAGAGATGGTACTAGAGTAGTGGTTATAAGAGAACAACTGGGCCCTCTAAGTAATTTATGTATATTGTGAATAGCAACGGTCCTATGACACTCTCTTGCGGCACACCTGAAATCACTCTTACTTCGGAAGACTTCTCTCCATTGAGAATGACATGCTGCGTTCTGTTATCTAGGAACTCCTCAATCCAATCACACAATTGATCTGATAGTCCGTAAGAGCATACGGACTATCAGATCAATTGTGTGATTGGATTGAGGAGTTCCCAGATAACAGAACGCAGCATGTCATTCTCAATGGAGAGAAGTCTTCCAAAGTAAGAGTGATTTCAGGTGTGCCACAGGAGAGTGTCATAGGACCGTTGCTATTCACAATATACATAAATGACCTGGTGGATGACATCGGAAGTTCACTGAGGCTTTTTGCAGATGATGCTGTGGTGTTTCGAGAGGTTGCAAGAATGGAAAATTGTACTGAAATGCAGGAGGACCTGCAGCAAATTGACACATGGTGCACGGAATGGCAATTGAATCTCAATGTAGACAAGTGTAATGTGCTGCGAATACATAGAAAGATAGGTCCCTTATCATTTAGCTACAAAATAGCTGGTCAGCAACTGGAAGCAGTTAATTCCATAAATTATCTTGCAGTACGCATTAGGAGTGATTTAAAATGGAATGATCATATAAAGTTGATCGTCAGTAAAGCAGATGCCAGACAGATTCATTGGAAGAATCCTAAGGAAATGCAATCCGACAACAAAGGAAGTAGGTTACAGTATGCTTGTTCGCCCACTGCTTGAATACTGCTCAGCAGTGTGGGATCCGCACCAGATAGGGTTGATAGAAGAGATAGAGAAGATCCAATGGAGAGCAGCGCGCTTCGTTACAGGATCATTTAGTAATCGCAAAAGCGTTACGGAGATGATAGATAAACTCCAGTGGAAGACTCTGCAGGAGAGACGCTCAGTAGCTTGGTACGGGCTTTTGTTAAAGTTTCAAGAAAATACCTTCACCGAAGAGTCGAGCAGTATATTGCTCCCTCCTACGTATATCTCGCGAAGAGACCATGAGGATAAAATCGGAGAGATTAGAGCCCACACAGAAGCATACCGACAATCCTTTCCACAGACAATACGAGACTGGAATAGAAGGGAGAACCGATAGAGGTACTCAGGGTACCCTCCGCCACCCGTCAGGTGGCTTGCGGAGTATGGATGTAGATGAATAGAGAATCGTTTAGTATGAGTTACTTACAAAGACTTAGTTGCCTTTTTAAACAGATTTCCCAGTAATCTTTATTTCCTTGAGTAATTGTATGATTTTATTTCCTGATAAAACTGCCATTTTTGAGGTTTCTGTTTGTTTTTCCTTGGTAAATATACCTTCATACTGGCCCTTGTTCCATGATTATGTATAGACTTTTTCTCGATATGCACAACAGATGGACTGTGAACTCAGTGCAATAAGGATACCCCCACTTTCTTTTTAAAAATTAGTTTTTTTTACATGTAGCCTGTCTACTACTACTAGTTATTATTCTTACAGCACTTTTCTGCAGTTTAAAGACCGACCATGTTTTGTGCCTTCAAGCCCAAAAAAGAATTCCATACCTAAGAATTGAGTGTACACGGAATAGTATGCCACCAAAAGATGTTGGCTGTTACATACTGATGATAGCATCCTAAGAGCATAACATTCTGATGACATTCTTTCAGTCAGTATATGTGTGTGTTCATTCAGTGTTAACTGACAATCTGTAAAGTCACTGACACACACTATCTGATCAAAAGTATCTGGATGCTTACTGGTGGACATCAATAAAGAGTGAGTCCACATCTCATCTTTTCAATGGTTGAGTCTGCTGGGGACACTTTCAATGAGGTATCTGAATGTCTGTGGAAGAATGGAAGTCCATTCTTCCTCAAGAACTGAAACCAGAGAAGGTAATGAAATTGGACAACTGGGTTCTGTAGCAAAATCAATATCCTAGCTCATCCTAAATGTGTTTTATTCAGTTGAGACCAGGTCTCTGGTTGGTCGGTTTGTTTAAAAGAGGGGCGGAGGGACCTAACTGCTAGGTCATCAGTACCTTGTTTCAATTAAAATAATTCCACAAGGGAGGGAGTAACATAATTGAGTCATACAAAAAACAGCCGGAAGGAAGGAGAAAACCACAAAAATGACATGAGGGCAACGAACACTAAAATCGACCAAACTGGATCAAAAAACCACAGGGAAATGCAAGAAACATGGAGAGATCAAAACAAGAGAGCAGGTTACCATGGCTGGCTGACCATGAGAATAAATGGAGAAGCCAGCCACTTTGCAACACATTAAAACCTCCACACTAAAAGCACTAGGGTGGAGGACACAGAGGGACAAAGGACATGTGCCAAAACTTATAGCAAATGATAAAACCCACACTCATGAATAAAATGTAAAACTAAAGCTGCTGTTGAGGCACTGTCGCCCAACACTGAAGGTAGGGTGCTGGGAAAGTTAAAGGTCTCCCGCAGAGCAGCTAAAAGTGGGCAGTCCATCAAAAGGTGGATGACTGTCATTGGTGAGCCACAGCGACATCAAGGTGGTCCTCGCAATGGAGGAGATAACCGTGCGTTAGCCACGTATGGCCAATGTGGAGCCTGCAGAGGACAAATGATTCCCTGCAAGAGGACTGCATGGAAGACTTCCACACATTCGTAGTCTCCTTAATGACAAGCAGTTTGTTGTGGATACTGTTATGCCATTCCATCTCCCAAACCCAAAATACCCTGTGGCGTAAGACAGAACACAGGTCAGTTTTGGAGATGCCCATCTCCAGAAGCGGTTTCTGTGTAGCCTGTTTGACCAGGCTGTCGGCAAGTTTGTTGCCTGGGATTCTGACATGTCCTTGGGTCCACACACACCCCTGAATGACATGACCATTCCAGGGCATAGATGGACTCCTGAATGGACACTACCAAAGGATGGCGAGGGTAGCACTGGTCGATAACTTTTAGGCTGCTCAAGGAGTCAATACACAGGAGGCGTGACTCGCCAGGGCATGATCGGATGTGCTCAAGAGCATGAGATATGGCCATCAGCTCTGCAGTGAAAATACTGCAGCCATCTGGCAAGGAGTGCTGTTCAAAATGTCCGTGAACATACACAAAGTCTATGTGACCATCAGCCATTGAGCCATCGGTGTAAACCAATTCATGGCCTTGGTACATGTTGAGAATTGAGAGGAAGTAATAGAGATCTGCAGTGTTAATGGAGTCCTTAGGGCCATGTGAAAGATCCAAAGAATCTACAGCCTAAGGTGTACACCATGGAGGTGTACATGAATGGACTTTGAGGAGAGGTGGTAATGGGAAGGACTCCAGTTCAGACAGAAGGGACTAGACACGAACTGCAATCATAAGCCCTGACCTGGACTGCCAATGCGGGAGATGAACCGCCTTGGTTGGGAGAAGGAGACAGTAATTCAGATGCGCAGGAGAACTATGAACGTGTGCAACCTTACTGGCAAGCAGTTGTGCACACCTACCCTTCAATGAGGGACTCCAGCCTCCACCAGGACACTGGTCACCAGACTTGTTCTAAAAGCTCCCGTCGCTAGGTGGACGCCACAGTGGCACATTGGGCCAAGTAAATGCAACACTGTGGGCACCGCCAAACCATAAACCAGACTCCCATAGTCAAGGTGGGATTGAACAAGGGCTCTGTAGAGCTGCAGCAGCATAGAGCCATCTGCACCCCAGTTGGTGTTGCTCAGGCAGCGGAGGGCATTGAGGTGTGGCCAGCACTTCCACTTAAGCTGATGAAGGTGAGGTAGCCAAGTCAATCTGACATCAAAAACCAGTCCTAAGAATCAATGTGTCTCCACTACAGTGAGTATCATCATTAAGGTAAAGTTCTGGTCCTGGATGAACGGTACAATGCTGACAGAAGTGCATAACACATGACTTTGTGGCCAAAAATTGTAAGCCGGGGGCTAGAGACAATGACTGCACCTTGTGGATGGCTCCCTGTAGGCACTGCTCCGCAACACCAGTACTGGTGGAGCAGTACGAAATGCAGGAGTTATCTGCATACAGATAAGTTGAGACACATGGCCCTACAGCTGCTGCTACACCATTAATGACCACTAAAAATAGAGATACATTCAATACAGAGCTCTGTGGGACCCCATTCTCCTGGATAGAGATCAATGGCTGAGTATGTGCCTTATGCCACACTGAAATGTGCAGGGGCACCTCTTTTTAAGAGGTGGAGGTCGAGTTGTGACAGTAAATTTTCAACCTTCCTACCTTGGCCAGAATGCATGGCACTACCCCACAAGGGTCATACACGTTAAAATCTCCCGAAAGCAGGAAAGGTTTAGGGAGTTGATCAATCAGTGCAACCAATATGTTCAGGAGTACTGCACCACCTGGAGGGAGATATACATTGCAGACAATTATTTCCTGTGTCATCCTTATCCTGACAGCCACAGGTTCAAGAGGTGTTTGGAGAGGGGCACAGGTTCACTAAATACTTTGTTTAGGACAGACGCAAACTCCACCCGACACACTATTACAGTCACTATGGTTCCTGTAATATCCCTTACAGCCGCAGAGGGCAGGGGTACGCATTGCTGGGAACCAGGTTTCTTGGAGGGCAATGCAGAAAGCAGGTGTAAAGCTTAACAGTCGCCATAGCTCAGCCAGATGGTGGAAACAACTGCCGCAATTCCACTGGGGGATTACATGATCATGAGACTGGGACGGCATGAAACACTCGATGCCTCAGGGTCACCTGCTGCCACCAGATGAGTACCTGTGCAATCGACATCCATTGTCTCTCAGGGCCCAGCGAGACCTAGGTCCACAGCAGATGCCAAAATCTCCACCTCATCCTTAGACACAGGGTTTGTAGGTATTGGTGGTGTGGGTGCCACCACAGTGCCGGGGTTCTTGTGGATTTTTTCTTTTTAGTTTTCTCTTGCTGCTCCTTAGGTTTGTCCGGCTGGGTGGGCTTCACTGGTAAACCGTGAAGCCCTGTGACCAGCTACCTGTGGTTGCTTCAGCCAGTGGCAGGTGTAAACTTTGCCACTGGTAGGAACCTGGGAAGATAGTGACCCAAGGAATCCCTTCCTGGCAGGAGGAGCTGCTGTATAATTTCTGATATCAACTGCGAAAACTACAGTTAGTTCCATTAAAATCTGCTCTTGGGTAATTGAGAGACCGAAACCCTATTTGAGTGTAGTCAGCATATCAATGCCCAACTATTCATTGAAATTCATAAAGAAGGCAGGTAATGATTACATTGTTACATTTGTTGTCTTATTACTGCTCATTTCAAAAGTATTGCTGACTATTGTATAAAAATACATAGAGACATCAAGAACTACTACTACTACTACTACTACTACTACTACTACTAATAATAATAATAATAATAATAATAATAATAAATAGTATCAAACATCGAATTTATCAGCAAGAGACAAATCAAATTCTGTGGACACCTAGGCAGACTGTCTGGAAATGGAGTAACAAAGTCTACTGGACTATGTGACATTTCTTACAGTATTAATACCTTGGGTAACTGAAGTTAAGAATTTGACAAAAGCAAAGATTGATGTAACAAACGAATCAGACAGGAAGACATTCAGAAGCAAAATTGGTAAGTGGAAGTTTATGGAACCAGAACCATACTGACCAAACTGGATTGAAGAAAGAAAGAAGGCCTTCAAGGAGAAAATGAAGAAATATTGGGAAAATAAGAAGAACCCTAAGGAAGACTGAAAATAACCTGCTTATCATTTTCCAATGGGGAATTCACTAATAATAATAATAATAATAATAATAATAATAATAATAATAATACAGTTAAAAGTTGTTATATATTTTCCTTCTATCACATTTCTGCTTGCTAGCATCACAGTGCAGACATGTAATTGTTATGGGAGACACTAAAACCAGAAGATAAAATCTCATTCTGCAAATAATTTAAGGAGGCTGTTCCACTCAAATTTTATCTGGATCCAACCCATCACATGCCCACAGTCATGCCCTTTTAGATATAACAAAGAGCCTGTATAAAGTAATTCATGCCAGGTGTCTGCCTCAAGCCATTCTGCCCATGATGTTCTATTCTTAATGTAATCAGTGCAGTTTACCAGATAAAAATCTCTCATAATACCCTATAGAAGTTTAAAACAGGTTAACCACAATGTCCTACAAAAGAAGTTTTCAGATACTGCATGGCAGGATGTAAGCAATGAGCCTACATTGTCTGAAGTCCAGGACTTCAGTCACAGACACATTGCACCATTGTTTGGCAGACATACCCCTAAAGATTTTATCAAAATGAAGGTAGCATGTATAAAACTCATGTGAAATTTGACATCTGAACTATATGAGATATACAGGAAGTTGTGAACATTTTGCTTTGCTTTGCTCTGTTCCACAACGTCAAAAATTAGGCATGC
Source organism: Schistocerca gregaria (assembly GCF_023897955.1). Taxonomy (NCBI): domain Eukaryota; kingdom Metazoa; phylum Arthropoda; class Insecta; order Orthoptera; family Acrididae; genus Schistocerca; species Schistocerca gregaria. The sequence continues at coordinate 857,727,412 of NC_064920.1, read as the reverse complement.
CTGTTCTCTAATCTGTTTTGTATAGGATATCAATTCCAGCAGCACTGTGTGGAAAACTGCACAGTTTTATTATAGGAAAGAGAAAATCTGATACTATTTTCTAAACCTCTGAAGATGAATTATACCCACACCCACCAGTTGTCAGACATCTTCAATCTCTCTCGTTAGCGGTATGTATTGTTCTGTTCAGTTTCACCAATACCCAAGAACAATAAGCCAAAAGCACCAGGTGACTATAGGCAGATCAACATATTACGCACAGTTTCTAAAGCCTTTTAGTATGTCGTTCATGAAAAACTGACAGATTACCTAAAAACTTACAACATTCACAATAGCATCATCAGGCTTCCAAAAGCACCATAGCATAGCAACTGATTTGATCACAGTGACTGATGATGTAAAACAAGTCATCAACAGGTGTGAAGTGACCATTTTAAATATGCTCAGTTTCATCATGGTGTTTGAGTGTGATATATTGAGTGTGATATATTACTAACAAAAATTAAACAGCTGAATTTTCAAACAGTGCAACTGTGGTTCAACAGCTCCTTCAAAACTAGATGTCAATGAGCTGGTAGGAGTGTCATGCAAAACGTCCTAAAATAAGTCCCCCAGGTTTCAGTTCAGTTACTGCTCTCTCTGCACACCAACAATATTTATCCTGGTTTCATTCTCAAAACTAGCACTCATATGCTGACAACATCCAGCTGTATTTAAGTCCTAGCCCTAAAAACATTGCGTCATATGTCCTGGAGGTAATTGCAGCACATACATACATCACTAGCATTTCTTATAATGGCTCAAGTAATACAATGAATCAGTAGAAGCCTGGCCAGTGATGGCTGCATCTGATTGTGCCTAGACAGTTCACAAATTCCAGGTTACCAGACTGAACAGCATGGGAAAACTTCAGGATAGTTGGTTGTAGATGAGCTTGGATGATGAGAAACCATTCCCACCTCATACAATCATAATTACTCTTATAAGAGCTCTATTCAAAAAATTCTGGAACATTAATAATTTTGTGCCAATAGGGAGTTGGAGTGAAATTCAGCTGGCATCCACGCACATGCCTGTGTTTAATGTGTAACTGCTGGAAGCTTCACTTTTGTATTTCTGTTAGTTACTGCTCATTGCTGTATTGAGTAGAATGTTGCATCACAGTGTCTGCGGATCTCGAAATGACAAGAGTTAGAGGAGCAATGGATCTGCATTACGTTTTGTGTTAAATTCAAGAAAATCTTTACAGACACACAAAAAATGATACAGCAAGCTTTCGGTGATTAGTGCTTAAGCCATACTCATGTTACAAATGGTTCATATGGTTTAAAAAGGGCTACATGGAAGTTAAAGATGACCCTCGTTCAGGATGCCTTTTAATGTCTACCGATGATCATGTCAGGAATGTTAAAAAAAAAAAAAAATTAATTGTGGCAATCTAATGCTGACTGTCTGAAAGACTGCAGAAGAATGTACCATTTCAGTTACATCATGTCATGAAAACTTAACATAGCACCTTGGAATGTATTGTGTTGCCACCAAGTTCATCCCAGGATTCAGAAGTCAAGACCAAAAAGACCTTCACCATGCACTCTGAAGAGTTTTTGGATCATGCAAGTGAGAACCAGATGTTCCTTAAGAGAATCACAACCGCCAATGAGATGTGGGTCTACAGTTATTATGTTGAGACCAAGGATCAGTCTTTACAGTGGGTCTGGAAAGTTTCTCCAAGACAAAAAAAGCTCATCAGTTTAGGTCAAATAAAGCCACATTAATAGTCTTTTTTGTCTTTGAAGGATTAATTCATCATAAATTTATGCCACAGGGACCGACTGTTAAAGGTACTATCAGTACGTGTTGCAATGCCTGCGAGAAAATGTGAGAAGAAGGTCTTAAATGGTGAGAGACAATTCATGGTTCTCATCACAATAATGCACCCACACTTTCATCCCTGTTGGTGCATAACTATTGCACAAAAAAACTAAATGACTGTGCTGCCTCATCCTCCATGCTCTCCAGACTTGGCCCTGTGTACTTTTTTATTTCCAAAGCTGAAAACCCTTTTTTGAAAAGATGAAGATTTGCAACAATAAACAGGTCAAAAGAAAATTTGCTGGCAGCACCTCGTGCGATCCAGCAAGAGGCATATTAAGACTGCTGCCAGTAGTGGAAACAGCATTGGGAGCAGTGTATCAATTGTGGAGAAGAGTATTTTGAAGAAGACCATGCACAGTAAGTAAAAATTAAGCATAAAGAAATTTTGTGAACAGAGCTCTAGAAGTTTTTGAACAGACTTCATACAATGTTCCTTGACTGGAATTCTCTAGTTGGTTCCTCCTCCTCCTCCTCCTCCTCCTCCTCCTCCTCCTCCTCCTCCTCCCCAGCTTCAATAGTTTTCAGCAATGCTGAGTCTTCCCTCTGTTCAGCAGGAAGTCATTTAATGAAGTAATGATAGTTTTCATCCACAATGATGTGTTCCACCAAAAGATCCCCAGAAAGGCAATCAGTTCCGCATGTGCGCGCGTGTGTGTCTCTTTTGGCCCGTATCACCCATCTACCTTATGGCTTCTTTAGGCTAGTCAGCCAGCCAGCCAGCCAGCAAAGAGAATGGTGGTCTCCCACAACAGTGAATATCTTGCAAAATAAATACAGGTGAAACTTTTTGATAGCACAAATAACTGCAAGACATTCTTTCCCAGTCAAATATTCCTCTTACTTTGAGAGTATGTTCTCAGCATGTTCTTCAATTTGTACTGGAACTGCACCTATTCCATATCCACTAGTTTCAATGAGAGTTTGTCCTGGCACACTTAAACACTTAGGACTGGAGAACATGTTAGCACCTCTGAAGTGACAAGGGATGTTCTTTCCTGCATCTCATTTTATGAAAATTTGGCGTCTCCCTGCAATAGTTCATGCAAGAGGTGTGCCTTGGTACAGAAGTTCTTTATGAATCACTGATAGTATGGCCACATCCCACAAAAAACTTGTCACATCATGAATGGCCCATAGAGTTGGAAAAATCTGTGGTTGCTTATTTTCTTTAGATAAAAAGGGAATATCTCCATGAACTAGGTTTCAGAACATTTTTATTTCTTGGGTAATAAAGACAATCTTTTGGATTCTGGTGGAGGCCTATGGTCTGAGCACACCCCAACAGGGTTGTCAAGTAACAGTGCCATCCAGACAGCAGCCAAATCATCCATTCAATGTTTCTTAATAGATTGTCCATCATACGCTCAAATGCGGATGGAACGTTACATAGTTCAAACAGCACAATTTTGAACTCTGAGACTGTCACATGTTATGAAGGCATTCTTTTCCCAGTCAGCCTTTATTTGCTGGTTACTGATCTCCATGTTAATACCTGAGAAATGCTTTGCTTCTTTCATGAAGCCTAGGGTGTTATCAAAGTGTTGCAATGGGTAGACATCTTTTCATCAGCTTGTTCAGTTGCCAATGCAAAAATGCCACATGTCATTTCTGACAAGCACCACCAAAGAGACTCCTATGACTATGAATCATGTAATCTTGAAGCATCTTCTCCACTTCCTTCCAAATTATGCTATGTTTTGCTAGACTCCCTATATAAGTGCTATGTAACTGGTGGATAGTCCCATGGATACTTTGTCATTTTACACTCCAGATATTACAGCATCCATAAATTGGTGTGGAACAGCTAGCACTCACTGATGTTATTCCTCTCTCAAGCCAGATTCTTGGCAGTTCAATAATTGTTTCATCCATAGAATTGTCTGTAGTGGTAGTGGAGCATAATTTTCTGTTGATGGCACTAAGCTACCCATCCAGAAGAACTCTTTCAGTTGTTCCTATGTGCATATCTTTAGAGGCGAGTTGTAGCTGCTTATAACAGTGATCCAAGGTTTTCTTTTACCACCTGCAATGCTTATGATTTTCACTGGAAGCTTTATGCAGTCAACAAAAGCATCACAAACTGAGAATCTGGACTGAAGAGTGGAACTACTCCATGTCTATGACAGTGGGATATATCTTTAACAGCAAACAAATTTGTGCATCATGGTCTGAAAGGCTATTCACCCTTTTGCTGACAGAATGCCCATCTAGTAATGAAGAACGAATAAAACTATTGCCTGTGGCTGTGTTACTGTTCCGATGCACCCTGGTTTGGAAAAAACACAGTCTGCATCAGATCATATGAGTTTAGGAGATGCACCAACATCCTTATTCTTGCACAATCTCATACAAAATTAATATTAAAGTCATCACATATAACTAATTTTTGGTACTTCCTATGAAATGAACCAAGAACCCCATCTAGCTTGAGCAGAAATGCTCTGAAGTCAGAGTTAAGGGGACCTATAAACAACAACAATTAGAAGTTTAACTAAACTAAATTCAACTGCCCCAGCATAACATTCAAATATCTGCTCAGTGCAGTGTCGTGATACGTCTATGGACTCAAATGAAATCTTCTTCCCTCCCCCCCCCCCCCCCCCCTCCCCGCGCTGTCTTCCAATGCTAAATTTGTGATCCCTCGATGCCTCAGAACATGTCCTACCAACCAGTCCCTTCCTCTTGTCAAGTTGTGCCACAAACTCCTCAATTCTATTCAATACCTCATTAGTTATGTGATCTACCCATCTAATCTTCAGCATTCTTCTATAGCACCACATTTCAAAAGCTTCTATTCTCTTCTTGTCCAAACTATTTATTGTCCACGTTTCACTTCCATACATGGCTACACTCCATACAAATACTTTCAGAAACGACTTCCTGACACTTAAATCTATACTCGATGTTAACAAATTTCTCTTTTTCAGAAACACTTTCCTTGCCATTGCCAGTCTACATTTTATATCCTCTTTACTTCAACCATAATCAGTTATTTTGCTCCCCAAGTAGCAAAACTCCTTTACTACTTTAAGTGTCTCATTTCCTAATCTAATTCCCTCAGCATCACCCAACTTTATTCGACTACATTCCATTATCCTCGTTTTGCTTTTGTTGATGTTCATCTTATACCCTACTTTCAAGATACTGTCCATTCTGTTCACCTGCTCTTCCAAGTCCTTTGCTGTCTGACAAAATTACAATGTCATCGGCGAACCTCAACGTTTTTATTTCTTCTCCATGGATTTTAATACCTACTGCGAATTTCTCTTTTGTTTCCTTAACTGCTTGCTCAATATACAGATTGAATAACATCAGAGACAGTCAACAACCCTTCTCACTCCCTTCCCAACCCTGCTGCTTCCCTTTCATGCCCCTCGACTCATAACGGCCATCTGGTTTCTGTACAAATTGTAAATAGCCTTTCGCTCCCTGTATTTTACCCCTTCCACCTTTAGAATATCAAAGAGAGTATTCCAGTCAACATTGCCAAAAGCTTTCTCCAAGTCTACAAATGCTAGAAATGTAGGTTTGCCTTCCTTACTCTATTTTCTAAGATAAGTCGTAGGGTCAGTATTGCCTCACGTGTTCCAACATTTCTGCAGAATCCAAACTGATCTTCACTGAGGTCGGTTTCTACCAGTTTTTCCATTCGTCTGTACAGAATTCGCATTAGTATTTTGCAGCTGTGACTTATTAAACTGATAGTTCGGTAATGTTCACATCTGTCGCCACCTGCTTTCTTTGGGATTGGAATTATTATATTCTTCTTTAAGTCTGAGGGTATTTTGCCTGTCTCATACATCTTGCTCACCAGATGATGGAGTTTTGTCAGGACTGGCTCTCCCAATGCCATCAGTAGTTCCAATGGAATGTTGTCTACTCCCGGGGTCTTGTTTCGACTTACCACTAACTAATACCAATACAACCAAACTTCAAATTTTGGTTTTAGCTAAGAAATTGTGTGAAGGGTCCACTGGAACACTCAATGAAGTTAAAGCTGTGAATGAACATTTTACCACAGTATTTCACTTACAATAATAAGAAATTTACTAACCAACTCCAATGCACATACAAGTCTAAAAAACAGTAAGCTAATGTTTCCGAAAGTTTATTAAACCTTTATTTTGCCACAAACAGCACAAGGCACCATTGAAAACTGCTAAATTTAATAACTGCGTAACACTGCACAAACAACTTTATCAGAACTTAAGAACTGCTACAGCTGCAATTGCCTGCACACCACGAAATGTAAACACACTGCTAATATTTGGATGAATTCAAAAGACCTGTGTTCTGTCACTGATAATTATTCTAACAATATGTTCATGTTCTGTGGATGTATTTCCCATTTGAAATCTTCAGCATTACTGCTTTTGTCGAGGAATACAGTCTCCTTTAGCTGATGACAATAAGCATTTAACGTAACGGAACAAGTTTCTGTAAACCCTATCCATTGTCACCGAGAACTACTCTGAACACCATGTTAGCATACAAGCAAGATCAGCTACTAAGCTAAACACATGGCCTGTACTTTAATCTGTAATAGACTAAAGATACATCTATTAGCTAGAAACTGAGTTCCATGCATTCACACATGAGCTGAGCTTGTCATGAAATTTGTGTGTCTTAGCAACTTCATGCAACTGGGTAAATACAGTTTAATCTAGAGCATACTTATTTTATACAAATAAATAAAAGGTCATGAATTTATATCCTTTTTGACCTATTATACTCCTAGTTTTGAGATTGTTCTAATTCATCAAGGTTTTGATGTTCGTTGGCAGGGGATCCATATTTTCCCAACATTTTCCAACAGTTTAGTGAGGAACATATTTAGTAAATCTCAATTTGATGTGCTTCTGATGTCTTATCTTATGGGTATTCACAACACATGTAAAGTATCACTCATCCTAGAGGTTTCCAGAGAAAAATGCATGCCCCAATCTTATTTGGATAATTTATGTAATTTGTCTCCCTGCAAGATCGTTCTAATTGTACACAGCTTTTTAGATTTACACCATATCTATATGCTGTGCTGGACTAAGCAAAGAAAAAGAAACAATACAATACAATCCCTTCCCTCCTGGAAGGTTTCAAGGTAGGTGGTTACTTCCACAGTACAAACACTACTTACTTGTGATAAAACTACTACTTGTATAGCTAATAGGTCTATCAATTCTGACTTTGATGGCTCTGCTTGTATTACAAGTACAGGGACAAGATTCAAAAGTTATTCAATAATTTCATCCTCATTTGGCAAATCTGAGAAAGTATTACTGCCCCTGTGTGTTTCTCTCTTATCAAGGAACTTGTCAAATGGAAAGGGGCGCACTGGAGTGGAGAAGAGAATTTACTTCAAAAAGTCTTAACATTAGTTCACTTTGGCGATGGACAAAGGTGAATCTGGATATAGTAGAAGATGTTACCAAAAGTTATTTGCCAATCATGTGTAATGTATTACTGAAACACTGGGATAAGGGCATTAGCTTTACTGGCCACTGTACCTTAGAAATTTCCACATACAGTCTTGACTCTTGTCATCAATGTTTGAAATGTTTAGCTTAGCAGAAATTTGCTCTATTTTGATCTGCTTGTTACACTCTGGGCATCTCATATCCACTGAGTTATGTTTCTCTTTATAAACAATACAAATGCGATTTTGTTTTGTAATTCCTCTGCTGAATGATCACCATTACAATTTTTATGATGGTGAAGTATCATATTACACATTTAAAGGTATGGGTGTTCAATCATTTTTTTCCTAATTTATTTATTTCATCTCTCAGAATAAACTGATCAGCCAGAATATTATGACCACTAACCTACTATAGGTATAAATACATCCAGGTGATAGCAGTCGCACCTGGTGAGGAATGACTGCTAGTTAGACATAGGCACAGTGCCTGTAGTATCAGTGAGTGCATTGTCCATGTGTAGAATGGGGAAGGCACAAGATCCGAGTTTGACCGAGGGTAGATGGTGATCACCCAGTGGTTCAGCACGACCATTTTGGAAACTGCACAACTTATTGGGTGTTCAAGGAACGCTGCAGTGAGGATCTTCAACACATGGCGAAACTAAGGTGAAACCAAGTCCAGATGTTAGGTTGGGGACAATTCTCGCTACAAATGTCCAACATTGTAGGCTGGGCATATTGGTAAAACAGGACAGGTAGTGAGCTGTGGTGGAACTAACATCAGACTTTAATGCTGGGCAGAGTACAAGAAGTGTGTGAACACACAGTGCACCAAATACGCCTAACGACGGGCCTCCACAGCTGACTCCCTATGCACATGCCATTGTTACCACGACATGGGCAACTACGACTGAAAGGCGCATGTGATATCAGCACTGGATATTGGTGCAGTGGCAGAGCATTGCATGGTCTGATGAATCCCAATACCTTATTCACCATGTCAATGGGAGAGCGCGAATCTCTCATCTTCCTGGGGTACAGGTCCTTGACATCTGTACTAAAGGACAGAGACAAGTTGGCAGCAGCCCCCACTGTGCTCTGAGGAACTACAGACGGGCATCCACGAGCCCAGTAGCACTCGTGCACGGCACCATGATGGTGAAGGAGTATCATGCACTGGTTGCACACTACATGATGATCATATTCCCAAAGGCAGTGGCATTTTTTCAAGAAGATAATCTGCCATGTCACAAGGACATGAGTATGATGGAGTAGTTTGAGGAACACAGTGGGGAGTTCCAATTGATGCGCTGTGCCCCCTGCTTCAGCTCGCCAGATCTGAACTATCAAACATCTGGGATGGGACTGAGCATGACGTCAGACCTCATCACCTCCCACTCCCCAGGATTTATGAGAATTAGATGAGGTTTGAGTGAGTAGACATGGCGCTAACTCCCTCCAGTGCCCTACCAACACCTCACTGCTTCCACGTCACATTGCATCGCCAAATGTGGACATACCGGCTATTAGGTAGGTGGTCATAATGTTTTGGCTGACCAGTAAAATGTGCATGTGAGAAATGCCAAATTGCGCAATAGTAAGGGCTATTATTACTAAAGGTTCAGTGCAACTGGTTGGGTCAGTCATTTTTAAAGATATGAGGAAGGCAAGGGCAAGCTTCCTCCAATAAGACCATACCTAGTAAAGCACTGTGGTGTTCAAAGTAACTTCAGGCCGACAGTAATTTAATGAAGCAGCAATTCTAGTGACACTTGCAAAATATGCCAAAGGAAAGTCTATTCTACATATGTTTCTCCTGACATGAATATTTGTCATGTTTCTGTGGAAATAAAGGTTTTTCTTAAAAAGAAGCTATCCTTCACAGTGGCACTGTGTACAATCTGGCTTCAGCTGCCACAGACTGTGTGTGTGTGTGTGTGTGTGTGTGTGTGTGTGTGTGTGTGTGTGTGTGTGCGCGCGCGCGTGCGCGCGCGCGCGTGTGTGTGTTACTAAACCAAACTTTTTTCACCAAACCATAATTTCTGACAGGTACTGTAGGTGAAAAATATTTTACAACCTTTCTTCAGGGAGGTAACACCTAATGAAGAGACACATAATATGCCAATATGACTGCAATTACTACTAATTATCTGGTGACTTCATAGTTAAACTTCTTATAACAGCCAAAAATAATATGTTGTGTGAACTGTTGAAGCTTTCTACATATGTCAAGAATGGCCACTGGGGCAATGCTACCTTTACCAAGACAGTAACAATTTTAACACATATAAAATTAAAGAAATGCAGAGCTATATGTCATCAGAACAAAACAAACTGAATTTTATATCTGCTACACAGCGCATTAATAAAAAAGGTAGGGATCAATCAAATCTTTCCATAATTTCCAGGAGTGTTTATGATTTGAGTAGAGGTTTTGTATTACAAGAGACCAGTAATAGCTCTATAGTACCAGCAGAGTAAAAAAAAATTATCTTCAATCAGAATCCTGACAGAATATAAAATGGAAGTTATCACTCTCCTTTTAACATCTAAGCAAAGGGGGCAATAATAGGGTGGTGTGAAAAATAAGCCAGGGAGATGGAAAAATAAAGTCTGCCTTTTCAACATAATTTTATACTGTAATAATACTCATTGATCAGACAATAAAAGTACATATATCTTTATTTCTAGGATGCAGTGTGGCGGCACTTCTCACCTTCGTGTAGACTGCTGGAGAAGACTGCATGGCACTATACCCGTGAGTTGGATTACTGGCTGGAGAGGAGTAAATATTGGCATGACTCTGGCTATGCTGTGGGTACGGTGATGTCCTACCACTAGGATAGGGGCCAGACTGTGATGGATAAGGTGCACTCTGAGAAGGCACTGGTTGTGCAGGATATGTGGATGGCTGATTGTAAGAGGAATTGTTAGGATAGTTCTGCTGTGTAAATGATTGTCCAGGAGGTGCAAAAGCTGTGTTTGCTGAAGGATAAGGTGCCGAGCTGTAATTGGACGTAGTGCTTGGCTGAGGCATAGGCATACCTTGAGGCATAGGCATACCTTGAGGCACTGGCATGCCTTGAGGCATTGGCATACTTTGTGGCATTGGCATGCTCATTGGACAGGAAGGTGGAGGATAACCTGGTCCAGATGGAGCATACTGACTGCCTGCGCTGCCAGGATGCACTGGGTAACTCAGCTCTGCAGTTGCATGGTATGGGTTAGGGTACCCACCAGGGGAGGCCTGCTGGTAAGGTGGAAATCCAGAACCAGCCTTAAAAACAAAGAGAGAATCATTAAGAACCCTTGTAATAAATGGACAAGAATAATAATTTAACTAATAAAAATGGCCTGTTTGTTTCCTAAAAAGAGAAACTGGCTCACAGTTACAGCAGAGAAGCCAGCATTGCTTATAAAAATGGCAGTTACTCAGAATTCCAAGTGACTTGCTTTCTCATGAGAAATAAATTATTTTCTCAAAAGCATGTAAATTATCTTTTTTACTTTATACTATGTATGTTAGGTAATGAGAAATAGCCTTCACACATTGTCAAATGATAATTTAATATTTATAGAAATTACAAAGTTTATATTTTGAAGTAACACAGAAGAGTCACAGTTAATTCATACAAACTTATCTAACACAGATGTGAGAACCCAGTGGGACCACCAGGAAGAACATAACAGTATAGCAGTAAGGCTATTCTTTAACAGTCTGTACAATTATGACAACAGAATTATTGTTGGAACATTTTCTCTCTGAGGAATCTTTAATCTTGGTGTAGCAAAAACTATTGTTTCAAAAATATGAAACCCTCATTTATAAACTATGGAAAATTTTACACTGACAACAGTGACACACCCCAAGCAGTAACACAAACAACAATGTGCTCTATACAAGAATTCTAATGGTGCTCTCTCTCTCAAACTTCAAACAAGAAAAGGAATAATATAGACATAATGAAGTATCCTCAATGGATAAGAGCTTTCGATGACAGTGCCTGGCAGTCATTATTAGAAAAAGAAATAATGAAGGAAATTACACAAGCACAGAACAAACATGACGAAACAGAACCATTTCCAAACAAAGGCCTTTCTAAATTGTCTACCTGCACTTATTATTGCAACCTTTTCACTACCAAAAGATCGAATGTTGCACAAGAATCGACTAGAATTCCTAAAACTAATTGTTTGAGATAATTACTCAAATATGTATTATGTTGACTAGCAATATGAGTAACACTTAAAAATGGGGATTAGGGTGAAGGATACAGGTATTGCAGAAGCAGTGTTCATTATTTTGTAACATGCTTTCACATAGTGAAACATGAATTTTATCAGTTCTTATGAAAAACATTGTTTTGTCATTCAGAAGTACAAAAGATGACTCAGATGGAAGAGTATGAAAGGAAGATCAAGTTACTCTGTATACAGAAGGGAACAGTTACTTTCTATAGCTTATCTTTTTGAATCTTCTTTGTATGTCATCCACCACCACCACCACCACCACCACCACCACCACCTGCCTCACAGACACATGTACTTCAAGACAAAAACAAAGATGGACCACAAAGAAATACCTGAATGGGACAGAAAGTGGTAGATGTGATGTACATGCACAGACAAAGCAATGATTGCAATTTCAGAGAAATTGGATCATTTATTGAAGAGAGAGCTTCGCAACTTGGGCAAGTCATTCACCTCTGGCACTTACACAAGCAGTTATTTCGCTTGGCATTGATTGACAGAATTGCTGGATGTTCTCCTGCGGGATATCTTGTCAAATTCTGTGCAACTGGCAAATTCATGAGATAGAGGGCCTTGCCAATAATGCTTTAAACATTCGTAATCAGTGAGAGATTTGGCAACCTTGCTGGCCAAGGTATGGTTTGTCAACCACGAAGGCAAGCAGTAGGAACTCTCACCATGTAAGGGTGGGCATTATCTTTCTGAAATTTAAGCCCAGGGTTGCCATAAAGGACAACAAATGGGGCATAGAATATTGTCAGCATATTGCTGTGCCATAAGGCTGCCTTGGATGACAACTAAAGGGGACCCGCTATAAAATGAAATGGCACCCCAGACCGTCACTGGTTGTCAGGCCATATGTCTTTGCTTGTCATTGGGGCTCTGTTGTCATCCACGGCACCCTTACAGCACAGCAGCACATCAATGATATTCTAGGCCCCTTTTTTTTGTACTTCATGGCAAGCAATCTTGGGCTTACATTTCAGCAAGATAATGCCTGCCCACACATGGCAATAGTTTCTGCTGCTTGTCTTTGTGCTTGCCAAACCCTACCTTGACCAGCAAGGTCACTGGATCTCTCCCCAATTGAGATCATTTGGAACACTGGTCAGGGGCATCCAACCAGTGCAGAATTCTGAAGACCTTACATGCAAATTGGGCAGAATTTGACACGATATCCTTCAGGAGGACATACAACACTATCAATACAAAAGCTGAGTAACTGCTTGTATATGGGTCAAAGGTACACCAACACATCACTGACTTTTTCAATTTGTGAGGAGCACTCTCTCTCTGCGTGAGAACTTTCTTGTCATACAACAACAACTCTGAATTGTGTGTTTCATGAACACACTCTGGACATTTAGGCAAGCATTCCTCTTTAAGAAAACCACTGAACAACTATGTAGTAACTCGTGAATAGCTGCAGGCCAGTAATTGTGCAGAACATGGAAATTATTCAGGTCAGATTTGTAAAATTCTGGGTACCTTTGTGTGAAAATGAAGTAAAAATAGCAACCAACTTGCAATGATAATAGCTTTGGTAACAAATATGGACTATCGCTATTTATCATTTGTTTTAGAGGCAACAAAAATCTGATTAACTGAACTTTAAAACCTTTAAAAACTTACAGATACTGCCTCAAAGCTTGAGATTTGCAGCCTTTGTTTGGTAAATATTAATTCCACTTTCTTCAGCACTGCTTTCGCCGGCTGAGGCAGTACCTATCAACACCAACTGAAGGGGATGGACATCAAGAAGCCTATTGAGATAAGTGGACAAATTTCTGCTTTGAAGCCCCAAATACAGACTTGGGTCTGAACTGAGATCTGAAATAGGTGTAGAAGTGTGTCCGAGATACGAACATGAGCCTGTCCTGGGCACAGTGCATATATAGGAACTACAAGAGGAAGCATTAACACTGCCTTAAGGAACAACAGTGGCTGACACCTGGGCAATCCAGGTAGCAGAACATGCACTGGTACCAGGAACCACCAGTTGTTTCTCTAATATTATAGTTTTATCACAATATCATCATCATCATCATCATCATCATCATCATCATCATCATCATCATCTCAGGATATACAGATGGGCCCTAGAAATAAGAGTAAAGAAACATCTCAACAGATAAGGATGACAGCAATTAGACAATTTGTGGACTTTAGTGCTAAATAAAGCAAACAGCACTAACTATTCTCCACTACAAGCTTTGACACACATTGGCATGACTCCACGAACTTAGGCAGCTGTGATCTCATGACCTGACATTTTTGTTGACTCATGTAAACAGGTCAGCTTACTAAGCTTGTTTCAAATTGTAAGCACTTTCTGAGTTATGTTTTCTGTTGCTTCCAGGATTTGAACAAAAAGCTAGGCAGAGAAATACGCCTTGGTCCATGGGCTAATGCCCATAAAACAAAAATTAATCTAAGACAATTCTTTCAGGAGGGGGCTGAGAGATGTGCAAGAATTAGTGGCAACCACGTTGAGCCTCTCAGGGGTGTAGTAACAACAGAACAGAATTGTCCCTATCTCATGAAGTATTTATTTCAGGATACAGGTATCTTCTTAGGTCTTCAACAATCAGGTAGATTAGCAGTGACTTACTGTTCTTTTCTGTCTTCACTCTTCCTCTTTAGAGTGGTACAGGTGGTGCACCTTAAATCCCCCACGATCTGGTTGATGTATTCCAGTCCAGACTGCCTGTTGTGTTCTTCCATTCTACTGTCCCTTCAGTGATACATTTAACAGCATGATCATGTCTCAGTAAGAGGCTGACCCTGGGTTCCTTCTGTTTTGGATGAACTTCAAGAGACACTGCTTCTCTTCCTTCCCATTTTGTTGCCCTTCATGCCTCACCTCTTCGTATGATACCTTGTCTTCCAAGATTATCCTTAGAACAACACACAGTTGCTACTGCAGAATGCTGCTTCCCCAGGTGTCCATGTTTCATCTTCGTACAGCAGCACACACTAAACTAATGTCTTTCCTGAGATGTTTGTCTATGCAGCAAATGTGAAAGGGTTTCTTCTCTTGTTAAAAACTGCTGCCTTGTGGATTCAGCTTATCATATCCTTATTTGATCTTCCATCTGTTGCAATTTTACTCCCTCTGTATGAAAAAGATATGGTGTCAAGTGAGCACAAAGCTGATTTGTCTATTCATCACTAAGATTTTTGTTTTAGCTTTATTAATTTTCTTGTTGTAGGAAGAGTTGAGGATGGTTTCCATCTGGGCCAACATTGATTCTAACTGGTACCCTTCTGACCTTAATTCTGTGATAGCAGCAGCAAATCTCAACTTGTTTGATTTCTTATCATGGATCTCAGTTCCTCTGAATTTCTGCCCGACTTCATCTATTGCTCTCTGAATGTATACATTAAACAAGACTGGAGAGAGTTAGTATCTCCATCATACATCTTCCTTAATAGTAGCTGCTTCTATATGTTCTGCCCAACTTATCAAAACCACCTCTTCTCTATACACTTTCTGCACTGCAATACTGACTGTCCATCTCAATTCTGCCTTTGGTCCGCCTTAAAATGATAGGGGGTCAATATCTTTGAGACATGTGCTATCAATTTTGAGCATACTATACAAGGGTGATTTGATAAGCCTGGTAAATTTTCATGAAAGAATTGAACACTTTTGTTGCACCTTCATGACTTGTAAGCTTGATTATTCCAAGGATTATATAAAGAATTTCACCACTGCATAGCTTAGAGTTCATTGTTGACTACCATCTGAATTGGTCAGTATATTAGCTGCAATTGAAAATGAAGGAAACATTATTTCAAGGGTTGGACTGCTGCAAAAAAAAAGAATAAGCGAATTGGATGAAGTTTACACAGACTCTGCACCATCATTGAAGACCATTTACTTTTGGATTAATGAATTTAAATAAGGTTGGACAAGCACTGAAGATTAAGGGTGCTCCAGCTATCCAACTGACATCATCACAAAGGAAACCATAGACAAAATATACAATATGGTAATGCAAGACAGTCAAATAAAAATTTGTGGCATTGCTGAGGCCCTAGTAACCTTGACTTACTGGTTATTATCCTGCATGGAGAATTGAGTGTGAGATGGTTAATGCAATTGCTCACTGTTGATCAAAAGCACAGCTGGCACAACAGTTCAACACAATGTCTGATAATATTTAATTGCAATCTGCAAGATATTTTGCAGCAATTTGTGACTATGACATCCGGGCCCATCACTTCACTATACACCAGAGTCAAAGTGGCAGTAAAAACAGTGGGCAAAGGCTGATGAAAGGGCACTGAAGAAGGCAAAGGCCATTCTGACAACTGGTGAGGTGATTGCCTTTTTTCTTTAGATTCCCATGGAAGACAGAGCCATAACTAAACCCTATTATGCTTTAATGTTGTTGGGTCATTTGAAACTGGCATTGACTGAAGAGAGACCAACATTTGCTAGCAAAAAGAAGTGATTTTTCACCAGTATAATGCACCATCCCACACAACAGGGATAATAATGGCAGATGTGCATGAATTGGGCTCTGAACCAGTTCTTCATCAAACCCATTCACCAGACTTACGCCAAAGTGACTTCGTCCTGTTCCCTAACCTGAAAAAGTGATAGCTGCTGTCAATTTTGCAGAGTTAGACTATTTTTCTGCAGATGAAAAATCTGGAGGACTGTTAGACAAAGAGGCTGAGTCAAGAAGTAAGGTGAATTGTTTGCAAAACAAACATTTTTTCTTGCTTTTTATCAGACTTATCAAACCATTCTCATAGTTCACATCTATCTGCAGATGTTTTCTTTGGTCAGAATTTGGCACAAAATGACAGTATTGAGTGCTATTATGATGTACATAATGTTTAACATGACTGCAAAGTTTTTTAACAGAATTATCAGTTTCATCTATGCAGTATCCATCTTAAGAATCTTTCATTCTGCTGCACTGTATCATGTCAAAACATATCAAAATAACAAGTCAGATTGTGACTGTTTTTACATATTATGACTTTCTGTAGTGCATGAGAAAGATTCCGAACATGGCTATTGCACAGCCACAACTGGTTATTCTATTTAGAAAACTTTGCAGTCAAGACAATTAATTAAAATTATGTTTCCTTTGGCACTGGAACTAACGTTTTTCAGTCTGTTGAGAACTGCCCAGTTTCATATATAACTCTTATGAGTTCTTCTTCATGTAACTATTTTACAGCATCCTTGAGGTCTGCTGGTTCCCATGTTCTTCCTGACTGCAAGGTTGAACTCATGCAAAATATACACTGAAAAAATCTAAGCACCAAAATATAAAGAAATGATACAGTTTCAGAAACTTCACTGGGCTCTTACAGATACGATTTTATGTATAAAGACTGAAGGAGCGTGTGAAAATGTGTGCCAAGACTGGGAATCAAACCCAGGTTTCCTGCTTACTTGGCAGGTGTGTTAGCCATTAAGCCACTTTAGCACTGTAGTTCACACAACTGCACAGATTACCCTGGCACACCTCCCTCCTTGATCCGAATTCTCACTGCCGCCCCAGTCTACTTCAAATTCCCCTTACACAACAATACATGGCTATTGCTGACACAGACAGAACCAGCTGTCATCAGAAAATACAGACCTCCACCTTGCACTCCAATAAGCTCTCACTTGGCATCATTTAAGTCACAAAAAGGCAGTGATTTTGGGTCAGTGGAATGCACACTACAGGGTGTCTAGCTCTGAGCTCTCCTTGAAGTAACTGATTTTTAACAGTTTGTTACACCAGTGTGGTGTCAACTGCTGCTCAAATTGCTGCAGCAGATGCACTACAATGTGCAAGAGGCCTACATCAAACACGCTAGTCTTCCCTTTCAGTACTGCCATGTGGCTGTCTGAAGCCCAGTCTTGCAATCATACTTTCCCTGACTACTGATGCCAGCCATCATGCATAGTGGCTATATTCCTGCCAAGTCTTTCTTCAATACTGCAGAAGGAAGATCCATCTTCTCTTAGCCCTATTACATGACCTCGTTCAAAACTGAAAGAGTTGGTAATGGTGTGGCATCTTACAGGCATTCTTGATTGAAATCAACTCGCCATGTCCAGCCACCAAAGTAATTAATATTTAAAGCAAACATGACTTGCACCCTCATTGTGCTACTTGTGCCACTCACACAATTTGCATGAAATCTGAAGAGACATCTTTCAGATAAAAACACGCCTACCAACTTTCATTTGTCATTCTTCATGGTGTTACGATTCTTTTTCCACGAGTGTAAATTTGTGTTACACTTTCTGTAAACTTTAGCATTGATGTCTGTTTCCTGACCACTTCATTTGCTGCTCTTAGGACAGTACTTTCAAAAGACATCAATCTTTTTTCAGTATTTCAGGTTTTGTTCATAACTACTGTTTGTTTCTTCTACACCAATCTAATCACTTCAATTTTGAGTGTATTCATACACCATTTTTCACAAGTTCTTAATTGTTTTGAATCATATGCTCCAGCACAGATATGGGATACTGCTTAATGCTCTCTACATTATTTTGTCCAAGATGACTTTAGTTCTTCATATAATTGAAGGAAGACAATTTTTTCATTGTACCACCTAAGCTGTATCATTAATTTTTAATTCCTCAACCAGATTCACACACACATTGTCTGATAAATACTTTGATCAGTATCAAATATAACATCTTGTTTGCTGTGAATATGACTTCCTAAAGAATTGAGATACCCAAGTCACAAGAGGGAAGGATGCATGGGCCTGGGAGATGACTTCATAGCTATCAGGGATTTAACGCGAAGTTTCTGAGAGTATGTTGATTCAGTTAAATGTTGTGGAATGGGTCAGCTTACAAGAATAGTACACATGATTAGTGTGAGTATTAATGATCATTATCTTTGTCCTACTCATGGAACTACACTTGAAAACAAGTTGATTTTTAAGCTAACCCACCTGAGTTACAGCTTTGTCACTCCAGATACCTCATTCCAATTTAACATTTCACTGTTGTGTTTCTGTATCAAGTGCTTGCACATTTGCGACAGCAAACTTTCATCAACAGTCAATGTTTTTGCTGCACGACTTCTCCTACCCTACAGTCCAGACTGGTTAACCAAATTTTTGTGGCTGAATATATGGATGGAAACAGAGCTTTTGTGCACCAATGTCTGACCTGCCAACAACATAGTATCACCTGTTATGTCAATAATCTTCTTTGTTTATCTTGTCCAACCCAACCAATGATTTTAAACTGTTCACAGAAACTACACACACTGTAACTCATCGACTGCTTCACCCTTTGGCCTGAAGTTTTCCCTATAGCCAACACCACCACCGAAATGATTACAAGCACCTTTTTGTGCATGGAGTGCTAACTTTGGAGTGCCACTATGTACCACCACCGACGAAGACAGACAGTTTGAGAGATGACTATTAAAAATCACTCACTGTTTCGTTAGACATGAAATGTTTTCAAAATATGGCTTATGACCCAGCAGCAAATAGCTTGCACTGCCAATTTAAAATGTTTTAAAATGCCATCAGATTAATTACCTGATGAAATGAGAAACTTGGCGGGATCACCTATCCCTCCACTGACTGTCAGGCTGAATGCCAAGTCTGTTGCAGCAGACAGTACCATTAGAACTGGGAAAAGGGGGGGGGGGATTGGTAACTACAGTCATTATAAGTTGCAACATATACTGATGAATCCTGTTTATTCTTTAATTTTTTAATTTGTTGACTAATTTTATATGATTAACTTATTTTGTGTGTTCTCATGTGTACGCAATAAATACTATAAATGAAATATTTGTGCTAAAATGTAACAAGTTTTATGCTGCTAATTGCTTCACATTTTGTTACTTGGTGAGCTAAGCTAACTCTCAAACTTTAAACTTGTTTCTATTATAGCCCCTCACATTTAAATCTAACTTTTGTTCAGCATGGAAATTTCTTCACAAGGCCATATTTACTATGCTGACCACATTTAAATTATTTTTATAATCAGCAAATTTATGCTCTAGTACATCATATGATATCAAGTGCATTTAAAATTATTTGAATCCTTGCAGGCCCTTAATTGTGAATTGCACAGTAGTCACAAAGGTGTACATAAAAAATGCAACAGTGCATAAAAAATTGTTATGTTAGTTCAGGTCGGCCAGTGTAGCCATGCGATTCTAGGCGCTTCAGTCTGGAACTGAGTGACCGCTACGGTCTCAGGTTCGAATCCTGCCTCGGGCATGGATGTGTGTGATGTCCTTAGATTGGTTAGGTTTAAATAGTTCTAAGTTCTAGGGGACTGGTGACCACAGGTAAGTCCCATAGTGCTAGGAGCAATTTGAACCATTTTTTTGTTAGTTCAGTGTGCTGAGGAAGAGGAAGACATACAGGGCCAGCACCAATAGTGGTGGGTAAAGCACAGTGATGTTCAAACAAAAGTTATGGTACAACTGTTCTACTTTCTTGAACTATCAATCCCTTCAGTAGTAGAATTCATACAAGCTGACAGTTTTTAGTTACTGAAATCTGTAGAATGGTATCTTCTAACTACTCTAGTTCCCATACGTTTCATCACAATCCACAATGTAACTATCACTGCTTCCATCAGCAACATCAAGAGTATAGCTGTTGTGCACAGTTGTGACAGATCCTGTAGTGTGTTAATTACACACAGTTTTGAGTACAAATTATTATTTTTTTTTTTTACATTTAATAGTTCGGAATTTTAATACCTCGTCTCCACTCATATAGGCCTACAACATTTTTCATATAACAATGTGTAAATTCACAACTGTTGTATACAGACAAAGACTTCTAAGAAATTTATACATAGAGATTACATGAACATGCACCAAATTGCATTTCGATATAGGTCATTAATTCTTCATAGCAGGTAGACTTCAACATTCTCATTTTTCCAGACACACACAAGCTTACATTTTGTATCACAGTGTCACAGCATTTACACAAACAATGTCCTGAATACATATCCCACATATATCAACAAACAGCAACAAAAAGCAAAGCCTATACACATAGCAAACAAGCTGCCCGCACCAGAAACTGAATTACTTTATACAATGCAAAAATAACTGATTACAAATGATTGAAGCTGTTTCAAAGCCAAGAAGAATGAGATTTAAGGTTCACACTTTTGCTGTCATAACAAAATATTAAAGTATGCACAAACAAATCTGAAAACTGGAAACTATGATATGTTCTAGTAATGAAATTTACTTATTTCCAATTTTTATGCAGACTGCATATAAAATATTCTATATTTCTAACAAAATTATGGTTGATATTACACCCCATAAATCCAAATTGATATTACTACTATGCACTCAAATCAGCCAAATGCTTCATTACATATCAACATAAACATTAGCACCTATATTATCGAAGTCTCTATTTTTGTACAGCAGAATTATGAAGATCAATATGAAACATGCTGTACCTGTGGGTAGCCAGGATATCCCGGGTAACTCATCTTCCAGCTCCTGAAACAACATGTGCACTGACATTAGTACAAAAGTTGCTTAATGGAAATAAATTAAGTTTAACAGGCAATTAATAAATGTGTTATGAAGATGCTACACTGTATTCAAATTCACACTTGTCTCATTATATTTGTTGTTGTGGTCGTCAGTCCTGAGACTGGTTTGATGCAGCTCTCCATGCTACCCTATCCTCTGCAAGTTTCTTCATCACCCAGTACCTACTGCAACCTATATCCTTCTGAATCTGCTTAGTGTATTCATCTCTTGGTCTCCCTCTACGATTTTTACCCTCCACACTGCCCTCCAATGCTAAATTTGTGATCCCTTGATACCTCAGAACATGTCCTACCAATCAGTCCCTTCTTGTCAAGTTGTGCCACAAATTCCTCTTCTCCCCAATTCTACTCAATACCTACTCATTAGTTATGTGATCTACCCATCTAATCTTCAGCATTATTCTGTAGCACCACATTTTGAAAGCTTCTATTCTCTTCCTGTCCAAACTATTTATTGTCCATGTTTCACTATACATGGCTACACTCCATACAAATACTTTCAGAAACGACTTCCTGACACTTAAATCTATACTCGATGTTAACAAATTACTCTTCAGAAACTTTCCTTGCATTGCCAGTCTACATTTTATATCCTCTCTACTTCGACCATCATCAGTTATTTTGCTCCCCAAATAGCAAAACTCCTTTACTGCTTTAAGTGTCTCATTTCCTAATCTAATTCCCTAAGCATCACCCGATTTAATTTGACTACATTCCATTATACTAATTTACTTTTGTTGATGTTCATCTTATATCCTCCTTTCAAGACACTGTCAATTCCATTCAACTGCTCTTACAGGTCCTTTGCTGCCTCTGACAGAATTACAATGTCATCAGCGATCCTCAAAGTTTTTATTTTTTCTCCATGGATTTTAATACCTACTCCAAATTTTTCTTTTGTTTCCTTGACTTCTTGCTCAATATACAGATTGAATAACATTGGGGAGAGGCTACAGCCCTATCTTACTCCCATTCCAACCACTGCCTCCCTTTCATGTCCCTCGACTCTTATATTTGCCTTCTCGTTTCTGTACAAATTGTAAATAGCCTTTCGCTCCCTGTATTTTACCTCTGGCAGGGACGGGGGGCGGCAGGGACGGGTGAAGGTGAAACTATAGCGTAACTAGACGTCATGGACACAGGGTGAAGACTTGTATACTTCTTATGAGCCTCTGTGTAGGTTAAATGATCAAGGGACTTTTACTGCTGTATCTTCTTTTCCTTCTTATGTACTGGGCAATCTGGTGAACGTGGAGAATGATTGCCATGACAATTAACACACACAGGAGGGGGAACACAGGGACTCCCCTCAGGGAGTGGACGTCCACAGTCACCACAGAGGGGCTTGCGAACAGCGGGAAGACGTGTCCAAAACGCAAGCACTTAAAACACCTCATAGGAGGTGGGATGTACTGCTTCACATCACATCGATAAACCATTATCTTTACTTTCTCAGGGAGAGTATCCCATTCAAAGGCCAGGATGAAGGCACCAGTATCAATGTGATTGTCCTTAGGACCCCTCTGAACACGCCGAACAAGAAGAACAATGTGTTCCACAAAGAATAAAGGTTTGGTATTTGTGAAAGTATCCCCGTCAGTCCTGGTGCAAACCAGGTAGCGGGGGAAAGGCTTTGCCCCTAGCCAACGGGCCTGACCATCTTCCCAGGGGGTAGCCATGGAAGGGAAGGCCGA
This sequence comes from Schistocerca gregaria, assembly GCF_023897955.1. Lineage (NCBI taxonomy): Eukaryota > Metazoa > Arthropoda > Insecta > Orthoptera > Acrididae > Schistocerca > Schistocerca gregaria. The sequence continues at coordinate 857,704,638 of NC_064920.1, read as the reverse complement.
AGGGGCAGGAGAAGCAGCACTAGAAGAATCAGTTCCACACAGAGACGGCCACAGAAGAACAGCTAGAGTTCTGGACCCATATGCATTTCATTTGCATAGTGTCCGCCCTGATACCACCCACTCTGATCAGGGGCTCTCCTCACGGGCACCGCCTAGCCACAGCAAGGGCCGTCTGGCACGGCGGCCACTGCCGAGAGTTCTGATGCTCCAGGATGACGAGCAGCCACTCCAAGGCTTGCATGAGGTGGTCACAGCTCAGGTATCAAATGTGATCCCTGTGTGTTCAGAGGGGCTCAACCAAAAGGGTACATAGCGACCCCACCACACGAGCTGGCTATGCACCCTAGCATCATACGACATGAAAGGAAAGGTGGAATGAACTAGGACATGTCCGAGACACTAGGTAAGGTGCTCTTCCCCAAATGGCTCACACTACAGAAGAGAAATTTAGTAATGGAGGTCAAATCCCAGACGGGGACCAGGGAGTGCCAAAAGGAGGTGGTGATTACGCAACAAAGCCAAATTGTAAAACCAACAGAACCAGGAGGATAGCGGGGGGCCAAGATAACCAAGGACACCAAGAGAGGGAGAGGAGAAGGTGAGGGGGGGAAGGAGCAGGGAGAGGAAAGGAGGGGAAGGGGAAGGAAATGCAGCCCAGGAAAGAAGGAAGGCTGCAATAGCTCAGGGCTCCGTGCTCACCGTGCACGTATCCACAGAAGATTTGTGGACCCCCTGGGAGGGGGGGGGGGGGGCGGCAGAGAGTGTTACTACGAGCAGTAACTCTCCAGATGGCATTCCACTTTTGGGCAGAGGGGGACTGAAGCAGATCCATATATCCACAGCTGGTATCATGAAAGGAAATTGTGGGGGCAGGGGTAAGTATCTGCTTCTCTAGTCGAACGGTCAGCCAGTTCATTCCCTGGAATGCCCACATGACTTAGGACCCAGAGAAAGGAGACTGAACTGGTGGCATACTCAAGGGCAGAGAGAAGGTCATGGATAGCAGATACCAAAGGGCAACGAGAATAGCATCAGTCGATAGCCAGCATACTGCTCATGGAATCTGAACAAATTAAAACACTGTGGAGGGAGGCATGATAAAGAAAAAGGAGGGCCCTGTGAATGGCTTGAAGCTCGGCAGTGAACACAGTACATGATACCAACTATAAACATGGGTGTTCGAAGTTAGTAGGAAACATGAAAGCATATCCCACCTTATCGACTGTCTTAGAACCATCAGTGTAATACATGGTGGTACCCTGGAACTCAGCAAGGATGGCGCATACAAGACGCCGGTAAAGCACAGGAGCAACAGAGACTTTAGGACCCTGGAATAGAGCAGTCCTAATCCGTGGTATGGGCACCATCCAAGGAGGGGTATGGGAGGAAAGACATGGGGTGCAGTCCAGTGAATGGAGATGGAGATCCCAACCAAAGGAAGCGAGACACATGCCAACCAGCAATCCCACCAGTGGGCGGGTGTTAGGAAGGAGACCTCCCTCACTGGCAAAGAGCACAGGTTACACAGGATGGTCAGGGAGTTGGCGAATGGCAATTGCATAAGAAACTAGGAGCTGGCTCTGTCAGACGTGTAGAGGGTGAATCCCTGCTTCTGCAAGGATACTATCAACAGGACTATTGTGAAAGGCACCAACAGCCAGACACACCCCACAACGATCGACAGAGTCAAGGAGTTGCAAAGTGGAAGGAGCTGCTGAGCCATAAACCTGTTTACCATAATCCAGTCTGGACAAGACCAGAGCATGGTAAAGATGGAGAAGATGTGTGGGCCAGGAGGCGGAGAGCATTAAGCTTACACATACATGTGGTTTTTAGGTAGTGAATGTGGGGCAGCCATGTCAGCTTGTTATCAAAAATAAGGCCCAAGAAATGGGGCTGTGCTACAACGAGGAGCTGGTTGCGTAAATGAAGTTCTGGATTGGGATGTACTGTGGGTCGAAGACAAAAATACATAACCCGCATTTTGGAGGGAGAAAATTAAGGCATGGGCAGCAGTCCACACATAGGTCCATCAGATGGCACCTTAGACCTGGCCCTCAGCAAATGCTACTGACTGGGAGCTGCACCTGATGCAAAAATCATATACGTACAATGCCGGAGTAACCAGAGGCCCAACAGAGGTCACAAGCCCATTGATGGCAATGAGTAAGAGTGTGATACTTAGCACAGAACCCTGTGGGATACCACTCTCCTGAATCTGAGGGAAGTGCCAAATCAGACCTGGAAGAGCCGGCAAGGTGAGAACTCACAGATAAAAATCTGAAGGGGACCATAGAAGCCTGAGTAATGGAGGGTAACTAAAATGTGATGACGCCAAGCCATGTCATATGCCTTATGTAGGTCAAAGAAGACCTTGACAAGGTGCTGGCAATGAGTAAAAGCCTGTTGGATGGCTGATTCCAATCTGAGTAAATGGCCAGTTGGAGATCGCCCTGCCCAGAAGCTACACTGATACAGGGACAAAAGGCCCCAATATTTGAGTACCCAACATAATCTGCAGCTGACCATCTTTTCGAGCAGTTTACAAAGCACATTCATCAGGCTAATTGGATGGTAGCTGTCTAACATTTGGTTTTTCCCAACGCTTAAGGACAGGGATAACTATATTGTCTTGCCATTGTGATGGAAAAGCAGCCATGAGCCAAATGTGGTAGAAGAATGTGGTTGAAGATTCTGAAGAGCTGTTGCCTCTGGGGAACGTCCAAGTGTTGGATCATCTGGCTGTGGATGGAATCTGGGCCTGAGGCTGTGTCTCTTTGGGAGCTTAGAGCCTCCACCAATTCCCATCCAGTGAAGGGTGCATTATGTGGCTCAGTGTGGTGCGGGATGAAACTGAGCAGGGTCTGTACAATTCTGCGTTTGTCAGAGAAAAGTGGTAGGGTACAAAGAGGATGATGATGTCATCACAACGAGTGTCGCGAGGAGCAATGGATCAGTGCATAGAGCGCCTTGGTGGTTCAGACCCTGGACAGTTAACTGTCGCTGGCGACCCAGAAGGCTAGGAGCTTGGATCAAACCTGCGATGAAGAGGCATACGTCCCCAAGGAGGAAACTTAGTGCTCCCAGCATTACCTTTTACTCCACTTAATAAGATAATGAGCCTTTGCCTGGAGATGCTTAAAAGTGAGGATGGTCTGTGAAGGGTGTTGCTTAAATTGATGCAGTACCCATCGGCAGTCCTACACAGAAAATGTGACATCCTTGGTTCATCATGGTACCAGTGAAAGATGAGGGGGACCTGTGGATACAGGGACAGCAGTACCAGCAGCAAGAAGAACAGTGGCAGAGATGCGTTGCATTACTCCATCAATGGAATTAGAGGGGGAAGTGTGAAAGTTTACAGCAGACATATATAAAGGCCAATTGGCCCTGCAGAATGCTCACGGGGGTCTGTCTGCCTGGTGGCAGCAGGGGAATGATAGAATCACCAGAAAGTGATCACTTTCACAAAGATCATCATAAGATGACCAATGTAGGGAAGCCACGCGGGCAGCTGAGGAGATCGTGAGATCTACGGCAGAGAAGGTGCCATGGGCAGCACTGAAATTTGTAAGGGAACCATCATTGAGGTGAGACAAATCAAGGTCGGTGATAAGTTGGTCAATTAGGATACCCCTACCCATTGAAGTGACACTCCCCCCATAGTGGATGGTGGTCACTGAAGTCCCCAAGGAGGAGAAATGGGGGCAGGAGTTGCTGGTTTAAGGTAGACAGTGCAATGTGAGAAAGTGGCCTACCTGGAGGGAGATAGACATTGCAAATGGTGATTGCCAGAGTCATTTGCACTCTAACCACTATCACTTCCAAATTGGTGCATAAGGGGGACCCAGTCACTAATGTCATCGGAGCGAACCGAACTGCAGACCCCACCAGATGCTATCCCAGGTCTAGCATGTTTCTGACAATGCCCAATAAGCACAAAATGTTGGAGAGTGGTCATCGTGGAAATGCGTTTCTTGAAGCAGAAGACATAATGCAGAATAAGAGGAGACAAGACACTGAATTTCCTGTAGGTGACGATAGTACCATTGCAATTCTACTGGATGATCATGTGACGAGAATAGGAAGTAGACATAAGGAAGCCGAGGAGGAGGTGAGGTCACGTCACTCCGTCAGTAGTTGTCAGTGACCAGGATGGAGTGACATCCATAAATAAGATGTCATACTAAGGTTGCGAGGGGGGAGATGGCACCTCAGGGGCACCAGGGGCACCTTGAAATGAGATTTATGTTTCTTCTCCTTCTCAGGTGGAGGAGGGCTGGGCACAGGGGAGTACAGGCTTCTGCAAGATCTGGAACCAAAAGAGTGGGGAACATTGGGGTGCACAGACAGCGTGCCTCGTAGCCAAATGGTGATAAGAGCCTTCTGGCCTGAGGGACGCTGGGGAGAGGGGTCCTAGGAGGGAGCCTGATCACCAGCATATGCTGAAGAAGGGGGGGCATTTCTTCAGCCGGGGAGTGGGAGCAGCTCCCTGACGGGAGGTCGTGGGAACTGCAGGGGAGGGGGGATGGGACAGGGCTGAGGTGAGGAGGAAGTGAAGTAACAAAGGCAAAAGTTGAGGACAGTCACATTTGAGTCTCTCATACTTTTTGTGAGCCGCAGCATAAGGCAGGCAATCCAAAGACTTATTTCTTTTCTTTTTTGTAAGACGGGCAATCTGACGAGTGAGGGGAGTTGCGGTCAGCCCAGTTGACACACAGGTGGTGGAACACATGGGTTTCCCCTTCTGGAGTGGGTGGCCAGTCACCACACAAAGGGTCCACTGTACAGCGGGAAGACATATGCCCAAAATGCAAGCACCTAAAGCACCACATAGGTGGTGGGATATATGGCTTCACATCACATCTGTAGCACATAACCTTTACTTTCTCTGGGAGGGTAGCCCCCTCGAAAGCCAGAATTGCCAGTATTGGTGCGGTTGTCTTTGCAACCCTTCTGCACACGTCAAAATTAACACCATGCTGCTCCAGATTAGCATGGAGTTTTATCAGTTTGCAGGATGAGGTTCCTATGAAAAATTACTCCCTGGACCATATTCAGGGATTGATGGGGACTGATAGACACCAGGACATTGCCAAGATATAACAGGCACTAAGAGCTGCGGTTTGGGTTGCAGAAAAAGCTTTGATCAACAGGGAGCCCGACCACACCTTACTAATACTCCACTCCACCAAACTTGTCCTCAGTATTGTCCACGAAAAACAATGGCTTTGGGGCTGTGAATGTGTCCCCATCCATCCTAGTACAGACAAAATAATGAGGAAAGGGTTTCATCCCAAGACAGCAAGCCTGGACCTCCTCCCATGGTGTAGCCAGGGAAGGGAAAGTGGGTCATATGAAGCAGCATTCAATTATCCTTCACCATTCGAAGAGAAGGCCGTTTGAGAGCAGCCAGATTTTTGCAGCTTTGTACGATTCATGCACCAAGTATCTGCCCTGATACCACCCACTCCAATCACGGTATCTCCCCCATGGGAGCCACAGCAAGGGCCGTCTGGCAGGGTGGCTGTTGCCAGGAGCTCCAATGCTCCAAGACCAGCAACCACTCCTAGGCATACAAGGGGAGGGAACAACTCAGGTATTAGTAGTGTTGTTCCTGTGTTGTCACGGGCTCAGCCATATGGGTACACAACAGCCACATCACATGGACTGGCTACACATGCTGGTAACATAGCACAGTGGGGAAGCGAGAGGAAGGAATGGGGGAGAGGAATCTACAACTTAGATGCTAGGGAGGAAGTTCTTCCCCATATGGCTCGCGCTAAAATAGGACATTTTAAAGTCAAGGTCAAAACTCAAGTGGACAATTAAATGCCAAAAAGGATAAAAGAACAGGCAAAAGGAACAAAATTGCAACCAATACAGGAAACCAGGTGGATAACTAGGTTGACATAAATCAGAACACCGAGAGAGGGGAAGGAGGGAGCAATGGCGAAGGAGTGAGGATAATGAGGGAGAGCAGGGTGAGGGAAATGCAGACAGGGAAGGAAGAATTTGCTACAATAGCTTGGGGCCCCATGTACGAACTCACAAAAGAACTGTGAACCCCAGGGGGTCAAAGTTCAAAGAGGGGCAGCATGTTTTGTATCATCACAAAATAGGGGAGAGAGAGTCACTGAAATGACACAGGATTTTAGGTGGACATCATTAAAACAAAAGCTTTTTGCTGTGGCAGAATCTTCTCACAAAATTCCAACTACCAACATTCTCCTCTGAATTCGAAACATTTTCTTGACACCAACCTACGTAGGAAGAAACATCCCCATGGTAAAATAAATGAAATCGGAGCTCTTACAGAAAGATACAGGTGATTGTTCTTTCAGTGCACTATACAAGATTGGAATAATACAGAATTGTGAATGTGGTTCGATGAACCCTCTGCCAGGCATTTAAATGTGATTTGCAGAGTATCCATGTAGATGTAGATACATCTACCTATAGAATGTATCCACTCAAGTAGAAGTTAACAAATCTAGCAGCCCACCTCTGAATTGCTTTTTTGTCTTCCTTTAATCTGACCTGGTATGGATCCCAAACACTAGCAGTTCTCAAGACTAGGTTGCACTACCATCCTACATGATGTCTCCTTTACAGATGAATGACACTTCCCCAAAATTCTCCCAATAAACCGAGATTGACCATTTCATATCACTTTGCAATGTTACACCCTGATATATAAATGAGGAGACCGTGTCAGGTAGGACACTGCTAATGTATCTGAACATCAAGGGTTTGTTTTTCAATTCATCCACTTTAACTTACATTTTTCTACATTTACAGTAATAAGTGCTTCAGTTAATTATTGACTATTTTAATCAGCTATCTTCCAATCTGGCAGCAATATATTATAAAGAACTGTCCCTATTGTATATGGGCTGTTGTACGAAGCCTCTTTATTACATTTTATTCTGCGACAGTTTTTCCCTTTCCATTGTGTTTTCTTTATGTATATTACTGCTCATTATATTATGTACTGGATTCAACCTCCCAAACAAGATTGTCTGTATAATGTTTGTAGAGTGATGGAAGTGCTACATTTTCTGACTATTTCTGGACAAGGTTCTCTTGTTTATCTTAGCTACCACACTTACTGTATGTTCTTTGTAGTCTAAAAAGTGTATCAGTATAGACTAGTAGTCCACACGCCACACCTTAATACTAGACATGATGTACATTTATCAATCTGGTAAACATTTCACAGATGATTCAGTTCAGAAAGGTTGAGACCTACTTTAGTAAATCTTATTTTTACTCATTTTCCTACAAAAACTAGAGCAACAGGTGTTCCTCAGATACAAAGGCATGAGTATGGTCCAGTAGCTACAAAAATGTTTCAGTCCAATAGAGGTGGTGGTACTGATCCAGGCAAGCACATGGATCACTGGCATACATTTCAAGATAGGGCTTGAACCATTAAGATCAAGGTAACCAGAAATTCACTTGCAACTATACTGAAGGTTGGACCTACTGTTAAGTGAATCAGCAAACCTAGAAAATACAAAGCTAGTGGTACAGCAATAAAATAATTAAACAATAAAAAGTGGAAAATCAGGTCTGCTTCAATATCTTCCTTAATTTTTTGCTTGTGTTTTGAAGAGATTTTCACAACAACAACAACAACAACAACAACAACGTTAAAATCACTGTTAAAGCAAGAGGAGGATTGTACATATTTAAAACAGCAATAAAGGAATTTCTGTTTAGAGTATTATTAGAAAGGTCTTAGGCAAGTCATTCTGATGTTCTTAAAAACACTATTTCACTTTGTAGCTTCAAAGCCGGCTAATTTGTTGAAATAATTTCTATCAGGTTTATTAAACTCACCAAGTCGGTAGAAGAAAAAAAATGGTATAGATATACTCTCTCTCTCTCTCTCTCTCTCTCTCTCTCTCTCTCTCTCTCTCTCTCTCTCTCTCTCTCTCTAATGTGCACTGGCATCATGATCAACTACCAATCACCCAAGTTTCCATCATTCCTTCTGGAAGGAGCAAAAATAGAAGTACATTGCAGTAGCAGTTTCCTTGGGTAGTGTGGAGTTTATTAGAAGGCTCAATAGCTCATCAAATGTTATTCATCTACGCATGAGGAGAGGTCTTATCGGCATTCACGAATCTGCATCTGGTATCAAAGTGAATGACTAGTTGCTTCTCTAACCAAACTGACTGTCAGTTATTTCCCTGGGATACACACATGACTTTAGGTCCACAGAAAGACAACTGAGGAGGCAGTATGATTAAGTTAATAGAATAGATCATGAATAGTGGGTATCAAGGGGTGACAAGAGTAACATCCATCAGTATCCTGGAGACTGCTTATCGAGTCACAAGAAATTAAGGCTCGATCAATGGGTCTGTTCAATAAAACATAGGGCTCTGTTAATGGCCATCAGCTCCAACATAACAGTGTACATTTCTGGCAACAAATGTCATTCCTGACCAGCAAGAAATGTAAATGCATATCCCATCCTATCCACAGTTTAAGAGTTGCCAGTGTAAATGACAGTAGCATTTTTATACTCCTGACAGTGCAACTGATGCTGGAAAAGGTGAGAGGCAAAAAACTTCAAACATTTGTAATTTATGTTTTTTAATTAGTAGTCTGGGTACTAACAAAGTGCACAAGTGGGTACAGGCAGACACATGGAGCACATTCTAAGAACGGTCGGCAGAGGCCAATCCAACTGGCACTGCCACATAATGGTGGCAGTGTGAGGGAGTCTATCTCTTGTATGAAAAATAATGCTGCAAGTTGGATGGGTAAGGAATTGTCTGATGATTGCGTAAGTGAGCTAGAGTTGTAACCATTTGGAACTGATGTGGAAAAGATTCCTCCTTTCGCTAGGAGACAGTCAATGGGACTAGTCCAGAATATGCTAACAGGCAGTCTTACTCGATGATGATGATGATGATGGATGATGCACAGTGTCCAATAATTTCAATGATAAAGGTACCATTGAGCCATGAAGTGGCAAAAACATCAGAATTGGGAGAAGACCACAGACCTGTAAATGTGGAGTACAGTTGCACAATCTGCACCCCGAGAGGAGTGGGCAAGGAAGCAAGGAGCGTTTAGCTGTTGCATGCAGTTACCCTCTAGGAGCTACGTGAGCTTTGTACCAATAAAAAAAGACTAAAAATCGGGATTGTGCAACAGTATCTATGGGTTCGCTAGCGAAGTAGACTGTCAGGATGGACTGTGGTACAACCAGAGAGGTTCATGACTCGTTTTGCAGGAGGTAATTTGAAGCCACAGGTAAGTGTCCAAGCGGAGGCCCTACTGATAGCTCCTTGGAGCTAGCATTCAGTCAAAGCTACAGATTGGGAGCTATACCAAATGAAAAATCTTCAGTATACAGCATTGGAGTGACAGCTGGTCTGACGAAGGCCACTAGCACATTAACGGCGAAGAGAAGGGGACCAACATTCTCCACGGAGCCTTGAGATACAACGTTCCCGTGGACCCATGAGGATCTGAGTGGTGTGGCGTCCGTGGATGAGAAAATGGTGCGCTACAGGAATCTGACTGCGAGTCTAATGATTTACTATTGGCGGGATAGTATATGATGCTTTGAAAAAATTTTCGTGAATATATGTTTGACACTGTCAGCTTTTTGGGCGATCTGAAAAATTATGTAATTCTTGAAGAAACAAGTTAGCCAAGATCGTTAATAATTTAACTCTATTACTATGACCGGTTTCGACAAATCTATGCTGTCATCAGATTTTTTAATGTTGTTGTTGTCTTCAGTCCTGAGACTGGTTTGATGCAGCTCTCCATGCTACTCTATCCTGTGCAAGCTGCTTCATCTCCCAGTACCTACTGCAACCTACATCCTTCTGAATCTGCTTAGTGTACTCATCTCTCGGTCTCCCTCTACGATTTTTACCCTCCACGCTGCCCTCCAATGCTAAATTTGTGATCCCTTGATGCCTCAAAACATGTCCTACCAACCGATCCCTTCTTCTAGTCAAGTTGTGCCACAAACATCTCTTCTCCCCAATCCTATTCAATACCTCCTCATTAGTTACGTGATCAATCCACCTTAACTTCAGTATTCATCTGTAGCACCACATTTCGAAAGCTTCTATTCTCTTCTTGTCCAAACTAGTTATCGTCCATGTTTCACTTCCATACATGGCTACACTCCAAACAAATACTTTCAGAAACGACTTCCTGATACATAAATCTATATTCGATGTTAACAAATTTCTCTTCTTCAGAAACGCTTTCCTTCCCATTGCCAGTCTACATTTTATATCCTCTCTACTTCGACCATCATCAGTTATTTTACTTCCTAAATAGCAAAACTCCTTTACTACTTTAAGTGTCTCATTTCCTAATCTAATTCCCTCAGCATCACCCGATTTAATTTGACTACATTCCATTATCCTCGTTTTGCTTTTGTTAATGTTCATCTTATATCCTCCTTTCAAGACACTGTCCATTCCGTTCAACTGCTCTTCCAAGTCCTTTGCCGTCTCTGACAGAATTACAATGTCATCAGCGAACCTCAAAGTTTTTACTTCGTCTCCATGAATTTTAATACCTACTCCAAATTTTTCTTTTGTTTCCTTTACTGCTTGCTCAATATACAGATTGAATAACATCGGAGAGAGGCTACAACCCTGTCTCACTCCTTTCCCAACCACTGCTTCCCTTTCATGCCCCTCGACTCTTATGACTGCCATCTGGTTTCTGTACAAATTATAAATAGCCTTTCGCTCCCTGTATTTTACCCCTGCCACCTTTAGAATTTGAAAAAGAGTATTCCAGTCAACATTGTCAAAAGCTTTCTCTAAGTCTACAAATGCTAGAAACGTAGGTTTGCCTTTTCTTAATCTTTCTTCTAAGATAAGTCGTAAGGTCAGTATTGCCTCACGTGTTCCAACATTTCGACGGAATCCAAACTGATCCTCCCCGAGGTCTGCATCTACCAGTTTTTCCATTCGTCTGTAAAGAATTCGCGTTAGTATTTTGCAGCTGTGACTTATTAAACTGATAGTTCGATAATTTTCACAGCTGTCAGCACCTGCTTTCCTTGGGATTGGAATTATTATATTCTTCTTGAAGTCTGAGGGTATTTCGCCTGTCTCATACATCTTGCTCACCAGCTGGTAGAGTTTTGTCATGACTGGCTCTCCCAAGGCCGTCAGTAGTTCTAATGGAATGTTGTCTACTCCGGGGGCCTTGTTTCGACTCAGGTCTTTCAGTGCTCTGTCAAACTCTTCACGCAGTACCGTATCTCCCATTTCGTCTTCATCTACATCCTCTTCCATTTCCATAATATATTGTCCTCAAGTACATCCCCCTTGTATAAACCCTCTATATACTCCTTCCACCTTTCCGCCTTCCCTTCTCTGCTTAGAGCTGGGTTTCCATCTGAGCTCTTGATATTCATACAAGTGGCTCTCTTTTCTCCAAAGGTCTCTTTAATTTTCCTGTAAGCAGTATCTATCTTACCCCTAGTGAGATAAGCTTCTACATCCTTACATTTGTCCTCTAGCCATCCCTGTTTAGCCATTTTGCACTTCCTGTCGATCTCATTTTTGAGAAGTTTGTAGTCCTTTTTGCCTGCTTCATTTACTGCATTTTTATATTTTCTCCTTTCATCAATTAAATTCAATATTTCTTCTGTTACCCAAGGATTTCTAGCAGCCCTCGTCTTTGTACCTACTTTATCCTCTGCTGCCTTCACTACTACATCCCTCAGAGCTACCCATTCTTCTTCTACTGTATTTCTTTCCCCTATTCCTGTCAATTGTTCCCTTATGCTCTCTCTGAAACTCTGTACAACCTCTGGTTCTTTCAGTTTATCCAGGTCCCATCTCCTTAATTTCTCACATTTTTGCAGTTTCTTCAGTTTTAATCTACAGGTCATAACCAATAGATTGTGGTCAGAGTCCACATCTGCCCCTGGAAATGTCTTACAACTTAAAACCTGGTTCCTAAATCTCTGTCTTACCATTATATAATCTATCTGATACCTTTTAGTATCTCCAGGGTTCTTCCACGCATACAACCTTCTTTCATGATTCTTAAACCAAGTGTTAGCTATGATTAAGTTGTGCTCTGTGCAAAATTCTACTAGGCGGCTTCCTCTTTCATTTCTTAGCCCCAATCCATATTCACCTACTATGTTTCCTTCTCCCCCGTTTCCTACACTCGAATTCCAGTCACCCATTACTATTAAATTTTCGTCTCCCTTCACTTTAATGTTATTAATCGTAAATGCTTGTTACAATACTGAGAGTTGCATTGATGGTGTGCCAAATGAAACGTAACAGGGAACATCAGCACGTCGCAAATAAAATAACACACAACCAAAACATACTGCATGTCGTGCTGATGTCCCAGCTGAATGAGCATAGAGTACTGCGCACGTCGCAATCAATCCTGTCACTGTGATCAAACTGTAAATATGTTACTTCCGGCAATACGTTGTTTACATCTTGAAAAAAAATGTGAAACTTTAATATCCCACGTATCTGTCCTGTTTTTACACATTTGTTAGTAACGACATGAGTAATTGTTTCCATTACGGAGGCAAATTGAAATATGTGAAGGGATTAACAGTTACGTTTCATTGGTAAGTACCACAAAGCCAAGCGACTTTGGACACCACATGTTGGATGAGCCGCTAAAATGAGAAAGGTACAAGATGCGTACGGCTGAAATCTGTCGATTGGTTATGGTGACAGACTGACCCGTAGTATGGCCTAATTTTTACGTTTGTGTCATTTTTAAGCTGTCGATTTCACCTTTACGTTAGGTGGTCCGCTCTCATTTTAGTTGCTCTTGTATACTGGTAACAAAAAAAATTATGTTCTGCGCTTCTGAATACTCACGCCATGGATATTCCAACTCTGTTGGAGGTAATACTGGCTTTACTCAAAGTCTCATTTGTTACGTGCACTTGCCACACACACTGTCTTTTGTTTTTGTCTAGCTCCGTGACTTCCTTGAAACACGCGACCGCTGTTTTATCTCAGAACCACAGGGCACTAACTGTACGGTAGTCTGTGATAAGATTCCCGCTACCAACAAAGAAAGCAACGGTTGCACAAAAACGGAACCCCAACAGCCGTTATCCCCAATTTACACGAAATTTCTAACTTTATCCTGTTGCAGTAAGTAACTTATATCAAATACTCACTACAGCGGCTCAGCCTGCAAATATCTGGTCATTATTAGTCAGATATGTATCAGAACGTTCTTTTCATTATACCAGTACGTAACATCTGCATTTAATCAAGATATTACAGACAATTAGTATCTGTACTGAACGAACTATGTTTTGTCTTACATATACAGCACCAATTTAACGATACTTTAAAGCAATCCTGATTTGGGAGGCTTACAATCAAGAAATCACCGTCAATAAACGTATGACAGTTATGTCCCTCTGGGCTGTCAATTTACTGAAACGTTTGTTCTATGTCAATACGTTCAGAATTATTTTTATGACGTTGGGACAAATCGAGGACAACGTTCTAAAACGTAAAATTTCCTGTGTTTTTACAACTCCTCTACACACCCCAAATACAATTATCTACCGAAAGTATTCGGATACCTATTACCACACAATATTGGATGTGTCCTCTTTAGGAAAGCTTTAACTCAGCTGGAAAAATGTCTAAAGGAATGGCAGTCGATTCTTCAAGAGACGAAACCAGGAAAGATAGTGGTGTTGGACACTGGAGTCTGGAGGAAATTGACCTACCAATCCACACAGAGGCGTTCCATTATTGAGTTTAAGTTGACAATTCTGGCAGTCAGTCCATTTCAGGGATGTTTTCTACAAACCTTTGCCGCACAGATGCTGCTTTATGACACGCTACATTGTCATGTCATGCTACTACAATAATTGTCCCCAAAATGTTCGTCTACTGTACACGATACACAAAGCTATAAAATATGTTCACATCCTTCCACACTTAGCGTTTCAGTAAGTGCAGTAACGGGATCACACACTAACCACGAAAAAATCCCTATACTGTAGTACCATCTTGTCAGTGCTTCAATGTCTGCACTATGGCAGGTCACGTACTCTAGGCATTCGCCAAACCCAAATCCTTACATCGGACTGCGGTAAAGAATAAAGTGAGTCACACACCAAATACCAGTGACCCATTACTCATTGCCGTCGCCCTTCGCACCACCTCAAGCGTCGCTTGGCACTGCAACGAATTGACGCATGGTGCAGGGAATGGCAACTGAATCTCAAGGTAGACAAGTGTAATGTGCTGCGAATACATAGAAAGAAAGATACTTTATCATTTAGCTACAATATACACTACTGGCCATTAAAATTGCTACACCAAGAAGAAATGCAGATGATAAACGGGTATTCATTGGACAAATATACTAGAACTGACATGTGATTACATTTTTACACAATTTGGGTGCATAGATCCTGAGAAATCAGTACCCAGAGCAACCACCTCTGGCCTTGATACGACTGGGAATTGAGTCAAGCAGAACTTGGATGGCATGTACAGGTACAGCTGCCCACGCAGCTTCAACACGATACCACAGTTTAACAAGAGTAATGACTGGCGTATTGTGACGAGCCAGTTGCTCGGCCACCATTGACCAGACGTTTTCAGTTAGTGAGAGGTCTGGAGAATGTGCTGGCCAGGGCAGCAGTCGAATATTTTCTGTATCCAGAAAGACCCGTAAAGCACCTGCAACATGCGGTCGTGCATTATCCTGCTGAAATGTAGGGTTTGGCAGGGATCGAATGAAGGGTACAGCCACGGGTCGTAACACATCTCAAATGTAACGTCCACTGTTCAAAGTGCCGTCAATGCGAACAAGAGGTAACTGAGGTGTGTAACCAATGGCACCCCATACCATCACGCTGGGTGATGCGCCAGTATGGTGATGACGAATACACGCTTCCAATGTGCGTTCACCGCGATTTCGCCAAACACGGATGCGACCATCATGATGCTGTAAACAGAACCCGGATTCATCCGAAAAATGACGTATTGCCATTCGTGCACCCAGGTTCGTCGTCGAACACACCATCACAGGCGCTCCTGCCTGTGATGAAGCTTCAGGGGTAACCGCAACCAAGGTATCCTAGCTGATAGTCCATGCTGCTGCAAACGACGTCTAACTGTTCATGCAGATATATGATGGTTGTATTGCAAACGTACCCATCTGTTGACTCAGGGATCGAGACGTGGCTGCAAGATCCGTTGCAACCATGCGGATAAGACAGCTGTCATCTCGACAGCTTGTGATATGAGGCCATTGGGATCCAGCAAGGCGTTCCGCATTACCCTCCTGAAGCCACAGATTCCATATTCTGTTAACAGTCGCGACACGATAAACCGCAATCGCGATAGGCTACTATCCGACTTTTATCAAAGTCGGAAACGTGATGGTATGCATTTCTCCTCCTTACACCAGACATAACAACGTTTCACCAGACAACGCTGGTCAACTGCTGTTTGTGTATAGAAATCGGTTGGAAACTTTCCTCATGTCAGCACGTTGTAGGTGTCTCCACTGGCGCTAAACCTTGTGTAAATGCTCTGAAAAGCTAATCATTTGCATATCACAGCATCATCTTCCTCTCTGTTACATTTAGCGTCTGTAGCACGTCATCTTCGTGGTGTAGCAATTTTAATGGCCAGTAGTGTAGCAGGTCAGCAACTGGAAGCAGTTAATTCCATACATTATCTGTGAGTAGGCATTGGGAGTGATTCAAACTGGAATGATCATATAAAGTTGATCGTCGATAAAGCAGATGCCATACATTCATTGAAAGAATCCTAAGGAAATGCAATCCGAAAACGAAGGAAGTAGGTTACAGTACGCTTGTTCGCCCACTGCTTGAATACTGCTCATCAGTGTGGGATCCGTACCAGATAGGGTTGATAGAAGAGATAGAGAAGATCCAACGGAGAGCAGCGCGGTTCGTTACAGGATCATTTAGTAATCGCGAAAGCGTTACGGAGATGATAGATAAACTCCAGTGGAAGACTCTGCAGGAGAGACGCTCAGTAGCTCGGTACGGGCTTTTGTTAAAGTTTCGAGAACATACCTTCACCGAGGAGTCAAGCGGTATATTGCTCCCTCCTACGTGTATCTCGCGAAGAGACCATGAGTATAAAATCAGAGAAATTAGAGCCCACACAGACGCATAGCGACATTCTTTCTTTCCACGAACAACATGAGACTGGAATAGAAGGGAGAATCGATAGGGGTACTCTAAGTACTCTCCGCCACACACCGTCAGGTGGCTTGCGGAATATGGATGTAGATGTAGAATACGTGGTTTATTGGAAGCTACTCGACCACTGTACCCCATTCTTTTTAATTCCCCACACACTAACACTGTGCAAGCAGAACTGCTGGTGGCACTAACTCACGACTGATTCTTTCCATCGAGTCATGCGATGGTTTTACAACCACCCTCAGCAGTTATCTGCGGCCCCTGACCGTCAGTACTTTAGGTCTGCCTAGACATGGTTTAGCTGGTTTCATTCCACAACCACATCTTCAACAGCCGACTTTGGCAGCTTTAGAAGGGTTTAAATGTCCTGATGGATTTGTTACTCAGGTACATTCAGTAATTGGTCCACCTTTGATGTCTGAGCTCTTCTGAACAACCCACACTGCTTCTATACTCATTCTCTACTGACAACACTACACTACCCACCTTTTATACTTTCAGTCTCGCCTCTCCTGACATCTAATGGTCAGTTACTCATCATGTAGTGGTGCCTGGATGTTTTCGATCAGATAGTGTACTGTTAATACCGTACGTGTATTTTCTTCGTATATTTGAACTGGATAATAATATCTAATCCTCCTGTCAGTTAAAACTGTGTGCTGAACCTTTTCCTCAGGAGTGCAAACTATGAGGATCTTCGGAAAAGGAGATATATTGGCAGATGGAAGTTATGAGCCGAGGGAAATGAGGGAACGACGAAAGAGATGACTGATGATTGACGTCTGTGATTAATTTCGCAAAACAAAAAGATAGGGCAATGACGTGGGTACACAGTAATTGCGTAAGGTACTTTGATCTATGTGAGTCGGTAGCTCAGTGTGCCCAAATTTTCTAAAAATAACTATTCTATAAAAAGTTCAACGATCATATGGAAGTGCTGTGCCGAATTACATAATAGATTACAAGGCACCAGTAATTGTTTTATATGTCGTTTTAATTTTGATGAAATGCATTTTATTTCTTTTTAAGTCTGTAATTATCAGACTTAACCGCTTTTTTTACCCAACTTGCTTTTTAGTCACGCGAATAAGTGCCATGCTAGAGATAAAAAGGTCTTTTGATCCCCCGATCAAGCCTACGGTTTTTATCTTTCACTTTTCCATTCTGTCAATGTTAACGGGAGAAATGCCGAGATGCGCATGGTTCGGAATTCACGTTGTACTATAGGTCCCACAATAAAAAGGCTGCGTAAATAGTTCAAACGTCGGAGGAAGTCAACAGTATACCACCTTTAACAAGACATAGTAAAACATTGTGTTCAAACTTTGCGTCGTTGACAGTTTTACTCTACCTTATCCCTAAAGACATTTCTGAAGTATCTAGTAATATAACCCAACAGAAAGCGGAGTGCAGTAAGGAAAGATTGAAGAAAGAAAGAAAGAATGTGTTATGAATCTTCTTTAATGGGGGCAGGAATAGCATCACTGGAAATAACACCAAACTTTATAATCCGCAGCATGAACACTAATTGTGTGTGTGTGTGTGTGTGTGTGTGTGGTATTTATCAAATATTTGTCGTGGATGTTCATTACATCGGATTTGCTTCCAGCTTCTTTTTCGTACCACTGTGCTGTGTTACTACTGTAACTAACTGTTTATTATTTGAATGCAAATGTATTTGTTAGAACAGCCTCCAGGATTTTCGAACTGAGTTATCTGCCCTATACTGTAAACAATTTCGTAAAACAGCTGAAACTTGGAATAGAACGTTTTGTAAAAAGAAAATGGTAAACTGCGTGCAGTATAAACGCTGAAAAAGCAATTTCGCTTAGCACATACGCTACTCTGCTGCAGAGTGAACCATTCATTCCTGAGTTTGTATTAGATAATAGATAAACTGCACCAACTAACTCCGAGGGGGCTTCGTGTGTATTGAGGATTGACACCCACGTTTGTAAAGACCGCACACACCGCCCAAGTTAAAAGGGTTAACAGGCCCCAAGGGCAGACTCGAGCTTACACATGACAGTGTTGCTGTGACAGAGATGGACGACGGACAAATTTTCATTGGTTGCCATTGAATTCATATCAATGCCCAATTGAAGCCGATGTCAGTATTTATTTCACCTGATAATGTAAAACTTGCCTGACAATATAACAGGTTACAGTGAGAATATCAAGTGGTAGGCTCAAACAGTGAGCTCACAAAGTTTCGTTGCTTTGTCAACGTAACATACCACAGGTCACGAGATCTGTGGTAACACTAACTTTAGTGGCCCGGTTTAAGCAAGTTCATGTACGGATGTCTCAACAATGAGGCTCAACAATAATGTGAGATGTAGGAACTACAGATTCAAGTTAAACGAGCAAACTCTAAGAGATAACTAACCGCATTTATGGCTTTCTAGTAATTCGTCTATCTTTTTAATTAATGTACAGAAGAACAGTGATCTGTTGCGTATTTACAGTGTTGTAATCACTATTGATTCTGCATTCGCGAGCATAGTCAAGTATTCACTGACCTGTTGGCAACACGTAGTGGGTTTAAAGCACCGCTCAGTTCCATCGTCAGCACGAAGTAGAAACAGTTGGACGATGATACCGAGACTCAATTTAAACCTCTAATTTGTTACTACCATAGCAAAGAATATCAGAGAATGCTCGGGTTTTACGAGTTATACCGGTCAAAAGGAATAGTATTTGTGTTTACCTGTAAATCTACGTTATATCTCCCCCGACGCGAACAAACAAAATAATTTAATGCAAAATGTCTAAATTTTATACCTGCAGGTAGTCTTCGTTTTGTTGGAGCCGGCTAGAGCCACATTAACCCTTATTTTATTAGGCATTCAAAATTCCCTCACTGAGTGGGCTTCCTGCGCTGTTCTAGAAAACAAACTTAATTTTTTTCGTCTATCTGGCCAGCTACTGCTTACTAACATTTTGGTAAAGAAGTGGTGTCTAACGGCTGAATGATTACTAGCGTTGCAAGGTACTCTCTGTGATTTATTGTGTTTTATTCAACCGTATGTCTTTGTCTCTTCCAAATCGTTACTTTGATATTCTCCATTTTATCGAATATCATCCTCCTTTGCCGACGTTTAGGAAGAGCGAGCTCGCATACAGAACTACTGGCTTCAGGACGATTTCACAGTGCTATCTTTGTATTTTGTGTGAGACTTTTTCTGTGGATATCAAGTGATATCTACTAGACTTTTTTCCAGTCTGTCCAGGTTCACTAAGTACTGCTTTGTCCAGCTCTTTACACTAAATTTTCCCCGAGATACTTTAGTCAACAATTTACTGTCATTACATTGGTGTGTGGAAATGGATTTAGAACCTGGACTCTTTTCTCTGGCGGGGAGTGGTGTTACCGACTGAGCTATCAGGACACTATGATCCGCCCTCGTAGCTCCAGTGTCATTAATATCTCAAATTTACAAATTTTTCATAATCAGTTATGTGGGCGTCCACTTCCGAGAGTCTGGGAAGTGTAAGAGAGGTACTGGACGATTTGTGAAGGTGACGAGTCGAGTCTGGCTAGCCTACCTGGTAAAACTGACCTAGAAAGGTAGGCATCGTATTTCAAGTTTGCTAAACAGCTTTGTTCAGTACGTTTCACACCAGTGTACAATCAACTGCAAAGATTAATTGCATTACTTAAATATGCTACAAAAAAAGGTAAAGCATCAATCCAAGGGTTGGTTTGAGCTTAGCACCGCTTTACTATATAGGCAAGGTGCTACTGGAGATGGTATGACGTTGCCTTCATCTGACCGTTGAACTGATTTACCCAACCAGTGGCAAGGGACCTACAGGCTAAAATAATCTTGAACAACGGTTGCAACTCTGAATTTTTCACATTAATGAATGTTAGTTGCGAATTGGTTGGTCGATTGTTTTTTTTTTTTGGGTGGGAAGGGGGGACTAAAAAGCGAGGTAATCAGTCCCATGACCTAAGAAGGCAGAAATCAAAAGGAACAACACCTCGAAGGGAACGATCTATTGACACGTAATCAGCATGGCTTCAGAAAACATCGCTCTTGTGCAACGCAGCTAGCTCTTTATTCGCACGAAGTAATGGCTGCTATCGACAGGGGATCTCAAGTTGATTCCGTATTTCTAGATTTCCGGAAAGCTTTTGACACCGTTCCTCACAAGCGACTTCTAATCAAGCTGCGGAGCTATGGGGTATCGTCTCAGTTGTGCGACTGGATTCGTGATTTCCTGTCAGGAAGGTCGCAGTTCGTAGTAATAGACGGCAAATCATCGAGTAAAACTGAAGTGATATCAGGTGTTCCCCAGGGAAGCGTCCTGGGACCTCTACTGTTCCTGATCTATATAAATGACCTGGGTGACAATCTGAGCAGTTCTCTTAGGTTGTTCGCAGATGATGCTGTAATTTACCGTCTAGTAAGGTCATCCGAAGACCAGTATCAGCTGCAAAGCGATTTAGAAAAGATTGCTGTATGGTGTGTCAGGTGGCAGTTGACGCTAAATAACGAAAAGTGTGAGATGATCCACATGAGTTCCAAAAGAAATCCGTTGGAATTCGATTACTCGATAAATAGTACAATTCTCAAGGCTGTCAATTCAACTAAGTACCTGGGTGTTAAAATTACAAACAACTTCAGTTGGAAGGACCACATAGATAATATTGTCGGGAAGGCGAGCCAAAGGTTGCGTTTCATTGGCAGGACACTTAGAAGATGCAACAAGTCCACTAAAGAGACAGCTTACACTACACTCGTTCGTCCTCTGTTAGAATATTGCTGCGCGGTGTGGGATCCTTACCCGGTGGGATTGACGGAGGACATCGAGAGGGTGCAAAGAAGGGCAGCTCGTTTTGTATTATCGCGTTATAGGGGAGAGAGTGTGGCAGATATGATACACGAGTTGGGATGGAAGTCATTACAGCATAGACGTTTTTCGTCGCGGCGAGACCTTTTTACGAAATTTCAGTCACCAACTTTCTCTTCCGAATGCGAAAATATTTTGTTGAGCCCAACCTACATAGGTAGGAATGATCATCAAAATAAAATAAGAGAAATCAGAGCTCGAACAGAAAGGTTTAGGTGTTCGTTTTTCCCGCTCGCTGTTCGGGAGTGGAATAGTAGAGAGATAGTATGATTGTGGTTCGATGAACCCTCTGCCAAGCACTTAAATGTGAATTGCAGAGTAGTCATGTAGATGTAGATGTAGATGAACAGCACATTCTAGTCCAGGGTAATGGATAGCGTGCAAACAAAGACGGAAAACGGACGTCAGGGCAGCAGGAAAAGGAAAGAACTGGAGGGGGGATCGTTAGAAACATGAAAAACTGAGGTGTCCCAGAAACGCTACATAGAGAGACACCAGAATCGCCATCAACCCTCCTCGACACCCACGTCATACCATACCATTACAACAATACAACGGGGACAACGCCAGGGAGAAAATGCAAAACAAAACAGCGTAACAGGTGACAAATGTATGGAGAAGGCGGGGAGAATCTCTCCAGTATGGAGCCAAGCTCAAGGCCTCCATAACCAACACCTATGCTGAGGAACTCAAATGCCAGAGGAAAATTCAAGGACTTATACCTGAGAGTACAAACAACTTTTGCAAAGGAAACCAAGGACAGATGTAACCATGCGAGGGTCGCCCACTAACAGCCGAGACAATGAAAATGGGAGAGCATATGTCGTGTGAAGGTCAAAAAGATGGAACAGTCCAGAAAAATATGGATCGCCGTAAGGGGATCCCCGCAAATACAAAAGGGGGGGGGGGGGGGGGAGGAAGGGCACTCACTGCACATTAAAAATCCATCTGTCAACCTAGTATGGGCAATACGAAGACAGGGAAGGATGGTAAAGACCCACCAGGAGAGGCAGCCTGAAAAACACCACTTGGTGGGAGTCTCCTTGATGATGTGAAGTTTTATTATACACGAAGGTAGCTTCCCTAGAGTCGGAACACGATTGAGCAAAAATGGATTTCATGTACAGCCACAAATCGTGGGAGTGGGTGCCGCCCCTCCTCCCCCAGACAAATGATCACGTTTATTACTCGAGATACCTATGTGGCCAAGAACCCAAAGGAAATCAGCAGAACAAGCAGCACCACCAAGATAATCAAGAAGGTCGTGGATGGCAGAGATCAAGGGGTGGCAGGGAAAACTATGAGCGATAGCCTGAAGGCCCCTTGTGTCCATACATAACAACACTCGTGTGGTTGAGGAGAGTAATGAAGCAGATGGCCCAATGCATTGTCATCGATTCCACAGTAATACCTCATGTGACAGGCAAGAGATGGTGTTCCACTCCACCAGAAGGCATGAAATCAAACCACATGATTGGCGGATTTACAGCCATCTGTGTATATAAACAATGGTATCCTGAAATTCCAATAAAAGCTTTCGAAACAACAGACCACCACTGGAGTCACTGAGGCTTTCGGATCTCTAAAGAGATCCATCCGAAAATGAGGTCGAGGAACTAACCAACAGAGGGTGGTTGGGAGAGAATGTGGGGAAGAGGACAAGGAGGGGAGGCGGGAGTCATAGCAGAGAGAAGCGAGGCACAACCTAACCGCTAAACCCATCTGAGGGTGGGCAGTGGGCAGGCTATGGCCCAAAGCCACAAACAAAGAGTAGGAGGGGTGAGCAGGGGCAGTGCAGACAATGGTGGCATAGGATACAAGGAGCTGGGATCGCCGAATTGGAAGAGAAGACTATCGACAGGGCTAGTGTAAAAGGCATTGGCAGCTAATTCGATACAATGATAGTTAACTGGATCCATGAGCAGTGATCCTTAAACTTGACAACCATAGTCCAGGCGAGACAGAACTAACGCCTGATATAGGCTGAGATGGGTCAAACAATCCTTGCCCCAAGAGATGTGGGAAAGGAAGTGAAGAACACAGTGTTTTAGCCAGCCTTCAGATGATTGACACAGAGCAACCAAGCAAGCTTGTTAAAAGAACTGAACTGGGGACTACAATCCAGCCCTAGGTGTTGAGGTAGGACTCTGGATCAGGATGGATCGTAGTATGGTGACATATACATCACCCTCACCTTAAGGGAAGAGAATTGAACACAGAGAGATAATGTCCACGAAGCACACCAGACGGCACCCTGGAGTTGCTGTTCCTCAGAAGCCACCAAGTAAGACCTAGCTCAAATACAGAAATCATCCACAAACATAGCGGCAGTGACCAATGTTATGGCAGAGGCCCCAAGTCTATTAATAGCAACTGGAAAAAGGACACTTAATACAGAGCCCTGTGGAACACCATTCTCATCAGTCCAGAGCCGAGAACAGCGTCAATCCGGACTCTGAACGATTGGAAAACAAAAATCGGGAAGGGGCCCTGAAGACTGCACTCATGGATGGCAAGGAAGATGTGATTGTGTCGAGCTGAGCTACACACCTCAAAAAGATTGAGGAAAACGGTAACATGATGGTGGCACTGATAAAAGGCCTGTAGAACTGTGGTTTCCAATTTAAGTAGGTAATTGGAGTTCGTCTGTCTCTAAAGCCACACTGGTAAGGAGACGAAACGTCCCAAGATTCAAGGGCGTAATTGAATCAACAAGCCACTATCCACTCTAGTAAATCGTAGGGAACATTTGAGAGGTTGATAGGCCAGTAACTATCAAGGGGGCGACGGATGCTTGCTAGGGTTAAGGACAGGAATCTCTGTCTCCACTGAGAGCTAAATACTCCACTTTGAGCTAAATATAGCTGAACACCTGGAAGAGGGATTGTCGTCGTGGGAGGGCCGAAAGTAGTTCCCATTCAGTAACATTCATTGCAAGATTCCACCTGACAAGAGCTAATACATATGCAGCAAGCTTCAGCCTACTGTTTCCAGAGGACAAAGGAACCTTGGTAGGAAGCTGATGCCACTGCAAAATGGGTCACGAGGTGTTCCACAACACATGATGGATCTGTACAGAGGCGACCTGGAAGGGCATGGTCCTGAATGGAAGGCTGCCACTAACAATATTTAAGGGTGTTGAATGTAGCATACACCCTGATGAAGGGACAGAATAACCTAGCGAGGAGAAAAGAACTACCGACACACCCATTTGCTCTCTTTAAGTAATGAGTTTTGGCATGAAGATGATAATACTGGTGGAGGAATGGTGTCGCTTATGATGTTTTAAGGCGTAACTGCGATCAGACAGCGGCGGCAATGGCCATCCTCCACTATGGAACTGACTGACTGAATGGGGTCTATCAAGCAGGGAACAGCAAATCCGGCAGCGTGTAGTATCTTATGAGACAGATCATGGACGACTTCTTCAGAAGACCCTGACAAAGAAGGTGCACCACAACGGAAAGCCCAGAGGGGAAACCTACTCATCTGAAGGTGGGAAGGGAATGAGAGAATCAGTGGGATGTCGTCACTATCACAGGTCATCGTGTGGCGGCCAGTGTAAGAAATAAATAAGGGGAGAGGAGGAGTGAAACATTAATGGCAGAGAAAGGGCCATATGCAACGCTGATGAGTAGGGGAACCATCATTAAGAAGGCAAACGCCGTGGTGCAGAAGAAATGGGTCATGGGTCAATGGGGAGGCCCTGACAAGATGACATGAACATATTTGGATGGGCACATGACAGCAAGGTCTTTAGGGCCCGCACAAAAACAGATTAGCATGAGTGTCAGTAAAATACACAAAACAGGGCTGACAAGATGAAGAGGCACTTCCCCACAAAGGGTGATGGGCATTAAAAGCCGCAAGGAGGAGGAAAAGAGAGGGAGGGGGGAGTTGCTGGAGGAGGACAGTTAGGGCAGCAGATATAGATGGCTTCTCAGGAGGGAGGGAGGGAGGGAGGGAGGTTGCAAACTGTGATGGCAGAGTCCCAGTAGACCTGAATGTCAACCACTTCTAATGTGGTATGAAGTGGGATCCATGAACTAACAATACCCATAGAGACCAAACTGAAGACACCACTGGAAGCCCTCAAAGGGTCAACCTGGTTCTGACAATGCATGGAACTCATGAAGTGTTGGTGAGTGAACATTGGTGAAACGAGGTTCCTGGAGAACATAAGCTGTCGAAGAAAAAGCAGTAAGGGATTGCAACTCTGGGAGGTGACAGTAGTATCCATTATAATTAGAGCAAGTATTCAAATGGGAGGCGAATGGGCTGGAGCCAATCACGCCATTTAGGAGGGCAGGGCACAGAGGGAAAGCAGGCTATCTGAGCACAGAGGGCGAATAGGCTTCTGCAAGATTCAGAACCAAAAGAGAGCAGGCGACCTTAGGGCTAACAGATTGTGTCCTGTGGCCGAATTGTGGTAGCAAGCCTCTGGCCTGAGAGTATGGGGAGATGGTTCCTGGGAGGCAGCCCACACCTGGTGGGCGTCGAAGGAGGGACACTTCTTTGGCCGGAGAGGGGAAGTGGCATCCGAAGGGTAGGGCGTGACAACTGCAGGGAAGGTGGAGAGGAGGGGGGGGTCAGGACTGGGGTAAGGAAGGGGGAAGGACATAACAGAGGCAAATACAGAAGTCATTGACACAGGGTGGAGTGTCATTTCTGATGAGCTGCAGTGAGAGAGACGATCCATGGACTTACACTTTTGTATCTCCTTTTTTCTATGTAAGCCACATAATATGGTAAGTATGAAGAGTGACAGTCGAGACAATTTTCACACAAAGTGATGGAACACAGGGGATTCCCTCATGGAGTGGGTGTCTAGTCACCAGAGGGTTTGCTGTACATCGGAAAGACGTGCCTGAAATGCAAGCATCAAAAGCACCACATGGGTGGCAGGACGTACAGCTTCATATCACACCGATAATACATAACCTTTATCTTTTCTGGGAGAGTATCTCCCTCTAAAGCCAGAATAAAGGTGCCAGTATCAACGTGGTTATCCTCATGAACTTTTTGCATATGTTGAACAAAATGAATGCCCTATTATTCCACATTACCACAGAGTTCCTCACCACTTTGAAAAATGAGGTCCCAATGAAAAATTGCTTCCTGGACCATAGGCACTGGGAGATCACTAAGACGATGACAAGCACAAAGAGCTGCAGAAGAAGCTGTGATCAACAGGTAACTAGATTGCACCTTACTGAGACTCTACTTCGCCAAACTCGTCTTTGATATTTTCCACAAAACATATTGGCTTTGTGGCAGGGAATGTGTCCTTGTCCGTCCTAGTACAGGCCAGGTAGCGGGGAAAGTGTTTCACTCCAAGTTGGCAACCCTGGCTCTCCTCTCAGAATAGCCAAGGTAGGGAAGGTCAAAAGATCATAAGAAGCAGCATTCAACGATTCGTTCCCGCTCTAACAGATGTCTGTAGGTGAATGACCAGATTTTTGGACCTTGATACGCTTCATGTGCAAAGTATCCGTCCTAATACTACCAACCCCAAGGCTCTCCACATGGGCGCCACCCATCCACACCATGGGCTCTCTGGCTCAGCGGCCATTGGTGAGAGTTTCAATGCTCCAGAATGTGAATTAGGCATACATGGGGAGGCAACAGATCACATATCGAAAACGTGATCCCTATGTTATCATAGGGCTCAGCCAGATGGGTATATAACAACCCCACCTCACATACTGGCTACACATGCTGGTGACCTAACGGGAGAGTGGGATGGGGGAGAGGAGCTACAGATGAGCAGGAAAAGGAGAAATATGGGTGAAGGAAGCCACGCCATAGAACCTAGGAAGGGAGTTCTTCCCCCAAATGGATCACATAGCAGACAGGAAAATTTACAAGTGAAGGTCAAACCCCAGAGGGGAACCAAACGCCAAAAGGGAGGGATGAAAGAGAAAAGGCAATGGAAACAAAACCACAAGGAATACAGGAAACCTGGTTGATATAAGTAACACAGAGGGGGGGAAGAAGGGGGAAGTTCAGAAGCAGCGAGGATGGGGAGGGAGAGGCATGGGGAAGGAAATGCAGCATGCGAACGAAGAATGATGGGTTGAAATAACTCGTTTGGACCCCGCACGAACTCATGAATGCACCGTGAGTTTCAGGGGGGGGGGGGGGGGGGGTTGAGAGGAGGAGTGTTGGATGTGAAAGAAGCGAAGAAATTAAAAAGCCAACCATAGCATTTTAGCACTGAGCCATCGAGCAACTAGACTTTTTCCCATTTCATTTAAAGATTTGGTGGTCATTTTGTAATTTTCTCAGATAACATATTTAAATATGATTCTGAGATTTCGTTTAAAAGCTCGTTGTCGGATAGCAATTTATGTAACAGACAAGACGAGGACGTTGTCTCCAAATGATATTCTGTGGTCCTCCCTCCGTGACCTTCACTCGTTCACTTCATTCGCTAGTGCCTCAAGGTCTTTTCAAGGACAATTGCAACGCAATGGACTGAGTCCGTGGCATTTTCTATCTCAAACTAATCCTAGACACAATGTGATATTTGCGATATTGTGCTTGTTAATGGGGCTCTATGGTCAAAGTTTTTAGATAATCTCTGAACAATTCAAGTCTGTTTTAACTGTACTGCTTTGCTTTTCAATGTTCACCGAGAATCATCCTGTGTGTTCGCCGGTATATCAACTTTTACAAAGGTCCTCTAGATGTGTGTGCGTGTGCGCGTGTGCGTGTGCGTGCGTGTGTGTGTGTGCGTGTGTGTGTGTGCGTGCGTGTGTGTGCGTGCGTGTGTGTGCGTGCGTGTGTGTGCGTGCGTGTGCGTGTGTGCGTGTGCGTGTGTGCGTGTGTGCGTGCGTGCGTGTGTGTGCGTGCGCGTGTGTGCGTGTGCGTGTGCGTGTGCGCGCGTGTGCGCCCTGTTACGGACTCTACTGGGATTTCTAGTCCCCCAAACGGCAAGCGAGAATTGGGGCAATCACACATATTTCATGTTGCCACACTTATCTAGTGGATCGTAGCTGCAGGGAATAGGGAAAATTTATTTTCTGCTCAAATGGCTCTGAGCACTATGGGACTCAACTGCTGTGGTCATCAGTCCCCTAGAACTTAGAACTACTTAAACCTAACTAACCTAAGGACATCACACACATCCATGCCCGAGGCAGGATTCGAACCTGCGACCGTAGCAGTCGCACGGTTCCGGACTGCGCGCCTAGAACCACGAGACCACCGCGGCCGGCATTTATTTTCTGGAAAATTATTATTTCACCCTTAAGTATACACATTTCTAGTCCCAGTGATTTTTCACTTGTTAGATATATCTGTCCATATGAGATTAACAGCAGATAATGTACAAGAAAAGAAGAAAGTGATTTATACTACCGCCTGATTTTTTTCACTCACTTCCACTAGTCCACTTTCGGCCATATCGCGTTCTACATTGTTTGTTGTTGTGGTCTTCAGTCCTGAGACTGGTTTGATGCAGCACTCCATGCTACTCTATCCTGTGCAAGCTCCATCTCCCTGTACCTACTGCAACCTACATCCTTCTGAATCTGCTTAGTGTATCCATCTCTGTCTCCCTCTACGATTTTTTACCCTCCACGCTGCCCTCCAATGCTAAATTTGTGATCCCCTGATGCCTCAGAACATGTCCTACCAACCGATCCCTTCTTCTAGTCAAGTTGTGCCACAAACTTCTCTTCTCTCCAATCCTATTCAATACCTCATTAATTATGTGATCTACCCACCTAATCTTCAACATTCTTCTGTAGCACAACATTTCGAAAGCTATTATCTTCTTGTCCAAACTATTTATCGTCCATGTTTCACTTCCATACATGGCTACACTCCATACAAATACTTTCAGAAACGACTTCCTGACTAATGTATATTCGATGTTAACACATTTCTCTTCTTCAAAAACGCTTTCCTTGCCATTGCCAGTCTACATTTTATATCCTCTCTACTTCGACCATCATCAGTTATTTTGCTCCCCAAATAGCAAAATTCCTTTATTAATTTAAGTGTCTCATTTCCTAATCTAATTCCCTCAGCATCACCCGATTTAATTTGACTACATTCCATTATCCTAATTTGCTTTTGTTGATGTTCATCTTATATCCTCCTTTCAAGACACTGTCAATTCCGTTTAACTGCTCTTCCAAGCCCTTTGCCGTCTGACAGAATTACAATGTCATCGGCGAACCTCAAAGTTTTTATTTTTCTCCCTGGATTTTAATACCTACTCCAAATTTCTTTTGTTTCCTTCACTACTTGCTCAATATACAGATTGAATAACATCGGGAGAGGCTACAACCCTGTCTCACTCCCTTCCCAACCACTGCTTCCCTTTCATGCCCCTCGACTATTATAACTGCCATCTGGTTTCTGTACAAAATGTAAATAGCCTTTCGCTCCCTGTGTTTTACCCCTGCCACCTTTAAAATTTGAGAGAGTGTTTATACTCCGCAAATCACTGAAGTGCGTGGCAGGTAGTACTACGTCCCACTGTACCAGTTATTAGGGTTTCTCCCTGTTCCATTCATGTATGGAGCTTTGGGAAGAATGATTGATTGAATGCCTCTGAGCGTGTAGTAATTATTCTAATCTTATCCTCACGATCCTTATGTGAGAGATACGTAGGGGGATGTAGTACATTCCTACATCCATTTAAAACCGGTTCATGAACCTTTGTTAATACACTTCCTCAGGATAGTTTACGTCTATCTTCAAGACTCTCCTATGGATTAAACAAACCTGTGACCACTCGTGCTGCCCTCCTCTGAATGTTTTTGATGTCCCCTGTTAGTCGTATTTGCTACGGGTCCCATATACTTAAGCAATATTCCAGGTCCCATCACACGAGTGATTTGTATGCAATCTCCTTGGTAGACACTAAGTCGACCACCTGCTTTACCCACGACTGAACTAATGAGAGCATTCCATTTCATATCCCTGGGAAGTATTACACCCAGGTATTTGTACGAGTTGGCCAAGTCGAACAACGACTCATTGATATAGTCCTAGGATACGACGTTTCTCCGTTTTTTAAATAGCACAGTTTTATATTCCTGAACATTTAGAGAAAATTGACAATATTTGCACGACTTTGAAATCTTAAAATCGGACAGTATTTGTGCAGCTTCTTTTAGATAGTATTTCGTCATAGATAACTGTTACCTGTAAAAAGTGAGGTTACTTTTAATATTGTCCGCAAGGTCATTAATATATACACACAAACAGCAATGGTCCCAACATGTCCCTGGGCGATCTGACGATGATTCATGCTGTGTCCTCCCTACCAAGAAGTCCTCAATCCAGTCACACTTGTTACCCCATATGTATTTCTGACAATAAGCGTAAATGCTGTACCAAGTCAAATGCTTTTCGGAAATCAAGAAATACTGCATCTACCAGGTTGCCTTGATCCACGGCTTTGAGTATGTCCTGTAAGTGCCAGTTGGGTTTCACATGATCGATGTTTTCGGATTCCATGCAGTTTGGCACTGATGAGGTCATTCTGTTGAAGATGCCTCTGTACGCTTGAGCTTAGAACATGTTCTTAGATTATACAACGAATCTATGACAAGGATCTTGGACGGTAGTTTTGTGGACCACTTCTACTACGGTTCTTGCAGACGGGTGTGATAAATGCCTTTTTTGAAAAACTGGGCACCGTTTTCTGTTAGAGATCTACGACAAGTTGTAGTTAAAAGAGGAGCTAAGTCGTGCGCAACGGAAACTGACAGGGATTGCATCTGGGCCTGGAGCTTTGTTCAGTTTTAAGGATTTTAGCTGTTTCTCAACACCACTGACAATGATCCTGGTCATCTTTTCAATGGTACACCCATTAAATTTAAGTAATTCTCCGGGGTTTTCCTTTGTAAAGAAACATTTCAAAAGGGAGTTAATCATTTCAGCTTTTGATTTGCTACCCTCAACTTCAGTCCCTGTCTAATTCGCTTGGGACTGGAGACACTTTCGTGCCACAGCCTTTATATACGACCAGAATTTCTTTGAGCTCTGTGAAATATCATTTGACAATATTCTGCTACGGTAGTCATTTAAGGCATCACGGATTACTCTATTGACAGCCAAAAGCGTTTCATCCAGCATATCTGTGTCTGTCTGCACTTTATTTTACACCTATTATGGAGTACTCTGTTTCTTTAGATGTTTCTTCACAGTTACTGTGGAGGTTCCCTCCCATTATGAATTGTTCTGGGTACATACCCATCCAATGCATAGTCAACTGTTCTTTTAAATTGACACTACTGATTTTTATCTAGTTTATTGAACATAATACCTTTCTGCTTGTTTTAGCTGTCCTTTGTACTTTGGTAATCATTGTTGCCACAACCACGTCATGGTCACTGATACCAGTTTCGATGTGGACGTTCTCAAGCAGGCCAAGTCTATTTTTGCCATTAGATACAATATATTTCCATCGTGAGAGGGGTTTCTAACTATCTGTTCTCGCCAATTTTCAGAGAAGGCATTTAGTAATGTTTCATTGGATGTCTATCATGCCCGTTACTAAGAAAACTATAATTTTCCCGGTTGTTGGACGATTGAAGTCTCCATCAATGATTACAATATGATTGGGGAACTTAGTGGCACGTGCTCGCAGTGTTGCTGTTTTGCAAGTAAATGGCCAAACGTGACCTGCAGCACGGCGGCAACACTGTTCCACGCCACTGCAATCCGTCAATCACATAAAGTTAACTAATGCGAAGATATACAAGAATGCGTCAAAGGTTACTCCACATTTTGCTTGTATGTATTCTCCATTAAGAAGCAATTATGTTTCGTGAAATACATCATCGATCTACACGAGAGCCTGCGTTCTGAAATGTGACAAATTTCATTTTTTCGTGCAAACACCGAAGCTACCGAGATTGTTTTGCATGCGTGGAATACACATGCCTGCTCCGCGGAAGCGCCATTCAGCCAGGGCTTCGGCTAGTCGGGCCACGCCCACAACGTCGCCAGCGCTCGGCTGGGAGAGATGTGGAACTACAGTCAAGGCTGCAGTTCGCGTGCCCTGCGGGGAAAAAAACAAAACAAAGCCAGCTACAGAGTGCAGACCCTACAGACTCTCCTGGCTGTAGGCAGGGGCTACTCTGTTCACGAACCACAGCATCATTCCTACAGTTGTGTGCTCAGTCATTCGAAAAGTGTGTACCCTAATTTAGTATTTCTTAGGCATAGAAATCAAGTCACGGATTACTAGTCGGGCAAGCAAACGAGAAAAAAATTGTCGCGACCTTGTTTACACCAAAGACGATCGGCTTAACCAAGAGAAACTACGGAAAATCTGAAGATGGATGGATTTGAACACAGTCCGATTGGATTATTATAATATGTGCCCACTCCATGAGTCACTGCTGAGAGTACTTAATTCACGATGGTGGTGGATAGTCTGGCGATTAGGAGCACACACCACATCCCTTTCACTTATCCGGGAAATACTGGCAGTGAAAATTCCTTGCATTGCCGGAATTTCGAAATACAGCCTCTGAATAGATCAATATCAGAGAAACTTTGTGTAGGTATGGTAGAAAGCTGTACGCCTTAATATATAACGCGAAAGATACTTTTCGTAATAGCGCAAATTCATCTCTGAAGGTTACACCACTAAAACCTTGCGAAGTACCAAATTTGAACTTCAAACCATCACGTATTTGGAATTCTAATTATATAAAAATATAATCACTTCTGAATTGCATCCAATCAGATTGCCACTATAGACGTGTGTGTTCCACAGAACACTAGATTTTTCTGACTGCCTCTGCAATGAGAAGTGTGTACGTGTGCAGTCACACTGCTTGCTTGTTGCATAGTTTCCTAAGCTCGTGATGAGGAACTGAACATTAATCACCGTCACTACGCAAATAAAAAGACCGTAAAAATGCTCACTTTACTCTGTGTCCATTGTTAAAAATGATGCGTTAAGTAGTCCTAAATAGTTTCCAAACAATATGAATTTTTCGTCTACGTATTAGAAAGCTTTTAATACTTCCTAGAAACTAAACTGACATCCGCCAGTTACATACGAAATGTCTGATATCTGGGGGATCCCACTCACGTTGGACGTGAACAAAAAACAAATAAGCAGCCGTGAATTCATACGTAATCTTTAGTATTGCTCGAGTGCGTTGCTTTCACTTCTGGTCGGATTAAAAGAATACATCAAAGCACTTTTGAGACGAGCTGCTAGATTTGTTACCAGTAGGTTCAAACAATACACAGATATTACGGAGACGCTTCGGGAACTCAGATGGGAATTCCCGTATGGAAGGTGACGTTCTTTTCGGGGAACACAGTTCATGAAATTCAGAGAACTGCATTTGAAGCTGACTGCGGAACGATCCTACTGACACCAAGACATTTCGTCTAAGGACCACAAATATATGCGACATTAGGGCTTATACGGAGGCATATAGACAATCGTTTTTCCCTCGCTGTATCTGCGAGTGGAACAGGAAAGGAAATGATTTTTAGTGTTACTGGGCACCCTCCGCCACACTCCCTGCAGTGGCTTTAAGAGTAATGTCGATGTTAAAGGCAGTCCAACGTACACTTCTCGCCTATTGTAAACCTAACACCTGCGCAGCCAAACTAACTACTTTGATCAAGAGCGCCCAAAAGATACACTACTGGCCATTAAAATTGTTACACCAAGAAGAAATGCAGATAATAAACGGGTATTCATCGGACAAATATACTAGAACTGACATGTGATTACATTTTCACGCAATTTAGGTGCATAGATCCTGAGAAATCAGTACCCAGAACAAGCACCTCTGGCCATAATAGCGACCTTGATACGCCTGGACATTGAGTCAAACAAAGCTTGGATGACGTGTACAGGTACCGCTGCCCGTGCAGCTTCAACACGATACCACAGTTCAAGAGTAGTAACTGGCGTATTGTGACGAGCCGGGTGCTCGGCCACCATTGACCAAACGTTTTCAATTGGTGAGAGATCTGGAGAGAGTGCTGGCCAGGGCAGCAGTCTAACATTTTCCGTATCCAGAAAGGCCTCTACAGGACCTACAACATGCGGTCGTGCATTATCCTGCTGAAATCTAGGATTCAGCAGGGATGGAATGTAGGGTGGAGCCACGGGTCGTAACACATCTGACATGTAACGTCCACTGTTGAAAGTGCCGTCAATGCGAACAAGACGTGACCGAGACGTATAACCAATGGCACCCCATACCATCACGTCTGGTGATACGCCAGTATGGCGATTACGAATACACGCTTTCAATGTGCGTTCACCGCGATGTCGCCAAACACGGATGTGACCATCATGATGCTGTAAACAGAACCTGGATTCATCCGAAAAAATGTTTTGCCATTCGTGCACCCAGGTTCGTCGTCGAACACACCATCGCAGGCGCTCCTGTGTGATGCTGCGTCAAGGGTAACCGCAGCCATGGTCTCCGAGCTGATAGTCCATGCTGCTGCAAACGTCGTCTAACTGTTCGTGCAGATGGTTGTCTTGCAAACGTCCCCATCTGTTGAATCGGGGATCGAGACGTGGCTGCACGATCTGTTACAGCCATGCGGATAAGACAGCTGTTATCTCTACAGCTTGTTATACGAGGCCATTGGGATCCAGCAAGGCGTTCCGCATTACCCTCCCGAAGCCACAGATTCCATATTCTGCTAACAGTCATTGGATCTGGACCAACGCGAGCAGGCTACAATCCGACCTTTATCAAAGCCGGAAACATGTTGGTACGAATTTCTCCTCGTTACATGAGGCATCACAACAACTTTTCACGAGGCAGCGCCGGCTAACTGCTGTTTGTGTAGGAGAAATCGGTTGGAAACTTTCCTCATGTCAGCACATTGCAGCTGTCACCACGGGGTCAACCTTGTGTGAATGCTCTGAAAAGCTAATCATTTGCATATCACAGGATCTTCTTCCTGACGTTTAAATTTCGCGTCTGTAGCACGTCATCTTCGTGGTGTAGCAATTTTAAAGACCAGTAGTGTAGTTTGTCGGGTTGGGGGCGGGTATGGAGTACTTTTAATACACTGACGGAAAAAAGCACAGCACCAAGGAAGTTGGTAGGCGGGTTTCTATATCTAAAAGATGTTACTCAAATTTCGCGCCAATCGCATAATAGTGGCGTTAGTAGCGCCACTATGAGGATGCAAATCAGATTTGCTTTACATACACGCTGTAACGGTTGTGAGCGTTAATTACAATTAAGATTGGACGTGGTGAGTGATGTTAGTTAAGAATGGTCGCCACTATCAAGGCTACAAGGGCTACAAGAATCTGGACGTTCCCTCTGTGATATTGCAGAAAGACTGGTCGCAGGAATGTAGCCACTCTACATGATTGTTATCAGCTGTGGACACCAGAATGTACGCTCGCAAGAAGCCTGCGCTCTGGACGGGCACGCAGCACTATCGAGAAGGAAGACCATGTTCGGCATATGGCTCTGGCGCATCGTATTTCAGCTGCAGCAGCAATTTCAGTAACAATTTGTACTACAGTGCCAAACTGTTACAAATCTGTTACTTCAAGCGCAATTCTGAATCAGAACCCTGTAGCGTGCATTCCGCTGACCCCAAATCAACGCCAATTGCGACTTCGTTGGTGTCGAGCGAGAAGTCATTGGAGGGCATGGTGGAAGTGTGTTTTGTTTCCCTGTGAAAGCTCGTTCTGTCTCTCTGCTGGTGACTGCCGTTTGTTGATTAGGAGGGGACCAGTAAAGGGCCTGCAACCAACCTGGCTGTGTGCTAGACACACTGGACCTACAACTGGTGTTATGATCAGGAGTACCATTTCGTATGACAGCAGGATCACTCTCGTGGTGATCCCACACACGCTGACAGCACTTTTGTACGTCAACCTGGTGATCTTTCTTCTTGTGCTATCATTCAAAAACAGCATTCCAGGGGATGTTTTCCAACTGGATAATGCTCAACCACATACTGATGTAACCAAACCTGCTCTACAGAATGGCGACATGTTACCTTGGCCTGCTCGATCACCGGATCTGTCTCCAATCGAGCACACATGGGGTATCATCGGACAACTGCAGCGTCATCCACAGACAGCACTAACCGTGCCTACACTGACCGGGCAAGTACAACAGGCATCAACTCCTTCCCACGAACTGAAATCCGGCACCTGTGCAATACAATGCATTCATGTTTGTATGCTTACATTCAACATTCTGGAAGTTACACTGGTGATTTAAGTACTAGCATTTCTCATTGCTAATGACTTACCTCTCGCCTACATCTACTTGTGATCTTGCAGCGTTAATCTTTTTTTGTGGGGTTTTAGGGCGCAAAACATCTAAAGTCATAAGCGCCCAGTAAAGAACCAGAAAATGCTGGAACCGCGAGGGAAAAACCATTACGAGGCCCAATACAAAAGGGAAGAAAAAACAAATCTAAAACATCATCAAGACGTTACTGAAGAGTAACTAAAAGACGTCGACAAGAAACCGGTGTCACCAGGTACAAATCAAATCTCTTTGGTCATATTACTTCTTTTTAAAAAAAACTTTAAACGCGAGCCAGAACTCGCACGTCATCTGATAAAATGTCCAGCAAAGCCGGTGGCAGCCCGACCCTGAGACTTAAGTGGCTAAAATAGGGGCACAGGATCAGGAAATGTCTGACTTAATGGCTGGGTGCAGGATCGCCACTCAACAAGTGGCGGTGACTAAAGCGGCAGTGCCCTATTCGCAACCGAGCTGACATCACAGCAACCTTAATCAAATATGTTACCTAGACAAATGTATTCCCGAAACTTCAATACTCTATTTTTTGGTGTTGCGATTTTTTCCGACAGTATTTTGGAATACGAATAGCTACTTAACTTGCCATAAAGTTCTACTTCAGCCCCTGACAAAAACGTACTTTTAAATCTTTGTCTGGAAGGACACCTGACTACACTATATTTTTACCTTTCCCTGGGAGCTAGGGGAGGGGGGCCGTCTCCCCCTTGCCCTCGCGTATGGACGCCCTTGGAATCACGATAGCTTCATAACACCGCAAATGACAACCTTCATCATCAACCATCAGCTTTATCGCCGGCTAGTGTTTGGAGCGTTCCCTTGAGCGAAAAATACCGCTATTAACATGTACTAAAAATGAGCGTATATTTTTTTCCAGTCTACAACATAACAACTCATTTGTGGAAGCACTGATTGTACGTAAGCGATGTGAATAGCAGCTGCAGATGCTAAGTATCACACGCACCAGCTTAAGAAACGTAGCTTGAATAACTGGCGTAGCTGTTTTATTAAATGAAACACTATTTGACTGATTTGAACAGTTATAATGTCAGTCTAAAGATTCGTTAAAGGGAAAGCGGAAGGTTTGAAGTATTCTGTGACATTTTTATTTTTTGTTTCATTGCCATGTGTGTCGTGGCGTAGCTCTCAACATTTGAAGTTCTTTTCAAATGGTTCAAATGGCTCTGAGCACTATGGGACTTGACTTCTGAGGTCATCAGTCCCCTAGAACTTAGAACTACTTAAACCTAACTAACCTAAGGACATCACACACATCCATGCCCGAGGCAGGATTCGAACCTGAGACCGTAGCGGTCGCGCGGCTCCAGACTGAAGCGCTTAGAACCGCTCGGTCACCCCGGCCGGTTAAGTTCTTTTCACATCGGCATTCAGAACATAATGGCATAGAAACGAAACATGGAGGGCTCGTGCTTCCTGGTCGCGAGATACTGTCACAGGATATACACAGTGTGTGGTGAAAGGATGCCACTAGTTAATGACAACTGACAACTAAGTGATGTGCAGAGTAGTGCAACTCTTACGAATGTACTGTCCGCTGCCGAGAAGAATGCGCGCGGCAGGAATTTGGCTCTGAGAAGGGCGACGTGGTCTCGACATAATAGTACACTTTTCTAAAAATATTTTCGTGTATGCACTTATGTCAACATCATAACTGTGATTAAGAAGTTCGAGAGACGTCAGTTCTCAAGTTTTCAGTGTTCTGATAACATCCGAAATAACGTCAGTCAAATTTTCCAGTCCTATGTCCATGGTATCAGTAGTTCTCGTATCAGTTTATTAATACTGGTATTGTGTATGCAACTACTGGAGTGTTGTTTCGTCATGGTACATGTTCTGTTTTACTTAGTTAAAACATCGCTGATGGTAGGACTTTTTCTTTATTTTCTTGCTTTTAATGTGGATGTGATTTCTGCATGCACGGTTCACTAGAATGTTCCGTAACACTGAAACCATTAATGCCGACCTATGGATCACAACAAGGTGGACCATTAAGTCTACTGGTAAGATGCAGTTTTTCAGACTGACATCAAACCCAGCTCATGTTGAGCACAGGGGAGGAAGTGATAGGAATATTTCCCCGTTAGCCAATTCACCCCCAGCAAGCAATCATTTCTGCTGCCTACTTTATAGCTGGAGCACTCATGAGCCATTAAAATTGTTGGTTTGAAGTAAGTAGGTTTATCTTAGAGGTGTGCCAAAGAAAGAAGGAAGATCAGAGTTCAACGAACTACCGACATCGAGATAATTAGAGACGGAGCACAAGCTCGGAACGTTTCAACGACGGAGAAGGACACCGCCTGTGCCCTTTCAAAGGTACAATCCCTGCAATTTCCTGCAGCGATTAAAGGAAATAAAACCTAAATCTAGATTGTTGGGCGCGGATTTGAACCGTCGTCCTCCGGAATGCGTGTCCAGTGTGCTAAACACAGCGCCACCTCGTTCGGTGCCGGCTAAATAAGCGGAAAACTGGAAGCAGGCCTACTCCTAAAGCAACAGAACTTTAGACAAAAATAATTCATCGACCATCTGAAAAGGATATAATGGTAGCGCTGCCCACAGGGAACATTCGTATGAGATCAAGAGGAGGTAGCAATCAGTTGAAAACCACGCGAATGAAGATACGCCGTGGTAGGATGGACTAACAGTAAGAATAACACCAAAGACCCATGTGTGACTATGGTGACCAATCATGGGGCAGCGATATGTACATATACAGATGGCGACAGCATCGCGTACACAAGGGGTAGAAGGGCAGTGCATCAGCGGAGATGTCACTTTTACTAAGGTGATTCGTGTAAAAAGGTATCTGACATCATTATGGCCGCAAGACTGGAATTAACATACTTTTGAATGCGGAATAGTAGTTGGAGCTAGACGCATGGGCCATTCCATTTCGTAAATCGTTACAGAATTCAGTATTCCAAGATCCACAGTCTCAAGATCTACCATCAAATTTCAGGCATTACCTCACCACGGACAACGCAGTGGCCGCCGGTCTTCACTTAACGACCGAGAGCAGGGGCGATTGCTTAGTGTTTTCAGTGTTAACAGACAAGCAACACTGCGTGAATTAATTGTAGAAACCAATATGAGGCGTAGCACGAACGTACCCGTTAGGCCAGTGCGGCGAACTTTGGCTTTAATCGGCTATGGCAGCAGACGACCGACGTGAGTGCCTTTCGTGATAGCACGTATGGTGTCACAAGGCTTAGGCCTCTCCCACCCCTCATTAAATCGATGAAGACTTATACGAATAATTGTAAGAACAGTTATTATTATTATTATTATTATTATTATTATTATTATTATTATTATTATTATTATTATTATTATTATTTTCTTTAAGTTTGTTTTTGGGTTTTCAGAAATCCTGGGAGAAGATAAACTTATGTTGCAGATAACGTGGAAGACGTTGCCCAACGATCACCACGAAAGTTCGATGTAGCTGCAAGTGGGTAAGGAATAAAACGAATGCTGCAAACTCCCATGGAAGAGCCTGGGGCGCGAGGGCGCCGAGCTTCCTAGGTCGTTGATGGACAACGTCAAAGGAAGAGATATTCTGCTTTCTCTTTGTAAACAGATCGAGCCGGCCGCGGTGGTCTAGTGGTTCTAGGCGCTCAGTCCGGAACCGCGCGACTGCTACGGTCGCAGGTTCGAATCCTGCCTGGGGCATGGCCGTTTGTGATGTCCTTAGGTTAGTTCTAAGTTCTAGGGGACTGATGACCACAGATGTTAAGTTCCATAGCGCTCAGAGCCATTTTTGAAACAGATCGATCGACTCTTTAAAGGTTCATTTACATAGATAAAAAGTAGTAAAGACATAGGAAAGGAAGAGTTGCGGCGTCAGAACGAAAAGTGACACATCGCTCAGCAACGAAGAAGGACGTAAACAGCGGGCGTTACGTGGTGAAAACATA
This sequence comes from Schistocerca gregaria, assembly GCF_023897955.1. Lineage (NCBI taxonomy): Eukaryota > Metazoa > Arthropoda > Insecta > Orthoptera > Acrididae > Schistocerca > Schistocerca gregaria. The sequence continues at coordinate 857,664,373 of NC_064920.1, read as the reverse complement.
TCAACTGATAAAATAGTAAGTCTGTAATTAAGCATAAAGCCACGGTAAAACTACACACAACATCGCCTGCAGCGCTTCTAAAAATGGTTCAAATGACTGAGCACTATGGGACTCAACTGCTGTGGTCATCAGCCCCCTAGAACTTAGAACTACTTAAACCTAACTAACCTAAGGGCATCACACACATCCATGCCCGAGGCAGGATTCGAACCTGCGACCGTAGCAGTCGCACGGTTCCGGACTGCGCGCCTAGAACCGCGAGACCACCGCGGCCGGCGCAGCGCCTCTCCAGGACTCTTGAGCATATCTGTTGGACGACTGGGAAACTATGGCTTGGTCAGATGCGTCCCAATTTCAGTTGTAACAAGCCAATGGCCCATATTGGCAATAAGGCACTGAGCAAGTTGGTGGTGGTTCCATAATGATGTGGGCAGCCTTTATATGCAATTAACTGGGTCCTCTTGGTCTTTGGCCACTTGGAGACCATTTGCAGCCATTGATGGACTTCATATTCTCAAATAACAATTGAATTTTTATAGATGACAATGCGCCATGTCACCAGGCCGCAACTGTTCGCTAGTGATTTGAGGAACATTCTGTGCAGTTCGAGCGAATGATTTGACCTATCCAACACTCATGGGATATAATCGAGAGGCCAGTTCGTGTGCAAAATCCTGCGCCGCCAACACTTACGCTGTTACTGACGGCTATAGCGGCAGAATGGCTCGATATTTCTGCGGGGGTCTTCCAACGATTTGAGTCCAAAACACGTCGAGTAGCTGCACTACTCCGGGCGAAAAAGAGGTTCGTCTCGATATTAGGAGGCTTGTCGCCTTAGTCTACATTACTGAAGTAGGGATTCGCGATCGGGAATAAGGATGCGTTTACACTCAAATCTGCGACATGTTTTTGTTGCACACATTTCCAGCGCTGTTCGCAACACTTTCTTGTTGAGTTCTCTGTCGACACTGGCGGCAAACTTTTCTTTTGGCTTATTCACATCGTCTGCACCTGCATTCTTCAGAGTATTCGCATCGTCGGCTATGCTATGTCTAGTGACGAGGAAAGTACTGATATGTGGCGTCATGCCGTTAATACAGAACAATTTAGGCAAACGAAGAGAAAGGCGCAGTTAATGATGATCGGAAATATACTGTAGAAAAAGCAGCACAAATATCCTGCTACAGGAACTTTGTTACTCGTCGTTTTTCGGCAATAGGAAATTTATTTCAGAGCCTAGTATATTTACTTTTGAAACAAGTCGTATCTCAAAAACGGTTCAAATGGCTCCGAGCACTGTGGGACTTAACATCTATGGTCATCACTCGCCTAGAACTTAGAAGAACTAAAACCTAACTAACCTAAGGACAACACACAACACCCAGACATCACGAGGCAGAGAAAATCCCTGACCCCGCCGGGAATCGAACCTGGGAACCCCGGCGCGGGAAGCGAAAACGCTACCGCACGACTACGAGATGCGGGCGTATCTCATATCACGCAAAAGTTTACAGAGGACTGGTTCAAAGAGCGGATTACGTAAATGTAATGGTAATTGCATTAAAGAAATATCTGACATACTTTCTTGAATGTTTTCAGTTACACTCCCAAAACCATTTATTTCGTCGCTATTACTAGCGCTGGATGCGACAGAAGAATCGCTACTTTTCGATGCCCATACCAGACCCCACGCTCAATGACGGCGCTGTTCGTCTGGAGTTCTGCTTCAAAAGCACTTTATTAATTTTGTTCTGCGTAATTGCCCTATGGAGTGGCTAGTTTCCAAAACTTGCATGTGACGTACATTGCAGACGCACCACACTTCTGTTCTCTGCCTCTTCCTTCTTCAGTGCCTTAGTTACTAAACCACGCGCTAAGTAAATGTTGCAGTAAATCCCAAGCTGGGTGACTGATATTCCGCTGACCTTATGCCGTTTCCGTTTCGAGGGCGGGGGAGGAGGAGGGGAGCCAATTCTTGAACTACTTTTAGTGTTATGTAGCTCCTAAAGACTACGGAGAATGGTAAATGCATCAGTTTGATATCAAGGACTCAGTCCCAGAAACGACTGAGTCGTAAGTCTTAAGCCAAAGATAGTTGCTACCTCTGACTGGAATACATGTAACTGTTGCTGCTAAGATCTTAGGGAGGCAACTTTCAGAGGAGGCAGTATGGACCAAAACAAGAAAAAAGTCTAGAAACATGGGCTTTAAAATGCGTACCTTATGAGCTATGAACACTCGCTAAGTAGAATAGGTGAGTTCCACAGTATCTAAGGTACACAAGTGCTCATAGCTTTATGGTATGCATTTTAGACCCATGTTTACTAGTATTTTCTGGTTTTGTTCCATACTACCACCTCTGAAAGTGGTCTACACCACAATCTTAGCAACAACAGTTCCAGTATATGTATTCCACAATTAGAGGTATCAAGAAGATTTTCGCTCATAACTTTCGACTGTTTCCGGACCGGTGGCCATTAGCTCAAATTGATTCATAAGCAAACCACGTTGTCTTGTAAACTGTTTCAGGGACACTACCGCTGCCCGTCTTACTGCCCTCGAGCTGCTTCTCCCGTTGGCATTTTACAACCAGTGATCTAATCTGTTCGTCTTCCAAGTTGCTACTTGTGTGAAATGCAGTAGCAGTTTCTTCTAGTCAGTCCTGTTTCCTATTTGCATCCTTTTAACTGGAACTTCTTACACTCCATGAGCATTCATCTTCCCCTTAATCTATATTAATTCCAAAAGTGCCCCATCCACTCCATTGCAATAACAATCAGTTTAACCACAAACGCAAACGAACCACAGAGCTACGTAACTAAAGAACAAACATTAGCGCCGTACAGCAGCAATGGGACAACTTACAGGAAACAGCTCCCTTTTATCTTTACCGACATTACCACTGATAGCTGCTTCGGTGTTCATACATTTTTCCAACATCGGTCATGCAGAAGTTGTCGGAAACATTCTTGGAAACGCTGTATGAAATATTTTTCAAACCCTGTGGACGCGCGTTGGAACATTCTGGCGTATGTTAAGCCGCTATATATTCTCAGCGATTTTGAATTTATAGTTATATGAAACTGCCAGATATGGGCACTGTGCAAGTGACAAAATTGATCAATCACTTATCTCTTCGGTAACACAACGTGGTGACGACAAAATGATACAGAACCTTATGTTTGGGGAGTTCCAGAACGAAATAGTATGAAAAGACGATCGCTATATTTCAAAGGTGCAAAACAATGAGTGGACCAAACAATTGACGAGTCCTGAACATTCAGAGATCTCGTAAACATAAGTGCCTCACTGAGCATTAACAATTAATGTAGTATGTCATAAGTAAACCAATACCTATTGTAAGCTATCAACTGATGGTTTCGTATTTGCTCTTTTTCGGAAAAAGAAGATATTCTAGAGGCGCGAATTTTGGATTAGGTTTTGTTTATCTTATATTGTTAGTTACGTGATTATTTCACTAAAATACCGGTTGTGTTGTTAGTGTATTCTTACACGCCATCCATTTGCTTCTCTACTAACTAGCCAGAGTGAAAAGTTCGGAAATAAGTGAAAAGTTCATATATTGCACGTTCAGTTCTTTGTTTACTTTAGTTTCGTCAGGTAAACAATACAGATTTAACCGTTTCTATTTCTCCGGGAGTTTTGAATATTAATTGAGTAGTCTACGAAATTAATTTCGACCAAAGCTAAAATTTGTTAGTGCGAGTGATAAGTGTATGACTTTCCGTAGTGTTGGTAATTTCGGAGTGTGGTGTGAGGGTTGTTGCAGTTTCTTTCATGTGGGTAACTGCAGCGGTGTGGGAATTGGGCAAATAAACAAGGCTCACTGGCTGTGTAGGATCTGCTGTAGAGATAGGAAGATAATGAAACAGGAGGACAAGACTGTCGCCCTTCAGGCGGAACTAGATAAGGTAAAACAAGGTCTAGAAAGGTTAAGGGGGATAAGGGAAGAGAGAGGTTGGAAATGACAGGGTATAGAAGAAATAGGAATAGGACTCTCTCAGTGTTGTCACTGTGGAAAACAGGTTTGATCTGTTGTCACAATTGGAAACTGGTGAACCCCAAGCTCAATACGTGGTACTAATACTTGGAACAAGAACAGTCTACACAAAGACCTAAAATCATTTATCTTGGTCCAAAAGGTGGTCCAATATTCAGGAAAAATGTTCAACAAATTGGCAGGGATCGTAAACGGTTTCCGATAAAGCACAGTTCAAACAAGGTTTGAAAGGCTTTTTGATAACCAACTTCTACGGATACCTTAACTGGGACTGTTTGACCAGCTTAAATAAAAAGCTTTCAGTTTTGGCATCACTTTGTCACGACACTTAACATTAGGTGTTATTAAAAATGATTAACTATGTTTTCTTCTGACATTAATTCTGTAAATATTAGCAGTCCCAGTTTCCTGTAATGTATTGACCTATTTTGACTATCTCCTGACAAATGATCAGGTTAGTACGTCTATTTTATGTTATACTATCTGACTCATTCCAACCCACGAGAATCTGCTCATTTTTGGATACATGGAACGAAAACTGAATCTAACCTATTTGAATTCTGTCACGATAACTAGCCAGAGATTGAATATAATGTTTGAAGATCACTTCTGCATTACTGTTTTAAACGTTAAAATTGCCTGCACAGTTCGGTTCTGAAAAAATTGAAACATCTGCGACAAGAATTACAAAAAAAGAACAAATTTTAATGAAAACTGGACTAGTTCGGAACGAATGGTGCCATATTCAGCCTCAGACCACGAAAATTTTCAACTCTTAGAAACGCAAGAAATGCAGAAAAAACCGATAATTCTAGAAATTGAAAAACTTTTCTGAGTTTGTACTAGTGTTTATCTCACCTTATGTCCGAACTTCGTTTCAACATCATCGATTACCAAAAATGCAAATGTCAACTTAAGTGAAGCAAGCTAATTATATATCCTGGACAGAAATTTTATTTTGCCATCGTTATGTTTAACGTTAGAACACCGAAGGTGGGTGGGGAAGATAATTCATTGTTACTAAACCATCTTAAATTTTATAACATTATACTCTAAGGCATTTATTTGTATGCACTTGTTAATTACAATTATAACGTCTCCAATGGCGTATCACAAAGGAAGTACAAAATGTACCAACAATACCAGACTGGCGGGAACCGCGAATTGATACCAACTTAAATTTTACGAAGGCTTAATAACCTAGAGTAAAAAACTATAATTACAATATTATGAAATATGTGATGTTTTCCTTTTTTTCCAGTAAACTACAACAGCACGAATTTATTGAGGCGTTTGAAAAGAAAAGGGCCAAGTATGTTATTCATCTGGGAACTTTAACAGCTGAAAATGGATCACCCTTTTATACATTTAGCACATAACCGATCGAGCGCCAGAAATGATACAACCGTTAATTTAGGGTGGCCTCCAGAATGGAAATAGTTTTTATATTCACCGGTCTCTCAGAATTCCGATGTTTTCCACTCATTGCGTGCACAATCAGAAGAAGCCTTGTGGAACTGCTCTTTTAATTCCAAAGGCGAGTGGCTACTCTGTCGTAAAGAAGCGTTACATCGACGAGAAGGCACTGGTATTCCTTGTAACCAATACTCGCCTAGAACTGCTTGTATCTGCTGCTTGTTGCCCATGTGTCACAGGTAGCCTTGGACGCTAACGCCGGCCGGAGTGGCCGAGCGGTTCTAGGCGCTATAATCTGGAACCGCGCGACCGCTACGGTCGCAGGTTCAAATCCTGCCTCGGGCATGGATGTGTGTGATGTCCTCAGATTAGTTAGGTTTAAGTAGTTATAAGTTCTAGGGGGCGGATGACCTCAGCAGTTAAGTCCCATAGTGCTCAGAGCCATTTGAACCATTTTTGGACGCTAACATTCTACTTGTGCTGAATTACATTTTTCTTAGAATCGCTAAAAAAATTGAGCAACAGCGGACTTACAGATGCAATTGTCGCCTCCGCTTCGACCCAAAATAAAGGGCGCTATGAAGTTACGGGATTTTTCTGTCAAATAATTAATCTTCAGCCCACGATATGGTCACTCACCCGTCTATCACCTGTCAGAACCGACCAATGCACACGCACAAAGAATCTTTTATCTGCTAATGAGTGTTGACGTATTCAAACCTAGCTTGTGTACATGTTTGAAAGTGAAAGGCAGCATAGATACAAGAGAACGCACGAGATAATTCTTATACGTGTAAAGATAATTATTTTGAAGTAAATGTTAGGTGGTTTTATGGATTGAGAGCTATTGGCAAAGGACACACTGCAGCAAAAAACGTGTGCCGTGATGAATATGACACGCCCACCTTGTAAAATCCACAAGTATGCAGGATTTATTGGAGATGCCTTGGAATCTGTTGCATGCGAGTTAATGCAGGGTGCTGCAAACGAAGCTGTTGAAATAAATGATGGTATGACTGACATACCAGTAGCTTTTGATGGCACTTGGCAGAAGCGCGGCTACAGTTCTAAAAATTATGTTCCTACGGTGACCAGTGTGGATACTCGAAAGGTAATAGATATCCATAGTTTAACCAAACATTGTCATAAGTGTAAATCAGGGGATGAAGAAGGGCATATCTGTGACAAATTATGAAGGAACAAGTGGTGGTATGGAGATCTCTACAGCTATTGAAATTTTTAGTAGATCTATGGACGAAAGGGGAGACTCAAGAGCATGTAACAGTGTAGTAGCCGCTCAGCCTCATGGTGAGAAGCTTATCACAAATCTGGAATGTGTTGGTCATGACCAGAAGAGGATGGGTACCAGGTTGAGGAAGTTTAAACAAAATTTGAGAGAGAAAGTTTCTGATGGTAAAACTATAAGAGGCAGGTTGACAGACAAAATGAATAATGAACTACAGCAGTATTATGGGTGGCCATTAGAAATAATACTGAGGATTTGTTGAAAATGAAGCAGGCAGTATGGGCTACATTCTTCCACAGACTGGCAACTGATAAACCAGTACACCGCCTTTGCCCTCCTGGACCTGATTCATGGTGCAATTACCGCCATGCCCAATAATCAAACAGTTCATATAGCCATAAACATTCCACCCCAGCAGCAATCATGGGTATCACAAAACCTATTTACAGAGAAAAAATCCCGAATTGCTGAAGAAGTGCCTGCATGGTCAGACTCAAAATCCCAAAGAGTCGTTCAATAATCTTATATGGGCTCGCTTACCAAAAAATGCTTTTGTTGGAACGAAGACACTCAAGTGGGGGTCAGTGATGCTGTTATTGCTTTTAATGATGGCAACACTGGTAGGCGACAGTGCTACAGCATATGGGCATTAATCCTGGAACAAACTGCATAGAGAACTTTAACGAATGGACAAGATTCGCATTGATAATGCACAGTACGCAGCACAGTTTGCCACTAAGGAGTCCAGAACGAAGAAGAAAAAATTGGAAAAGATCAAGAGGATGATACACAGTACGGTGTAGGGTGCTTCTGAGTGACTAAAAATAAAAGAATTAAGCATATAATAGACTTACAATATTTTGAATCTTCAGAAGCCATTCCTGAAAATTTACATTTTCGATTCAGTTTTTCCCTAAATCTCAGAAAGCACTTCGAGTATTCAAATTTTCAGGGAGTAATAACATACATATCATGAGAGTATTGAACTAAAAGAACAATGTTATGTATAATAAAAATTATGTAGGATAACGTACAAAAAGTACACAAGCTTTAACCGTGTAATTAAAAAATTGCATTTCCGAAAGCAGTGGCTGAAACGCAATTAGCGTAGTTCATTAGACTCAGAACATATAGTTTAATGTTCTGTAAAAGTTTCATATCAATCGCCACAGTGGTACTTGAAATACGGGGAAGCCAAGTCACTAAATTTGACATTGTCGGGATAGGGCTTTCCAACTCCCCTTAACGTCAACATCATGGTTTGCGTAATATGATATTTAGTTTTGTGTGTGTTATTGACAAAACATATGATCTGTAATTTTAGCAAGAAAATAAGTTTCTGAACTGCAGATATCGTTTATGTTCATTTTAGACCTGAAAATTTACCTTTGAACATTACTTTTCTACAAGGCAACGCTTGAAATCCCTAGTATTTTCGTGAGAATAGGAGCATCACCTATATTGTTACTGATGCTACAGTTCTTTATTATCCCATCTGGCTTGTCTGAATTTATTTCCATGCCTAAAGTGGACTAATTTGGAACAACTATATTTTATATTCACTCAAAAACGATTGAGGCGAACAATGATAACTTGTTGACTACAGTATAGTAATAACCTAAAACAGAATTTAAACGTCATTTAAGATAAAATATCAAAATATAATTTCACACTAAATGTGAATGATTTTTCTAGAGTGCCTGTCAAGTGTCATGAAGGTTCAACAGCGGAAGCTTCAAAGAGCGCTCTCTCAAATGTTCTGAATGTACACGCAGTGACTATGTGGGAAGCATCAGAATTCTGACATACTGACGATCATCGAAACGATTTATAGCGGTTACGAGTATAACAATTATTGCGTTCGATTGGTCTTCTGCCAAATGTGTGAAAGCGTGATTTGTTTTGAACTGTTAAAAAGATTATCTACTTTCATAAAGATACATAAGATACTTAAGTCATCGTTTCGAAAGATGAAATAATTCATGCCGTTGGAGTTTGCAGTTATCTGTAAAAACTGACTCCGTGAAAGTAAAATGTTTTCATAATTTTAAAACTGTTGTGAAACGACTTTTTCGAAAATCGGTATCCTACGCAATACGGAGTGTTTCTAAATAAACAAACCAGTTTAGTTTCTATATGATTATTTCTGAATTAGGATATAATCAATCCGCATCCGTGGCAGAGGACGCGCGATTGGAAAATGGCAAGCGACGCTATTGCCACTAATAGCAATATCCACTGTCCCACATAATACGGGTCCTTTACGGTGAGCCTTCTGACTGTGGACAGTTGTTAAAGCATTCGGTCAACCAGGTACCAAGATCACGCAAGTGCGTCAGCAGCACAGAGCAGTTGTTCGGTGACGTGACAAGGACACTAGATAGCTCGTACGGGAAATGGCCATCGGCGAAAGGATTTTTCCTGTCACGCGCGGCTCAGTGACAACAGGTTGCCGTGCAACAACATGGCCCCAAGCTTGCAAAGATAATTTTTTCCAGTGCTAGTGAGGCCATTAAATTTACGCGTGACTGTCAACAAAGCTGTAAACATAAATTCGTGTGTTGAAAAGGCAACAATGTGTCAGATTCACTCTTATTTTGTTGTGTAAACGTTGGCTGTATATTACACTATCTGTTCTATCTTTGTCACTGAACTCCAAAGAAATTGCTAGGACTCGCGGAATAAAAATTACACAACACTTGCAATGAACGAAAGTTTCTTCAATGACCCCGCTGGTTCTGTGGTGCAAGTGCAGTCCGCTCTGCTAGACAGTGTTCGACGTACGCAAATTACAAATGAGAGGTGCTAAGACACATAACGGGACTTTGTATATGTAGAACTTTTAATGCTTATCTTTTATGATATGCAATACTACAATAAATCCGAACAGAACTCAGCAACGACTGACTGAATTAAAGCCTCCACGTCCATCCCACTCAGAAGTTAGTTACGTACAGAGTGGCCCTTGTTAATTAATGGTGACTACTTCCTTAGACTACACAACATAGAAGATGATTCAACTGTTTGCCACTCCGTCCGAAAGCGAGTGCATTGAGATGTTACGTCGACAACTCACTATGACACTCACGTGACGCATACCAATACGCGAGTGTGTTTCCCAGTCCTACGTCACACCACGTCACCAAAGTGAGGCTCACATGCGTCAAGGGCTATTCCGGAAAGTGTGGGTGACGCCGGTGAAAGAACAACAGATCGATGCTTCCTCGGGGCACGTGATGCTGACGTACCGCCGGAGCACTCTGTGTATCCAAAATTACACAGTGGCAACCTCCTCTGTTTGCATCAACAGGCTGAGACACGTACTTCATTCAACCAAGTTCGCTTCTTAACAATTCAAACGCGATTTTAGTCACGTAAGCCTCACTAGCAACAGCTTGAAATCAGTAACCTGTAGCAGTAATTGCCGGCTAATATGATCCTCTTTCCCCTCCCCTCCCCACCCCTCTTCTCCACTCTCCTCTCCTCTCCTCTCCCTACCATCTCTCTCTCTCTCTCTCTCTCTCTCTCTCTCTCTCTCTCTCTACACACACACACACACACACACACACACACACACACACACACAAAAGAGATAGAGAAGAAGATACTAAATATCGGCGTGTTACGTAGATGATCCAAATGTCAAGTACAAGCAATTCATATACGATACTTACAAATCTGAACAAGTATCCCAATGCTCGTAGGTTGGCACAAACTCTTGCGAGATGAGCCTTATTAAGCACACAACTGACAGTGACGTCTAAGTAGCAACTTACTAGTATACACAGCTCCGCCCACGACTTACTGAGACCCTAGCTGCTCCGCAACTGTTATGTGACAGCGCACGACGGCGTCTCCTGGCACTACGCCGGCGCTGCAGAGGGCAGCAGTGTTGCCAACTGTCGCGAAGCGTTCAGATACCACTTGGCGATAGCCGATACGACGTGCACACTACTATAGGAAGCACAGTTTCCTCCTTGCCGACGCGTTTCCACTGAAATCTGGAACCGATCCCGGCAGCACTGTCTAGATAAATAAACACTGCCTCACGTCAGTAACTAGTCTGCTTGAGACACTTCCTCGAAAAGTTCGCTGACGTAGGAAAGACATGGTTGTTCACAAAAAAAGTGGTCGGTTTACGTTATCCACCGGCAGGCACTTCAGATACCTACTGAGAGTCATGTCAATTGTCGGTGTAAGGTATCTACAGATTCTTCAGATACGGGTAATAAGTGAATGAAGACATAAATAAAATAAGAAATGATCATGAATGAAAGCTCATTTTCTCCTTCTAGCAGTTAAACATCACAGTGACTCAGCAAATAATTTATGTGCAGTTGTTATTTTATGCTGTACTAGTGTTTCCCCTATCGACGTACATTATTCATCCCCCAGATTATTTTACAAGGACAGTATTATCGTCTGTAATAGACAACAATAAAACAATAAATACATCCAGGAATATATTGTTACAGGACTACTTTTACAAAGTTTAAGACATTGGACATCTACAACGATACTCTTCAACCCATCTTGCGGTGTGCGGTGGAGGGTACTACTATCATTTCCCCGTTTTCCAGTCACAACTGTTGCGCGGGATTAATGGCTTTTGCTATACCTCCACAAGAGCTCGAAGTTATCTGATCCTATCGTCAGTCATTTGGCGAGATGTATGACGAAAGGAATATGGTGCATGACTCGTTCTCGTTGGGAAGTGCGTTTTCGGAATTCCAACTGTAAACATCCCCATGACCGATGTTTGAAATGGAGTTGAATTAATACCCCTTTTATGCTCTTATGTAACTTGATCAAACGAACCTGTGACGAAACGTACTGCTCTTCTTTGTATCTTCTCTCTTTTCTTTAATAGATCTACCTGGTCTGGATCCCAGAGACATCATCGGCACCTACTCAATAATCGGTCTCAAGAGGGTTATTAAACTACCGGTAAATTCTCTGTGGGCGAACTATCTTGCTTTAAAAATTTTATCCGCCGAATCTCCGTCGGCATCGGTCTTTCCTATAAGTGTTTCTATATGGTCGCTCCATTTCAGGTCGCTATGGATGTTTGCTCCTAGACATTTTATGGCTCTAACTGTTCCCAATGAATTGCCGACAGTGTAGTCTCAGTATATAAAAGGCAATGTCCCAACTGACTGAATCATCATCGCCCAGCAGAAACCGTTAAGGACAGAAACTTGAAATTTGGAGAAGATATGGATCTTATACAGTAGGCGTCGTTTACGAAGGGATTTTTCGAAATTCGAACCCCAATGGGGGTGAAATAGGGGTTGAGAGTCGCTATTAAGGCAATTTTGAAGCTAGACATAGGTTTTTGGTTTTCGGTCGGAATAAGGAAATATGTGTCTCAGCATTTTTGGAAATTTAACTCTGTGGGGATGAAACAGTGGGTGAAAGCTTTTTCTTAAAGTATATCGTTATTAAAGCTTGAAAGTCATTTTAAAGCTGTATCTATGGACATCAGTATTTTACTTCTCGGTTACAAATAAAAAATACGTGTTTCGGTGTTTTTGGAAAGTGAACCTCTAAGGAGGTGAAATAGGGTCAGACTGATTCACTGACTAATCGTCGCCCAGCCGAAACCGCTAAGGATAGGAACTTGAAGTTTGGAGAGGGTGTGGTCTTATACGGCAGGCGTCGTTTAAGAAGTGATTGTCCGAAATTCCAACCGTAAGAGGGTGAAATAGGGGATGAAAGGGCGGTTCAATCCCGCGTCCGGCCACCCTGATTTAGGTTTTCCGTGATTTCCCTAAATCACTCCAGGCAAATGCCGGGATGGTTCTTCTGAAAGGGCACGGCCGACTTCCTTCCCCGTCCTTCCCTAATCCGATGAGACCGATGACCACGCTGTCTGGTCTGCTTCCCCAAAAAACCAACCAACAACCAAAGGCTTTAGGAAAGTATGTTGCTATTAAGGGAATTTTGAAGCCAGAACAACGAAAACTGACATCTGGTTTCTCAGTCAGAAAATTAACAAAATACATGTTTTAGCATTTTTGGAAATTTAAGCACTAATGGAGTAAAATAGTGGGTGAAAGTGTTTTTGAAAATAAATAATTACTAAAGAACTATTAAAGGATTTTAAGGCTACATCTGTGACAACTGGTACTCGGGTTTTCGTTTAGAAATAAAAAAATATATATTTTTCAATATTTCCGGTGTTCAACCCCTACCTAAATGAGCGCAATAGGGGATGTAAATTTTTATGAAAATATTTCATTTCCTAGGAAATGTCAGCTTTGGCGACTGTTGTAAATATAATACAATGTTTGTTTTCCATAGAGGTATGTTCCGTCTACGCAATTGATTGAAGACAGTTTGTTTATTGCCATACGCATTTCACTTCTTTTATTTGTGCAGCATCTTCAGTGGCCTGTAATACATGTTTCTTTTCATACATATGATAAATGTATTACGTAGTAGTTACAATACGTTACTATGTAACATTTTTGGATGTTTTTCTCTTTTTTTGAGGTTAGAATCAAATTCACGACGGAAAACAGAAAAAAATGTTCGTTTTCTTCATCGGTGCCATTGCTCTGCTTTGTATCAACACCAACAGCAATGTAGCACTGTTGTGAGGTACTCGTCGAGTAAGCAATTGAACTACGCTCCCTTAGCCTCATGCTGTGCACACCATTGGATACCTCCAGCCCCCCTCCTTGTTGCGATTAGAAGCCAATATTGTGTCTGCATGGCAGACAATATGTGGGGCGTCGAATGCCGTAAACGTCATTGGCCTTTTGCGACCTCGTATTCTATGGGTTCCTTGTGAGTATTTCGAGATGAAGAACCAAAGGTTCGGGAACGAATAATTAATGCAATGCGTCTTATTTATGGCACGCAAGTTGATTGCGATCAACTAGGATGACTGTACAGTATGCAGCTGTAATTATTGCTATTCTGATCAGATGAAGCGCTATCTGTCGGACATTTTTTTAACTTTTGTATTTTTTTGGTTCTAATAGAACCCCATGTCATTCCAAGCATGTGTGTCAATTTGTACCTCTCCATCTACATTATTCCGTGATTTATTCAGTATTCAAATTTATACTGACTTTTTGATCACCCAGTATATAAACTGCTCTCTAGTGTGACATATGTATCTATATTTATTAAAGGCATTGTCCTGACTGACTGACTTGTCAAATTCCCAACAAACCCGCCAAATTTGCAGAGGATGTTGATATGAGTACTGTAGGCGTTGTTTAGGAAGGGGTTTTTCGAAATTCCACATCATAGAGTGTGAAATAATGGATGAGAGGCTTTTTGAAAATATGTCGGTATTAAGATAATTGTGAAGATAGAACTATGAATAATGTTATTTGGTTACTCGGTAAGAAATAAAGAAATGCATGTTTCAGCATTTTTAGTGGTTCAACCACTAAGAGGGCAAAATAGTGGGTGAAAGTTTTTCGAAAATAAACAATTATAATGGTACCCCTACAGCATTTTCACAGCTACGTCTATAAAAATAGGTATTTGACTACTCGGTTAGAATTAAAAAAAAATACGTGTTCCTGTGCTTCTGGAGTTCAACACCTAAGGAGATGAAATTTTTTAAGAATATATTTCGTTGTACTAAAACTTTTTAAGGCTAAACCGATGGAAATTGGTATTTGATTTCTCGGTTAGATGTACAGAAATAAGCGTTAAGGGGTGAAAGTTTCTGTGGAAATATCACCACAAGAACTCAAAAGACATGATAAACAAATTCTTCAGACTTATGCTACCAGCATCTCTTTTCGTTATAAGTACATTCGGAAAAGAGACATGCTTCTATGGCCTTAATTAGCCTGAATAGAAGGTTTAGCAATTTGAAGCTTAATTAACCTGAATAGTTTAGAAGGTTTAGCAATTTGAGAACAGCATAAAAATTTGGTAAAAGAAAATAAAAATATCTGTGCAGACCATACAGTACACGCGAGCGAAGTAGCGGGCGCTAAGTTAATATTAAATAAAAATGAATACTAATTAAGCGATCGGGGTAGCGCAGTGGTTAGCGCACTGAACTCGTATTCGGGAGGACGGCAGTTGAAACCCGTGTCCGGCCATCCTGATTTAGGTTTTCCTTGATTTTCCTAAATCGCTAAATCGCTTAGGGCTAATGCCTGGATGGTTCCTTCCAAGGGGATACGGCCGTTTTCCTTCTCCATCCTTCCACAATCCGACCTTGTGCTCCGTCTCGAATGACATCATTGTTGACGGGATGCTGAACACTAATCTTATCCTCCTCTACAGTATCTTAATATGCACTCCAGTGCGACATTTGCATATTAAATAAAAATTATTAGGAGTTTCAACAGGAAGAATTCAGGATTAGCTATAGACATTAATTTGTAGAAGCAAAGTTCCTTTGGACGACGGAACTTCAAATAAATATACAAATTACATTTATTCATGTTGTTGTTGTTGTTGTTGTTGTTGTTGTTGTTGTGGTCTTCAGTCCTGAGACTGGTTTGATACAGCTCTCCATGCTACTCTATCATGTGCAAGCTTCTTCATCTCCCAGTACTTACCGCAACCTACATCCTTTTGAATCTGCTTAGTGTATTCATCGCTTGGTCTCCCTTTACGATTTTTACTCTCCACGCTGCCCTCCAATGCTAAATTTGTGATCTCTTGATACCTCAGAACATGTCCCCCCAACCGGTCCCTTCTTCTTGTCAAGTTGTGCCACAAACTCATCTTCTCCCCAATTCTATTCAATACCTCCTCATTAGTTATGTGATCTACCCATCTAATCTTCAGCATTCTTCTATAGCACCACATTTCGAAAGCTTCTATTCTCTTCTTGTCCAAACTGTTTATCGTCCATGTCTCACTTCAATACATGGCTACACTCCATACAAATACTTTCAGAAATGACTTCCAGACTCTTAAATCCATACTCGATGTTAACAAATTTCCCTTCTTCAGAAACGCATTCCTTGCCATCGCCAGTCTACATTTTATATCCCCTCTACTTCTACCATCATCAGTTATTTTGCTCCTCAAATAGCAAAACTCCTTTACTACTTTAAGTGTCTCATTTCCTAATGTAATTCCCTCAGCATCACCCGACTTAATTCGACTACATTCCATTATCCTCGATTTGCTTTTGTTGATGTTCATCAACATGCAGCTTTACTGTATGATTAAATGATGATGGCGTGCTCTTCGGTAAAATATTCCGGAGGTAAAATAGTCCCCCATTCCGATCTCCGGGCGGGGACTACTCAAGAGGCTGTCGTTATCAGGAGAAAGAAAACTGGCGTTCTACGGGTCGGAGCGTGGAATGTCAGATCCCTTAATCGGGCAGGTAGGTTAGAAAATTTAAAAAGGGAAATGGATAGGTTAAAGTTAGATATAGTGGGAATTAGTGAAGTTCGGTGGCAGGAGGAACAAGACTTCTGGTCAGGTGACTACAGGGTTATAAACACAAAATCAAATAGGGGTAATGCAGGAGTAGGTTTAATAATGAATAGGAAAATAGGAGTGCGGGTAAGCTACAACAAACAGCATAGTGAACGCATTACTGTGGCCAAGATAGATACGAAGCCCACACCTACTACAGTAGTACAAGTTTATATGCCAACTAGCTCTGCAGATGACGAAGAAATTGAAGAAATGTGTGATGAAATAAAAGAAATTATTCAGATAGTAAAGGGTGACGAAAATTTAATTTCCCTTCCATTCAACTGCTCATCCAAGTCCTTTGCTGTCTCTGACAGAATTACAATGTCATCGGCGAATCTCAAAGTTTTTCTTTCTTCTCCATGGATTTTAATACCTACTCCGAATTTTTCTTTTGTTTCCTTTACTGCTTGCTCAATATACAGATTGAATAACATCGGGGAGAGGCTACAACCCTGTCTCGCTTCCTTCCCATCCACTGCTTCCCTTACATGCCCCTCGACTCTTATGACCGCCATCTGGTTTCTGTACAAATTGTAAATAGCCTTTCGCTCCCTGTATTTTACCCCTGCCAACTTTAGAATTTGAAAGAGAGTATTCCAGTCAACATTGTCAAAAGCTTTCTCCAAGTCTACAAATGATAGAAACGTCGGTTTGCCTTTCCTTCACGTTTCTTCTAAGATAAGTCGTAGAGTCAGTTTGCCTCACGTGTTCCAATATTTCTACGGAATCCAAACTGATCTTCCCCGAGGTCGGCTTCTACCAGTTTTCCCATTCGTCTGTAAAGAATTCGCGTAAGTATTTTGCAGCTGTGACTTATTAAACTGATAGTTCGGTAATTTTCACATCTGTCAACACCTGCCTTCTTTGGGATTGGAAGTATTATATTCTTCTTCAAGTCTGAGGGTATTTCGCCTGTTTCATACATCTTGCTCACCAGATGGCAGTGTTTTGTCAGGACTGGCTCTCCCACGGCTGTCAGTAGTTCTAATGGAACGTTGGCTACTCCCGGGGGCTTGTTTCGACTGACGACTTTCAGTGCTCTGTCAAACTCTTCACGCAGTACCGTATCTCCCATTTCGTCTTCATCTACATCCTCTTCCATTTCCATAATATATTGTCCTCAAGTACATCCCCCTTGTATAAACCCTCTATATACTCCTTCCACCTTTCCGCCTTCCCTTCTATGCTTAGAGCTGGGTTTCCATCTGAGCTCTTGATATTCATACAAGTGGCTCTCTTTTCTCCAAAGGTCTCTTTAATTTTCCTGTAGGCAGTATCTATCTTACCCCTAGTGAGATAAGCCTCTACATCCTTACATTTGTCCTCTAGCCATCCCTGCTTCGCCATTTTGCACTTCCTGTCGATCTCATTTTTGAGATGTTTGTATTCCTTTTTGCCTGCATTTCTATTTTTTCTCCTTTAATCAATTAAATTCAATATTTCTTCTGTTACCCAAGGATTTCTACTAGCCCTCGTCTTTTTACCTACTTGATCCTCTACTGCCTTCACTACTTCATCCCTCAGGGCTACCCATTTTTCTCTACTGTATTTCTTTCCCCAATTCCTGTCTATTGTTCCCTTATGCTCTTCCTGAATCAGTCTACAACGTCTGGTTCTTTCAGTTTATCCAGGTCCCATCTCCTTAAATTCCCACCTTTTAGCAATTTCTTCAGTTTTAATCTACAGTTCATAACCAATAGATTATGGTCAGAGTCCACATGTGCCCCTGGAAATGTCTTACAATTTAAAACCTGGTTCCTAAATCTCTGTCTTATCATTATATAATCTATCTGATACCTTTTAGTATCTCCAGGATTCTTCCATGTATACAACCTTCTTTTATGATTCTTGAACCAAGTGTTAGCTACGATTAAGTTATGCTCTGTGCAAAATTCTACCAGACGGCTTCCTCTTTCATTTCTTACCCCTAATCCATATTCACCTACTATGTTTCCTTCCATTCCTTTTCTTACTCTCGAATTCCAGTCACCCATGACTATTAAATTTTCGTCTCCCTTCAGTACCTGACTAATTTCTTTTATCTCATCATACATTTCATCAATTTCTGCATCTTCTGCAGAGCTAGTTGGCATATAAACTTGTAATACTGTAGTAGGTGTGGGCTTCGTGTCTATCTTGGCCACAATAATGCGTTCACTATACTGTTTGTAGTAGCTTACCCGCACTCCTATTTTCCTGTTCATTATTAAACCTACTCCTGCATTACCCCTATTTGATTTTGTATTTATAACCCTGTATTCACCTGACCAGAAGTCTTGTTCCACCTGCCACCGAACTTCACTAATTCCCTCTATATCTAACTTTAACCTATCCATTTCCCTTTTTAAATTTTCTAACCTACCTGCCCCATTAAGGGATCTGACATTCCACGCTCCGATCCGTAGAATGCCAGTTTTCTTTCTCCTGATAATGACGTCCTCTTGTGTAGTCCCCGCCCGGAGATCCGAATGGAGGACTATTTTACCTCCGGAATATTTTACCGAAGAGGACGCCCTCATCATTTAACCATACGGTAAAGCTGCATGTCCTCGCGAAAAATTACGACTGTAGTTTCCCCTTGCTTTCAACCGTTCGCAGTACCAGCACAGCAAGGCCGTTTTCGTTTGTGTTATTCATAAGAGAAGAAATTAATAATTTGCCCATTATCAATTACAAAACGCTTTGTGTTGCTACCAAAGTGTTTAGGTCGTGGTTGCTATGGGGCAAACACAACTGGCAGGCGAACTTAAATAAAAGCTGAAGTGCATTTTACTGGGTGGTCATCAGGCTGCTATCCCTTTCAAACGATGTGGTTCCGTTTGAAGCCACCAAGAATTTTCTTATTTTGTGGTATACGCACAGTAGCTACGTCAGAAGCCGCCTTCTATGTCTCAAGTACGTTCAGATGGCTCAAATGGCTGTGAGTACTATGGGACTTAACTTTTGAGGTCGTCAGTCCCCTAGAACTTTGAACTACTTAAACCTAACTAACCTAAGGACATCACGCACACCCATGCCGGAGGCAGGATTCAAACCTGCGACCGCAGCGGTCGCTCGGTTCCAGACTGTAGAGCCTAGAACCGCTCGGTCACAGCGGCCGGCTGTCCAGTACTTGCTACCCTCTAGCAGCTACAGGTTGAACTACTTTATATGTTTTAAATCTTGGCACTTCAATGGGCAAACGTAAGAACCATTTTTGTATGCCGTGCACGATTTTCTTTGTTTTCAAATTGTGATTGAATTTGTCTCTTTAAGGTGTCTGCGCATAGATTAGAACTGCACTGTTCAAATTTATACCCTGTGTATTGCGATAATAATTAAATTTTTGTGTTTATTTACGTAATTATTGTGGTGTTCCTTTTTAAGCCATTGCGGCTCTAAGGGCAACATTACTAGCACTGAGAGGTTATTATATTTCCAGTTTCACACGATGTACTTTCGCAGAATAAAGGAGAGGTAATTCTAGCATGCCGTTTGGAAGCGATTTCTTCTGATGCCGACTCAGATTTTGACGGTAGTAGTGAAAGTGGAGATGATGTGCTAGCTGAAGACAGTGATCTCGATTTGTCGATGGTGCACTATAACAAATAGATTTCCAGACTAATCAGAAAGACCTGGGTGTCCAAGAAGATTATCAGAACCATTAACAAAAAAAAAGTAAAAGTGTTATTCCAGATTAAAGGCATGCAACAGAAGCAACGCATACATGGCACTTCAAGGCACAGTATACACGGTAGCGCAAAGAAGCAACCTCACAGAATCAGATGGAAGTGTGCTCTCTGTCTAGTAGCCCAATGCTTATCTGCAGAAAGGAACCACATTTTACTTTATCACCAAAAGTAACGACATTTCAAGCGCAGTGGCTCCATTTGAAACCACCACATTTGTGTTCAATTAATAATGTATGTAACACCCGTTTATCACATTGTTCTGTCTCAATGTATGTCTCATAATCTAACAAAAAGGAAAATTCAGAAAAAATTAATTTTTAATATTTTGCGTCCGCCAGGATTATAGGCACGGAGGAAGACGCGCTGCAGAGGGCAGCGGCGTGTTGGCGGGTGAGGCGTGTTTAGCAGCAACCAAGTGACGTCTCTCGCAGCTCGGGTAGAGGTCTCCCCTTTTCCTTATGGGCGACAAGTGTCTTCTATCCCGGTTCTATCACAAGTGTATCTCCAAGGCGATCTCTTGGCGTCCTCCAAAGCTATGTCTTGGGGCGTGGCCTTACATCGACTAGCTGGCTCTTATTCTTTTCCACCAATCAAATTATTCTTGGCCACCCTTGCGAGATGTTGTGGCCGGCCATAGTTCCCACGGCTCGGAGACCACATGCAGACTTCATTGTGGGTGGGCTATCACAGTCCTCTCGGTAGGAGAGCACACGCAGCCGCTAAAATGCATTCGCAGCTAGCATTCCTTTCCTTAGCAAAACGCGTCATTTCACAGTAGCGTCTCACGCCCTACAGGGGAATCCAGTTGTGCTCTCCCCTGGCACACTGCTAACGTCTTATCTACAGCTTAAAAGGTGTCTCACTCTGCCTCCCTTCCACTCTTCTCTAGAGCACAGGTAAGCCATCCACTGGACGATAGCCTGGATGTCCCGAAGGGCGTGGGAGGACGTCTCCTTCGGTCCGCCCACTGCCTACCTATATCTCACAGAGGCGGGGAGGGTTGTGACTGGGCTTCTATACTCAGATTTATTGGGCGTCTTATGTGGTCTCTCCATTTCAGTTCGCTATGGGCGTATACTCCTAGATATGTTGTGGTTGTGACTCTTTCCAGTGAATTATTGACGATTGTGTAATCCGAAAATATTGAGCCTTTCCGCCTATTTATGCGCAACACATTGAGAATATTTGGTACAGATGGCTCTGAGCACTATGGGATTTAACGTCTGAGGTCATCAGTCCCCTAGAACTTAGAACTACTTAAATCTAACTAGCCCAAGGACATCACACATGACCATGCCCGAGGCAGGATTCTAACCTGCGGCCGGCCGCTGTGGCCTAGCGGTTCTAGGCGCTTCAGTCTGGAACCGCGCGACCGCTACGGTCGCAGGTTCGAATCCTGCCTCGGGCATGGATGTGTGTGATGTCCTTAGGTTTAAGTAGTTCTAAGTTCTAGGGGACTGATGACCTGAGATGTTAATTCTCCTATGCTCAGAGCCATTTGAAACATTTTTTTCGCGCGGTTCCAGACTGTAGTGCCTAGAACCGCTCGGCCACTCTGGCTAGCTACGAATATTTATGTTGACGTTCTAACGTAGCCACCTTATGGTTAATTAATTTAACTTCACAACACTTAAAAGAAACTAACTTAGTAACAAGTCTGAAAACGCATTTTAATTTGATACTTCCGTGTATGTGTTGTATACTACAAAGAGCCAAATATGTACAAGCGGGTGGACTATGCGAGGAAAATTTCGTTTGACAAGGTATATCATTTGGCACACTGTGTCCTATGTTAACGCTAGTATTTTAAAATAAATTGTAATTTTTGCTAACTGAGGTAATCATTATTACAATCTTAGGAAATAATGGAGAATATAAAATGTAGATTGGCAATGGCAAGGAAAGCGTTTATGAAGAAGAAAAATTTGTTAACATCGAGTATACACTCCTGAAAATGGAAAAAAGAACACATTGACACCGGTGTGTCAGACCCACCATACTTGCTCCGGACACTGCGAGAGGGCTGTACAAGCAATGATCACACGCACGGCACAGCGGACACACCAGGAACTGCGGTGTTGGCCGTTGAATGGCACTAGCTGCGCAGCATTTGTGCACTGCCGCCGTCAGTGTCAGCCAGTGTGCCGTGGCATACGGAGCTCCATCGCAGTCTTTAACACTGGTAGCATGCCGCGACAGCGTGGACGTGAACCGTATGTGCAGTTGACGGACTTTGAGCGAGGGCGTATAGTGGGCATGCGGGAGGCCGGGTGGACGTACCGCCGAAATGCTCAACACGTGGGGCGTGAGGTCTTCACAGTACATCGATGTTGTTGCCAGTGGTCGGCGGAAGGTGCACGTGCCCGTCATCCTGGGACAGAACCGCAGCGACGCACGGATGCACGCCAAGACCGTAGGATCCTACGCAGTGCCGTAGGGGACCGACCGCCACTTGCCAGCAAATTAGGGACACTGTTGCTCCTGGGGTATCGGCGAGGACTATTCGCAACCGTCTCCATGAAGCTGGGCTACAGTCCCGCAGCCGGCCGCGGTGGTCTCGCGGTTCTCGGCGCGCAGTCCGGAACCGTGCGACTGCTACGGTCGCAGGTTCGAATCCTGCCTCGGGCATGGATGTGTGTGATGTCCTTAGGTTAGTTAGGTTTAAGTAGTTCTAAGTTCTAGGGGACTAATGACCACAGCAGTTGAGTCCCATAGTGCTCAGAGCCATTTTTTTACAGTCCCGCACACCGTTAGGCCGTCTTCCGCTCACGCCCCAACATCGTGCAGCCCGCCTCCAGTGGTGTCGCGACAGGCGTGAATGGAGGGACGAATGGAGACGTGTCGTCTTCAGCGATGAGAGTCGCTTCTGCCTTGGTGCCAATGATGGTCGTATGCGTGTTTGGCGCCGTGCAGGTGAGCGCCACAATCAGGACTGCATACGACCGAGGCACACAGGGCCAACACCCGGCATCATGGTGTGGGGAGCGATCGCCTACACTGGCCGTACACCTCTGGTGATCGTCGAGGGGACACTGAATAGTGCACGGTACATCCAAACCGTCATCGAACCCATCGTTCTACCATTCCTAGACCGGCAAGGGAACTTGATGTTCCAACAGGACAATGCACGTCCGCATGTATCCCGTGCCACCCAACGTGCTCTAGAAGGTGTAAGTCAATTACCCTGGCCAGCAAGATCTCCGGATCTGTCCCCCATTGAGCATGTTTGGGACTGGATGAAGCGTCGTCTCACGCGGTCTGCACGTCCAGCACGAACGCTGGTCCAACTGAGGCGCCAGGTGGAAGTGGCATGGCAAGCCGTTCCACAGGACTACATCCAGCATCTCTACGATCGTCTCCATGGGAGAATAGCAGCCTGCATTGCTGCGAAAGGTGGATATACACTGTACTATTGCCGACATTGTGCATGCTCTGTTGCCTGTGTCTATGTGCCTGTGGTTCTGTCAGTGTGATCATATGATGTATCTGACCCCAGGAATGTGTCAATAAAGTTTCCCCTTCCTGGGACAATGAATTCACGGTGTTCTTATTTCAATTTCCAGGAGTGTAGATTTAAGTGTCAGAAAGTCGTTTCTGAAAGTATTTTTATGGAGTGTAGCCATGTATGGAAGTGAATCATGGACAATAAATAGTTTGGACAAGAAGAGAATAGAAGCTTTTGAAATGTGGTGCTACAGAAGAATGCTGAAGATTAGATGGGTAGATCACGTTAACTAATGAGGAGGTACTGAACGGAGTTGGGGAGAAGAAGAATTTGTGGCACGACTTGTGTAGAAGAAGGGCTCGGTTGGTAGGACATGTTCTCAGTCATCAAGGGACCACCAATTTAGTATTGGAGGGCAGTGCGGAGGGTAAAATTCGTAGAGGGAGACCAAGAGATGAACACACCAAGCAGATTCAGAATGATGTAGGTTGCAGTAAGTACTGGGGGATGAAGAAGCTTGTACAAGATAGAGTAGCATAGAGAGCTGCATCAAACCAGTATCAGGACTGAAAACCACAACAACAACACGAAATAGTGATAATTGTAATGGTCTTTAAAGATCATTTGGCTCTGCAACAGAAGCATAATTCACCGTTATATTTTTACTCTCAGAAAATTACATTTTACACCTTAGGAAGTAATTACCCCTAGGCTGGGAGTTATTGCTTTAAGGCGGCAAAGACTCCATTATGAACACGTCACTGAGTTTGAACCAGGTAATGTAATAGGGCTACGTATGTTCCTTCAGCGATATTGCAGAAAGACTTGGCATGAATGTTACCACTGTACACGACTGCTGGCAGCTTCGGACACGGGGATGTACGGTCGCAAGAAGACCGAGCTCCGAACATTCACATGGCACTACCGAGAGGAAAGACCGGGTTTGTCGTATGGCTCTAGCGCATCGCACTGCATCTGCAGCTGCAATTTGAGCGGCAGCTGGCACAACGGTGACACAACGAACTTTCACAAATCGATTACTTCAACGACAGCTCAGAGCCAGGCGCCCTGTAACGTGCAGTCCACTGACCCCGAAACACCGCCTTTTGCGACTTCAGTGGCGTCAAGTGAGAGCTCATTATAATACATGGTGGAGATGTGTCGTGTTTTCTGATGAAAGCTAATTCTGCCTCGGTGCCAGTGAAGCCGTGTGTTGGTTAGGAAGAGGCCAGTCAAGGGGCCGCAACCAACCTGTCTGTGTCCTTAGCACACTGGACCTACACTTGGAGTTATGATCAGGGGTACAATTTTGTATGCCAGCAGGAATACTGGTGGTTTTCCAACGCACCCTGACTGCAAATTTGTACGTCAATCTGGTGCTTTCAACTGTTGTGCTGCCTTCATGAACAGCATTCCAGGGGGTATTTTCCAACAGGATACCACTCGCCCATATGGCGTCATTGTAACACAACACGCTCTTAAGAGTGTCGACATGTCCCTTGGCCTACTCGACCACCAGATCTGTCTCTAACCGAGCACGTATGGGATATCATCGGACAACTCCAGCGTCACCCACAAAAAGCATTAACCGTCCCTGTACTGACCGACCAAGTGCAACAGGCATGAACTGCGTCCCATAAACTGACATCCGGCGCCCGAACAACGTAATGCATGCATGTTTGCATGCTTGCATTAAACATTCTGGAGGCTACACTGGTTATTAATGTACTAGCATTTCACATTTGCAATGGCTTATCTCGCGCTTCTGTTAACGTCTGATTTTGCAACGTTAATCACTTAAGGGGAGGTTTACTATCTTTTGGTTAAAAAATCAGTTTTTTAAAATTGCATTTTGGGATCCATAAGTGTGTTTAGAATCCACCCCTGAAACGGTTTTTCCGAATACGGAACGGAAATGTTTGTTATTTGTGGTTGAACAAAAAAATGCACCTGCCTGAAATCGGCTTTTTTCTTGCTTACATGTTTAATGCCAAATATTTAACTCATTTGTAAAGTACCCAGAAGATTTATACATTGGACCTCGATACTTAAAAGAATCTGCCTCTATAAAAGAAACGAACACGTAACGGGTTAATGCGTTGCACTTACGAGACGAAAAGTTGATAAGCAATCCTCTTGGAGGACCATGTGAGGCAAGAAGAAGAGAGTGGGGAAACTGTCCTTCACCCCATTACTCACTCGCTTGTGCCCTGTGGTTGTCCATGGTTTGTCTCACTGGTCGTCCAAAGAATGTTGCTTTACCAGTAGACTCTACTGTTAGCCTCATCTTGTTTCATTGTTCGCCATCTATGGACCCCCCCCCCCCCCCCCCGTTTCCTTTAGCTTGTACGTACAGCGCCAGAGAGAATGAGGAAAGCCCTCCTGAAGCGTGCACGCATAAATCACAACCACACGTAAGCAAGAAACGGACAAGGAAATCTTACCATTTGAAATGTTTCAAACAAACAAAAAAAAAAAAAAAAAAAAAAACAGAAACGTCTATCGTGAGGGAAAATGCGTTTCAGTTGTTGCATACATAATACTAGTGTTAATACATTACTGATACAGCAGTTTCCTTTAGTTTTTACGTACAGCGCCAGAGAGAATGAGGAAAATTCTCGTGAAGCGTGCACGCAGACATTACAACCACACGTATCAAGAAACGGACGAGGAAATCTTACCATTTGCAATGTTTCAAACGATAAAAACGAAACGTATATTGTGAAGGAAAATGCGTTTCAATTGTTGCATACATAGTATCAGTTTAATACATTACTGATACAGCAGCGTGATAAATGGAGAATATGACCAATATTTTTGAAGAATTATCAATGCATTGATGAGGTGCAACGATTTAATGTAATTGCACCGCGCGAACCAATTGAAGTTCGTCGTAGTTACAATACTGACGCAATTGGGTTCCTTAAAATGATTTTAGGGTGGCAAATACTGTTCCGCCTTAGCACATAACAGTACTCGCTGCCAAATTCCTACGCGCGCACTCTTCTTAGCTGCGGATAGCACAGCGTCTTCACTTACCTTTTCGCTGATAGTAATAACCACTACGCACAAGACCACATGCAAATCAACACTATCCTCACAATAACGACCTTATTAGTCAAATGTTTTAGCGGAGCTGAAACAAGACTCCCTAGAAACTGCACATTGACTTTTGTCCGAATTTTCATAGCCAAGCGAAGAATGCTACCTTGCAAAAACAAGACTTAATTGCTTGAAAGTAATGAGGGTAAGTAAGAAACAAAACTTCAAAATAAAAAGAAACTAAAAAAATGGCCAAAGTTATGTTACCTGACTTTTTCTAAAGGTGGGAGCTAAAATAGATTAGAGAAATTTATGACGCATCTTTGAATATACACGAAACCATGTACAGCAAACGAAGTGCCGGTTTAGAAGTTAAAAGTTCCACCACACAAATATTCTAAGTACTCTTTAAAATTCCTAGTTAGACATTGAACTTCAAATCATTTAGTATTGGTTAAAAACAGTCTTGGTTGCAAATTTAGTTTCTTATTTTTCCTTAATAAGGCGAAACGCGTCTTTGAAAAATAAAAAAACTAAAATTGCAGCCAAGACTGTTTTCAACAAATACTGTTAAGCACTGGTTTGGTGTATGCCGCATATGGATTGGAAGAATTTATTTAAATAATTTTGTTGTTGTTGTTGTCTTCAGTCCTGAGACTGGTTTGATGCAGCTCTCCATGCTACTCTATCCTGTGCAAGCTGCTTCATCTCCCAGTACCTACTGCAACCTACATCCTTCTGAATCTGCTTAGTGTATTCATCTCTTGGTCTCCCTCTACGATTTTTACCCTCCACGCTGCCCTCCAATGCTAAATTTGTGATCCCTTGATGCCTCAAAACATGTCCTACCAACCGATCCCTTCTTCTAGTCAAGTTGTGCCACAAACTTCTCTTCTCCCCAATCCTATTCAATACCTCCTCATTAGTTACGTGATCTACCCATCTAATCTTCAGCATTCTTCTGTAGCACCACATTTAGAAAGCTTCTATTCTCTTCTTGTCCAAACTAGTTATCGTCCATGTTTCACTTCCATACATGGCTACACTCCAAACAAATACTTTCATAAACGACTTCCTGATACATAAATATATATTCGATGTTAACAAATTTCTCTTCTTGAGAAACGCTTTCCTTGCCATTGCCAGTCTACATTTTATATCCTCTCTACTTCGACCATCATCAGTTATTTTACTTCCTAAATAGCAAAACTCCTTTACTACTTTAAGTGTCTCATTTCCTAATCTAATTCCCTCAGCATCACCCGATTTAATTTGACTACATTCCATTATCCTCGTTTTGCTTTTGTTGATGTTCATCTTATATCCTCCTTTCAAGACCCTGTCCATTCCGTTCAACTGCTCTTCCAAGTCCTTTGCTGTCTCTGACAGAATTACAATGTCATCGGCAAACCTCAAAGTTTTTATTTCTTCTCCATGAATTTTAATACCCACTCCAAATTTTTCTTTTGTTTCCTTTACTGCTTGCTCAATATACAGAATGAATAATATCGGGGAGAGGCTACAACCCTGTCTCACTCCTTTCCCAACCACTGCTTCCCTTTCATGCCCCTCGACTCTTATGACTGCCATCTGGTTTCTGTACAAATTGTAAATAGCCTTTCGCTCCCTGTATTTTACCCCTACCACCTTCAGAATTTGAAAGAGAGTATTCCAGTCAACATTGTCAAAAGCTTTCTCTAAGTCTACAAATGCAAGAAACGTAGGTTTGCCTTTTCTTAATCTTTCTTCTAAGATAAGTCGTAAGGTCAGTATTGCCTCACGTGTTCCAACATTTCTACGGAATCCAAACTGATCCTCCCCGAGGTCCGCATCTACCAGTTTTTCCATTCGTCTGTAAAGAATTCGCATTAGTATTTTGCAGCTGTGACTTATTAAACTGATAGTTCGGTAATTTTCACATCTGTCAGCACCTGCTTTCTTTGGGATTGTAACTAATTTCGAGCATCAGTCAGAGGTATGTCAAGTGTTTCTCTTCTCTTATATAGTTTACTTCTTACTTTTAGACAAATCATTTGGCCGTTTTATTTATTTATTTGTTATGGCGTAAAATATTGTGAAGTGGCTAGGGTTGGCAACGAACGTAAACACTTCGTAGCGGCCGAAGATCAACCGAATTTGGCCACCTTATAGTGTGCCGCAAATAGTGCCCAGAAGCAGAACGGCTGAATAGATTCGCAACAGGCGTCATCCTAATTTTAAAAAAAATTACCGCCAGAAAGAGAAATTTATGAGAAACTGATTCGTTCAAGACTCTCGAACAGGGCAAGCGATATTGGCGTTCTGGGCAGACTGCTGGGGAAACGGCGTGAAGTCATTGGGAATACGAGAAGCGGAAAGCGTGAACATTACACGTGCATTGTTAAGGCAAACAAATCGTTTTGTTGAAATAAACAAAATACAGTTGTTTGTTAGATATTATTGCTGAAAGTCATTGCGCTTTTGGTGAATACAAAAATGCTTCATATAAAACTCCAGATATCGTTTATCACCGATTTCTGAACATAGCGAACTACAGTGCAAATGGACGTCATGCTGTAAAAGAGGTGAGCATGTTAATGTGAATAATGCAAGAATTTGTTTAGAACATTTCCATCCCAAAGATTATGAACGGGACTTAGGTAATGAGCTTCTGGGGCTGCCATTGAAAAAAGATTAAAATTTGACGCTGTGCTATCACAAAAAATTCAGGTTAGCGTGGAAATGCGTTCGAGATTGTCGCAAGCACCAGCAAGGACAACGTGCAGATAACTGCCAGATACTCATTCTCTTTATAAACACGTTTCTATGTACTATCAGTTTTGGAACTATTTGTGATTGTTTTCTTTTTATAGCGACTATGGACGTTTCGTTTCTACAACGAAACCGCAATAATAATAATATAATAATAATACTTTTCTAAAATAGATTGGTTGATTAACAGGTAACGCCAGCAAGAGATCGCTGACGAAAGAAAAGAGCAAGAAGTCTAATTTAGAAGCTTTATCTCCGCAGAAAATTAAATTTGAATAGTCTACCAGCTCTGAAGTAGTTCTCGACCTAGACGTTGCTGCTGAAGAGGAAACAGATTAAAAACTGAAGCACAACTGGTGACGAAAGAAAATTACGCTTTAAAAAGAAGCAACAAGGGCCTGAAAGCCAAGTGTTCGAAGTATGTGTGGAACTAAATAAATGTGTTTCTGATGGAATAGAATAATAAATTAGGGATAATTTAAACATCATTTTGTCTCGCTATTTCGTATCAGGCCAGATTCTATCTTTACTTAGTAACAAAAAGAGAGCTTTCTCACCGAAATCTTACAGATGTTTCAGATGGCTCTGAGCACTATGGGACTTAACATCTGTGGTCATCAGTCCCCTAGAACTTAGAACTACTTAAACCTAACTAACCTAAGGACATCACACACATCCATGCCCGAGGCAGAATTCGAACCTGCGACCGTAGCAGCAGCGCGGTTCCGGACTGAGCGCCTAGAACCGCACGGCCATCGCGGCCGGCCGAAATCTTACACTTACTTATGGAAAAGAGCTGTAAGTAGGCTGTTTAGGTTTTTTTTATTGGTAACGCCGCCGCCACGTAGCGCTCTGTATGAAAACCACTGGCTGTGCCGAGTACAGTCTGTGGCTGATTGGCATTGTTGTCTGCCATTGTTGTGTTGGGCAGCGGCAGCTGGATGCTAACAGCCCGTAGCGTTGCGCAGTTGGAGGTGAGCCGCCAGCAGTGGTGGACGTGGGGAGAGAGATGGCGGAGTTTTGTAATTTGTAAGACTGGATGTCATGAACTATCATATATATTATGACTATTAAGGTAAATACATTGTCTGTTCTGTATTAAAATCTTTCATTTGCTAACTATACCTATCAGTAGTTAGTGCCTTCAGTAGTTTGAATCTTTTATTTAGCTGGCAGTAGTGGCGCTCGCTGTATTGCAGTAGTTCGTGTAACGAAGATTTTTGTGAGGTAAGTGATTTGTGAAAGGTATAGATTAATGTTAGTCAGGGCCATTCTTTTGTAGGGATTTTTGGAAGTCAGATTGCGTTGCGCTAAAAATATTGTGTCAGTTTAAGCACAGTCTTGTATAATTTTTCTAAGGGGACGTTACAGAGCTATACTTTTCTCTGCTGGTCAATACTATGGAAATGGACCAAACAATCCAAGTGCAGACCTGGAATTCTGGATGAAGTGCTGGATTTATGAAAGCTAAGGCAGGAACATTTAAATCTCTAGAGAAAATGGAAGTTTTCACGAGATGAATATAGTGTCCGCGTGTGTCATGACTCGTCACATGATATAAATTAGGACCAAACAGAAACGTCCTGGTTCGTGGTTTGTTGCTATTATGGAAACATTTTGACTTCGGTAGTGCCATGATAATGAGTTACTTCTGAAAATAATAAAGCATTTCCAAAGCAATTGGAACCCAAACTGCAACAAAAATTTGTAATATTGTAGGCAAACACTCAGATGTCTGGAAGGAACTCGGAGTTTCCACAACACAAAATTCCGAACCCTACTAATCGAGCGAGAAGAGTATGTGTTTTCTATGGAGCCCCTCATTTGCTTGAAATCCATGTTTTAGATTATGGAATAACTCTGCCCAACGTGATTGTTTTGAACAAGAATTTTTTCTAAAACTGTTAGAAAAACATAGTGGGGAGTTAAGCACCGTACTTCACATAAGAAGTCTCACGTCGAAATAAGAGTACGAGCTCTGAAGAATGTACAAATGGCCGCACAGCTGTTATCAAACCATTGCGCCCTAGCTGCGGCTATACAAAGAAGAGCAAGGGATTATAACTGAACTGGTCAGTGACGCCTTTGATGTTTTAAACTCAAGTGTTCATATGGATGACAAGACACTTCTTCGAAGTGGTTGTACTCATAATTTTAGAAACAGAAGAACTTATTTAAACGCCTCCTCGAGGTTTGTTTCAACTTGAGTTGTGGAAATAGCAATGCCTGCTGTCATCCTAAAAGGTTTCCATAATTTCAGTAAAACCTCTCTTTGAACTTAAGGGTGGCAGAAAGAACATGGGAGCTGCGTACACCTTGACTTTGAGGCTAAACCAAGACTACGTGGAGAACTTTTTTTCTAAAATTCGTGGTCGAGGCACATTTTACAACACCCCAACGACTTTCGAAGTGAAAAATAGAATGTGAGTTCTAATACTGACTGAAATTACAGAGACATACCCTCGTCGGCAACTACATCCGTTAAGGAGAGCAGTAGTGAGGTGGTGTCACATGTTTCTTGAACAGAGGAAACCGAACACGGCTGTATAAAGTTCGTCACTAGTTGTATATTAACGTAACTGTAACTATGAATCCAGATTTGGACTATATTAATTTCAGCAGAGAGGAGATATGTTCCAGTTTGCAAGTGATGAACCAGCAAGCAACGGTGACTGGCAATTTCAAGGTCTGCTGAAATATCTTGCAGGCTTCATAGCAATTAAATGCAAGCAGAACATTGACAGTTCTCTGGGTTCCGGTTCCTGATTCAGACTACATCGCTGTTAAGGACTAGATACACTCCTGGAAATGGAAAAAAGAACACATTGACACCGGTGTGTCAGACCCACCATACTTGCTCCGGACACTGCGAGAGGGCTGTACAAGCAATGATCACACGCACGGCACAGCGGACACACCAGGAACCGCGGTGTTGGCCGTCGAATGGCGCTAGCTGCGCAGCATTTGTGCACCGCCGCCGTCAGTGTCAGCCAGTTTGCCGTGGCATACGGAGCTCCATCGCAGTCTTTAACACTGGTAGCATGCCGCGACAGCGTGGACGTGAACCGTATGTGCAGTTGACGGACTTTGA
The DNA here is from genome assembly GCF_023897955.1 of Schistocerca gregaria. Classification (NCBI taxonomy): domain Eukaryota; kingdom Metazoa; phylum Arthropoda; class Insecta; order Orthoptera; family Acrididae; genus Schistocerca; species Schistocerca gregaria. Next base: position 857,632,270 of record NC_064920.1, on the reverse strand, counting down.
GCGAGGGCGTATAGTGGGCATGCGGGAGGCCGGGTGGACGTACCGCCGAATTGCTCAACACGTGGGGCGTGAGGTCTTCACAGTACATCGATGTTGTCGCCAGTGGTCGGCGGAAGGTGCACGTGCCCGTCGACCTGCGGCCGGACCGCAGCGACGCACGGATGCACGCCAAGACCGTAGGATCCTACGCAGTGCCGTAGGGGACCGCACCGCCACTTCCCAGCAAATTAGGGACACTATTGCTCCTGGGGTATCGCCGAGGACCATTCGCAACCGTTTCCATGAAGCTGGGCTACGGTCCCGCACACCGTTAGGCCGTCTTCCGCTCACGCCCCAACATCGTGCAGCCCGCCTCCAGTGGTGTCGCGACAGGCGTGAATGGAGGGACGAATGGAGACGTGTCGTCTTCAGCGATGAGAGTCGCTTCTGCCTTGGTGCCAATGATGGTCGTATGCGTGTTTGGCGCCGTGCAGGTGAGCGCCACAATCAGGACTGCATACGACCGAGGCACACACGGCCAACACCCGGCATCATGGTGTGGGGAGCGATCGCCTACAGTGGCCGTACACCTCTGGTGATCGTCGAGGGGACACTGAATAGTGCACGGTACATCCAAACCGTCATCGAACCCATCGTTCTACCATTCCTAGGCCGGCAAGGGAACTTGCTGTTCCAACAGGACAATGCACGTCCGCATGTATCCCGTGCCATCCAACGTGCTCTAGAAGGTGTAAGTCAATTACCCTGGCCAGCAAGATCTCCGGATCTGTCCCCCATTGAGCATGTTTGGGACTGGATGAAGCGTCGTCTCACGCGGTCTGCACGTCCAGCACGAACGCTGGTCCAACTGAGGCGCCAGGTGGAAATGGCATGGCAAGCCGTTCCACAGGACTACATCCAGCATCTCTACGATCGTCTCCATGGGAGAATAGCAGCCTGCATTGCTGCGAAAGGTGGATATACGCTGTACTAGTGCCGACATTGTGCATGCTCTGTTGCCTGTGTCTATGTGCCTGTGGTTCTGTCAGTGTGATCATGTGATGTATCTGACCCCAGGAATGTGCCAATAAAGTTTCCCCTTCCTGGGACAATGAATTCACGGTGTTCTTATTTCAATTTCCAGGAGTGTATAAGACCAAAAATTCTTAAGGTTTTTTGTTAGATAATTTGGCAAAATTTTACTTTGTAATTCATTGAACGTTACTCTCATTGCTCTCATGACTTTCTTTTTGCTTCGCTCAGCTTTTGTTGGTCATCTATATTTTGACTTTGCTTAAATTTGTGGTGAAAATCTCTTTGCTTCCAAAGCAACTTTCTAATACAGCTATTAAGCCACTGTGGGCAACTGCACATACGGTTCACGTCCACGCTGTCGCGGCATGCTACCAGTGTTAAAGACTGCGATGGAGCTCCGTATGCCACGGCAAACTGGCTGACAGTGACGGCGGCTGTGCACAAATGCTGCGCAGCTAGCGCCATTCGACGGCCAACACCGCGGTTCCTGGTGTGTCCGCTGTGCCGTGCGTGTGATCATTGCTTGTACAGCCCTCTCGCAGTGTCCGGAGCAATTATGGTGGGTCTGACACACCGGTGTCAATGTGTTCTTTTTTCCATTTCCAGGAGTGTATATAAAGTCGGTAAATGGATGAAAATAATCTACACAGTCGCTCAGTGATCTGTCGTACTGGCAACGAAACGGAAGATAATACAGAGAAAGTCGGAATACCGAATCTGGTCTTCCGAAACTGTTTCACTGTGGAAGAATGTAATACTGTCCCTCCTTTCAGTCATCACACGGACGCCGAAATGGCACATATTGCGATGAATGATTGCCGAATAGAAAAGCGATTAACAATCGCTTAGTAGTGAAAAGGCATCTGGACCATGTGAGACACGTGTAAGATTCTACAGAGATAATGCGGCACAACTTGTTCCTGTTCTAACAGCGTTTTGTCGTAGGTCGCTGGAATAACGGAGAGTACTTAGCGACTTGGAAAAAAGGGCAGGTCACTCCCGTTTGTAAAAAGGATCGTAGTAGAGACGCATATAATTATAGGCCTATATCGCTGACGTCTATCCATCTTAGAATTATGAAACATGTTTTATTTTCACATTTCATGGCGTTTTTGCAGAACGAAAATTTCTACAAAAATCAGCACAGATTACGCAAACAAGGATCTTTCGGAACTCTGCTCGCCCTATTCGTCCATATTCGTAGCGCCGTTGGCATTGGCGCTCAGGCATGCCGCCCTGCTTGACTTTAGCAAGGCATGTGACACCGTCCCGCACTGTCGCTTAGTGGAAAAAATACGAGCTCATCGAGAATCGGACCAGATCTGTGACTGGATTCGAGACTTCTTTACGGATAGAACTCAACAAGTCGCTCGTAACGGAAAAAGTGTTGAAATGTGAAGGGTATTCCAGGTGTATCCCAGGACTGTGGGGCTGTCTGCAGATGATGTGGTCCTCTATAAGAAGTTAACAACGCCTGAAGGCTGCAGTGAGCTGCAGAAAGACCTTCAGAAGACTGAAGAATGGCGCAGGGACGCATTTGACAACGAACGCAAATAAATTACCTGGAAAACTGTGTAGCAGGACGTGTATACACGCCAACTGCAGCGAAAAAGGAAAGGAGAGATGACTAACATCTTACCATGAATTTAGGGGAGGTGTAGTTACAATAAATTTCAGCTGCACAGCTACACTGCACATTACTGGAATTTGTGATAATGGGGATATGCGCAGTGTTTAAAAAAAAGACAATATTTTGGGTATAATTATAGTCTTTATTCAAAACCATGGACCTTGCCATTGGTGGGGAGGCTTGCGTGCCTCAGCGATACAGATGGCCGTACCGTAGGTGCAACCACAACGGAGGGGTATCTGTTGAGAGGCCAGACAAACGTGTGGTTCCTGAAGAGGGGCAGCAGCCTTTTCAGTAGTTGCAGGGGCAACAGTCTGGATGATTGACTGATCTCGCGTTGTAACATTAACCAAAATGGCCTTGCTGTGCTGGTACTGCGAACGGCTGAAAGCAAGGGGAAACTACAGCCGTAATTTTTCCCGAGGGCATGCAGCTTTACTGTATGATTAAATGATGATGGCGTCCTCTTGCATAAAATATGCCGGAGGTAAAATAGTCCCCCATTCGGATCTCCGGGCGGGGACTACTCAAGAGGACGTCGTTATCAGGAGAAAGAAAGCTGGCGTTCTACGGATCGGAGCGTGGAATGTCAGATCCCTTAATCGAATCAGGTAGGCTAGAAAATTTAAAAAGGGAAATGGATAGGTTAAAGTTAGATATAGTGGGAATTAGTGAAGTTCGGTGGCAGGAGGAACAAGACTTTTGGACAGGTGAATACAGGGTTATAAATACAAAATCAAATAGGGGTAATGCAGGAGTAGGTTTAATAAAGAATAAAAAAATAGGAGTGCGGGTAAGCTACTACAAACAGCATAGTGAACGCATTATTGTGGCCAAGATAGACACAAAGCCCACACCTACTACAGTAGTACAAGTTTATATGCCAACTAGCTCTGCAGATGACGAAGAAATTGAGGAAATGTATGATGAGATAAAACAAAGTGAAGGGAGACGAAAATTTAATAGTCATGGGTGACTGGAATTCGTCAGTAGGAAAAGGGAGAGAAGGAAACATAGTAGGTGAATATGGATTGAGGGTGAGAAATGAAAGAGGAACCCGTCCGGTAGAATTTTGCACAGAGCATACCTTAATCATAGCTAATACTTGGTTCAAGAATCATAAAAGAAGGTTGTATACATGGAAGAATCCTGGAGATACTAAAAGGTACCAGTTAGATTATATAATGATAAGACAGAGATTTAGGAACCAGGTTTTAAATTGTAAGACGATTCCAGGGGCAGATGTGGACTCTGACCACAATCTATTGGTTATGAACTGTAGATTAAAACTGAAGAAACTACAAAAAGGTGCTAATTTAAGGAGATGGGACCTGGATGAACTGAAAGAACCAGAGGTTGTAGAGAGTTTCAGGGAGAGCATAAGGGAACAATTGACAGGAATGGAGGAAAGAAATACAGTAGAAGAAGAATGGGTAGCTCTGAGGGATGAAGTAGTGAAGGCAGCAGAAGATCAAGTAGGTAAAAAGACGAGGGCTAATTGAAATCCTTTGGTAACAGAAGAAATATTGAATTTAACTGATGAAAGGAGAAAATATAAAAATGCAGTAAATGAAGCAAGCAAAAAGGAATATAAACGTCTCAAAAATGAGATCTACAGGAAGTGCAAAATGGCTAAGCAGGGATGGCTAGAGGACAAATGTAAGGATGTAGAGGCTTATCTCACTAGGGGTAAGATAGATACTGCCTACAGGAAAATTAAAGAGACCTTTGGAGAAAAGAGAGCCACTTGTATGAATATCAAAAGCTCAGATGGAAACCCAGTTTTAAGCCAAGAAGTGAAGGCGGAAAGGTGGAAGGAGTATATAGAGGGTTTGTACAAGGGCGATGAAATTGAGGACAATATTATGGAAATGGAAGAGGATGTAGATGAAGATGAAATGGGAGACAAGATACAGCGTGAAGAGTTTGACAGAGCCCTGAAATCCCTGAGTCGAAACAAGGTCCCTGGAGTAGACAACATTCGATTAGAACTACTGACGGAATTGGGAGAGCCAGTCATGACAAAACTCTACCATCTGGTGAGCAAGATGTATGAGACAAGCGAAATACCCTCAGACTTTACCGAACTAGTCACAGCTGCAAAATACTAACGCGAATTCTTTACAGACGAATGGAAAAACTGATAGAAGGGGACCTTGGGGAAGATCAGTTTGGATTCCGCAGAAATGTTGGAACACGTGAGGCAATACTAGCCTTACGACTTATCTTAGAAGAAAGATTAAGAAAAGGCAAATCTACGTTTCTAGCATTTGTAGACTCAGAGAAAGCTTTTGACAATGTTAACTGGAATACTTTCGTTCAAATATTGGTGGCAGGGGTAAAATACAGGGAGCGTAAGGCTATTTACAATTTGTAGAGAAAGCAGATGGCAGTTATAAGAGTAGAGGGGTATGAAAGGGAAGCAGTGGTTGGGAAGGGAGTAAGACAGGGTTGTAGCCTCTTCCCGATGTTATTCAATCTGTATATTGAGCAAGCAGTAAAGGAAACAAAAGAAAAATTCGGAGTAGGTATTAAAACCCATGGAGAATAAATAAAAACTTTGAGGTTCGCTGATGACATTGTAATTCTGTCAGAGACAGCAAAGGGCCTGTAAGAGCAATTGAATGGAATAGACAGTGTCTTGAAAGGAGGATATAAGATGAATATCAACAAAAGCAAAACGAGGATAATGGAGTGAAGTCAAATTAAATAGGGTGATGCTGAGGGAATTAGCTTAGGAAATGAGACACTTAAAGTAGTAAAGGAGTTTTGCTATTTAGGGAGTAAAATAACTGATGATGGTCGAAGGAGAGAGGATATAAAATGTAGATTGGCAATGGCAAGGAAAGCGTATCTGAAGAAGAGAAATTTGCTAACATCGAGCATAGATTTAAGTGTCAGGAAGTCGTTTTTGAAAGTATTTGTATGGAGTGTAGCCATGTATGGAAGTGAAACATGTATGATAAATAGTTTGGACAAGAAGAGAATAGAAGCTTTCGAAATGTGGTGCTACAGAAGCATGCTGAAGATTAGATGGGTAGATCACATAACTAATGAGGAGGTATTGAATAGAATTGGAGAGAAGAGGGGTATGTGGCACAACTTGACAAAAAGAAGGGACGTTGATAGAACGTGTTTTGAGGCATGAGGGGATCACAAAATTAGCATTGGAGGGCAGCGTGGAGGGTAAAAATCGTAGAGGGAGACCAAGAGATGAATACACTAAGCAGATTCAGAAGGATGTAGGTTGCAGTAAGTACTGGGAGATGAAGGAGCTTGCACAGGATAGAGTAGCATGGAGAGCTGCATCAAACCAGTCTCAGGACTGAAGACCACAACAACAACAACATTCAAAAGCAATCACCAGAGGCCGGAGCAAAACTATCCTCTGTTTCACCAGCCGAAGGATTTACTGGTCCCAAAATTCTTGTGGCTGTGACAGTTTTTTTAACGTAGAAAATACATGGAAGTCGCAGGGCAACACTTCCAAGCTGCTCCCTCCTGAACTTGCCCTCTTACACTTTGAGTAAGCTCTTTGGCGCGTGGATCCGTGTTATTGTGGAGCGGAATCACCCCCTCCGTGAGCAGCCCATGCCGCTTGCTCTTGATGGACTAGCATAAACTACGGAGTGTTTTCCAGTGCATGTCAGTGTTAATGGTTTTTTCTTGCTCTAGGAATTCGACAACTACCGGACCTCGGATTTCGTTAAAAAACGGAAACCATCATCTTGACTGCTGAAGGCACAGCTGTGAATTTTTTATGGTCACATGAGACATGTGCACAAGCACCATGAACACTACACTCGCATCATTAGCTGTCTCACTACGTTATCGCGAAACAGCATAAGCGAATTTTACCGGTTTGGGTGTTACAACGTATCGTACCTTCTCATTTGAACACTCCTTATATAGTTGCTGATGAGTTTTCTGGACTGTAAGGCAGTGGTCGAAGAAACTTTTCGGTTCGTGTCGTTTCGTCCAGAGCTACGCTGGTCATCTTTGGAGGTGCTCCTGGTGACGCAGAGTCTGGACAAGACTCCTAAGATGTCCAGCGTAGCTCTGGATGCAACGTTAGGAACAGATAAGTTTCTTCGACCACGGCGTTACAGTGCAGAAGACTCATCAGCAACTATGACATCTGGTCGTGAAAGCTTTCATTGTACTCCTTACATAAATATATAAATAAACTAGCACACTTTGCTTACCTTTAGACTATTATGTAATACAGTATCATGTTTTGGGATAACTCCAGTAACCCAGAGCAAGTTTTTAGAGTGCAAAAGCGTGTTAATAAGATTCTTTTACGGTGTAGATTCAAGAACAACACGCGGAAACCTGTTCAGAAAACTGGATATACTAACTACTGCTTCCCACTATATTTATCCCTTAATAAAGTTTGTTGTAAGCAGTATGCCTCGTTTCCCAACCAATGGTTCAAATGTCAATATTAGCAATAAAAACAATCTCTTTCGTTCCACTTCTTAAGTTCTGCCCAAGAAGGTTAGCTGCAGTCGGCTTTACCACTATGAGTGATGATGAAGTCATGCTTACATAATCATGTGCATTAACCAAGGATATTGTTCATCCCACTTCTTCAAATAAACACACGAGAATTTAATCTTCTTGCTTTGTGGCGATTATATATCTTCATTTTCACTGCGAAAGCACATAACATAAATTGATCTACTTTAGAAACAATTGAAGAAACACGTGAACGCTCAACGGTATAGCGGGCACAATTACGGAGAGAATTCTACAGAAATCGGAACATTTCTCGGGTTTCGATTGTTGCAAACTTAAAGAGATCTATCAGTACCGGCTCTTTGGAAGCGTTGCGGAATATTGTTGTGCTGTGTGATCAACTGATAAAAGGGTAGTGTAACGAATATATTAAATATGGACGCTTGTACAGTCCGCTTTCATTAGTTCTTGTTACTCCCGTTATTTATACCATAGCTGCTGTTTCGTGCGAGACGCGCATCTGTAGGTTGCCAGTACTAACCGAGAAACAAGTAAACATTCGCCTCTCACGATCTCTCTAGACACGTAGGCTGTTTCATTCTTTCTCCGTTCCTCATTTTCCCTTGAGCCAAACCATCTTCGTTCTGTAGAACAACGAACAGAAAAAGGGCTCTATGTCGACAATAGTATCGATTACTATACAAAAAACTTTTCGAGATCTGTCGTGTCGGTCAGGGAATTTGAACTATCATGTCGGTCAAAGAATTTGAACTATCGATGTTACTTCGCAGGATTAATTTTTGTAACAGTGATCAGTGAATAAATATACGGGAGAAAAGGGCGGTCAATAAAGGAGCTGGGATTATTTAAAAAAAAGCTGCAATACGAGAGATTCCAGGAAATACGGGAGAGATGGTCACACTACTGGAGATAGTAACTGCCGTAAAAGATCCGGGACAAACCATTCGGTGCGACCTAAAGTGAAATGATCACATCAAACCAACAGTAGGAGAAACAGATACGAGGTTGAGATTCATAAGAAGAGTTTTGAGGAAATGTAATACATCCGCTAAAGGAGTGGCTATAAAACAGTTCGACCAATTTATGAGTGTTGTTCATCAGTCTGGGACCATTACCAGGTTGGACTAATAGAAGAGATACACGAGATCCAACGAACAGCAGCACGTTTTGTCACGGAATAGTTTAGTCTTCACGAGAGCTCATGGAGATGTTCAGCAAACACCAGTGGCAGACACGATAACACAAGCATAGTGCATCACGAAGAGGTTTACTATTGAAATTCCTAGATAATACGTACTGGGAAGAGTCGGGTAACAATTTACTTCCTCCCTCAAACGACTCACGAAATCACACAACGAGAAAATCTGGGAAGTTGTAACTAATACGAAGGTTTGCCAACAATCGTTCTCACTCTCCATTTGCGAACCGAACAAGGAAGGGGGAGCAGAGAATGGTACTAGAAACACACTCTGCCGCGCACTTTAAGGCGGCTTGCTGAGTATAGATGTACAGGTGGATGTAGAGCATGTCGACGGGCAATGGGCAATGGGCATGGTCATCAGGATGTCTCCTCATCACTTTCCGTGTCACGTGGAGTTCATCTGTTGGGACATCATCACAATCATCAACCAGAAACGGCGTGCTGCCCCTACTAGGTAAATACAACTAATTATATTTCTGTAGACGTTCACCTATATTCTTAAAGTTACCGTCTTGTGCACGATAGAGTAATTAGTATCCATCCAATTGACGGGTGATGAACATGTAGGATAGCTGCTATGTAAGGTGGTGTTGCATCACAGAACGGCAGCGAGCCGTACAACAGTGGCTAGTTTACACTAGATGTAGTGCTACACTCGTCAGTAACGAAAGGTGTATTTGGGATTTGAGAAGCCATCCATCATAGAAGAGGGCAAAGTTTAAAATTCATAATGAATGCTCCTGAAGCAGTCATAGTATAAAACCCTACGTGTGTGTGACAAAAAAGTGAACCTTTCTGAATTTGAGATTAATGAAGACAGAGGGACAGCCTTGAGAATCAGTGCTAAATTCAATGTGTGCAATAGAATTACTGATGCTGTAACTGGTTGGTCCTACATTAAACGTGATACAATATTATCATTTAAAGGAACTGGTTGTGAAAATTAACTCAAGGCTTAAATGACACTATGGTTTATTATCAAAGACATGAATATTAATGCAATAAATTACAATTACACTACTGGCCATTAAAATTGCTACACCAAGAAGAAATGCAGATGATAAACGGGTATTCATTGGACAAATATATATTACTAGAACTGACATGTAATTACATTTTCACGCAATTTAGGTGCATAGATCCTGAGAAATCAGTGCCCAGAACAACCACCTCTGGCTGTATTAACGGCCTTGATACGTCTGGGAATTGAGTCAAACACAGCTTGGATGGCGTGTAAAGGTACAGCTGCCCATGCAGCTTCAACACGATACCACAGTTCATCAAGAGTAGTGACTGGCGTATTGTGACGAGCCAGTTGCTCGGCCGCCATTCACCAGAAGTTTTCAGTTGGTGAGAGATCTGGAGAATGTGCTGGCCAGGGCAGCAGTCGAACATTTTCTCTATCTAGAAAGGCCCGTACAGGACCTGCAACATGCGGTCGTGCATTATCCTGCTGAAATGTAGTGTTTCGCAGGGATCGAATGAAGTGTAGAGCCACGGGTCGTAACACATCTGAAATGTAAAGTCCACTGTTCAACCTGCCGTCAATGCGAACAAGAGATGATCGAGACGTGTAACCAACGGCACCCCATACCATCACGCCGGATGATACGCCAGTATGGCGATGACGGATACACGCTTCCGATGTGCGTTCACCGCGATGTCGCCAAACACGGATGCGACCATCATGATGCTGTAAACAGAACCTGCATTCTTCCGTAAAAATGACTTTTTGCCATTCGTGCACCCAGGTTCGTCGAGTACACCATCGCAGCCGCTCCTGTCTGTAATGCAGCGTCAAGGGTAACCGCAGCCATGGTCTCCGAGCTTATAGTCCATGCTGCTGCAAACGTTGTCGAACTGTTCGTGCAGACTGTTTTTGTCTGGCAAACGTCCCCATCTGTTGGCTCAGGGATCGAGACGTGGCTGCACGATCCGTTACAGCCATGCGGATAAGATGCCTGTCATCTCGACTGCTAGTGATACGATGCCGTTGGGATCCAGATCGGCGTTCCGTATTACACTCCTGAACACACCGATTTAATATTCTGCTAACATTCATTGGATCTAGACCAACGCGATACGATAAAACGCAATCGCGATAGGCTACAATCCGACCTTTATCAAAGTCGGAAACGTGTTGGTACGCACTCTCCTCCTTACACGGCGCATCACAACAACGGTTTACCAGGCAACGCCGGTCAACTGCTGTTTGTGTGTGAGAAATCGGTTGGAAACTTTCCTCATGTCAGCACGTTGTAGGTGTCGCCAACCTTGTGTGAATGCTTTGAAAAGCTAATCATTTGCGTATCACAGCATCTTCTTCCTGTCGCTTAAATTTCGCGTCTGTAGCACGTCGTCTTCGTGGTGTAGCAATTTTAATGGCCAGTAGTGTATATTGACAAGACGTTACAAAAATGTTCCCTACTGAATGTATTGCTATCTAACGCTCTGAGTTGGCAAAGTTACAGACAGAGATAGACTTGCATAAAATCTCGGATCTAATTCTACGAAATTGGCGTAGTAGCCTGCTTATGATGATCACAGTGACACTTTGTCTGGAGCCAATACGCAAGAATCCTACACATCTGTGGAAGTGTTGATAAATGAGCCAGTGTCAACTGTCTTGCAATTGACCTACAGTATTCCCCGTTGGAGATGTTTACCACAATCTTCACTGAAGCGTGAGCAGGGTGGAGGCACAATAACTCTGTGACCTGAGAAAGCAGCCAGAATGTAGCCTCCGTCTCCCGTCTGTGACTTCAGATGCATCAGCCTCTGCATCTCGTAAATATTCTCTCTCATTTTGCGTCCCAATCACCACCTTCCAAGTCCATGCTCCCTAGCGCCTCTAAAAACATAGCTTGCTGCTGTCTTCACGCCAACACTACGCGTCCACTAATCTTATAAAAAGTTGTCTCGGTCGCCCAATGGCGTAATCGTGTCATAAGCAAGATCTCGCGCTCAAAAAAGTCGAAACTCTAACAATATGAACGACATTTATTTCCCAGTTTTCTAAATAATTTGCTACCGAGTTTTACGTCATCATGTCTTCACAACTAACGCTCCAATCACTGCTCAATCTGCTATCAAGTAGCCTCGCGTTATAGGACCCATGAAAACTTAAAAAAAAAAAGCTTGCTACTTGGATAGTAGCTGACTCTGTTCCAGAGTCGTCTGTAAAGTAGGCCAGAGCTGTCTTTGAGCTTTTAGGAAAGCCAGGAGAAGTTTATATCTCCAAATATTTCACTTCACAAGCTGACAGAATTCCGTCTTTCAGAACGAAGGACTATTTCTTTCGGCCACCCTCCGACAACGGCTGGTCTGCCTGCACTCTGTGCGCTCTGCCTGCTATTTCTTCCCTGTTTCTGCGAAGGTAAGCCCAGTAAGTAACACAGAGTCTCCTATACTAAGTTAAATTAAAAGAAAATTACGAATAGAAACTGACATCGGACATACCATCATTCTGATCATACATATCTCGTTAACCTAATTCAGCTCCTCTTCTGTTGCATAGTTGAGAGATGACCAAAGAGTGTAAAGAGGTTACGTGAAGGGCTTGCTGCATTTCAGTACAAACTATAAGAAATCGAAAGAAGAGGAAAAGTGTCACAAAAAGATGTCCAGACACCGAAACATGTACAGACTGTATTTAGAAGACAGAGAAAAGCACACTTTCGTCATGTCCCTTGTACATTATTTTCTATCTTTCTTAATAATGTCAGATATCACCACTTCCTGTCATTCCCTGCCCCCTCACTCTCCCGAACCACCAACTGGAAGACACTATTCCAGTGCCAAAGGAATATAAAATAAAAAAATCTTTTTATGACATTTGTTTAGTACTTGTTTACAGACAGTGTAGATTTTTTCGTCGCTCATGTATTGTAAGATGTAAATAATATGCTTACAGGAAAGACATTAATTCCTCTTATAACTTTAGCAATACATCACAAGAAACGCAAGCGACAAAAGAACCAGGCAACAATAGCACCAACTCTACGAACACAAGTAACATTACCGTCCCATCAAACTCAAGTCAAGAATACGTACTGAGTGAATCATTGGCATGACGTTCCATTCCGTTCCACTAACCGTGAACGACACCAACTGTAATACACTGCGAACAATTTCACGTGATGTCTGGACATACCTTAATTCTTTTCTTCATAACGATAGCTGAGCGATCCTACATAAGGATCTTCATCGAGGCGATCTTGAAATATTATCATCAGCATTGTTTGAACTACACAACGTCTTTTTTGCCAGGTTACGACTAGCGTTTCCTGTTCATCTCCTTCGCTGTATCGCTCGCGTACAAGCCGAAAAACCCGGTGCATGCAGTGCATCTCCTTTTTAAGCGTTTTCGGGTTCTGAAATGGACCACGGACAGAAGAGTAGTGACTGCTCTTGGATACTCAAGAACCTTAAAAGCATGCTTCCGTGGTTATGAAGCAGCACAATCCTTAATCCTCCGAATACCGAGTGTGACCTTTGCCTTTCCCCACTGTAAAAGGTACTTGGTTATCCAGTTTCGTATCACTCACTACTAATGGTTACGTCAACGTATTTAAATACTGTGATTTATGGGTGTGCTGCAGACGACTACACCCTCGGTTTTAGTCTATTTCTGCAATTTACGAATGCATTAATCCATACTGAAAAAAGATTTTCCACTCGCTGCATAAATCACTGGCCTCTTTCACATCTTCCTGAAGGCCAAATCCTTCCTCAAGACAGAATATATCTCTATGAATGAAAGCATTGTCAGCGAACAACCTTTACCAGTGACGCTCCAGATCATGTACTGACATGCAGCGATCAACTGCGCCTCTTATCACATTCCGCTGACGCAGGTTCGATGTGACATTCATGAGAAAAGAAACTGTGGAAAGAACGGGGAAATGAGTGCCTGTAACAGTCTTCATATCTGTGTACTGTACTCCATTTCTTCTATTTCACGTGTTTAAACGCAGTGTATCAGAAGAAAGGAAAACTAGTCTTTAGCTTCACGTCAACGACGTGGCTGTTAGTGGCGGATCACTATTTGTGCTGCGGAGGGATGAGGAAGGAAATCGGCCGACTCCTTTTTAAGTGTGTCATCTGGCATATGCTTTAAATAAATTAGGGAAACTACAGAAAACTTGAATGTGGAAGGTGGAACGCGGATTTTTCTTACAAAGCGTGTACTGGAGGCCGTAACTAAGATCACCACAACATATGACTAATGAAGTTTGTACTCTCTTCTAAAACATGTGTCGTCTAATAGGCACGAAGTCTGAAATTTGGTCTGATGCTCCAAGCTTTTACTGCCACCTCACTCCACTGATCTTTTAACCCTTTAACTACCAATTTTATTTTAAAAAAACGGTAATCTATGGTTATTTTAATTAATGTCTTTTCAGAAGTAACAATACAAAAAGAATACTTCCCATCGTTTCGTTTTCTAAGGGGCTTGAGGGGATAAGGGAAAGCGCATATAGGATTATTCATAAGTGCCCCAACGGTTTCAGAAGACGACTGTGCAAAGGCAGCAAGACTTACTGAAAACAGACATATACCAGTGGACAGAGCATTCTCCAAGATATTAACTCACACTACAGACGCTCAGTATGGACTAAGTTTATGATATGGCAAGCGCCAGTTCCTGGGTGCGAGTCATTGACACGATGTGTCCGAGAAGACGCGAAGGCAGCCTACTTTGCGAATCTGGCATTTGGGCTGTCTCTCTGCATGTGCGAACTGATTCAGTGTGACAATACGAAGAAGACGCGAGTTAACAACGATACTTGAGGACAGCACAGTCTACATGTACAGTCTGTAATTATATGAACTATGCTAACATTAGTATGCTTCCATTTAACAGTGGGACATAGAAATAACAAGCTATTAATTCCAATTGGTTCTCTGATAACTTATCGAGGACACATACGTACTGATGATAGCCAAAGAGTTAAGCAGGCACTTGACTCACTGCTGTATTCTACAAGGCATAATAAACTCGTCGATAATTGTTTCGGTTGTTATCGCAACGTGTCTTTTTGCTCTTCAAGGTGTCTGCCCATGTAACTTACTTTTTTCCACCTGCCAGATCTCGCTTTCTCTCGGACTATTATTTGTAGTTACAGTACCATATTTCTCTTCTTTAAAATGGGTGTCCTTTATTGTTGCCTCTTACATTCAATCTGTTTGTTCAAAATATTTTGTTGCTCATTTTGTCATAGTTTACCTGTGTACGTTTTCGTGCGTTGAGGGCCTCTGGTTACTGTTAAGAGCAAGAAACTGAGAAGTCATTAAGCAAGAATGGCGTCACAACACATTTACTCAGAATGGGAGATAAACGATATGAGCGTACAGGAGTAAACATTTGTGAAACGAGTTTCGTAACATGCAATTCACAAGTGATGAAGTTGCCTTCACATTTAATCTTATCTCTCATCTCTTTAGAAATTCTTCCTTTCCTGCCATTTCATTGTGTCGAGATTATGTCACGCAAAGCGTCATTATTCTGTCACAGACTTTGATAATTCTGCTGTTTACAAGTGCGTGGCTACTGTGTGAATTATTTCGGAGCACAATTCGGCGCCTTTCGCTGTCTTTCACTGCCAGGAAAGAATTACTATGTTTTCCTTGCATTCCACTTATTTTATTTTTGGAGTACGTTGATGCTTAAGTTTCTGTAAATAAAGCGTAGTTTTTGTTTAATTCATATCGAGTGTGTCTGAATGAACAGCGTGTACACTTAAGAGAAAGGCAATAAAAATATATATGGCCATATACGTTGTATCAAAATATTCAGCAGAGAAGTATGTAAGAGAGAAAAAAGGGTTTTCTTTTATCTTCACCTGTGACGGATGTTGAATAACGGACTTGTAGTGTATTGTGAAGTCAACCCTCGAAAAAACTACAAGTATTCGAAACGCAGTGCTACAAAAAGTTATTAAAAGTTAAGTTGAGGGTTTGCCAGTAGGTCTTGAAGGCATACGATGAGTAACAAACAAAGAAGTTAGAAAAAGTCTTTATCGGGAGAGAGGAGAAGTTAGTGGAGCTTGTGCTAAGCTATATAAGAATCTTGCGATTGAAAGGGACAGTAGAGGAGGAAGCGTTATGAGCTCAGGCGAAAACTGAATTCTTAAGAAACAGTTCTGTCAGTCACTATCAGTGAGAAAAATAAGCTGAATTTTACTTTTGAGAAAGTTCTTGCTCTTTCTGTAGGCTTGTGGCTGTTTCATAAGAATATATATTTTTTAATTACACTATGACTGGTGATGTACCAAAAGATGTCCAATAGTCTGGCGGTACTGACTCAGCTGGTTTAACCTGTGGGTTCATCGATGTCTGCGTGACTCACATAAAGTTAATCATTGTTCTCTATTCAGGAGATATAAAACATACGAAGTATGGTCGTACGAGACCTAAACGGGTATGATTGTCATTATTTTTTCATGTTGCGTGGTAAGCCATTATATGATGGAATCGAGACTAGATATTAATTTATAAAACGTCATGGTATCTTTCCACTAAACTTAAGTAAAACTGAATACCTTTGGTATCCTGCCACACAAGGTTTCACACGTTAACTCAATAAATGTAATTTTGAAATACTTTGGCCGTTCATTCTCGCGCTGACATGTAATACCAGTAGAAGGCTTCAGGTTTCGGATGGAAGCTGTTTTCAAAGATGGAACTGTAACTTATTTTGCCAATTTTCGCTCATTAATATACTATTCTGTTCTAGAACATTTCTTAGTTTAATAAGAAAGAATAATACAGAAATGTTGTATAAAATATACATGCTTGTAGAGAACTCTTCAGACGATTCAGATAACAGACTCGCAGTAAAACCTTTTCCTTGTGAAAATTTCCGTCAATAACCAATCACAGGTTATAAAAAAAAAAATCGTCCATAAATACTCACTACTGGCCATTAAAATTGCAACACCACGAAGATGACGTGCTACAGACGCGAAATTTAACCGACAGGAATAAGATGCTGTGATATGCGAATGATTAGCTTTTCAGAGCGACACCTACAACGTATTGACATGAGGAAAGTTTACAACCGATTTCTCATACACAAACAGCAGTTGACTGGGGTTGCCTGGTGACACGTTGTTGTGATGCCTCGTGCCACCCACAGACATCCGAACCCACCTCTGTCCGCCAATGTAGAGTGGTCGATGCCGACAGCCTGTCGTCTTGTCGTTCAGTATAACAGCAGTTGTCTTCTACGAATCAAGGTAGTCATGCTACACCTTGACACTGTGGCGCATAAAAAGATAGCATAATGTAGGAACCAATTTCATTAGTTCAATTTGAGTGTACTAAACTTCATAGCACGCCCGGGTTTCTGGGTCCGATTCCCGGCGAGGTCAGGGATTTTCTCTGCCTCGTGATGGCTGGGTGTTGTGTGATGTCCTTAGGTTAGTTAGGTTTAAGTAGTTCTAAGTTCTAGAGGACTGATGACCATCGATGTTAAGTCCCATAGTGCTCAGAGCCATTTGAACCATTTTTTAAACTTCATAGCCATAACATCTCCGAAGACTGTTTCAACATATATCTCTTGTGAGCAGTGTAATAACATGTATTAATGACTGTTGAACATTGTAGCTGGCTAGTGAAAGATGTTTGTTCTGAAGATTTGGTCTTTACAACTTCCTGGCAAAGCAAAATTGTGGGCTGGACCGGGTTTCGAACTAAGGACCTTTGCAATATGCTGTACTGGCTGAATTATTCAAGCACGACTCACGATTTATCCACACAGACACGTTTCCACCTATCTCCTACCTTCCAAACTCCAAAGTTCTCCTTCACACATTGTTGGACTAGCATTGCGGAAGAAAGGATGCTGCGGAGAAACAGGTCAGCCACAGCCTAGGGGTTTGTTTCTAGAATGAATTTTCACTCTGCGGCGGAGTGTGCGCTGAATTGAAACTTTCTGGCAGATCGAAACATTGTGTCAGGCCAGGACTCGTACCTGGGATATTTGCCTTTCGCAAGCAAGTGCTCACTGCCTGAGCTATCCAAGCAGGACGCAAAGCTCGCTTTCACAGGTAGGCGATGAGGTAACGGTGGAAGCAAGGCTATGAGGGCAGGTCGCGAGCCGTTCTTGGATAGCTCAACCTGTGAGCTCTTGTCTGCGCACTGGGAGCTGTGTCCTGCTGGTAGGTGCCACCGTGCCGAGGAAAAACAAACTGTATGATTTCAGCCGTAAATAGAAATATTAAAAAAGATAGGAAGATTTTTCTGTTTAGCAAAAGTGACAAAAAGCTGATTACAGAGTACCTGACGGTGCAACACAAAAGTTTTGTTTCAAGTACAGATAGTGTTGAGGATCAGTGGACAAAGTTCAAAACCATCGTACAATATGCGTTAGATGAGTATGTGGCAAGCAAGGTCGTAAGAGATGGGAAAGAGCCACCGTGGTACAACAACCGAGTTAGGAAACTGCTGCGGAAGCAAAGGGAATTTCACAGCAAACATAAACATAGCCAAAGCCTTGCAGACAAACAAAAATTACGCGAAGCGAAATGTAGTGTGAGAAGGGCTATGCGCGAGGCGTTCAATGAATTTGAAAGTAAAGTTCTATGTACTGACTTGGCAGAAAATCCTAAGAAATTTTGGTCCTATGTCAAAGCGGTAAGTGGATCAAAACAAAATGTCCAGACACTCTGTGACCAAAATGGTATTGAAACACAGGATGACAGACTAAAGGCCGAAATACTAAATGTCTTTTTCCAAAGCTGTTTCGCAGGGGAAGACTGTACTGTAGTTCCTTCTCTAGATTGTCGCACATATGAAAAAATGGTAGATATCGAAATAGACGACAGAGAGATAGAGGAACAATTAAAATCGCTCAAAAGAGGAAAGGCCGCTAGATCTGATGGGGTACCAGTTCGATTTTACACAGAGTGCGCGAAGGAACTTGCCCACCTTCTTGCAGCGGTGTACCGTAGGTCTCTAGAAGAGTGTAGCGACCCAAAGGATTGGAAAAGGGCTCAGGTCATCCCCGTTTTCTAGAAGGGACGTCGAACAGATGTGCAGAACTATAGACCTATATCTCTAACGTCGATCAGTTGTAGAATTTTGGAACACGTATTATGTTCGAGTATAATGACTTTTCTGGAGACTAGAAATCTACTCTGTAGGAATCAGCATGAATTTCGAAAAAGACGGTCGTGCGAAACCCAGCTCGCGCTATTCGTCCACGAGACTCAGAGGGCCATAGACACGGGTTCACAGGTAGATACCGTGTTTCTTGACTTCCGCAAGGCATTCGACACAGTTCCCCACAGTCGTTTAATGAACAAAGTAAGAGCATATAGACTATCAGACCAATTGTGTGATTGGATTGAAGAGTTCCTAGATAATTTCGGAGCATGTCATTCTCAATGGAGAGAAGTCTTCCGAAGTAAGAGTGATTTCAGGTGTGCCGCAGGGGAGAGTCGTAGGACCATTGTTATTCACAATATACATAAATGACCTTGTGGATGGCATCGGAGGTTCACTGAGGCTTTTTGCGGATGATGCTGTGGTGTATCGAGAGGTTGTAACAATGGAAAATTGTACTGAAGTGCAGGAGGATCTGCAGCGAATTGACGCATGGTGCAGGGAATGGGAATTGAATCTCAATGTAGACAAGTGCAATGTGCTGCGAATACTTAGAAAGATAGTTCCCTTATCATTTACCTACAAAATAGCAGGTCAGCAACTGGAAGCAGTTAATTCCGTGAATTATCAGGGAGTACGCATTATGAGTGATTTAAAGTGGAATGATCATATAAAGTTGATCTTCGGTAAAGCTAGACTGAGATTCATTGGAAGAATCCTAAGGAAATGCAATCCGAAAACAAAGGAAGTAGGTTACAGTACACTTGTTCGCCCACTGCTTGAATACTGCTCAGCAGTGTGGGATCCGTACCAGATAGGATTGATAGAAGAGATATAGAAGATCTAACAGAGAGCAGCGCGCTTCGTTGCAGGATTATTTAGTAATCGCGAAAGCGTTATGGAGATGATAGGTAAACTCCAGTGGAAGGCTCTGCAGGAGAGACGCTCAGTAGCCCGGTACGGGCTTTTGTTAAAGTTTCGAGAACATACCTTCACCGAAGAGTCAAGCAGTATATTGCTCCCTCCTACATATATCTGGCGAAGAGACCATGAGGATAAAATCAGAGAGATTAGAGCCCACACAGAAGCATGCCGACAATCCTCTTTCCACGAACAATACGAGACTGGAATAGAAGGGAGAACCGATAGAGGTACTCAGGGTACCCTCCGCCACACACCGTCAGGTGGCTTGCGGAGTATGGATGTAGATGTAGATGTAGATGTAGAAGTGGGCATGGTCCCCCAGGGACAGATGCATACTTGTGTCGATCCAGTGTGCTTTCCAGAATGACGAGGTTACACAGACAATGCCCTCCTGCCTGGAGCATTCCGACGATTGTCCGATGGGATATAAAACGTATGTCATCTGTAAGGTCGACTGCTCGCCACTCAGTGGGCGACCAGTTGCGGTATTTACATGTTGATTCTAACCTTTATCGCCGATTAACAGCAGTCAGCGTGGATTCATGAAGGAGACGCCTGCTTCGGAGGCCCATACGCAGCAGCGTTTACTTTAACGGTCACGGAGGAACAATGTTGGTAGCCCCTTGGTTCATCTGGGAGGTCAAGTGCTCAGCAGTTGCAAGTCTACTCGCTCGTACACGCCGTTTACCCCCTTAAAGGTTTCGGAATCATTCTGACATGAGCTCCATCAGGGATGAAGAAACTACTATTGGCACACATGAAAATTTATGCTGTACCAGGACTCAGATCCGGATTCCGCGCTTGTGACGAGCGGTCGCTTTAACCACTTCATCTATCCAAGAACCCTTCCAGGACCTACCCAGACTTTCATATGACACACTGCCTGCGACCCCATTGCTATCAAATTTACTTTCAGTTCTTCGTTAACTTGTAATTATGTCACATAATTTTTTTTAACGTTTGTTGCGCGTCTGTCAATACACTCATAAAGGTATAGCAGTGAAGGTGTTCCTGGAAATCTAGAGATAGCTTTTTTTCTTTTTTTTTGGTCTTGCTTTCATCGCCAAGCATAACGTCAGAGCTGCTAATCTGATGTCTTAACTTTCCTAAAGCCAAATTGATAGAAATCTAAAGCACTCCGTCTTCAGGCCACGAGTGGCCTACCGGGACCATCCGACCGCCGTGTCATCCTCAGCTAGGATGCAGATAGGAGGGGCATGGGGTCAGCACACCGCTCTCTCGGCCGTTATGATGGTATTATTGACCGAAGCCGCTACTATTCAGTCGAGTAGCTCCTCAATTGGCATCAGGAGGCTGAGTGCACCCGGAAAAATGGCATCACCGCATGGCGGCTGGATGGGCACCCATTCAAGGGCCGACCATGCCCGACAGCACTTAACTTCGGTGATCTCACGGGAACCGGTGAATCCACTGCGGCAAGGCCGTTGCCCGATAGTCGTCTAACAGATCTCAAATTTTCTTTTCCATTCTTCTGTATATTAAGGTGGTCATCAACTTAGATGCATGAGTTGTTTAGCTGGTTGTGCGATAATTCTTGACTTATCAGCCAATTGTTATGTTCGGGATTGAGTGGATGATATTCTTCCGCAAGCCGGGTGCTGCGACTTCAGTCTCGTAGATTCTACACATTAACTAGAAGTGTCGTTTGGTTGCCACTTCGCTCAATGATTTTAGAAATTCCTTCAGCGTTATTTGATTGCAAGTCTTCGATAGCTCTGCTAAACTGTAATACTGGATCCAGTATGTCTTCCATATTGACTCTTATTTCTTCTGTGGTGACAAGCATCATGGAATAGCGATGTTCACATACATAGATGGTGGTAGTCTTGCGTATACAAAGTACGAAAGGACAGCGCATTTGTAGTCAGGTCATTCATGTGCTAAGGTTTCCGACGTGATTACGCCGCACGACGGGAATTAACAGACTTTGAACACGGGACGCTAGTTGCAGCTAGACACAGGAACATTCCATTTCGGAAAGCGTTAGGGTATTTTGTATTCCGAGATCCATATTGTCAAGAGTGTGCTGGAAATATCAAATTTCAGGCATTCCCTCTTATCACGGACAACGCAGTGGCCGACGGCCTTCACTTAACGATCGAGAGCAGCGCCGTTTACGTAGAGGTGTCAGTGCTGACAGATATGCAGCACTGTGTGAAATAATCACAAAAATCAGTGTGGGTTGTACGACGAACGTATCCGATAGGACTCTGCGGCGGAATTAGGCGTTAATGGGCTATGGCAGCAGACGACCGACGTGAGTGCGACATCGCCTGCAACGCCTCTCCTGGGCTCGTGTCCATATCAGTTGGACCTCAGACGACTAGAAACGGCGGCTTTGTCGAATCATACCGGTTTCAGTTAGTAAGAGCTGATGGTAGGGTTCGAGTGTGGCGCACATACCGCTAAGCCATGGACCCAAGTTGTCAACAAGGCACTCTGCAAGCTGGTGGTGGGTCCATAATGGTGTGGGCTGTGTTTACGTGAGATCGGCCTGGGCTTCATTTGCTAAGAGTTGATGGTAGGATTCGAGTGTGGCGCAGATTCCATGAAGCCATGGACCCAAGTTGTCAATAGGACACTGTGCATGCTTGTGGTGTGTCCATAACGGTGTGGGCTGTGTCTATATGGAATAGTCTGAGTCCTCTGGTCCAACTGAGCCGATCATTGACTGGAAAAGATTATGTTCGGCTACGTGGAGTCCATTTGCAGTCAAACAACGATGGAATTTTTATGAATGACAATGCGCCATGTCACCAAGCCGCAACTGATAGCGATTGGTTTGAACAACATTTGGACAATTCGGGCGAATGGTTTGGTCAACCAGATCGCCCGACATGAATCTCATCGAACATTTATAGGACATAATCGAGAGGCCAGTTCGTGCAGAAAATCCTGCACCAGCAACACTTTCGCAAGCGTGGGCGGCTATAGAGGTAGCGTGACTTAGTATTTCTGTAGCGAACTTCCAACGACTTGTTGAGTCCATGCCACGTCGAGCTGCTGCATTACGCTGGCGAAAGCCGACACGATATTGAGAGGTATCTCATAACGTTTCCTCCTCCGATGTCTTTGCAAATTGTGCAGGAAGTGACGGGGCGGATTTTTAATTAGTTCTCCGGAGCACAGGTTTTCAGTCTCTGCGTTGTGCAGGGTTTGGAACTTCAACGCAGTCATGGATTCAGGGTTGAATTCTGAGGAGGAGTGGCATGGATATCAGTGCTTTTTACTGTCTCCTTCCTCCCTCCCTCAAATACAATTCAAATGTTTTAATACGATAATAACAACTTGAGTACTTTGTAGATTGCCTTAGCATAACATAAATGAATAACCATTTACACGATATAAACAGCTGTCAGTATTTCACTTAGTACTACGATTGTGAACACATGTCTGGAGACCAGGACTAAGTGAGTGAATAAATGAAACGGTGGGGGGGGGGGGGGGGGGGTAGGGAGGGGAAGGTGATGTTTCTTTCAGTCGTTACCGCTTACGACCAGGAAAGTCATTGTATCTGTTATTTTTCCATAGAAAGGAATTCCTCCAGGTCGAACAACTAAAATAGAATAAAAATTAATTTGAAATACGTTGGTGTGTCTATTCTTTGATTTATCAAGATTTTTTTATCTGTGTAATTCTCAATTTTTGTACCGTCAGCGTTTGAAGGCACTAGAATCTAAAGACAATAGACGCACAAGTCACTCTCGAAACGTTAAACATTTGAAACAATATCCGGTATCTGATCAAAAGTATCCGGACAGTTCAACGTAATGCTGAAATGATCACAAGATAGCATGACAGGTTTCTCCACCAGTATGAAACGAGGCAGGGACTACTGAACTGTCCGCTCAAGCTCCTCCTAACAAATTTCAAGTTGGTAGATATAAATCCCCCTCTACCCTACCCAAAGCATCAATAATTACACAAAATAAAGACACAAAACTGCATAACAAAGGACATTGAAGCTCTCGGAAAGGCTACCTTCCCCTCCATAAGAGGAAGGAATGAAATGTGCCAAATAAATAAATACTGTAAAATAGGGAGAGAAAAAGTTGTGTTGATGGTAGAGAAGCGGTAACGAAAGGGTTGGTTGGTCAGAATAGCACAGAGACTTCGAACGTGGATTAGTTGTTCGATGTCACCTGATTAGCAAATCCATCCGGTACATTTCAACCCTTCTAGAGCTGCCCACAAATCCACTGTTGGTGAAGTGACTGTGGAGTGGAAACACAAAGGAACAACCGCAGCTATACAAAGACTAGGCAGATCTCATGTACTGATGAACTGGGAGCGCTGAGTGTTGCGGAGGGTGACTGTGAAAAAATTACATGAAATCAACGGAAGGAATCACTCGTGAGTTCCAAAGTGCTACCATCAGTACAGTTAGCGCAATGACTATGTATAGAGAGTTAAAAAGGATGGGGTTCAGTAATCGAGCAACTCTTCAAAAACCACTTTTTTCTGTAGTCAACGTTAAGCGAAGCTTGTGGTGTGAAGAGGGACCCCACTGGATACTAGATGACTAAGACGAGTGATGTGGAATGATGAATTACATTATACCCTGCGCAATCCGATGGAAAGGTTTGAGTTTGGGTCTCGCGAACGCCGGGGGAACGTTACCTTACATAATACAGTATTGGTCATTAAAATTGCTACACCAGGAAGAAATGCAGGTGATAAACCGGTATTCAATGGACAAATATATTATACTAGAACTGACACGTGATTGCATTTTCACGCAATTTGGCTGTATACATCCTGAAAAATCAGTACCCAGAACAACCACCTCTGGCTATAATAACGGCCTTGATACGCTTGGGCATTGAGTGAAACAGAGCTTGGACGGCGTGTACAGGTACAGCTGCCCACGCAACTTCAACACGATACCACAGTTCATCAAGAGTAGTGACTGGCGTATTGTGCCGAGCCAGTTGCTCGGCCACCATTGACCAGACGTTTTCAATTGGTGAGAGGTCTGGAGAATGTGCTGGCCAGGGCAGCAGTCGAATATTTTCTGTATCCAGAAAGACCCGTAAAGCACCTGCAACATGCGGTCGTGCATTATCCTGCTGAAATGTAGGGTTTAGCAGGGATCGAATGAAGGGTACAGCCACGGGTCGTAACACATCTCAAATGTAACGTCCACTGTTCAAAGTGCCGTCAATGCGAACAAGAGGTGACCGAGGCGTGTAACCAATGGCACCCCATACCATCACGCTGGGTGATGCGCCAGTATGGTGATGACGAATACACGCTTCCAATGTGCGTTCACCGCGATTTCGCCAAACACGGATGCGACCATCATGATGCTGTAAACAGAACCCGGATTCATCCGAAAAATGACGTATTGCCATTCGTGCACCCAGGTTCGTCGTTGAGCACACCATCGCAGGCGCTCCTGCCTGTGATGGAGCTTCAAGGGTAACCGCAACCACGGTCTCCGAGCTGATAGTCCATGCTGCTGCAAACGACGTCTAACTGTTCATGCAGATAGATGATGGTTGTCTTGCAAACGTACCCATCTGTTGACTCAGGGATCGAGACGTGGCTGCACGATCCGTTACAGCCATGCGGATAAGATACCTGTCATCTCGACTGCTAGTGATACGAGGCCGTTGGGATCCGGCACGGCGTTCCGAATTACCCTTCTGAACCCACTGGTTCCATGTTCTATTGACAGTCATTGGATCTCGACCAACGCGAGCAGCAATGTCACGATACGATAAAAAGCAACCGCGATGGGCTACAATCCGACCTTTATCAAAGTCAGAAACGTGATGGTACGCATTTCTCCTCCTTACACGAGGCATCACAACAACGTTTCACCAGGCAACGCCGGTCAACTGATGTTTGTGTATGAGAAATCGGTTGGAAACTTTCCTCATGTCAGCAGGTTGTAGGTGTCACCACCGACGACAATCTTGTGTGAATGCTCTGAAAAGCTAATCATTTGCGTATCACAGCATCTTCTTCCAGTCGGTTAAATTTCGCGTCTGTAGCACGTCGTCTTCGTGGTGTAGCAGTTTTAATGGCCAGTAGCGTATGTAGTGCCAAGAGCGTTTATCGTGGATGGCTTGTGGTTCCATTATTAGCTAAAGAAAACGCTAAATGCCGAAGGATACGAGCACATTTGACAGCACTGTGTACTCTGCACAGTAGAAAAAAAATGGTTCAAATGGCTCTGAGCACTATGGGACTTAACATCTGTGGTCATCAGTCCCCTAGAACTTAGAACTACTTAAACCTAACTAACCTAAGTACATCACACACATCCATGCCCGAGGCAGGATTCGAACCTGCGACCGTAGCAGTCGCGCGGTTCCGGACTGAGCGCCTTAACCGCAAGACCACCGCGGCCGGCCCGCACAGTAGAGGAACAGTTCGAAAAGAGGATTGTTTGTATCAGCATCACAACTAACCAAGTCGTATAGCAGCATTGGTGAGGCAATAGATTGTGGTTGATAACATTCCTGGAATGAAATAGCCTGTCCAGAGTCTGTCTTGATCCCAATGGCATGCAATGGGATGAGTTAGGTCGACTCTGCTCCAGACTTCGGTGTTCAACATCACTATCTTGTCTGGTATCGGTTCTTGAGGAAGAGCGGATGGTACACCTCCACAGATATTCAGTCACGTCATTGAAAGTATTCCCAAAAGAGCTCAAGCCGTCATAGAGATACGGCCCGTATTAATGTCCACCAACAGATGTCCCTATACTTTTGACCATATAGCGTATATTAAGACGCGGTCGATTATTCATCACCCTTCTTCATTCTCTTTTTTCCAACCAAATTTTTGCATGGAAATATAGACCTATGTTAGCAAACGCGTGGCGTAAATCTGTTTACAAAGTTGATATTCCTGTTGTTGTTGTTGTTGTCTTCAGTCCTGAGACTGGTTTGATGCAGCTCTCCATGCTACTCTATCCTGTGCAAGCTTCTTCATCTCCCTGTACCTACTGCAACCTACATCCTTCTGAATCTGCTTAGTGTACTCATCTCTCGGTCTCCCTCTACGATTTTTACCCTCCACGCTGCCCTCCAATGCTAAATTTGTGATCCCTTGATGCCTCAAAACATGTCCTACCAACCGACCCCTTCTTCTTGTCAAGTTGTGCCACAAACTTCTCTTCTCCCCAATCCTATTCAATACCTCCTCATTAGTTACGTGATCTACCCACCTTATCTTCAGTATTCTTCTGTAGCACCACATTTCGAAAGCTTCTATTCTCTTCTTGTCCAAATTAGTTATCGTCCACGTTTCACTTCCATACATGGCTACACTCCAAACAAATACTTTCAGAAACGACTTCCTGATACATAAATCTATACTCGATGTTAACAAATTTCTCTTCTTCAGAAACGCTTTCCTTGCCATTGCCAGTCTACATTTTATATCCTCTCTACTTCGACCATCATCAGTTATTTTGCTCCCCAAATAGCAAAATTCCTTTATTAATTTAAGTACCTCATTTCCTAATCTAATTCCCTCAGCATCACCCGATTTAATTTGACTACATTCCATTATCCTTGTTTTGCTTTTGTTGATGTTCATCTTATATCCTCCTTTCACGACACTATCCATTCCGTTCAACTGCTCTTCCAAGTCCCTTGCTGTTTCTGACAGAATTACAATGTCATCGGCGAACCTCAAAGTTTTTATTTCTCCTCCATGGATTTTAATACCTACTCCGAATTTTCCTTTTGTTTCCTTCACTGCTTGCTCAATATACAGATTGAATAACATTGGGGAGAGGCTACAACCCTGTCTCACTCCCTTCCCAACCACTGCTTCCCTTTCATGCCCCTCGACTTTTATGACTGCCATCTGGTTTCTGTACAAATTGTAAATAGCCTTTCGCTCCCTGTATTTTACCCCTGCCACCTTTAGCATTTGAAAGAGAGTATTCCAGTCAACATTGTCAAAAGCTTTCTCTAAGTCTACAAATGCTAGAAACGTAGGTTTGCCTTTTCTTAATCTTTCTTCTAAGATAAGTCGTAAGGTCAGTATTGCCTCACGTGTTCCAATATTTCTACGGAATCCAAACTGATCCTTCCCGAGGTCCGCATCTACCAGTTTTTCCATCCGTCTGTAAAGAATTCGCGTTAGTATTTTGCAGCTGTGACTTATTAAACGGATAGTTCGGTAATTTTCACATCTGTCAACACCTGCTTTCTTTGGGATTGGAATTATTACATTCTTCTTGAAGTCTGAGGGTATTTCGCCGGTCTCATACATCTTGCTCACCAGCTGGTAGAGTTTTGTCATGGTTGGCTCTCCCAAGGCCGTCAGTAGTTCTAATCGAATGTTGACTACTCCGGGGGCCTTGTTTCGACTCAGGTCTTTCAGTGCTCTGTCAAACTCTTCACGCAGTATCGTATCTCCCATTTCGTCTTCATCTACATCCTCTTCCATTTCCATAATATTGTCCTCAAGTACATCGCGCCTGTATAAACCTTATATATACTCCTTCCACCTTCCTGCCTTCCCTTCTTTGCTTAGAACTGGGTTTCCATCTGAGCTCTTGATATTCATACACGTGATTCTCTTCTCTCCAAAGGTCTCTTTAATTTTCCTGTAGGCAGTATCTATCTTACCCCTAGTGAGATAAGCTTCTACATCCTTACATTTGTCCTCTACCTATCCCTGCTTAGCCATTTAGCACTTCCTTTTGATCTCATTTTTGAGACGTTTATATTCCTTTTTGCCTGCTTCATTTACTGCATTTTTATATTTTCTCCTTTCATCAATTAAATTCAATATTTCTTCTGTTACCCAAGGATTTCTATTAGCCCTCGTCTTTTTACCTACTTTATCCTCTGCTGCCTTCACTACTTCATCCCTCAGAGCTACCCATTCTTCTTCTACTGTATTTCTTTCCCCTATTCCTGTAAATTGTTCCCTTATACTCTCCCTGAAACTCTGTACAATCTCTGGTTCTTTCAGTTTATCCAGGTCCCATCTCCTTAATTTCCCACATTTTTGCAGTTTCTTCAGTTTTATTCTGCAGGTCATAACCAATAGATTGTGGTCAGAGTCCACATCTGCCCCTGGAAATGTCTTACAACTTAAAACCTGGTTCCTAAATCTCTGTCTTACCATTATATAATCTATCTGATACCTTTTAGTATCTCCAGGGTTCTTCCACGTATACAACCTTCTTTCATGATTCTTAAACCAAGTGTTAGCTATGATTAAGTTGTGCTCTGTGCAAAATTCTACTAGGCGGCTTCCTCTTTCATTTCTTAGCCCCAATCCAAATTCACGTACTATGTTTCCTTCTCTCCCTTTTCCTACACTCGATTTCCAGTCACCCATGACTATTAAATTTTCGTCTCCCTTCACTATCTGAATAATTTCTTTTACTTCATCGTACATTTCTTCAATTTCTTCATCATCTGCAGAGCTAGTTGGCATATAAACTTGTACTACTGTAGTAGGTGTGGGCTTCGTATCTACACTCCTGGAAATTGAAATAAGAACACCGTTAATTCATTGTCCCAGGAAGGGGAAACTTTATTGACACATTCCTGGGGTCAGATACATCACATGATCACACTGACAGAACCACAGGCACATAGACACAGGCAACAGAGCATGCAGAATGTTGGCACTAGTACAGTGTATATCCACCTTTCGCAGCAATGCACGCTGCTATTCTCCCATGGAGACGATCGTAGAGATGCTGGATGTAGTCCTGTGGAACGGCTTGCCATGCCATTTCCAACTGGCGCCTCAGTTGGACCAGCGTTCGTGCTGGACGTGCAGACCGCGTGAGACGACGCTTCATCCAGTCCCAAACATGCTCAATGGGGGACAGATCCGGAGATCTTGCTGGCCAGGGTAGTTGACTTACACCTTCTTGAGCACGTTGGGTGGCACGGGATACATGTGGACGTGCATTGTCCTGTTGGAACAGCAAGTTCCCTTGCCGGTCTAGGAATGGTAGAACGATGGGTTCGATGACGGTTTGGATGTACCGCGCACTATTCAGTGTCCCCTCGACGATCACCAGAGGTGTACGGCCAGTGTAGGAGATCGCTCCCCACACCATGATGCCGGGTGTTGGCCCTGTGTGCCTCGGTCGTATGCAGTCCTGATTGTGGCGCTCACCTGCACGGCGCCAAACACGCATACGACCATCATTGGCACCAAGGCAGAAGCGACTCTCATCGCTGAAGACGACACGTCTCCATTCGTCCCTCCATTCACGCCTGTCGCGACACCACTGGAGGCGGGCTGCACGATGTTGGGGCGTGAGCGGAAGACGGCCTAACGGTGTGCGGGACTGTAGCCCAGCTTCATGGAGACGGTTGCGAATGGTCCTCGTCGATACCCCAGGAGCAACAGTGTCCCTAATTTGCTGGCAAGTGGCGGTGCGGTCCCCTACGGCACTGCGTAGGATCCTACGGTCTTGGCGTGCATCCGTGCGTCGCTGCGGTCCGGTCCCAGGTCGACGGGCACGTGCACCTTCCATCGACCACTGGCGACAACATCGATGTACTGTGGAGACCTCACGCCCCACGTGTTGAGCAATTCGGCGGTACGTCCACCCGGCCTCCCGCATGCCCACTATACGCCCTGGCTCAAAGTCCGTCAACTGCACATACGGTTCACGTCCACGCTGTCGCGGCATGCTACCAGTGTTAAAGACTGCGATGGAGCTCCGTATGCCACGGCAAACTGGCTGACACTGACGGCGGCGGTGCACAAATGCTGCGCAGCTAGCGCCATTCGACGGCCAACACCGCGGTTCCTGGTGTGTCCGCTGTGCCTTGCATGTGATCATTGCTTGTACAGCCCTCTCGCAGTGTCCGGAGCAAGTATGGTGGGTCTGACACACCGGTGTCAATGTGTTCTTTTTTCCATTTCCAGGAGTGTATCTTGGCCACAATAATGCGTTCACTATGCTGTTTGTAGTAGCTTACCCGCATTCCTATTTTCCTATTCATTATTAAACCTACTCCTGCATTACCCCTATTTGATTTTGTGTTTATAACCCTGTAGTCACCTGACCAGAAGTCTTGTTCCTCCTGCCACCGAACTTCACTAATTCCCACTATATCTAACTTTAACCTATCCATTTCCCTTTTTAAATTTTCTGACCTACCTGCCCGATTAAGGGATTTGACATTCCACGCTCCGATCCGTAGAACGCCTGTTTTCTTTCTCCTGATAACGACATCCTCTTGAGTAGTCCCCGCCCGGAGATCCGAATGGGGGACTATTTTACCTCCGGAATATTTTACCCAAGAGGTTGCCATCATCATTTAATCATACAGTAAAGCTGCATGCCCTCGGGAAAAATTGAAAAATTACTGCCGTAGTTTCCCCTTGCTTTCAGCCGTTCTCAGTACCACAACAGCAAGGCCGTTTTGGTTATTGTACCAAGTCCAGATCAGTCAATCATCCAGACTGTCGCCCCTGCAACTACTGAAAAGGCTGCTGCCCCTCTTCAGGAACCACACGTTTGTCTGGCCTCTCAACAGATACCCCTCCGTTGTGGTTGCACCTACGGTACGGCCATCTGTATCGCTGAGGCACGCAAGCCTCCCCACCAACGGCAAGGCCCATGGTTCATGGGGGGGGGGGGGGGGGAATTGCTGTTGTATGATTTGAAAATGTTTTCACTGTGACTTTAGATGCTGGACGATAGACCATAAATGATACAGCAGATTCGCACTTTGGCCTTTTGAAATGTGCATACTTTTCCATTCCACTGTGTTCTAAACACGTCAGTGGAACTCCACATTTGCACTTGGGTGACGAAGATGGGAGGAATGTACCACAACATAGTAAATTCTGTTTGGGAAATATGTCTGGGTCAGTACGGCATGTGTTAACATATATCGCATCAGTTTGCCATTAGTACCTCATGTATCGCTTGTAAGTCTGCTCGTCGTAACTATGTGTTACACGCTGTTGTTTCTTTAGCGACTTGTGGTTCGGTAGATTTTAGACTGGTTAACCTTCAAACATTCCTTGTACACAAAGCAAATTTTTACACAGAAAATGATCGTATGGTATTATTAGTCGAAGACCCAGGCTAGGGTTGTTCGACGGCCTGGTGCAAGGCTTTCTGTTTGACGCCACTTCGCTAACTTGAATGTCGATGAGGATGAGATGAAATGATTAGGATAACGCGAAAACCGAGTCACCGAGCGAAGAAAACGTCTATTCCTGCCGGGCATTGAAGCAGAAAGATGGTTCAAATGGCTCTGAGCACTATGGGACTTAACATCTGAGGTCATCACATGTCCAGGTGATAGTCAAATTTTTTTCATACGTTATGTAGCTAAATCCTGCACAGTGGTCATCACAGCACCATTGATGCCTCCTCTGAACTATTCCAGTGTCCTTGGCAGTAGGGATACATAAACACAGTCCTTAATGTGCTCCCATAGGAGGAAGTAAGGCGACCTGGGCGACAAGTGGAACAGAGCCACTTCGTCTTCACCACTACGTCCAATTTAGTGACATGAAGGTTCGTCGGTTGGGTAGCGACGAACATCAGTGCTCCAGTGAAGAAATGCTCCATCTAGTTGGAAGATGGAATTCTCGCAATCAGTAGACAGCTGTGGAAGTCGTTACAACTGCAATATATCAAGGTAAGAGATAAATTTATCGCGGATGTAGAGGAGTGTTCGATACGAGTCGTCGACTTTGACCAATGACATGGGAAACATGCGACGAACGCCGTCAACAAAACGGCAACTATAACGTGATGTTACTGGCGATTTTTTCAAACGGGCTAAGTTGCAGCACGTCCCCACAAGTAACACATTCGCTGACATCGCCAACTCACAACCAAATTGTTACCTTCCAACCTAAACTATACCTCGGGCTAAGCTACATATCAATGTGTCACCACAATCAATCTATTTTTGCTTTCACTTTCGTTGCCTACGCCAAGTAACAAGAAAAATGTTAATATGTGCACCGAAACGTGAGGTGACATCAGCCATTATCAATACGACAGTAGCCAAAGCCGACGACTCTTATCGAACATTCCTATTGACCCTACCTCGCATATTCCAGCACGCGAAAACTCTTTTCCCACTTTGTCGTTATTTTATCAAGGTACTATACTCGTAACTTCAAATGATGGGTACAATCCAAACTCATGTTACGGTTCTATTCATGCATCAGTCATTTTTTATAGGTAATACTTTGGATAATATACAACTTTGAAAACGAATGAATCTTTTTGGTAGTTGCTTGTTAGTGGAGAGTCCTTCCTTTGGTGGCCGAGCGGTTCTAGGCGCTACAGTCTGGAACAGCGCGAACGCTACGGCCGCAGGTTCGAATCCTACCTCGGGCATGGATGTGTGTGATGTTCTTAGGTTAGTTAGGTTTAAGTAGTTCTGAGTTCTAGGGTACTGATGACCTCAGAAGTTAAGTCCCATAGTGCTCAGAGCCATTTGAACCATTCTGAATCGTTCCCTTTCCGCCCTGTTTTATTTAAATCCTAGATGGTTTACTGATTCTACCTGTGGACTGGAGAAACGTGTCCGATTTGCCGTTCTCATTATTTCTGTCCAACATATGAATGGTTCAAATGGCTCTGAGAACTATGGGACTTAACATTTCAGGTCATCAGTCCCCTAGAACTTAGAACTACTTAAACCTAACTAACCTAAGGACATCACACGCATCCATGCCCGAGGCAGGGTTCGAACCTGCGACCGTCGTGTTCGCTCGGTTCCAGACTGACGCGCCGAGAACCGCTCGGCCACACTGGCGGCAAAAATTTAAAAACACTGCCAGATATTAACAGGTGGTTTCCAACAGGTGATAAGGTGACTCGTAATTATTTTCATCTTCCAGGTGAAGAAATTTTGAAGCACAATTCAACTTTGAAAACCTGATAAAATGTGGGCGCCACAGGAGAACTCTCAGTGTGTGCGCTGGTTCGCACAGACAACGTCCGATAACCAAGCGCAACGAAACTTTCGAACACTATATGGAAGGCAACCACCGTCTTTTATGGAAACGGGTAATGTTCTCCATAAAAATCTATTTCAGACTACATTGTGGATAAGGTATGGCGGGCGTTTGCAAGGAGTCCGACAAAACTAATGCATACAGCGGTCAGAGAATTGAGACGATCAACACAGTGCACTGTGTCTTGCATTAGAGATTACGGCTATATCTACAAGGTGCAGCTGCTTCAGATATTAAAGCTACGGAAACAGCTCCGCGCGAACAGTCTGAAGTGTGTATGCTAAGCAAGATTGACGCAAACAATGACTTTCTGGAAAAGATCACTTTCTCCGGTGAGGCAACGTTTCGTGTATTGGCAAACTGAATCGTTATAACGTTCATAGGTGGGCTTCACAGCATCCTCATGCTACACGTGAAATGGAAAGAGACAGCCTTCACAATTCTCTATTATTCTAATCTCGTATAGCGCGCGGAAAGAAAGAACACCTATATCTTTCCGTTTTCTTTTTTTTTTTTTTTTTTGGGGGGGGGGGGGGGGGGGTCATCAGTCTACTGACTGGTTTGATGCGGCCTGCCACGAATTCCTCCCCTGTGCTAACGTCTTCATCTCAGAGTAGCGCCTGCAACGTACGTCCTCAATTATTTGCTTGACGTATTCCAATCTCTGTCTTCCTCTACAGTTTTAGCCCTCTACAGCTCCCTCTAGTACCATGGAAGTCATTCCCTCATGTCTTAGCAGATGTCCTATCATCCTGTCCCTTCTCCTTATCAGTGTTTTCCACATATTCCTTTCCTCTCCGATTCTGCGTAGAACCTCCTCATTCCTTACCTTATCAGTCCACCTAATTTTCAACATTCGTCTATAGCACCACATCTCAAATGCTTCGATTCTCTTCTGTTCCGGTATTCCCACAGTCCATGTTTCGCTACCATAGAATGCTGTACTCCAGACACACGTCCTCAGAAATTTCTTCCTCAAATTAAGGCCGGTATTTGATATTAGTAGACTTCTCTTGGCCAGAAATGCCTTTTTTGCCATAGCGAGTCTGCTTTTGATGTCCTCCTTGCTCCGTCCGTCATTGGTTATTTTACTGCCTAGGTAGCAGAATTACTTGACTTCAATGACTTCGTGACCATCAGTCCCGATGTTAAGTTTCTCGCTGTTCTCATCTCTACTACTTCTCATTACCTTCGTCTTTCTCCGATTTACTCTCAAACCATACTGTGTACTCATTAGACTGTTCATTCCGTTCAGCAGATCATTTAATTCTTCTTCACTTTCACTCAGGGTAGCAATGTCATCAGCGAATCGTATCATTGATATCCTTTCACCTTGTATTTTAATTCCACTTCTGAACCTTTCTTTTATTTTCATCATTGCTTCCTCGATGTACAGATTGAAGAGTAGGGGCGAAGGGCTACAGCCTTGTCTTACACCCTTCTTAATACGAGCACTTCGTTCTTGATCGTCCACTCTTATTATTCCCTCTTGGTTGTTGTACATATTGTGTACGACCCGTCTCTCCCCGAACGCTTTTTCCAGGTCGACAAATCCTATGAACGTGTCTTGATTTTTCTTTAACCTTGCTTCTATTATTAGCCGTAACGTCAGAATTGCCTCTCTCGTGCCTTTGCTTTCCCTAAAGCCAAACTGATCGTCACCTAGCGCATTCTCAATTTTCTTTTCCATTCTTCTGTATATTATTCTTGTAAGCAGCTTCGATGCATGAGCTGTTAAGCTGATTGAGCGATAATTCTCGCACTTGTCAGCTCTTGCCGTCTTCGGAATTGTGTGGATGATGCTTTTCCGAAAGTCAGATGGTATGTCGCCAGACTCATATATTCTACACACTAACGTGAATAGTCGTTTTGTTGCCACTTCCCCTAATGAGTTTAGAAATTCTGATGGAATGTTATCTATCCTTTCTGCCTTATTTAACTGTAAGTCCTCCAAAGCTCTTTTAAATTCCGATTCTAATACTGGATCCCCTATCTCTTCTAAATCGACTCCTGTTTCTTCTTTTATCACATCAGACAAATCTTCACCCTCATAGAGGCTTTCAATGTATTCTTTCCACATATCTGCTCTCTCCTCTGCATTTAACAGTGGAAGTCCCGTTGCACTCTTAATGTTACCACCGTTGCTTTTAATGTCACCAAAGGTTGTTTTGACTTTCCTGTATGCTGAGTCTGTCCTTCCGACAATCATATCTTTTTCGATGTCTTCACATTTTTCCTGCAGCCGTTTCGACTTAGCTTCCCTGCACTTCCTATTTATTTCATTCCTCAGCGACTTGTATTTCTGTAGTCCTGATTTTCCCGGAACATGTTTGTACTTCCTCCTTTCATCAATCAACTGAAGTATTTCTTCTGTTACCCATGGTTTCTTCGCAGCTACCTTCTTTGTACCTATGTTTTCCTTTCCAACTTCTGTGATGGCCCTTTTTAGAGATGTCCATTCCTCTTCAACTGCGCTGCCTACTGCGCTATTCCTTATTGCTGTATCTATAGCGTTAGAAAACTTCAAACGTATCTCGTCATTCCTTAGAACTTCCTTATCCCACTTCTTTGCATATTGATTCTTCCTGACTAATGTCTTGAACTTCAGCCTACTCTTCATCACTACTATATTGTGATCTGAGTCTATATCTGCTCCTGGGTACGCCTTACAGTCCAGTATCTGATTTCGGAATCTCTGTCTGACCATGATGTAATCTAATTGAAATCTTCCCGTATCTCCCGGCCTTTTCCAAGTATACCTCCTCCTCTTGCGATTCTTGAACAGCGTATTCGCTATTACTAGCTGAAATTTGTTACAGAACTCAATTAGTCTTTCTCCTCTTTCATTCCTTGTCCCAAGCCCATACTCTCCTGTAACCTTTTCTTCTACTCCTTCCCCTACAACTGCATTCCAGTCGCCCATGACTATTAGATTTTCGTCCCCCTTTACATACTGCATTACCCTTTCAATATCCTCATACACTTTCTCTATCTGTTCATCTTCAGCTTGCGACGTCGGCATGTATACCTGAACTATCGTTGTCGGTGTTGGTCTGCTGTGGATTCTGATTAGAACAACCCGGTCACTGAACTGTCCACAGTAACACACCCTCTGCCCTACACCTGTTATACCATTTTCTGCTGCTGTTGATATTACCCGATACTCGTCTGACCAGAAATCCTTGTCTTTCTTCCACTTCACTTCACTGACCCCTACTATATCTAGATTGAGCCTTTGCATTTCCATTTTCAGATTTTCTAGTTTCCCTACCAGGTTAAAGGTTCTGACATTCCACGCCCCGACTCGTAGAACATTATCCTTTCGTTGATTATTCAATCTTTTTCTCATGGTAACCTTCCCCTTGGCAGTCCCCTCCCGGAGATCCGAATGGGGGACTATTCCGGACTCTTTTGCCAATGGAGAGGTCATCATGACACTTCTTCAACTACAGGCCACATGTCCTATGGATACACGTTACGTGTCTTTAATGCAGTGGTTTCCATTGCCTTCTGCATCCTCATGTCGTTGATCATTGCTGATTCTTCCGCCTTTAGGGGCAATTTCCCACCCCTAGGACAAGAGAGTACCCTGAACCTCTATCCGCTCCTCCGCCCTCTTTGACAAGGCCGTTGGCAGAATGAGACTGACTTCTTATGCCGGAAGTCTTCGGCCGCCAATGCTGATTATTTATCAAAATTTAGACAGTGGCGGGGATCGAACCCGGGACTGAAGACGTTTTGATTATGAATCAAAGACGCTACCCTTTTTTTATCTCAATTTGTTCTCTTTTTTTTCGGTGCATCTGCTCGGGGCGGACGTCGTAAGACATCCGTTTAAGTTCGTTGTTGATCGATTAACTCAGTTTTTTTATTACAGAGGGCAGCTAATCCTCTGACCGAACACGCTGAGCTACCGTGCCGGCTTCGTTGATTATTCAAACCCCTAGACC
This sequence comes from Schistocerca gregaria, assembly GCF_023897955.1. NCBI lineage: Eukaryota > Metazoa > Arthropoda > Insecta > Orthoptera > Acrididae > Schistocerca > Schistocerca gregaria. Next base: position 857,594,994 of record NC_064920.1, on the reverse strand, counting down.
ACGGGTATCTTATCCGTGTATCTTTCCGTATGAGCTCTGATTTCCCTTATTTTATCGTGGTGATCATTTCTCCCTATGTAGGCCGGTGTCAACAAAATATTTTCGCATTCGAAGGAGAAAGTTGGTGATTGGAATTCCGTGAGAAGATTCCGTCGCAACGAAAAACGACTTTTTTTTTAATGATGTCCAGCCCAAATCCTGTCCCATATTTTGCGATAATACAAAACGTGCTGCTCTTCTTTGAAATTTTTCGATGTACTCCGTCAGTCGTATCTGATAAGGATCCCACACCTCGCAGCAGTATTCTAAAAGAGGACAGACAAGCGTAGTGTAGGCAGTCTCCTTAGTAGATCTGTTACATTATCCATGTGCCGTGCCAATAAAACGCAGTCTTTGGTTAGCCATCCCCACAACATTTTCTATGTGGACTTTCTAATTTAAGTTGTTCGTAATTGTAATACCTAGGTATTTAGTTAAATTTACGGCTTTTAGATTAGACTGATTTATCTTGTAACCGAAGTTTAACGAGTTCCTTTTAGCACTCATTTGTATAACCTCACAGTTTTTTCGTTACTTAGGGTCAACTGCCATTTTTCACACCATTCAGATAGCTTTTCTAAACCGTTTTGCAGTTTGTTTTGATCTGCTGGTGACTTTATTAGTAGATAAACGACAGCGTCATCTGCAAACAGCTAAAGACGGCTGCTCAGATCGTCTCCAAAATCGTTTATATAGATAAGTAACAGCGAAGGGCCTATAACACTAACACTTCCTTGGAGAACACCAGAAATCACTTCTGTTTTACTCGATCACTTTTCGTCAGTTACTACGTACTGAGACCTCTCTGACAGGAAATCACGAATCCAGTCACATAACTGAGACGATATTCCGTAAGCACGCAATTTCATTACGAGCTGCTTGTGTGTTACAGTGTCAAAAGCCTTCTGCCAGGCACTTGAATGTGATTTGCAGAGTATCCATGTAGATGTGGATGTAGAAGATCAATGCTTGGTGCGGACAGATGCACAATCGTATCGTTGGTCCATTCTTTTTCATCTGCCACAACGGTAATGTTTACCTGGACATGTTCGAGAGTTTCCTGTGCTACATTTAGAGCACATGCAACCTGATGTCATAGTCCAGCATCATGGGGCATCACCCCACTGATCTCTAAACGTCCATCATTTCTTAATAAAAGTTTCTGGATAAGATGGTCGAATTCAATGGCAGCCACGATCCCCTGACTTCACACCACTAAACTTCTTCCTCTGGGCTTTGGTAAAGAATCTGGTGAAGACAACCAATGATGGAGACCGACAGGACATGGAAGCGCGCATTCGCAACGCATTTGAATATGTCACCGTCGAAATATTGAATCGTACGTGGACAGAAACGGAATTCCGACTATACATTATCCGTGCCACTGAGTGCACACATTGACGTGTATGAATGAGGAAACACATGTTGGAAACATTTGTTAATACCTAGTATAGTTTTAAAGTATACTTTCAAAAAAGTTTTAAAGATATTAAAGACTTAACTTGTAAATATAATTTGTGGACACCCTGCATTTTATTTCCCGAAAATTATCTAAGAAATCTGAAAACTGATGTACGTTAAATAATAAACGCCTGTAATAAAATGATGTTGCGCGGGGATGTGAGGAGGCATAATTCCATAATACCCCTCCCTCCTTCTGAACCTGTGCCTAGTGAGTCTTGATTCCTTCCTGTCCACCGTTTTCCTGTGCGCTGTTCCTTAGATTAGATTAGATTAGATTAGTACTCGTTCCATAGATAATGAATACGACACTTCGTAATGATGTGGAACGTGTCAGGTTAATAAAAGCTGTATATACAAGATATTACATTAGACAAAATATAACATGACACTCAATAATTTTTTATTTTAATTTATATATATATATATATATATATATATATATATATATATATATACATATATATATATATATATTGCCCACTTACTATATCCAAAAATTCATCTAATGAGTAGAAGGAGTTGCCATTAAGAAATTCTTTTAATTTCCTTGTAAATGCTATATGACTATCTGTCAGACTTTTGATGCTATTATGTAAGTGACCAAAGACTTTTGTGGCAGCATAATTTACCCCCTTACGAGCCAAAGTTAGATGTAACCTTGAGTAATGAAGATCATCCTTTCTCCTAGTGTTGTAGCCATGTACACTGCTATTACTTTTGAATTCGTTCGGATTGTTAATAGTAAAATTTCATAAGCGAATATATATATTGTGAGGTTACAGTGAAGATTTCTAGCTCTTTAAATAAGTGTCTGCAGGATGATCTTGGATGAGCTCCAGCAATTATTCTGATCACACGCTTTTGTGCAATGAATACTGTTTTACTCAATGATGAGCTACCCCAGAATATGACGCCATACGAAAGCAGAGAATGAAAATAGGCGTGGTAAGCTAATTTACTCAGATGTATATCGCCAAAATTTGCAATGACACTAATAGAATAAGTAGCTGAACTCAAACGTTTCAGGAGATCCTCAGTGTTTTTTTTTTTTTTTTTTTTTTTTTTCAGTTCAACTCCTCATCAATGCATACACCTAGAAATTTTGAATATTCTCCCTTAGCTACTGATTTCTGTTCGAAGTCTATATTTATTAATGGGGTCATTCCATTTACTGTGTGGAACTGTATATACTGAGTTTTGTCAAAGTTTAATGAGAGCCCACTTGCAGAGAACCACTTAATGATTTCTGAAAAATATCGTTTACTCTTTCACCAGTTAATTCTTGTCTGTCGGGTGTGATAGCTATACTTGTATCATCGGCAAAAAGTACCAGCTTTGCATCTTCGTGAATATAGAATTGCAAATCATTAATATATATTAAGAACAGCAGAGGACCCAAGACCGAACCTTGCGGCACCCCATTCTTGATTGTTCCCCAGTTTGAGAAATCACCAGTTTTTTTTTTTTTTGCGTATTATGTGAACTGTTTATTTCAACTTTCTGCACTCTTCCAGTTAGGTATGATTTAAACCATTTGAGCACTGTCCCATTCATACCACAGTACTTGAGCTTATCTAGAAGTATTCTACGATTTACACAATCAAAAGCCTTTGATAGATCACAAAAAATCCCCACGGGTGGCTTCCGGTTACTCAGAGCATTTAATATTTCATTAGTGAAAGTATATATAGCATTTTCCGTTGAAATGCCCTTCTGGAAATCAAACTGACATTTTGTTAAAACTTTATTTTTACAAAGGTGTGAAGCTACTCTATAATACATTGCTTTTTCAAGAATTTTGGATAAGGCAGTCAGAAGAGAGATTGGGCGGTAGTTGTTGACATCAGACGTATCCCCTTTTTTATGCAGTGGTATAACAATGGCATACTTCAGTCTATCTGGGAAGGTAACCTGCTTCAGAGAGCTATTACCTATGTCCTCTGCGGACCACCAGCGTTTTGCCCTCACGTTTAGACGTCTTGTGCACAGCAACGCAGTGAAACCTTTGCAGAAGCCACTAGCAGCTGGGAGACGGCAGTGTCCGGGTAACGGGATCATGGCCGGCCCGGTGCGTTCCGAGCCGCTTTCGGCACCCAAATGTGTGTCAGCAGAGCGTCCGCCGCCAGCCCGTTCGTCAGCAGTGGCGCGAGTTCTAAACGGCTGGCAGGTGGCCCATTCGTGGCTGCTGCTAACGACTCACAACACGTGTGACGACTTTCTCGCTACACAAAGCAGTAGGCTCTTGGTGTAACTGGATGTTTGAACACGCTTATCTCCAGAACCACTAGTCGAATCTGTATGGGGTTTTCACAGGTAACTTGAACGTAACTTGGAGTAACACGCGGGCTTTATTTAACCAAAATCGGTTGGAATACACTGCCGAATAACTGGCACCACGCAGGGAAGCCGTACCGTACACTGCATGCAGACAAGCTCCACACATCCCCCACACAGTGAGATGATCTATGGCCGATCTCCCTCTACTGTATAACGATTTTGATTGTTCCAGGAATGTAGCGGCTGCAGCAACTGGGATACATCGTCATCACTTGCCACGGTAATGATGCATGATACCCATACTAACAAATCGAACCTTGCACGAACTATCGCAGCTAGTAAGCCACTACATCCCACTGTCGCAGAGGTTTTCTTCCCACGGCACGAGCCTTGGCACTTTTTTCCCTCTGCTCTTCAAATCGCTACCGTCACTCGCGTTTCGTCCACTATCTGTCACCTGATGGACCGTGTTAATGTGTCGTCTTACCCAGACGCACGAATAACATCTTAGCCCAGCATCCTGTGATCCACTTACTAGATAACTAACATGTTGACGGAGGTGACAGTAGAACTTTTGGTTTGGTCACCAGGCTGGTGCGGGCGTGGAGAGGCCCCATCTCTTTTTTTTTTTTAAAAAAAACGAAAAACGGTTCACGAGAAACGTTACAGTAATTTAAAGTTTCATCTGAAACCGTCGTGGTTGTTTGGACACGCTAATCTACAAAACTACCAGAAGAAATTTTCATAAATTTTTCACAGGTAGCTTCAGCGTAGTTTGGGACAACGTAAAGGCTTTGTTTAAGCAAAATCAGAACACGGAAAAAAGTATAACGTAATTTAAAATTTTATGTAAAATTATACCCATGGTGGGTAGATCACGTAAGTAATGAGAAGGTACTGAACAGAATTGGGGAGAAGACAAATTTATGGCACAATCTGATTGGAAGAAGGGATCGGTTGGTAGGGCACATTCTGAGGCATCAAGGGATCACCAATTTAGTGCTGGAGGGAAGCGTAGAGGGTAAAAATCTTAGAGGGAGACCAAGAGATGAATACAGTAAGCAGACTGAGATGAATGTTGGTTGCAGTAGTTACTCGGAGATGAAGAGGTTTGTACAGGACAGACTAGCATGGAGAGCTGCATCAAACCAATCTCTGGACTGAAGACCACAACCACACCGGCCGATGAGACCGAGCGGTTCTACGCGCTTCAGTCTGGAACCGCGCGACCACAACGGTCGCAGGTTCGAATCTTGCCCCGGGCATGGATGTATGTGATGTCCTTAGGTTAGTTAGGTTTAAGTAGTTCTAAGTTCTAGGGGAACTGATGACCTCAGAAGGTAAGTTCCACAGTGCTCAGAGCCATTTTTGAACCACAACCACAACAATATGTAAAATCGCCTGCTCAGCTTAGTAATTCAGACATTTATCTCAGTGACATGATCGTCATTGAAAAGTACACCAAAGAAACAATACATAGCTCTGTTAGTTTTGAAGTACACTAAAGAACCAACAGACGGCGCTGTTAATTTTTTTCAACTCAGTGATAGATGTATTGAAAACAACGCGAATTAAAGAAACAATTTACTCTTTGAAAAAAGCAGTTTACGTTTTCACGACTACACTGTAAAACAGATTTCGATGCAGTTTGGTGTTGAGAAAGCTTCAACCCTGAGTTAGAACATACACAAGTTAGAAAAACAGTAGTTCTGTAAGAGGACTATGTAGGAAATGGTATTTTTTTCTTACATCAATGATCATGAATCGTATTCAAAATTTATTAAATTTGTTGCTCAATGTACACTTTTTATAAAGTATAGCTGCTTCAATATAACGATGCGTACTCCAACGCACATTCCTTTGCACGCACCACTTGGCTATGACGCTGCGTCTGTCACTGCCCTGAAGGTGAGGCCACTTTGGTAGACACACACACACACACACACACACACACACACACACACACACCATGATGTATGCTTACCTGAACTGGTACGCACGCGAGGGCAGGTAATGTTATTGTGTGCTGCTTACTTACCATCACTCATTATAACAAAACTATTGATATGCCAGTGTAGCTGCTGGTAACAGCTACGATGTATGGTTTTAAAATAAGTACCATTTTTAAATTCAGCCACTGCAGGGCTGCGGTCGACATTTGGTGCATACGCACTGTGTACTGTACTCTGTTGGCAAGCCACAGACGCCATTGCAGAGTCATTCGGCGTGTTTACGATTGTATTTCAGTATTTGGAATGCCTCCTCCGATTGAGAATTCCACAGACTGTGAAGTACGAATTGCGATTCGTTTCCTTTGTGCTAAAGGCGTGAAAGCGGCTGGAACTCGTCAGCAGATCAGTGAATGGGGTGGTGAGAGCTTATTAAAGACGGCCATATGAATGTGGATGATGAAGAACGAAGTTATTACTGACGACTTGATGCAGAAAGTCGAAGAAAAATGAGAGAGAACAGACGCTTTACGATTTCTACATTACCTAGAGAGTTTCCTCAAGTATCAAGAAGTGTGCTTTAAGCAGTTATTACAGAACGTTTAAATTGTCTAAAGTTATGATCACACAGGGTATCGAAAATGCTGACGGAGGTGCACAAAAGCAAACATTTAGCTAGTTTTTTTTAAAAACTTTTCTAGAGAGTTAAAGTGAGGAAGTTTTTAAGACGAATTGTCACATGCGACGAAGTGAAGTTCAAGCTAACAATTTCAGCCTGGAAAATCGTGTGTATTGTTTTTTGAGGTAGGGATAGGGTGTAGCTTGTGGCGTTTCTGCCTTGTTGTGACTCAGTTATAATAAGATCTTAAAAAACGGCGCTGTGTATTCCAAAACAAAACGCGTGGCATTCTGAGCAAGGGGACCGTTTTGCTTCACGACAACACCCGTACACGTGTGGCCAGTCGAACTCAACAGCTGATCGCATCATTGACTGGGAACAGCTTATAACACTTCATACAACTCTGATCTAGCGCCCAATGAGTCTGCATTTGAAGAAGCATGTGGACGTCTATGAAGATGTCAAAATGACCATGCGGCCAGGTGGCAGTTTTCTGCGAGGATGGTATGCGTAAGCTGGTTGTGCGCTACTACAAGTGCCTTGCTATTTGTGGGATTTATGTAGAAAAGTAGATTAAAGTACAGCCTTTCATGTAAAAATAAAATTGCTAGAAAAGGTCTACTTGTTTTATTAGTGTTTCAAAATGGTGCTTACTTAAAAAAGCACTCCTTGCAGTTAAATAATGTAGTGGAAACATCCAGAACATAAAGCCACAGGTACTGACAATTACATCAACCGATATTTGCGTGCATTTATTAATCCCAAAAAGATTTTTTCCCCAATTTTCCTTAATTTTCTGTCTTTTTATACTTTACTAAGGTACTTTACGTCTCAAAATCGTAGACAAGTATGCATCGAATTCCTTTGAATGGGCAGTTCAGTGTAAGCTGGGTTTCTTCTGATATATATTGCCTGATAAAAAGAGTGAGACACCAAGAATGGGAGGAGGAAAAGAAACGAAACTTCACAGGTAGATAGGGTATGTAATGTTATTTCAGTGATTTCAAAATCGACTCAAATTTACAAAGAATTTGGCAGTATGAGGCAAGTAGAAACATTGTGACCACCCTGGACTGGATGCAAGCAGTGATCCACGTGGGAAGCGTCTCCTAACGCCGCTCTGTCCTCTCCTGATGAGAGCTGACCCACAAATAGTCCTTTGATATCCTGGATACTGCTGCTGGGACACAGCTGACGCTCGTGTAGGCCCCAGACACGTTCTTTGGGAACACATTTTGGGATCTTACTGGTCACGGGAGTACCTAAACATCACACAGACAATTTGTAGAGACATATGCCATGTGTGGACGAGTACTGTCCTGTTAAAAAATGTCACCACAATTCTCTCGCATGGCGTTCCCCAAGGTAGTGTTATAGGCTCTTTGCTGTTCCTTATCTATATAAACGATTTGGGAGACAATCTGAGCAGCCGTCTTAGGTTGTTTGCAGATGACTTACTTTGTGTGCTGCCTTAGGCCAGGTCTTGTTATTGGCGAAGCCTCATCAGAGAGGTCCACCGCATGAGCGTCTAGGGAAGTGATTCCAGTGGTGGTTCCCGTTGCTTTCCACTGATGATGATAAAATGATGATGAGGACAACACAACACCCAGCCCCTGAGCGGAGAAAATCTTCGACCCAGCCGGCTCTCGAACCCGGACCCTTCTTCTTTTTATCTCATTTTGTTCGTATTTGTTCGTTGAATCTGATCGGGGCGGACGTCGTAAGTCACCCTTTTAAGTTCGTTGTTGATCTATTAACTCAGTTTTTTTTTTTTTTATTACGGAGGGCAGCTAACCCTCTGACCGAACACGCTGAGATACCGTGTCGGCGACTAATAAAGTCATCAGAAGATCAAAACAAATTGCAGAACTATTTACAAAAGATATCTGAATGGTGCGAAAAATTTTACTAAAATGTCAATTTATGTGACGTACCGTCACACTCTCTAGCAAGGAATTTTAGTAGTAAACCACGTCGTGATGCAGGACGTGTCTCTTACAGCGTCTGCCACCGGAGTTGATCGAGCGTCTTCGTGATGGTTTCGCGGCTCTACCCGAACCTGTAAAGAAACTCTCCGTTTTTCTGTGAAATTTCTCTATTTCCTCTATCAACCCTATCTGGTGTGGACCCCACACTGACGAGCAATATTCAATTATACCTGTATGTCAAATGAGGGTTTTGTAAGGATTCTCCCAATGGATATGAATCTGATATCTGCCTTACATGAAATTAGTTCCACTTTAAATCGTCCCGTACGCATATTTCTAGACATTTTATGGATGTGACTGCTTCCAGTGACTGTTCTGCAATCGTCTAAGCATACATAGATCTTTCTGCCTATTTATGCATTGTATGTTGCATTTGTTTACGCTGAGCGTCAACTGCCAACTCCTTCAAATGGTTCAAATGGCTCTGAGCACTATGGGACTTAACTCCTCTAGAACTTAGAACTACTTAAACCTAACTAACCTAAGGACATCACACACATCCATGCCCGAGGCAGGATTCGAACCTGCGACCGTAGCGTCAGTCGTCTGCAGGTCTTCCTACATTTCGGTACAATTATCTAGCGTCGAGTGTTCTCTGTCCACAACAGCATCATCGGCGAAAAGTTAGGAAACCCGCGACGTTATCCGCTAGGTCACGTGCATGTACTGTGAAAAGTAGTTGTCCTAGAACACACTCCTGGGCATGTCAGAAGATACTTTTACGTCTGGAGATTTCTGTACGTTGAGAATGACATGCTGTGCTCTATTTGCTAGAAACTTGTCAGTCCAATCATACAGTTGGTCTGATACACCGCATGCTCTTATTTTGTTCATTAGGCAACAGCGTGGAACTGTATCGAATACCTTACGAAGTCTAGGAGTGCGGCATCTACGTGGGCGCCGGCATCTATCGTCTTCTTGGACTTGTGGTTAAACAGAGCGACCTGGATTTCACACGATCATTGTTTTCAGAAGCTACGTCGATTTCTACAGAGGGGATATTCGCTCTACAGAAATGTCATAATATGCGAGCATAATATATTTCCCAAAATTCTACAACACACTAACGTCAAAAGCACAGGTCCTTAGCTTTGTGCGTCTGTTCAACGATCCTTCTTGAAAACGGGATGACTTTCATTTTTTTCGAATTACTATAATACTGGCCATTAACACTGCTACACCAAGAAGAAATGCACATGATAAACGGGTATTCATTGGACAAATATATTATACTGGAATTGACATGTGATTACATTTCCACACAATTTGGGTACATAGATCCTGAGAAATCAGTACCCAGAACAACCACCTCTGGCCGTAATAACGGCCTTGATACGCTTGGGCATTGAGTCAAACAGAGCTTGGATGGCGTGTACAGGTACAGCAGCCCATGCAGCTTCAACACGATACCACAGTTCATCAAGAGTAGTGACCGGCGTATTGTGACGGGCCAGTTACTCGGCCAACATTGCCCAGACGTTTTCAATTGGTGAGAGATCTGGAGAATGTGCTGGCCAGGGCAGCAGTCAAACATTTTCTGTATCCAGAAAGGCCCGTACAGGACCTGCAACATGCGGTCGTGCATTATCCTGCTGAAATGTAGGGTTTAGCAGGGATCGAATAAGGGTACAGCCACGGGTCGCAACACATCTCAAATGTAACGTCCACTGTTCAAAGTGCCGTCAATGCGAACAAGAGGTGACCAAGGCGTGTAACCAATGGCACCCGATACCATCACACCGGGTGATACGCCAGTATGGCGATGACGAATACACGCTTCCAATGTGCATTCACCGCGATGTCGCCAAACACGGATGCGACCACATGATGCTGTAAACAGAACCTGGATTCATCCGAAAAAATGACGTTTTGCCATTCGTGCACCCAGGTTCGTCGTTCAGTACACCATCACAGGCGCTCCTGTCTCTGATGCAGCGTCAAGAATAACCGCAGCCATGGTCTCCGAGCTGATAGTCCATGCTGCTGCAAATGTCGTCGAACTGTTCGTGCAGATGGTTGTTGTCTTGGAAACGTCCCCATCTGTTGACTCAGGGATCGAGACGTGGCTCCATGATCCGTTACAGCCATGCGCATAAGATGCCTGTCATCTCGACTGCTAGTGATACGGGGCCGTTGGGATCAAGCACGACGTTCCCTCCCGAACCCACCGATTCCATATTCTGCTGACTGTCATTGGATCTGGACCAAGTCGAGGAGCAATGTCGCGATACGATGGACCGCAACCGCTATAGACTGCAATCCGATCTTTATCAAAATCACACGAGGCATCACAACAACGTTTCACCAGGCAACGCCAACCGCTGTTTGTATATGAGAATTCGGTTGGAAACTTTCCTCATGTCAGGACGTTGTAGGTGTCGCCACCGGCGCCAACCTTGTGTGAATCCTCTGAAAAGCCAATCATTTGCATATCACAGCATCTTCTTCCTGTCGGTTAAATTTCGCGTCTGTAGCACATCTTCGTGGTGTAGCAATTTTAATGACCAGTAGTGGAGCAACACTTCGCTCCTGCAGCGACCTACAATACACTCTTGCTGGAAGACGAACAAGTTCTTTGGCATATTCTGTGCAGTACCGTACTGGTATATTGTCAGGTCCAGTGACCTTTCCTCTGTTGAATCGTTTCATTTGATTCTCTATCTTATGGTCAAATGTTTCGATATCTGTCATTTTGACGTTCGTGTGACGATTTAAAGGGTGAACCACAGTGCGATCTTCCTCAGTGAAACGGTTTTGGTAAAGAGTTTAGTATTTCGGCTTTCTCTCATTACAGTCACAGAGTGTCGGCGCAATTTGTTCCGATTCGTTTACTGATTTAACACAAGATCAAAACCCTTTAGGATTTTCTGCCACATTTTCATTGAACGTTTCAGTTTACCCTACGCTAATTTTGACTGCGTACAGTTTTTGTTTGTCTGTAAGGGTTTGGCTACGATTAAATTTGCAGTGAGGCCATCTTTGCGTTGGCCGCATCTTTTTAGCAAGGTTGTTAAATCACAGCGGGTCTTTCCCACCTGTCACAACTTCACTCTGCACGAACTCGTCCACAGGGTAAGGCGTACTGTGCAATGCTCTTCAACTTTGTCAATGGAGATACGTTTCTCCAGCCGGCTGGTCCGCGTGTTCGCCAACTAGCGGCACCACTTGACTCGGGTTTAACAGCATAAACAACGACCACGAAGGAACTGCCGTGCGACCTTCACGTTTCGCTGCAGGAAAACGCTATTCTTGGATGCAAGCTGCCAATTTGGTATTGCCTGGCAGCCGTTAACGAGAGTTGCTTACCTATCACGTACCAGAGTGGCATGTCTACCATTCACATACTAGAATTGCCTTCCGATCAGACAAAAGAGTAGCACAGGCAATAGCCTACGGTGCAACCATTCCGCTCCATAGCAACCTCTCTTCCAACTGTCCAATGAAATGCAAAGTATCTGACGTCGGTAGCCACCAAATAACCGAAATAGACAGTTTGTAGAGAAGACATTTACCAGTTTTCAGCAGTTAAAAGCGTCGAAGGGAACCACAGTAAGTCGATCGATACGTCGGCAATTTTATTGCTGTAGTGTTTTATAATGAATGCCCAACATTTTCGGTTCCGGAGATGAATTTTTCACATTGACTGCTCAGTGAATCTGAAATCTGTTTGTTGTCGGTCTTGCAAAGTAGAAATATCTTCCTACCTTTCTTTAGATTTCTGTTCAGTGATGTTGAAACGACGTTATGATCACTGATACCTTGTTCTACTCTGAGTCTAAAACTTGGGGTCTGTTGGTGACCGGGAGATCGTATACCTTATCTTCACAAGTCGGTTCCTTGATTAGCTTCTCAGGGTAATTTTCGGAAAAGGCATTAAGAACAATTTCACATGATTCACTGTACCTAATACCACCTTAATTACTGAAGTCTCCGACTAGTAAGATGAAATCTCCACCTATTACTGCAACATGCCTAGGAGATTTACGTCAAATCCTCTCCGAGTTCCTCCACAGATGTTCTGCCGCTACCGCTCCTAAAGTATGGGGTCTAAAAAGGGATCCGATGACCGTCATTGATACACCTTTAACACTTTTTTAAGTCAAATTACTTCATATTCGAAATCTGTACTAACCCGACTGGATATTATCGTATTTTTTATAGCTACAAACAATCCTCCACACCGGCCGCTGTGGTCGAGCGGTTCTAGGCGCTTCAGTCCGGAACCGCGCTGCTGCTACGGTCGCAGGTTCGAATCCTGCCTCAGGCATTGATTGTGTGATGTCCTTAGGTTAGTTGGGTTTAAGTAATTCTAAGATGTTAAGTCCCATAGTGCTTAGAGCCATTTGAACCATTTGACCCAATCCTCCACCACTGGCGTTCAACCTGTCTTTGCGATATGATTTCCAATATCAACTAAGAATTTTACTGCTATTAATATATGGTTTCAGACAGCTTTCTGTCCCTAGTACTGTGATGACATTGTTACCGTTTATAAGCAAAACTTCTGTGACCTTTCCATAGATTTTCCTGCAGTTAACTAATACTGTATTATTTGTATTTCTTCGACCTGCCATGACGAAAGCTACTACCTTTAATTAGTGGGGATAGTATTTTTTCCTGTCTGATCTTATCGGGCATGTGGAGGGAAGCACGCCACCCATGTTCACGCCACTTGCACTTCTCTACCCGAGCAGTCGCCTCCTGCGTGTAATGCTCGCCTGACCTATTGGGAGGGTGGGAGTGGGGGCAGTCTCCACAATTCTCCAATCGATAGCAGACGTCGACAAACTCTCATCCAAGTTTGTCACAGAATCTTCTGTGCCTTTGGCTGCAGCCTTCCACTCGGCTTCGAAGTGGAGGACCACTATCAGTTCTAGGACACGATGTTGCTCTGCATCCACCCAGCGTCTTCGTTAAAGCAGCCAACCGCCTGTAGAAATCGAGACTGGCCTCGGAACCCAGTCTAACGTTGGAGCTCCCAATGATAAGCAATCCCACCTTGTGCGGAACTGTCAGGAAGATCGGCCCCAGTGCTAAGACCCTCGTGCTCACTCAGTTGTATTTTCGGCGGTGGGCAATACCTCAAATATGTTTTTAAGGCTTAAGGAGTTAGTACCCACTTTAATCTTGCGTCCAGAGATGCTGCTATTGTTGGCAATTTAGAGTCGGGCAAGTGTTGACCGGCCAGCCACAGCCTACGGCGGCAGCCAGAAGCCTGTCTACCGTGACCAAACTAGCTTCTCCAACTGTCTACGAGCAGTGGTCAGTCCCCCTGCATCCCTAAACAGGAGGCGTAGTCATTATCTGTCTTTTATCAAAGCTCATCTTTAACACAAAGAATACAACACTAACCAAAGCAGTCGCTGGTAGCAGCCTAAGTACTACTACTCCATTCTTCCGATTTTTATTTCAGTCAAAGTCAACTCACGCAACATAAATACACTAAAGCTTACGCAAAATCTGAAGGATTCACTCTGTTCAAAATTGGTTGGTTCAAATGGCTCTGAGCGCTATGGGACTTAACTTCTGAGGTCATCAGTCCCCTAGAACTTAGAACTACTTAAACCTAACTAACCTAAGGACAACACACACATCCATGCCCGAGGCAGGATTCGAAACTGCGATCGTAGCGGTCGCGCGGTTCCAAACTGTAGCGCCTAGAACCGCTCGGCCACTCCGGCCGGCATTCGCTCTGTGAATGACAGCTACAAATGTTTACAAATAGAGTGATTTTTCTGATGAGTCGATGTTCGCAGCACGGAACAAATATTCTCCCATTTACTTGACTGTGTTCAGTGTGAGAAGCTTGTGATGTGATAATATATGGCAGAGAACGTTAAACATAATAATCCATTCAGATCGATCTGTTATTACAACCTTTATTTCTCATTCACATTCGTTGACTTCGCCAATTCACAATCAAATTATCACATTTCAACCCAGTCTTGACCTCGGGCTATGCTACAAATCAATCTGTCACGATAATCAGAGGAAAGTGGTGGTAGTGGTCGTGGGGGGAGGGGGGGGGGGCACAGTCAAGCCTTAGGCCTGATGATGATATCTTTTATAAGAGTACTGCAACGAGATTTTTAGTCTGGTTAAGAGCTCTTGTAAATTTCGATCAAAAACATTTATTCTTTTGAACACTGGGTCCAAAAACATAGGTGGAGCATTTAATGTGTCATTCTCTTTCTTCAAAAACACATCTGTCAAAATCTTTCAGAAGAACAGCAATCAAGCTGGTGTCCAAGATTAGTTGTTAAGAGTATGCTTTTATTAGCTGCATGAAATAATTCATTATTGAAAATATAGTAGGTTTGTTCTGGCACGTCTCTCGTTAAACGCTCCAGATATAACCTTATAGCAAGACCTTCACTTGTTTAGCGCTCCTCAGCTTCATAGCAGTCAGTAAAAGTGATACTAACAGTCCATGATGAATCTCCGTTATGTAAAGTTTATTTGATATAAGAGTGAAAAATAGTGATTTTATACATCCAGTATCCAATAACTATCTGTAGAAAAAGAATTATAAAAGCTTGCTATATTGAGGAAAAAGTGCCCGTTTACAACAGCCTCCTGTTAAGGAACATTTAGAAATATGTCTATTTTATTCAACATTTTTCAACAGTCGTCTGCATCAATAGTGGTTTCCTATTCCATTTTACAGTGTGGCTAACTCTCCTATGATAACGTTTGTGTGGATTGGCCTTTGTCCAGTTCCCATAGATACTGATAAACAATGAACGCCTTAAGCAACTGAGAAGTTTGTAGTATCACGCTGCCAGGTGCAGTCTCGTAAACCGCGAGATTCATGTGATCCAGAAGAAAAGGAAATCAGTTATGATGCACGTCAACGGAGCTGATATAAAACAAGACTGTAAAAACATTCCTAACTTTGCTCAAACTAGACAACAAGACGTGGTCTAACATCGGCTGAAAAGTAGGCCAACTTTCTAGAAAATGTGTCTACAATCAATTATTAAATTTCATGCTAGTATACATAGGAAATTCTAGATATCGGTGGCGTATTATATGAGCCAGAAGAGATCGTGGCTTTTTTGTATCAACACACAAATGTAACACACCTGAAGAACGTCTCTTTATCTCCAACAACAGACTCCTTCCTTTCATATACTTCGATATAGCGTGGGTCTGGTGTCAGGCCCCAATGCGAAACGTGGGACATTCTCATAACAGGCTTATCAATAGAGGTTGTGTGGTCCAGAAATCTTGTTTCAAAGATAGTAGTAGAAAAATCACTTTAGCTCACGAAGATAGCATCTTTTATTTCAACAAATCAACAACGCTTGTTCCAGTATGGGATACTATCAGCTGCAGATGTCCTAAGCTTACAGAGACATCGAATACATACTGCTATACTTCTCATAAGTAAAGTAAAACTATGATTATCCTGAACGTTGTTTTGAATAACGCAATGCGTCACTACGCGTGGTTCTCTTTGTTGGAAATGATAAGATCTTTCTACCTCCGACCTTCTGTCTTAATTAGTCAATTTTAGAGGGACCTGCAGTTTTGTGGGGGTTCTGAACGACAGTGCAACTCGACATTTCTCCCATAACAAAGGCGTTGCCAGGGATGAAAGAAGTGGTAATCCTAGGACTGACTGATGATCGGACCCATACCTTTCGATCTGTATTCTGCCATTTTCAAAAAAATGGTTCAAATGGCTCTAAGCACTGTGGGACATAACATCTGAGGTCATCAATTCCCTAGACTTCGAGTACTTAAACCTAACGAACATAAGGAGATAACACACCATGCCCGAGGCAGGATTCGAACCTGCGACCTTAGCAGCAGCGCGGTTCCGTACTGAAGCGCCTAGAACCGCTCGGTTACAGCAGCCGGCCTGCCATTTTCCCAATATTTTTTATCTTCTTGTATTTTAGCCATTGAACCATCGGGTCAGAATCATTATAATTGCAATGATTAAAAGAAAGAAAACTGCTCCCTTTAATTTGGTTTTCGTTATTGTGTAAGGCACTACTCCCTTTTCACGACGTAATCCAATATTTAGGGTTCACTCAAACTAGTGAAATGCGTTTATATTTTAGTATTCCAGCCGAATACAACGTGGCGGAAGATATGAAAGACTTGAGACTGTCATTCTGCACAAAAAAGAAATTTTTACCTGTAACTCCTTTTCGCCAGTAGGTAAACAACATGGTAGCTGAGACGATATGATTGCTGTCAGGGTTACGTAGTGCACGGGCTAAAACTATTTTAACGATGTTTCTTAATGGAGCTTTCAGCGTTTATTGCAAATGTGGAGTACGAGCTAATTTATCTCTTCCTTTTGAAGGTTATAATACAAATTATTACAGTGACAGTAAAACAGATTCTCAAATCTGATTCATTCTTGAATGTCGAATACTTGGACAGAAGGAGTCACTAAGGGCTACCTACCTAAAGTATATTAGCAACAAATTATGATTAGTGCTAATGTATTCAAGCTGATAACTGTAGAAATTACTTCTACATTAATACACAGGTGTGTAAAAATTAAAGACGAAAGTAACTTTAGCATGGGTTTCACTCACGAGTAACACAGGTGGATGAAACTTGGACCATACACAGAAAGTATTCTTATCGTATAGTAGAGAAGATAACTGAAAGAAACTCGTAATGAGTCGAACAGAAATGACACTTTTATTCAAAGACAATAATTACGCTAAACTCACCGTGATTTATCATGGTCCCCTGGTCGTTACAAAAGGTGAGACATTGTTGCTGCCGGCCGCTGTGGCCGAGCGGTTCTAGGCGCTTCAGTCTGGAACCGCGCGATCGCTACGGCCGCAGGTTAGAATCCTGCCTGGGGCATGGATGTGTGTGATGTCCTTAGGTTAGTTAGGTTTAAGTAGTTCTAAATTCTAGGAGACTGATGGCCTCAGATGTTAAGTCCCATAGTGCTCAGAACATGGTTCTTTATAGGATGTCTGACCACCATGGACGGCAATGCATACTCTGCAACGAGCTCCAATTCTGACCGCAAGGTTGGCAAGGAGTCCTTGTGGTAGTGCGTTCCATTCCACGACCAGCGTGGTTGACAACTTTTTGTTGTTGGTGAACGTGGTCGCACTGGTATTACGTATCCCCAACGCATCCCACATTCGCAGAATATCCTCTCATTCCAAGAGTTCCTCCACTTGCGCTGTTCGATGCGCTCACAACAACGTTCACTGGTGAGTGTACCATCTTACAAGACTTGGAGGTGAGTACACCCACGCAGCATTATGCCTTCCCATACCATAACACCTGGACCATCAAACGATCATGTTTGACAATGTGCCTGGGTGCATTATACACTGCGTGGTCTAACGTATCCGGCCACCTGGCTGAAAATGACTTACAAGTACGTGGCGCCCTCCATCGGTAATGCTGGAAGTCAATATGGTGTTGGCTCATCCTTAGCCTTGATGACAGCTTCCACTCTCGCAGGCATACGTTCAATAAGGTTCTGGAAGGTTTCTTGGGGAATAGCAGCCCATTCTTTGCGGAGTGCTGCACTGAGGAAAGGTATCGATGTCGGTTGGTGAGGCCTGGCACGAAGTCGGCGTTCCAAAACATCCCAAAGGTGTTCTGTAGGATTCAGGTCAGGACTCTGTGCAGGCTAGTCCATTACAGGGATGTTATAGTCGTGTAACCACTCCGCCACAGGCCGTACATTACGAACAGGTGCTCGATGGTGCTGAAAGATGCAGTCGCCATCCCTGAATTGCTCTTCAACAGTGGGAAGCAACAAAGTGCTTAAAACATCTGTGTAGGCCTGTGCTGTGATAGTGCCACGCAAAACAACAAGGGGTGCAAGCCCATCCATGAAAAACACAACACCATAACACCACCGCCTCCTAACTTTACTGTCGGCACTGCACACGCTGGCAGATGACGTTCACCGGGCATTCACCATACCCATACCCTGCCATCGGATCGGCACATTGTGTACCGTGATTCGTCACTCCACACAACGTATTTTCACTGTTCAGTCGTCCAATGTTTGCGCTCCTTGCACCAAGCGAGGCGTCATGTGTGGTTTATGAGCAGCCGCTCGACCATGACATCCAAGTTTTCTCACCTCCCGGCCAACTGTCACAGTACTTGCAGTGGATCTTGATCCAGTTTCGAATTCCTGTGTGATTGTTTGGGTAGATGTGTGCCTATTACACATTACGACCCTCTTCAACTGTCGGAGGTCTCTGTCTGTCTTTTGTGCTGTGCGCTTCCCTTCACGTTTCCACTTCACTATCACATCGGAAACAGTGGACCTAGGGATGTTTATGAGGGTGGAAATCTCGCGTGCAGACGCACGACACAAGTGACACCCAATCATCTGACCACGTTCGAAGTCCGTGAGTTCCGCGGAGCGCCCCATTCTGCTCTCTCACGATGTCTAATGACTACTGAGGTCGCTGATATGACGTACCTGGCAATAGGTGTCAGCACGATGCACCTAATATGAAAAACGTATGTTTTTTGATCACATAGTGTATGTTCCCACCTCTCGCCATGTGAGGCTACGTGAAGTACCCAGGAACACTGTCGAGCATGACGGTTTTGGTGGTCTAGGTGTTATGGCATGGGGAGGCATAATGTTGCACGAACGCACTGACCTCCAAATCTCTGAATGCGGTACCCTCATAAATCAGCGTTATCATGACACTGTACTCCTTCCCCATGTGCGTCTCTTGATAGGGGCATTCGGATCTGACGACTTTTTTTATGGCTGACAATGCGCGACTGCGTCGAACATCGCTGGGGAAGGAAAACTTGGAACGAGAGGATATCCGGCTAAAGGACTGACCTGCTCTTTCCCCGACTTAAATCCCAAGGAGCATGCATGGGATGTGTTGGGGAGGCGTGCTATAGCACCTCTACGTGCACCAACGATCATCCTTGAGTTGTCAACTGCGCTGATGGAGGACTGGACCACCCTACCCCAAAGAACTGCTCACCAACATTGTGGCTAGGGTGAAAGCACATGCATTGACGTCCGTGATCAGACACCCTATTAAGAACCATCTTCCGCCTTTTGTAACGATCAGGAGACCTTCATAAAAAGCGGTGAGCTTGTGCAATTCTTGAATTTGAATGAAATTGGTATTCCTGTTTGTCTCATTTCGTGTTTCTTTCATTTACCTTCTAAACTACATTGTAGCAGTTATCTGTAGTGATGCAAGTTAATCGTACATCATGCGAAAGTTATTTTGCTCTTAAATTTTGCACACCAAAGGAGGAAAACAGCTGCTTTGAAAACAGCCACCGCTCATCGCCTTACGGCCAGTTCACATCAGCCGTCACAGCACGGACACACGTCACGCCACCGTCACGTCACGGCGCCGTCACGTCAAGGTGTATTCACACTGCCCGGCACGTCATGGAACGTCAGTCTAAGTCACGTGATCTCAATGGTTTCTTCGCGGGAAAGGCGATCTTTGCAATATGAGTTTCAACTGTTTTTCGCACGATGTGCAGCTTGCAGGTGCAGCTTGTATAGTAGAGAAGGAAGAAAGAAGTTCAAAACAATGCAAAAAGGATGTGGGTTTAAAAATGGCATTACATGGTACAGAAGGGGAATTTCACACACTATACTAGGAGCTTGAGGAAGAGGAATCTGCCTTTTATAATTATTTTCGAAGTCGAAGCACCAGTTGTTTCTTATTTTTACTTCAAGTAGCAACCAGAATTACTACAAAGAACACAGTGTTACGAGCTCCCATCACGTCCCGTGAAAAATAGGTTTGTTTAAGATTAAGTTTAGTTGCCAGTCCAGTCAAAATTATTGTTCAATAGTCATATCTCCCACAATACATTTCCCTTCAAGATTTACAGTTTTCTTTTATTTCTTGTATTTGGTTTTTAATAATTAGTGTCTTATTTGTACTGGGTTCAAATGGTTCAAATGGCTCTGAGCACTAAGGGACTTAACATTGTGGTCATCAGTCCCCTACAACTTAGAACTAAGTAAACCTAACTAACCTAAGGACATCACACACTTCCATGCCCGAGGCAGGATTCGAACCTGCGACCGTAGCGGTCACTCGGTTCCAGACTGAAGCGCCTAGAACCGAGCGCCACAACGGCCGGCTATTTGTACTGGGGTTAGCAAGTAAAACCACACAAATATTGATCACTGATGTTTTCAAAACTGCGAGCTACTTAGCAATAAATAAGCCTGCCACAAACACATATTTAAACAAACAACTCTAGTATAAAAAGAACAGCGTTTTGCCCCTCCTACAGTGCCTGAAGGTTTCAGTCCATTTCTGTGTGAAACGTCATAAATGCCTAACAACATACTAATAAATTCTACTTACCAATCAATCTGATTTCACCTACAGCGGGGTCAGGGATTTTCTCTGCCTCGTGATGACTGGGTGTTGTGTGATGTCCTTAGGTTAGTTAGGTTTAAGTACTTCTAAGTTCTAGGGGACTGATGACCATAGATGTTAAGTCCCATAGTGGTCAGAGCCATTTGAACCATTTTTCCACCTACAGCACTCTTTCATATCAAGCTGCAGCTATATTGGAATCCATCTTACTATGAAGTATTAAACACGGTATATATATATATATATATATATATATATATATATATATATATATATATATATATAATGAACTTTCTAAATGTAGTAGGGGGCAAGTAATTTACTACATTCATGCCGTACAGTCCAGAGGGCTGCCTCATTGCTTCAATTAATCTTTCGTCATTTATTATAATGTTATAAATTTTAACGACAGAAATAACGGTACGAAACAATTTATAACAAATAACGAAAAAGAAACAACTGTTATCAGCCACGGAAACCAAGACGTAACGAAATATGGAGATGTGCACATGGCCACTTATCGGGTAGAAATGAGCTTCGGGGTCACGTGATCAACAACGTACGGATGATGTCAGCCGTCAAAACTTTCTTCCTGAGCAACCTGGACGGTGCCGTGACTTGTGTTGGGACGGCCAGTGTTGATGCCACTATTTGAAACATTACAGAATTATTTAACGGGACGTTACTTCACGTGACGTGACGGACAGTGTTAACTGACCTTTGTGGTACTCACCTGCTGTTTTTAAATAACATGTCAAACAAATTATATACGTAACTGCACATGGACAATTATCAGCTGTCTATATTGACAAAGTAAAGATCTGTTTAGCACAAACATTAAACTTACAATGAGGTGACAAAAGTCATGGGATCCCTCCTAAAATCGCGTCGGACCTATTTTTGCCAGGTGTAGTGCAGCAACTGGACGTGGCATGGACTCAACTAGTCGTTGAAGTCCCCTGCAGAAATATTGAGCCATGCTGACTCTATAGCTGTCCATAATTGCGAAGTGTTGCTAGTGCAGGATTTTGTGCACAAACAGACCTCCTAGAAATGTTCGATGGGATTCATGTCGGACGGTCTGGGTGGTCAAATACTTTGCTCTAATTGTACATAATGTTCTTCAAATCAATCGCAAATTATTGTGGCCCGGTGACAGGGCCCGTTGTTATTCACAAAAATTCCGTTCATGTTTGGAAACACGAAGTTCATGAATGGCTGCAAATGGTCTCCAGGTATCCGAAGATAACCATTTACAGTCAATGATCTGTTCGATCGGGCCAGAGTAACCAGTATATTCCATGTAAACACAGCTCACACCATTATGGAGCCACCAGCTGTTTGTGTAGCGCCTTGTTGACATTTTGGGTTCATCGGTTCGTGGGGTATGCGCCACACTCGAACCCTGCCATCAGGTCTTACCAACTGAAATCGGGACTCATCTGACCAGACCACGGTTTTCCAGTCGTCTAGGGTGCAACCGATATAGTCACGAGCCCAGGAGAGTTGCTGCAAGCGATGTCGTGCTCTTAGCAAAGGCATTCGCGTCGGTCGTCTTCTGCCATAGCCCATTAACGCCCAGTTTCGCCATCCTGTCCCAACGGATACGTTCGTCGTACGTCCCACATTAATGTCTGCGGTTTTTTACGCAGAGTAGCTCGTCTGTTAGCACTGGCAGCTCTACGCAAACGCCGCTGCTTTGGGTCGTTAAGCGAAGTCCGTCGGCCACTGCGTTGCCCGTGGTGGAGGATAATGCCTGAAATCTGGTATTCCTGGCACACTCTTGGATTTCGGAATGCTGAATTCTCTAACGATTTCCGAAATGGAATGTACCATGTGTCTATCTCCAACTACCATTCCTCTTTCAAAGTCTGTTAATCATGGCGGAAACCTTCTCTCATGAATGACCTGAGTCATGCACTGCCCTTTTATACCTTGTGCTCGAGATACTATCACCATTTATATATGTGTATATCGCTATCCCACGACTTTTGTCACCTCAGAGTATATGGCATTTAATCCCTGAGTCCAAATACACTCCTGGAAATTGAAATAAGAACACCGTGAATTCATTGTCCCAGGAAGGGGAAACTTTATTGACACATTCCTGGGGTCAGATACATCACATAGTCACACTTACAGAACCACAGGCACATAGACACAGGCAATAGAGCATGCACAATGTCGGCACTAGTACAGTGTATATCCACCTTTCGCAGCAATGCAGGCTGCTATTTTCCGATGGAGACGATTGTAGAGATGCTGGATGTAGTCCTGTGGAACGGGTTGCCATGCCATTTCCACCTGGCGCCTCAATTGGACCAGCGTTCGTGCTGGACGTGGAGACCGCGTGAGACGACGCTTCATCCAGTCCCAAACATGCTCAATGGGGGACAGATCCGGAGATCTTGCTGGCCAGGGTAGTTGACTTACAGCTTCTAGAGCACGTTGGGTGGCACGGGATACATGCGGACGTGCATTGTCCTGTTGGAACAGCAAGTTCCCTTGCCGGTCTAGGAATGGTAGAACGATGGGTTCGATGACGGTTTGGATGTACCGTGTACTATTCAGTGTCCCCTCGACGATCACCAGAGGTGTACGGCCAGTGTAGGAGATCGCTCCCCACACCATGATGCCGGGTGTCGGCCCTGTGTGCCTTGGTGGTATGCAGTCCTGATTGTGGCGCTCACCTGCACGGCGCCAAACATGCACACGACCATCATTGGCACCAAGGCAGAAGCAACTCTCATCGCTGAAGACGACACGTCTCCATTCGTCCCTCCATTCACGCCTGTCGCGACACCACTGGAGGCGGGCTGCACGATGTTGGGGCGTGAGCGGAAGTCGGCCTAACGGTGTGCGGGACCGTAGCCCAGCTTCATGGAGACGGTTGCGAATGGTCCTCGCCGATACCCCAGGAGCAACAGTGTCCCTAATTTGCTGGGAAGTGGCGGTGCGGTCCCCTACGGCACTGTGTAGGATCCTACGGTCTTGGCGTGCATCCGTGCGTCGCTGCGGTCCGGTCCCAGGTCGACGGGCACGTGCACCTTCCGCCGACCACTGGCGACAACATCGATGTACTGTGGAGACCTCACGCCCCACGAGTTGAGCAATTCGGCGGTACGTCCACCCGACCTCCCGCATGCCCACTATACGCCCTCGCTCAAAGTCCGTCAACTGCACATACGGTTCACGTCCACGCTGTCGCGGCATGCTACCAGTGTTAAAGACTGCGATGGAGCTCCGTATGCCACGGCAAACTGGCTGACACTGACGGCGGCGGTGCACAAATGCTGCGTAGCTAGCGCCATTCGACGGCCATCACCGCGGTTCCTGGTGTGTCCGCTGTGCCGTGCGTGTGATCACTGCTTGTACAGCCCTCTCGCAGTGTCCGGAGCAAGTATGGTGGGTCTGACACACCGGTCTCAATGTGTTCTTTTTTGCATTTCCAGGAGTGTATTCTTATTAGTAGAAGTTAGGATAGACAACAGGTTACAGGTAGCTAAATACACGGATTGTCAAACACGCTGTGCCTCTGGAAGAATGCGACAGATAGCGATAAAATCTGGATGACAGCCAAAGATCACTAAGACAAAGAAAATATTACATTTTGACATTTACATGAGCAGTATCTAATGTGACGAACAGACACACAGGACGCCTTTCAATGTCTCAGCAGCTAAGTGTACAGCCCCTTAATAGTGTGCAGTGATATCGGCCCCTGTTCTGCATCAATAAAGCTTGCTCAAACGTCTTTATAGCTTTCTACTTACTTTGATTGCAGCTTACTGTCTGAGCTTGGTGTAACCATAGAGTAAATATCTGTGGAGTGAGCATTGCGTTCTGCGCATGTTGCCGACATTAAACCAGGATTGTCACATGTTTTCGGGACTTCGCTGTGCGTGAGTGCTTTCTGCAGAGTTTGAAGTTTATAAAATCAAGAGTTTTTGTTGTGTTTTCACCGTTTGTTGATAGTGTAATAACGATGGTGAGTTAGTGTTGTTGCTACGGATGCAAAGAAAAATATGTGAAAGGAGGGATAGTAACTTTTCATGGGTACTATTTTTAAAAATTTCGAGACGCATTATAATTAAGGCTTGATTCTGTAGACCTGTTTTTGTACAATGTTATGACTATATAATAGATATTACGGCTCGTACAAAAGCTTACAAACAATCGCTTCCTCTCGTAAATTTGCTAGTGGAACAGGTAAGGGAATGGTTAGTTGTTTCAGCAAATACTATCCTCAATGCATGTATCAGTGACTTGTCGATTATGTATATAGATTTGAAAGACGGGAGACAGATAAATTCAATAGAGAGGGAGTCTGTAATTGTCTTCGTATAATATGTGTGTCCAAAGCTTTTTGTTTACCATAAAGTTACATTAGGAGACCATGTTAAGTGTGTGTAGGACATGGTGCATGATTATGTGTCATTTATATATTAGTTTCCGAAGGATGAACAACGAGTAAAGATGTGGCTCCAGAAAATAAGGAGGAGTAATTTTGTCCCCACAAAATATTCCAAAGTATGTTCTAAACACTTTTAAAGAGGAATGTTCAGACAGAGAAAAATTTGGACGTATGTGGCAGAAGGTAGATGCTATACCAACTATTTTTAATTTTCCTCAGCACCTACTACCAATTTCTGCAATTCAGCTTAAATATATTTCCTGCACAAATCAAATAAAAAAAAATAATAGTGTAGCTAATCAAAGTACACATTCATCTTCATTGGTGTATTTTGCCTTCAATTACTTTTCTTCACCATTTGATTAAGAAGCGTAAAATATTAGTAAATATGTCCCCAAACCCTTTCATTTGTGTCACTTTTCACTTCCCTTAATGGTGTTACATGGGTTGGCTGTTACATGACCAACTGTATTTGCTTTACAGTACATTTATTCACCGACCGCCTTTTTTCCCCCTTCTTGCTCAGTCTACTATTTATTTAATAAACTGGGAGCAAGAACGTAAAATGCGTTAAAGAAACACTTCAAAGTATCACCAGTAAGAAAAATTGCGATTTAGGTCGCAAAAACGAGAAAATAAATACGCATAAATAGCAGAAAAAAGGACGAATTAGCAGGGATATAATCGCTAATGTGTGGCAAATTCGGTGTTTTTCGGACACTTGCAAAAGTACTAGCGTACTGTCAAGTCGTTTTGCAAGACTATCTCTGCAAAAATGTACGTCAGGCTCTGTAATACTATAAAGTGCCGTATCATACCGGAAACTACCAAACATCGAGTGCATCTGAACTGTGACACCTATAGCATAGAAGCAGAATGCAATCACTTGCCCTTAAAAGTTAAGTAGCTGGTTTATTCCCGGTATCAAATGAATACTGTTAAAATGTCTGCGCAACATATATAAATAATCCACAACACGTACGAAAAGAATCCGTCTGTACTAGGGATGCGGTGACTTTCGAAATATACAGGGCGCTATGCGGTCAAACACACGACGTCCCGAGAACACGTGACCCGGCCGGCAATGTATGTTGACAACACAAAATCTGTTCTGCGCATGTGAAAGCTCACTCCAGAGGTATTTACTCTATGGGTGTAACGCTGATCTTCCAATTTATACAAGAAATACACCTGCTGGGCTAGAAGTGTGGCATCTCTCTGCAATCTTAATCACTCACAGCTGGTACAGAGGTTCCTCCCGTGCTCTGAATTCGGGTTTAGTGGGATCATTCTCTTAGGGAGTTACATTTTGCATGTTCATAAGTGTAATAACTGGGAGATGGCATCGGAAGCACCGCCAGACTAATACGTAAGGATCAACAGTGTCGTTGTAACTAATGTTGCGACACGATTTCTAAATCCATCACAACAGCCGTTATAAACTCTCCAGCCTCCATATTGGCTCCGCTCTTTCACGTTGCAGCAAAAAAGCTTCTTAGGTGCCAGCCAAAGCTACTATAATAAATTATAATTTCAACGACTTACATCATTACAAAGTTCCAGAGTCATCAGAATTATTGCCGCAGTCTGTAAAAAGCAGATGGGTTCCTTGTGCAGGCCGCGCGGGATTAGCCAAGCGGTGTGAGGCACTGCAGTCATGGACTGTGCAGCTGGTTCCGGCGGAGGTTCGAGTACTCCCTCGGGCATGGGTGTGTGTGTTTGTCCTTAGGATAATTTAGGTTAAGTAGTGTGTAAGCTTAGGGACTGATGACCTTAGCAGTTAAGTCCCATAAGGTTTCACACACATTTGAACATTTGATTTGTTTCCTTGTGCAGTCATAGGATGGAAAGGGAGAAAACCTATGTGGGAATAATTGCAATATACGCGCTGCCTGACACAAGAAAGAAGCACCCAGAAGTGGAGGAGAAACGAATTTAAACTTCATGGGTTGAGAGGATGAGTGATAATATTTCACTGATTACATATTCATGTCAAAGAATTTAAACCCCCTCTGGCCTTGGTGCGTGTACTGATTAGATTGTTAAGGGTGTCATAAAACCATTGAATCCTCTCTTGACGCAATCTGGCTGACAACTGCTGTAATTGGGCCTTGATATCCTGGTTATGGTACTGGGACGAAGTTGACATCCGAGCAAGTTCCACGCATGTTCTAATCGACACCGATCTGGCGGTCTTGCTGGCCACGGGAGTAGCCCAACACAACGCAGGTAGTTCACGCAGACACATGCCATGTGCTGACGAGGAGTGCCTTGTTGAAGATGCCACCACGATACTGTCGCATGACAAGCAACACATGAGGACACAGGATATCGTAGATTTGTCGTTGTGCCGTCAGAGTTCCGTCAATCAGTACTAGCTGTGACCTGAAGTCATGGTTCAAACGGCTCTGAGCACTATGGGACTTAACTTCTAAGGTCATCAGTTCCCTAGAACTTAGAACTACTTAAACCTACCTAACCTCAGAACATCACACACATCCATGCCCGAGGCAGGATTCGAACCTGCGACCGTAGCGGTCTCGCGGTTCCAGACTGAAGCGCCTAGAACCGCTCGGCCACTCCGGCCGGCTGATCTGAAGTCATACCCGATGACTTCCACACCAGAACGCCAGGAGTTACACTGTTGTACATCTCCAAAACATTGGAAGAATGGAATCTCACCCCAGGTCGCCCCTATTTGCTCCGACGATTGTCGCGCATGGCTGTGTAGAAACGTGATCCATCATTGAACAAAATGCGACGCTGTTCATCAGCAGTTCATGCGCGAATGACACAGAGTATTGCAGGGAGTCCATTTCGTGTTTCTGGATGTCAGTCGTAGGTCTAAAGAGTTGCGATGTACCTTCTGCACAATACGCTGATTCTCCCTTTTGGTGGTCAGACGTGATCGAGTGGAACCTTGACGACGAGTTCCCATGCAGTCCAACATCGGGCCACTGTCACTTTCGAATGCCCCATTAATGTTGATATTGCATGATCCGAGCAGTGGGCCAAATGGAGACCCACAATGGGGTGCTGAAATCGCTGCCTCACAAGAGTACCCATTTCTTCGTGTCCTTCGCACTGATCACTAAACATCTGTCGCTGTTCACGCCTCTTATATATCCTACTAGACTAGTTAACAACAGTAAACACGAAAACACTAATGATCTCTTGCCATTCTAGCAGTCTCAGAGAACTGCGATCCTTATCATTCACATACTGACCGATGGCGTATACGTACATCAAGTTACAGTGTGACATTCGACCATGTCTTCTGGGTGACTGACTTTTTCTGTCAGATAGTGAAATTACAATTACGCTGCTTGGTGCCAGGGTGCCAGGGTGATAGCAACTGGCTTGCAAAAATACTGCTGGACACTGATTTGCTAAGGTCTGTATGACACATGATTCTACTACCAGTGTTACAGTTCGTCATTTTCTTTTTCAGCAATCAGTAAACATCTCCTTCGATTTCTTTTGTGTGAGCCAGTGAAGTGATCGTGATTCTCACGTCCAGTTTGGACGCCACAGTAATGTTGTAGGCATGATCCTGTTAGATATGGCAGGCTTTACTTCCTTCTCATGCATCTACGAGTAAGTTACTATGGAGTGGGCACAATAATGCAATGCGGCATATTTGTCACCCACCTATCGCTTCAGAAGAGAAAATTTCTATGAATTTTAGAAGAAGTTCAAGAGTTATCCGAGGGTGAAAAACAAGTCTTTTATTGTTAGGCTGATATTTAACCAAATTAATTCCCTGAACATTTATCTTTAGTTTTTTTTTTTTTTTTAAATAATTCTGTGTATTTGATTACATCGGAAAAACTCATACGCTAACCCTGTACGGACGTTGGCAAACGTTTGTGTTGGCAAACGTGTATGTCCTCATCAACAGGACACTTTGCAGAAGAAAATATTACGTTGCATCACATCGTATTTTCCAGTGCCATGCTAATTACCATGAGGTAGGAGGAGATTGTCTTCTAGGACATTCATAATGGAAATGTGTTGCAGGAGTAGTATATCACAGGGATGAAGCACAGCTTTCGAGAAATACAGGGACTGAAATTAACGAAGAACATAGTTTAAACAAATGTGTTCTTTTTTCTATATGGCTCCTGGTAGGATGTTTGATTTTGAGAGAAGACTTTATAGCATGTGTTTTTTATGTATGTGTATGTATAAATTACTTCTGTCTCGTTACCTGAAATTGTAAATTTGTGCAGTCCTATGTATATACTCCTGACTCGAATAAAAAAAATAAAAACCAAATTCTAAAACCCTATCGCGTGCTTTTTTTAGCAGTAACTAAGCCTTTCACGAGAGCCAGTTATCACAATCAGTCATGGAAGCTTAGAGGCGTATGTCACAGCGTCGGTCCGAAAGTATTTGCGTAATGAGCCAAGAGTAAACATGTACGCAACCACAAGGTACGTGAAAGAACTACGCAGTAGCACTGACTGACATGGCTGTGACGCCTGCAGCCGTTACTGAACGTGAGTCATGACTGCGTGTTCCAGCGTAGGCACTAGAACACTGACCTGTAGACTAAAACTGTTCATTACGCTTATAGACATAGACTATCAGCGGTCGGGATGGTTTCCTATAGCAGAATTTTTCCGCGCAATGATTTCGAATCAGCGCAACGAGTGACAATTAATTCATACGCGTTAAATATCTAACGAGGTAAAAAAATCATTAATAGTGTGATATCACTGAGAAGTTTAATACCTGAAAACGGCTTTAACTATTACTATTCCTTTTCTTCATTTAAATAATTTCTTATAACATGGGCCTTGCCGCTGGTGGGGAGGCTTGCGTGCCTCAACGATACAGATAGCCGTACCGTAGGTGCAACCACAACGGAGTGGTATCTGTTGAGAGGCCAGACAAACGTGTGGTTCCTGAAGAGGGGCAGCAGCCTTTTCAGTAGTTGCAGGGGCGACAGTCTGGATGATTGACTGATCTGGACTTGTAACAATAACCAAAACGGCCTTGCTGTTGTGGTACTGAGAACGGCTGAAAGCAAGGGGAAACTACGGCAGTAATTTTTCAATTTTTCCCGAGGGCATGCAGCTTTACTGTATGATTAAATGATGATGGCAACCTCTTGGGTAAAATATTCCGGAGGTAAAATAGTCCCCCATTCGGATCTCCGGGCGGGGACTACTCAAGAGGACGTCGTTATCAGGAGAAAGAAAACTGGCGTTCTACGGATCGGAGCGTGGAATGTCAGATCCCTTAATCGGGCAGGTAGGTTAGAAAATTTTAAAAGGGAAATGGATAGGTTAAAGTTAGATATAGTGGGAATTAGTGAAGTTCGGTGGCAGGAGGAACAAGACTTCTGGTCAGGTGACTACAGGGTTATAAACACAAAATAAAATAGGGGTAATGCAGGAGTAGGTTTAATAATGAAGAGGAAAATAGGAATGCGGGCAAGCTACTACAAACAGCATAGTGAACGCATTATTGTGGCCAAGATAGATACGAAGCCCACACCTAATACAGTAGTACAAGTTTATATGCCAACTAGCTCTGCAGATGACGAAGAAATTGAAGAAATGTACGATGAAATAAAAGAAATTATTCAGATAGTGAAGGGAGACGAAAATTTAATAGTCATGGGTGACTGGAAATCGAGTGTAGGAAAAGGGAGAGAAGGAAACATAGTAGGTGAATATGGATTGGGGCTAAGAAATGAAAGAGGAAGCCGCCTAGTAGAATTTTGCACAGAGCACAACTTAATCATAGCTAACACTTGGTTTAAGAATCATGAAAGAAGGTTGTATTCGTGGAAGAACCCTGGAGATACTAAAAGGTATCAGATAGATTATATAATGGTAAGACAGAGATTTAGGAACCAGGTTTTAAATTGTAAGACGTTTCCAGGGGCACATGTGGACTCTGACCACAATCTATTGGTTATGAACTGCAGATTAAAACTGAAGAAACTAAAAAAAGGTGCTAATTTAAGGAGAATGGACCTGGATAAACCGAAAGAACCAGAGATTGTAGAGAGTTTCAGGGAGAGCATAAGGGAACAATTGACAGGAATGGAGGAAAGAAATACAGTAGAAGAAGAATGGGTAGCTCTGAGGGATGAAGTAGTGAAGGCAGCAGAAGATCAAGTAGGTAAAAAGACGAGGGCTAATAGAAATCCTTGGGTAACAGAAGAAATATTGAATTTAACTGATGAAAGGAGAAAATATAAAAATGCAGTAAATGAAGCAGGCAAAAAGGAATATAAACGTCTCAAAAATGAGATCGACAGGAAGTGCAAAATGGCTAAGCAGGGATGGTTAGAGGACAAATTTAAGGATGTAGAGGCTTATCTCACTAGGGGTAAGATAGATACTGCCTACAGGAAAATTAAAGAGACCTTTGGAGAAAAGAGAACCACTTGCATGAATATCAAGAGCTCAGATGAAACCCAGTTCTAAGCAAAGAAGGGAAAGCAGAAAGGTGGAAGGAGTATATAGAGGGTGTATACAAAGGCGACCTACTTGATGACAGTATTATGCAAATGGAAGAGGAGGTAGATGAAGATGAAATGGGAGATGTGATACTGCGTGAAAAGTTTGGCAGAGCACTGAAAGACCTAAGTCGAAACAAGGCCCCAGAAGTAGACAACATTCCATTAGAAGTACTGACAGCCTTGGGATAGTCAGTCCTGACAAAACTCTACCATCTGGTGAGACAGGCGAAATATCCTCAGACCTCAAGAAGAATATAATAATTCCAATCCCAAAGAAAGCAGATGTTGACAGATGTGAAAATTACCGAACTATCAGGCTAATAAGTCACAGCTGCAAACTACTAACGCGAATTCTTTACAGACGAAGAGAAAAAATGGTAGAAGCCGACCTCGGGGAAGATCAGTTTGGATTCCGCAGAAATGTTGGAACACGTGAGGCAATACTGACCCTACGACTTACCTTAGAAGAAAGATTAAGGAAAGGCTAACCTACGTTTCTAGCATTTGTAGACTTAGAGAGAGCTTTTGACAATGTTGACTGGAATAGGCTCTTTCAAATCCTAATTCTAAAGGTGGCAGGGGTAAAAAACAGGCAGCGAAAGGATATTTACAATTTGTCCAGAAACTAGATGGCAGTTATAAGAGTCGATGGACATGAAATGGAAGCAGTGGTTGGGAAGGGAGTGAGACAGGGTTGTAGCCTCTCCCCGATGCTATTCAATCTGTATATTGAGCAAGCAGTAAAGGAAACAAAAGAAAAGTTCGGAGTAGGTATTAAAATCCATAGGGAAGAAATAAAAACTTTGAGGTTCGCCGATGACATTGTAATTCTGTCAGAGACAGCAAAGGACTTGGAAGAGCAGTTGAACGGAATGGACAGTGTCTTGAAAGGAGGGTATAAGATGAACATCAACAAAAGCAAAACGAGGATAATGGAATGTAGTCGAATAAAGTCGGGTGATGCTGAGGGAATTAGATTAGGAAATGAGTCACTTGAAGTAGTAAAGGAGTTTTGCTATTTGGGGAGCAAAATGGTCGAAATAGAGAGGATATAAAATGTAGACTGGCAACGGCAAGGAAAGCGTTTCTGAAGAAGAGAAATTTGTTGAGAAATTTGTTAACATCAAGTATTGATTTAAGTGTCAGGAAGTCGTTTCTGTAAGTATTTGTCTGGAGTGTAGCCATGTATGGAAGTGAAACATGGACGATAAATAGTTTACACAAGAAGAGAATAGAAGCTTTCGAAATGTGGTGCTACAGAAGAATGCTGAAGATCACATAACTAATGAGGAGGTATTGAATGGAATTGGGGAGAAGAGGAGTTTGTGGCACAACTTGTGTAGAAGAAGGGATCGGTTGGTAGGACATATTCTGAGGCATCAAGGGACCACCAATTTAGTACTGGAGGGCAGCGTGGAGGGTAAAAATCGTAGAGGGAGACCAAGAGATGAATACACTACGCAGATTCAGAAGGATGTAGGCTGCAGTACGTACTGGGAGATGAAGAAGCTCGCTCAGGATAGAGTAGCATGGATAGCTGCAACAAAACAGTCTCAGGACTGAAGACCACAACAACAGGTCGAACGGAGCCACTCGGAGAAACGATGCTGATATGTTCAATAAAATCAGCAGCCTTGCAGACTGATACTACATGGTTGCGTTGGTAATAATTTGGGCGATCAAAACGTTTCCGTTCGAAGACCACTCTAACCCCTTGCCTTCATGTCGGTGCTTAGATACCAGCATCGGAACCGCGCTGGGTGGCTTCTACACTGCAGCAACGCTCTGAAATGGGAACTTTTTGATCGTCCCTTATATTTATTACGAAGTGGCATGCATTTTATGCCTATAAAGAACTTATGTGCTCAGTGTATCATGCCTTTTTTTAACCGTACCCAACAGTATGGAATTACTGTATTGTGAAACTCCAGCAGCAATAATATGAGGGTTGATCAAAAAGTTTCCGTTCGAAGGCCGTACATTCCAGAATCGGCTTGCCAGTAACACAAAATTGCCGTGAGCACTGAGGCAGTCATACAACTGATCACCAGGTTGAAGATACCCTTTTGGTAAGATACAGTGCCCTGCTTCATGAAGAAGTCTGTAACTGCCTGTTGCACATTCTTGTCACACAGGAATCGTCGGCTCTTAAAAACCTTTATTAAGAGACCGAAGGTGTGGGGAGAGATGAGGACTATAGGGCGGATGCTCGAGTGCCTCCCACTTCAGTTAATCCATAATGGGTGTGGCTGGCCTCCCATATCGACTGGTGTCTTGTGTCGAATGGCGACAAAAGCGGAACTTGCACTAATTCACAACAGTGGTTTTCCACAGATCTGCTGTCCCATCGTCGCGTATACGCGGCAGCAACGCCCCTTATTCAAAGAGAATTTCTCAGCCCATTGGGACCCTCACGAATAACAAAACTATTTTATTCATGCAGAACTTTCTTCCAGAATCTAAACTATTGCCATTTCCATCTGTGTACATACGCAGACCAATATTTCCATTAACAAAACACTGCATGTTACTAGAAAAACACGATGTTTATTTATAGGATTAAAGAAACAAGGATCAGCTGAGAAGTAGGGGCCTATACCACACAAAAAGAGAGCTGTTGAAAATTATCCTCGATACTTAGTTGTACAATTGGTATAGTGTCCGCCTACTAGCTGTAGGATAGCGTGACTGCGAGGATGTTCTAGAAACTTCTTACGACATTAATTAATCCAAAAATGATTTTAAAGTGTAAAGAAGTAAATCCACACATATTATATATATATATATATATATATATATATATATATATATATATATATATATATATATATATATATATATATGTGTGTGTGTGTGTATTGCACCTCTCATAAACCACTGGACCGACTTCAACCAAACTTCGTGTACATCTACATTACTGAAACTTCCTGGGAGATTAAAACTGTGTGCCGCACCGAGACTCGAACTCGGGACCTTTGCCTTTCGCGGGCAAGTGTTCTACCAACCGAGCTAGCCAAGCACGACTCACGCTACGTCCTCACAGCTTTACTTCTGCCAGTACCTCGTCTCCTACCTTCCAAACTTCCGCCAAAGGCAAAGGTCCCGAGTTCAAGTCTCGGTCCGGCTCAAAGTTTTAATCTGCCAGGAAGTTTCATATCAGCGCACACTCCGCTGCAGAGTGAAGTCTCATTCTATCTACTTTACTGTCAGTCAACAATCGCTGCGGGTGTAGTAGTCACGTGCTTATCAAAGGAGTAGAGGTGGGGGTTAAAAAGAAGCTTAATCCGTGACCAGTGAATTCCCAGAGTTCATTAATCCAGTGTTTGAGAATAAGAGCACTTAGCGACTTGCAAAAAACTTTACATATAATTTCCAATATTTGTGAAATTTCTTCTCTCTGAGAACCTCTAAACAAAATGATGAAAGGAAATATGTTTATCGCTTACTACAGGGTGATTATAATTGAACTTAAACTTTCAAAACGCTGTAGAAATAACACCACTGGTCATAATGACGTCAATTTGCAACGGAATATTATCGAAGAAGGGGGAAAACTATGGCAGAAGAAAAAATTAGAGTGAAAACCTGTTCAATGGATAGCGCTGTGTGTGTCAGAATACGTAAATGAAAACACCTGTCTTGCGCACGACCCATTGAAGTTGGTATAAAAACGCCGGGTAAACGGCTTTTCCTCCTTTCGCGTCTGTGCGATGTTCGCTATGACCGTCTCAATGCAGGATCGCGCTCTGCTTGTAAAGCTGTGTTAGAAAAACGATGACTGTGCACACGTCGCTCTGCATTAAGTTCCGGGCACTGAAGGCTTTGAAAAGAGGCGTTGGTCCGATGACTGCCGTGAGTCTGGAGAAAATTATTCGTAAATTCTAAAAGACGAGTTCCTTCGGTGTGCAACCTGATAGAGGGAGGAAACGAATTGATTCGAGGTCAGTGGAAGCTGCGGCCACAGCAATGCAGGGGAAGACGAATGATGGTGTGTAAACGTGTAGTGCACGGAGAATTGCCCTAACATTGGACATACCCGTGAACACGACGCGTAAAATCCTACGAAGCATCCTTCTTTGATATCCATTCAGAATTACCCATGTGCACGAGTTGCTTCCTGTTGGCATGCCAGCAAGAGAGACCTTTGTTTTAGAATTTCATGCTCGCATGGAAGTGGACAATGATTGGCCGTGGAAGATTTTGCGGACAGACGAAACCTACTTCCGTCTGACAGGACCGTCACTGGTAAGCGCTGTGTCTTTTGCGTAACCACGTCATTCCAGCTCTCCAGCAACGGAGTTTTGTGGATGGGATCATTTTTATGCAAGATGTCGCACCTCCGCACATTGCAGTTAAGTCGCTGACGAAGCGCCATTTCGGAAATGCTAGAATTATCAGTCGCCATTTCCCTACCGCCTGGCCGTCCCGATCACCTGATCTTAATCCGTGTGACTTATGGCTGTGGGGCTATCTGAACGATGGTGTGTGTTCGGTGTTCCGATTGCAAACTTAGTTGCATTAAAGGCACGCATTGCGCAACACATTCTGAACGTGACCCCGGAAACACTTCGATCAGTTGTGGAACATGCTCTTTCTCGATTTCAACTTGTTGCAGAAAACGGTGGACAGCATATTGAACATGTTTTGCACCAGTCACACGGAAATTAATAATCCGATTGATTCTGATTGAAGTTTTTTATGCGGTTTTTGGCCTCAGGACAGTTAAAAATCGATGTGAGGGATGCTTTTTATGAAGTCTTTGGTCTCAGGACAATTAAAAACCGATTTTGCCCATCCGATGTGATATGACCTTGCTGTGGTGGATGGGCTTATTTAACTAGCAGTATCACACCTGTGCTCCCTTGCACACTGAGTAGTACAGTTTGTTTAACGACAAACGTACACCTCAGGCATTGTTGTATGATTAATTTGCCACTTGTATTCGACCACTATTAAATTGCTACATTTTGTAACTATTTATGTTTTTCTGCCAAACAAAAAAATGGCTCTGAACACTATGGGACTTAACATCTGAGGTCATCAGTCCCTTAGAACTACTTAAACCTAACTAATTTAAGGACATCACACACAGCCATGCCCGAGGCAGGATTCGAACCTGCGACCGTAGCAGTCGCGCTGTTCCGGACTGACCCGCACAGAACCGCTCAGCCACTACATTTTCCCCCTTCTACGATAATATTCCGTTGCCATTTGACGTCATTCTGACCAGTAGTGTTATTTCCACTGCGGTTTGAAAGTTTAACTTGAATTATAATCACCCTGTACTATTCCACTGTTCGTACTGTAAAAGAACGGCATGAGGGATGACGTTATAATAGGCTACTTCTTTACTACTAACTGTATTCGCGGCACGTTTTACAGACAGTATGCAAATATATCACTAAACGTAAGTGCAACATTACATTATTGTGCGACACACAGTTCAAAAGATATGACGTCATAAACAATGATGTGACTGAAAAACTGACACAGTACTGCATAACGTTTAAATTTATTACTTCGTTGCCTCTGACTCCATTATGGAAGCATTTCGCAGCCAGTATCCACATACGCCGCTGAAAGTACCTACTAAATTATTTCATTATACGACACAGAATTCAGGAGATGTGAAGTCATGGACAATATGCACAACGCTGCGTGGTATGGGCGTGGAGGCACAGCTATAAATAAATACCTGGGCAACGCTGGGTGTCTCCGATAGTATGTAAATAACGGGGAATATTTTATTATCTGTTGTAGGTATTGTAACTACCATTGTGAAAGATTGTATGAAAATAACACTAAGACCTAAATGTAAAGTTACAAATAACTGTAAATTATTGTATGTAACTTACGTTTTGGTGTGTCTGTACTGTAAAACCCGAGTTAACGAGTATCTAAACAGCTGTAAGGCTTAAATAAACTGAACTCCGTTTTCAAACGTCCATTTACAAAGGAAAATCCTCGAGTACTGGTTCTATTTAACTCTCGCGCCACTGTCAAGATGAGCGATATAGATATTAGTGCTGGTGGTGTAGATTAACAGCAGATATCTCTAAAATCAAACAAAGCACCACGGTCCAATGGAATCCCTGTCAGATTTAATACCGAATTTGTGATTGAATTAACCTCCGTCGAACAAAAACCGTGCCCGGTAGTTGGAAGAAAGCACAGGTCGCACTTATCTACAATAATAGTGATCCACGAAACTAAAGTACAACAATCTTTATACATTTGTTGTAGACTCTTAGGACCCATTCTAAGGTAAAAAATAAACAGGTATCTTACATGACATTCTGAAAGCCATGGAAAAGGCGATCAGGTAGATGCATTATTTTTTGGGTCACGAAAACCATTTTATTCATTACCGCACCTACGATTGTATGGATCAAGTGAAATTTATGACCAGACTGAGAAATTCTTTCTAAGGAGGACGCAGCATGTTATCGTGGATGGAGAGTCATAGATAAATGTAGAAGCTACTTTAGACGTGCCCCAAGGAAGCGTGTTGTGACGATTGTCGTTCATATTGTATGTGTATGACCCAGCAGACAATATTAATAGAAATCTCAGACTTTTCGCAGATGACGCAGTCGCACTGAAGCGCCAAAGAAACTGGTATAAGCATGCGTGCGTATTCAAATACAGAAATATGTTAACAGGCAGAATACTGCGTTGCGGTCGGCAACGCCTATATAACACAATTGTCTGTCGCAGTTTATCAGTTAATCAGTGTCTCTCCTTTAGTGCTCTTACGTTCACGTGTGCATCTCTGTGTCTCCGTTTGTGTATAGTGCTGACCTTTTTTTTATACAACCAGTGCGTCCGTGAACGCCTTTCTTTATTTTAATATGTATGTCTTCTGTTTTTATCCTCCATGTATGTTTGTTTTTATGTTTTCCTGTTTAATGTATGTTTTTCTAGGCGAAGATGGCGTAGAGAGGCCGCTGCCGGCCTAACTTTATGTAAAGGTTTGAAAATAACAATAAAGGAAAAAAAATGGCGCTGTTGTTAGATCGGTTACTGCTGCTACAATGGCAGGTTATCATGATTTACGTGAGTTTGAACGTGGTGCTATATTCAGCGCACGAGCGATGGGACACAGCATCTCCGAGGTAGCGATGAAGTGGGGATTTTTCCAAACGACCATTTCATGAGTGTACCGTGAATACCGGGAACCCGGTAAAACATCAAATCTCCGACATGCTGCGGTAGGAGAAACATCCTGCATGAACAGGACCAAAGACGACTGTAGAGAATCGTTCAACGTGACAGAAGTGCAACCCTTCCGCAAACTTCTGCAGATTTAAATGCTGGGCTATTAGCAAGCGTGAGCGTGCGAACCGTTCAGCGAAACGTTATCGACATGGGCTTTCGGAGTCGAATGCCCACTCGTGTACCTTGATAACTGCACAATACAAAGCTTTACGCCCCGCCTGGGCCCGTCAATACCGACACTGGACTGTTGATGACTGGAAACATGTTGTCTTTTCGGACGAGTCTCGTTTCAAATTGTATCGAGCGGATGGACGTGTACGAGTATGGAGAAAACCCCATGAATGCACGGACTCTGCATGTAAACAGGGGACTGTTCAAGCTGGTGAAGTCTCTGTAATGGTGTGGGGCGCGTGCAGTTGGAGTGATATGGGACCCCTGATACGTCTGACAGGTGACACGAACGTAAGCATCCTGTCTGATCAACGGCATCCATTATTGTCCATTGTGCATTCTGACGAACTTAGGCAATCCCAGCAGGCCAGTTCGACACCCCACATGTCCAGAGTTGCTACAGAGTGGCTCCAGGAACACTCTTCTGAATTTAAATACGTCTGTTGGTCACCAAACTCCCCAGACATGAACATTATTGAGCATATCTGGGATGCCTTGCAATGTGCTGTTCGGAAGAGATCTCCACCCCTCGTACTCTTACGACTTTATGGACAGCCCTGTAGGATTTATGGTGTCAATTCCCTCCAGTACTACTTCAGATATTAGTCGAATCCATGCAACTTCGTGCTGCGTCACTTCTGCGTGCTCGCTAGGGCCCTACACGTTACCAGCTAGGTAGGTGTACCTGTTTCTTTGGCTCTTCAGTGGATAATGAAGTATTGTCTAAAACAAGCTACGCTGATATTCAATCGGATCTTTATAAGATTTTAAATTCGTGGAAAGACTGACAACTTGCCTTACATGTTCAGAAATGTGAAGTTGTGCACTTCACATAGTGAAGAAACGTATCATCCTATCCGAGTCTCAACCGGAATTAGTCAACTCATACAAAAACCTTTTTGTCGTATTTCGTAGGGACACGAAATGGAACTATCTCACTGGCCCAGTTCATAGGTAATGAGGTATGAGACGTATGTTTATTGGCAGACTACTAGAGAAATTGTTTACAAAATAGTTGTGTGAGCCATTCTAGAATGTTATTTTTATAATTGTTAACAATCAAAGTTATCTCCATCCTACCGAGAGGGGTAGCGCAGTGGTCAGCACACTGGACTCATATTCGGGAGGACGATGGTTCGAACCTGCGTCCAACTACCCTCATTTAGGTTTTCCGCGATTTCCTTAAATCGTTTAAGGCAAACGTTTGCATGGTTCCTTCGAAAGGGCACGGCCACTTTCCTTCTCCAACCTTCCCTCGTCCGAGCTTGTGCTCCGTCTCTAACGACCTGTGTCAATGGGACGTTAACCACCAACCTCCTCCTGTTTATATCCTAGAATACTGCTGAAGTGTGTCGGATCTATACCAAATAGGACTAACAGGAGAGTGTATTGTACAACAATACAACTAACAGGGGATACTGAACGTGTACAGAGAACGGGAGCACGAATAGTTGAAGGTTTGTTTGACCCATGGGAAAGTGTTACAGAGATGCTGAAGAAACAGGACAGATATACGAACTATTCCCAGAAAGCTTTGGTACGGAGTTTCAAGAACCAGCTTTAAGATGGAGCTAGGAATATAGGCTACTACAACCTCCTAAGGATAGATTTCGTAGGGATCATAAATGACACATAAATGATTTGGCTGACAGGATGGGCAGCAATCTGCGCTTTTTTGCTGATGATGCCATGGTGTATGGTAAGGTGTCGAAGTTGAGTGACTGTAGGAAGATATAATACAAAATTTACAGTTGGTATGATGAATGGCAGCTAGCTCTAAAAGCGGAAAAATGTAAGTTAATGCGGATGAATAGGGAGATCTAGCCTGTAATGTTCGAATACAGTATTACTACGTCATATTGACACAGTGAAGTCGCTTAAATATCTGGGCATAACGTTGCAAAGCGATATGAGGTGGAACAAGCATGTGAGAACTGTGGTAGGGAAGGCGAATCGTCGACTTCGGTTCACTGGGAGAATTTTAGGAAAGAGTGGTTCACCTATAAAGGAGGCCGCATATAAGACGATGGTGCGACCTGTTCTTGAGTACTGTTCGAGTGTTTGGGATCCGTACCAGGTCGGATTGAAGGAAGACATCGAAGAAATTCAGAGGCGGGCTGCCGTGTTTGTTGCAGTAAGTTCGAATAACACGTAAATGTTACGGAGATGCTTCGGGAACTCAAACGGAAATCCCTGGAGGAAAGGTGGCGTTCTTTTCGAGAAACACTATTTAGAGAATCGGCATTTGAAGCGGACTGCCGAAAGATTCTACTGCTGTGCGTAAGGACCACGGAGATAAGATATGATAAATTAGGGCTCATACCGAGGCATACAGTCGTTTCTCCCTCGCTATATTTACGAGTAGAACAGAAAAGGAAATGACAAGTAGTGATACAGGATATCCTCCGCTACGCCCCTTATGGTGGCTTGTGGCTTATCAATGTAGATGTCGATCGCGATGACGACCTTAACTGATTGCAGCGAGCACGGAGGTCTTTAAGCAATTATTCTCCCCTCGCTCCGTACGTGGATGGAACGGGAAGAGGCCCTAATAACTGGTGCAATTGGAAGCACCCTCTGCCATGCGCTCAGCAATGGTTTGCAGGGTATGCATGTAGAAATAGAGCTATAAATCTGGAGATAAATGCAGACAAAATTACGATCATACTTTGCTGATTTATTGTTTTAAATTATAATTTTTTTCAATACATGAGGTTAAGCTGACTTGCCCTATATGACACAGTTTCTGCATAATATAGTTTTATCGGACCGAATAAAAATAAGATCAGAGTGTATTAAGGAAACGTTTTAGCAGCCAGAGTGATTTCCTCCTTCAATTTACGGACGTCTGTAGAAAAAAAAAGGATAATGTATAAATTTTCGAATTTTGGGGGTACATGATTATGTTCCAACTTATCCGCTTAATGTGTGCAAAAGAAGATCACATCTGCGAGATGACGATTAAAAGAGGACACTCTTATCTCAGTGACGATTACAAACATTTCATTCTGATTAATATCAAACGAGAAATGGTCTACATAAAAATGTCAACAGCCATGATAAAGGACTCCAAGACGTTTCCCCATTCGTAATTGGAAGAATACTAAGTACCTTGAATATATACCAAGTACAAACTACCAGTTGAACGAAATATCTGAAGAGGGCGAAGTACTTCAGCGAACATTAGCATGTTCGTCCTAAGCTTACTCGGATTCTAAGATGTCTTCCCACGCAACCAGT
The DNA here is from genome assembly GCF_023897955.1 of Schistocerca gregaria. NCBI lineage: Eukaryota > Metazoa > Arthropoda > Insecta > Orthoptera > Acrididae > Schistocerca > Schistocerca gregaria. Next base: position 857,552,790 of record NC_064920.1, on the reverse strand, counting down.
GATTATGCAACACAAACATTCGTTACTACTGGAAAAAAATCATACGGAGCGAAGTCGTTTCACCGTCAGCTAGCATTGAAACTGATGTATACCAGTGCCGCCCTTCTTCTCTAATATTAATTCCATAACGTTGCCATGCACTACATTGCTTATATTTGAAAGAGCTATTTATGCATTCCCTATCATCTGTCAGCCTTCTAGACGTTTCCATTATCAGGATTCACGAAGGTTGTCATCCATTACATACAGCGTCTTTCAAGCAGTGCCACAATTAAGGTATGATAGGCGGGTTGCGTGTCCTGTGTAGCCATGGTTATGAATAACCAGTATTTTTCGATATTTGTTTAATCTCATTTGTAACAGGTATTTTCCAATTTGTACTAATAACCGGGTTAAAAAAACTAGCACATCAGTTTGCCATGGCTGCAGCGCTAAAATGTTTTGATTTTTAAATAAAACTATTTAAAAAACTTATAACTTTCATTAGTAAAATTCTCATTGATTTAAAGCACTGAATTAGTGTAAAAAATGGAAAAAGCAATCAGCGCTATTTTAATAACGACGCCGACAGTTAGAAACGAGCAAAAAACAAACAGCACTGCTAAGACAACTCGTTACCTTGCGACGAGGCCCATTAGACGGTATGTGTGAAGGTGCGGAGTGGGAGGAGCTTTCCCGCGCCTGGTCTGTAAGGTAGTTTCTTGCATGTCATATATAGTGTATATTGCTGTCATTTGAAGGTGCCATTTACGCATTCCTCTATAATCTGAAACACGTGGGTCTTCCGTTTGCCTTCTAGACGTTTCCATTGTCAGGAGTCATGAACTGTTTTGCAATTGTGTTGCAGAAAGGCACCATCCCGAGCCCGGAAGTATTTTACAAAATATGGTTTCAATGAAGTACAATGCTTCATTTGTTTTAAAAGATTATGAACGGGAGGAGGCACAACAAACTTGCGACATCATATAAGATGGAAACATCCACCATGTTCCTCATAATAGAGGGTAAATTTAATTGATATAACAATAATTCTGTTGATCTACCGTTAACTTGAGATAATAACTGAACCCTTAATTTTGTGTTTGCTTCAGGGCGAGATAATGGTATCATCTAAAAGGGATGATACAGCGGAGTCACCAACCTGTGACCTTTCGCCCTCGCAGTCGCCGCGCCCTTCTCCTTAATCTTCACCATCTTTGCTGGAGATACTGAGATTGATTTCTGCTACAGCCTCAACCCAATATCGATCGAAACCTCGTAGTCTTTCACCTTCATTAAATTTTTCAATCTTTTTTCGAATTTTACTTTTATTACTGAAGCATTGAAAAACCGAAAATCGGTTAATTCAGAAACCGGTATTTTGGATGGTTTTAACTTTCAGTTTGAACTGGAGCCGAATGAAACGGCATAACCGAAAACCGATTGTTTCAGCGATTGCTGCCAACCCATGTCCTGGGCGTCGTTTGCGTGGGCTCACAGTTTCATGATAGGGGGAAAAATCGAGGGAGGCTAAAACGAAAGGGTAGACAGACAGAGGGGCCAAAGAAGAAACAGTAGGAATAGCAGAAAATGTGAAGAATGTAATACACTAGAATGGGAAAGAGGAGGAGATCTATCGCAGGAGATTCAGATTGACTGTGTTGAGTGGCAGTTCCATATGACCAACTCTTGCCCCATAACAGTGAAACTGTTTCTATTTTTTTTTTTTTTTTGGCTATTAGATGGAGCGGCTACTACATGGAGCCACTCCTAATTTGCCAACTGTATGAATGCAACAAAAGTGCGAAGAACACATTTAACGTTTGTTGTTTCGTTTCCTTTGGATGTGTATCAATCGTAAATGAAACAATAGAAAAGGAATCGCGTTGTTGCTGTTGCAAGCAATGCGAGTTTGGACAGTGTTGTCCCACATTATACACTCCCGGAAATTGAAATAAGAACACAGTGAATTCATTGTCCCAGGAAGGGGAAACTTTATTGACACATTCCTGGGGTCAGATACATCACATGATAACACTGACAGAACCACAGGCACATAGACACAGGCAACAGAACATGCACAATGTCGGCACTAGTACAGTGTATATCCACCTTTCGCAGCAATGCAGGCTGCTATTCTCCCATGGAGACGATCGTAGAGATGCTGGATGTAGTCCTGTGGAACGGCTTGCCATGCCATTTCCACCTGGCGCCTCAGTTGGACCAGCGTTCGTGCTGGACGTGCAGACCGCGTGAGACGACGCTTCATCCAGTCCCAAACATGCTCAATGGAGGACAGATCCGGAGATCTTGCTGGCCAGGGTAGTTGACTTACACCTTCTAGAGCACGTTGGGTGGCACGGGATACATGTGGACGAGCATTGTCCTGTTGGAACAGCAAGTTCCCTTGCCGGTCTAGGAATGGTAGAACGACGGGTTCGATGACGGTTTGGATGTACCGTGCACTATTCAGTGTCCCCTCGACGATCACCAGAGGTGTACGGCCAGTGTAGGAGTTCGCTCCCCACACCATGATGCCGGGTGTTGGCCCTGTGTGCTTCGGTCGTATGCAGTCCTGATTGTGGCGCTCACCTGCACGGCGCCAAACACGCATACGACCATCATTGGCACCAAGGCAGAAGCGACTCTCATCGCTGAAGACTACACGTCTCCATTCGTCCCTCCATTCACGCCTGTCGCGACACCACTGGAGGCGGGCTGCACGATGTTGGGGCGTGAGCGGAAGACGGCCTAACGGTGTGTGGGACCGTAGCCCAGCTTCATGGAGACGGTTGCGAATGGTCCTCGCCGATACCCCAGGAGCAACAGTGTCCCTAATTTGCTGGGAAGTGGCGGTGCCGTCCCCTACGGCACTGCGTAGGATCCTACGGTCTTGGCGTGCATCAGTGCGTCGTTGTGGTCCGGTCCCAGGTCGGCGGGCACGTGCACCTTCCGCCGACCACTGGCGACAACATCGATGTACTGTGGAGACCTCACGCCCCACGTGTTGAGCAATTCGGCGGTACGTCCACCCGGCCTCCCGCATGCCCACTATACGCCCTCGCTCAAAGTCCGTCAGCTGCACACACGGTTCACGTGCACGCTGTCGCGGCATGCTACCAGTGTTAAAGACTGCGATGGAGCTCCGTATGCCACGGCAAAGTGGCTGACACTGACGGCGGCGGTGCACAAATGCTGCACAGCTAGCGCCATTCGACGGCCAACACCGCGGTTCCTGGTGTGTCCGCTGTGCCGTGCATGTGATCATTGCTTGTACAGCCCTCTCGCAGTGTCCGGAGCAAGTATGGTGGGTCTGACACACCGGTGTCAATGTGTTCTTTTTTCCGTTTCCAGGAGTGTAAATTGTAGCATGCAATAACGAATTATTGAAATATGTACCTTTTAATTGTTAAGTCGTGTTGATTTGTATAAACAGGGAGGATACACAAAAGGGGCCATATGTTAGCAAGGGGCAAGGGAGGGGGGACAGTCGTACTTTGCCCAGGGCGCTAGCTACCACTGCTTGCGCGCACAGAAACATGAACAATGAGGTTATTAGTCACAAGTGTATGCAGTTTTTTGCCTCGCTTATCAAATTCAATTTCTAGGGCTGCAGACAAGTGGCCGCCGAACGTTTATGGTGAGGAGCCAATGCTGACTATATGGGTCAGCAACTCAGGCCGCACATTTATCAGTCTAATTATTAAATGGTAACCTACACAAATTTTTGTATTATGAGCCTCTAATAGCCTAACTATAGTAAGGGCGTGGTAAATTGGCCGGCTCCAAGTACTGGTAGTTAAAAATGGGCACCATTTGGAACACTTCATGGCGACTGTTCTCTGTTCCAGATTGATGTCAGCCTCAGCCACTCTGGATTTGTGAGACTGTTAATTGTCTGACGAAGTGTAAACAAATGTTCACTTAATCATCTGAATTATTTTTCTTCTGCTCATTGCACTGTCTTACAACAAAATCAGTTTAATTTGATATTGTTTTCTATAAATATGTAACAGATTTGATGCCCATCTCTATAAAGTGCAAGAAACTTATACCATAACATCTGATACCTCCAAAAACAGCTCAGAAATATACTTGTTGTCACTCAGTATTATCCTAGTCTCCAATGTATTAATCAGGTACTTGGACAAGGTTATGACTTTCTATAATCGTGCCTTGAAATGTCGTCCATTCGTCTGACTTTTTGCCTACCACACCTTGAATGGCCTTTCGGCGCCACCCTCCCCTTCTGCTCAATCTCCTTGCACTCATTTCCATTCCCTATGGTTCCTACACCTGTGACCATCCTTGCTGTAAGACTTGCCCAGCACACCCTTCTGTCACTACCTGTATCACCTCTGTAACTGGCAAAACATACATGGTATGATCAAAGAGAGAGCCATCTGTGAAACAACACATCATGTAGCAGCTGTTATACGAGCCCTATTCAGCCTGTTACACTGGAACTACCTCAAAGTTATCAGTTAGGATGAATGGATGTGGAGGGTTTATACTAGTAACACTCAATATCCTTTTGCAAAACATACTCTACAACAAGACAGTCATGACTTTGGTGCCTGTTTCACCATCTTGTCATGGTGATTCTTCCCCCACACATCAATTTCTCAGAACTTTGCAGGGGAGGACTGGTGTTAAAACATGTCCTTGAAGCTCACCATCCACCTGGCCTTAATTTATCTTCCTTCCTTCAGTCTCAGTATTTCTTCTCAGTTACTACTGAATTCTTCAATCCCTTTTAGTTTTCTATATATTTTATTTTCTGATCTGTCTATTTTTCCCTGCACTCTCCCTCTACCATATACAATCCACTTAGCATTCCACTCTTATTAACTCTTGCACAATGTTTTATCGAAATTCTCTGTCTTGCTTATTACCTTATTCCACCTTTAAGTTTTCATGTTTTCAAATCTCCTAGGGTGCAGTCCCCAACAATCAGTCTTTTCTTCTAATCCCACCCAGTCAGCCTCCTCTGATGTGGGGTTCTGGGCGACTATTTCCTAAATTTCACCGGTACCTTCCCTCCATCCCTCTATCTTCCACTTCAACCAGTCTGCCAGAATAGGGAGCCCTGGCTCTGAAAGTGTGCACATTAATTAACCTTTGTATGTTTCCTCCTGCCACTGAGTATATTTTTTATCCATCCAATTACATTATATTTTCAAAAATTTCTTATTTTCATTTACATGTTTACTAGTTTTTTGTTGGACAAAATCCCTTCAGAAATTATTTACACAAATATTTTGTGTCTTTTGACCTCCAGTGCTTTGCTTTGGAAGATTATATGTGGTACGGTTTCTTCCACCACAGCAGATAGCCTGCACTCGGGGGCATCTTTCTCTATATCCATGATGTTCATGTGTTCCCTGAAATTTCCATGGCTAGTTGTTGGACAAACAATGAGTTTAATCTGCCTTGTGTTCAAGTCCAAGATTACAGAATTTCTCGTAAAACATGCTTTTGGAATCATTTGCTTGCCATTTTTTGTTATTGGATTTTAGTCCAATATTCTACATGATACGTCCTGATCCACTACACAGTTCAGGTTTTACTGTAGTCTAAGAGACTGTCCTGGTTCAACTACACTTAATCATATGGAATAGTACTGTGGGGCAGTATATGTGGAACAAATTTGAAAAAGGATTTTTACTGTGTGAAGTAGAGTCGTGAGAATTGCACCATAGGTGAGACTCAGAACATCAAGTAAAAATCTACTCATTAACTTTAAGATATAATGATGGCTGAAAGCTGAAACTGATAACCAGTTTCAATAAAGCTGCAAGGGACCAAGACATTGACTTCTATAATCCAATATATATGTTTTTGATTTTTTGGTTGACAAAGGCACAAAAGTTTTGGGAAATATTACTGTGTAAATGTCCAGTCCCTACTAATAAATTAAACCTTCACATTTGTGCTGCTTTGGTAGTCATTCTCAGTTTCTTACTTTATGCCTCTTTGGAACTTATTGAGTGTACGCCTGCACAAAAATTGCATGTTGTATTGTGTAAATATGTTAAAACTGAAACTGATTTGTACTATAGAAACAGGTATCTACTACACATAACATTTCTGCTGTTCAAATTTTCTGAATAAATGCATTAGGCCTATTTGCTTTAGGTGCACTGCTCCGAAATATAAACAATTTTCCTAGTTCAGCATTAACACATTTCACAGAATGCTTCATCCAGAATTTATCATTATCACTGAAATAGAGACACAGTTTTCACTGTAGTACGCAAAGCGTTCTCAACTGTATACTTAAGATTACAGCCCAAACTGTTGACTGCACCTTTCCATTAATTTAGTAGCCTAAGTGTCTAGGAGTAGTGTCCGTGATTAGTAATTAAAATGTCCTCAGTCCTGTGTTTGAACCCTGCCAATGCTTAAATTTTGAGTAAACAACAACAGCATTGGTTGCCGAAGACTCTGGCATAAGAAGTCACCCTCACTCAGGCAACAGCCTTGTAAAAGAGGGTGGAGAAGTTGACAGAAGTTCAGGGCATTCTCTTGCCAATGAGGTGGGAAACTGCTCCTAAAAGTAGAAGAATCATCAATGGCATGAGGATGCAGAATGCAATGGAAACCATTGCATTAAAGACACATAATGTGTATCCACAGGACATGTGGCCCGTAACTGAAAAAGTGTCATGATAATCTCTCCATTGGCAAAAGATTCCAGAATAGTCCCCCATTCAGAGCTTCATGAGGGGACTGCCAGGGGGGAGATGACCATGAGAAAAAGACGGAATAACCAATGAAAGGATAACATTCTATGAGTAAGGGCATGGAATGTCACAAGTTCAAAAGTAGGAGGGAAGCTAGAAAATCTGGAAAACCTAAACACAGTGGGTGTTACTGAAGTGATATGGAAAGAAGTTAAGGATTTCTGATCAGATGGATATAGGGTAATATCAACAGCAGCAGAAAATGGTATAACAGGAGTAGGTTTCATTATGAATAGGAAGGTAGGGCAGAAAGTGTGTTACTGTGAACTGTCAGTGACAGGGTTGTTCTCACCAGAATTGACAACAAACCAATGCTGAGAATGCTAATTCAGATATACATGCAGATGTCATAAGCGGAAGATGAAGAGATGGAGAAAGTACGCAAGTACGGATGGGGAGAGAGATGAACATGGTCTGATGGAGTATGCAGGGAGTAGAGTGATAGAGTGACAATAGGTGCAGCATCAGGAGGTTGTGGAATTGGGGAGGGGGGATGAGTAAAAAAGGAGAGGAACCGGGAAAGATGGCCAAGTGCATGGGCAGTGGAAGGTAAACAACAATGGGGAGGAGATGATAGGACAGAGGGGCTGGAAACTGTTGGGTGGAGGGTTTGGGGACAGTATGTTACTGTAGGTTGAGGCTGGGATAACTGCAGGAGCAGAGAATGTGTTGTCAAGATATCTCCCATCTGAGCAGTTGAGAAAAGCTGGTGGTGCAGGGAAGAATCCAGATGGCTTCGGCAGTGAAGCAGCCATTGAAGTAAAGCACGTTATGTTCAGCTGCATGTTGTACCATAGAGTAATCTACTTTTCTCTTGGCCACAGTTTGGAGGTGTAGTTAATTCTGGGGGCAGCTGGATGGTAGTCATACCAATATAAAGAGCTCCACAATAATTGCAGCAGAGCTGGTAAATGACATGACTTCTTTCACAAGCGGCCCTGTCCCTGATGGGGTGGGATAAAACTGTGACAGGACTGGAACAGGAAGTGCTGGGTGGGTGGATTGGGAAGGCCTTGCACCTTTGTCTTCCACAGAGATACGATCCTTGTGGCAAGGAGTTGGGATTGGCATAGGGATGGTCTAGGATGTTGTTGAGTTTGGGTGGGCAAAAGAACACCACTTTAGCAGGGGTTAGAAGAATCTTGGGTAGGATGTCTCTCATTTATGGGCATGATGACAGGTAATCAAAGCCCTGGGAAAAGATGTGATTCCGTTGTTCCAGTCGAAGGTGGTTCTTGGTGATGAAGTGAGCACTCCTTTGTGGGTGGGAGGCTAGGAAGGTCTCTTCTAGATGGTCCATGAACAGATTGGCATAGGAGGGCACCATGCAGGTGCCCATGGCTGTGCCATAGATTTATTTGTATGCCTTCCCTTCTCAGAAGTAGTTGTGGTTTAGAATAAAGTTAGTTAGGTGTATGGGGAACGAGGTAGTGGGTTTGGAGTCTGAAGGACATTTGGAAAGGTGGTGTTCAATAGCAGTAAAAGATTGCAGCTCATTGTGTAGTAGCTAGAGTTGCTGCCTCTGGATCATGGGGGCTTGGCTTCAATTCCCGGCTGGGTTGGGGTTTTCTCCGCCTGGGCCCTGGGTGTTTGCGTGTTCCTCATCATCTCATCATCATTCGGGAAGTGCCAAGACTGGAAATGGAAAATCTGGAACTTGTATTGGCACTGATGACCACAATGTTGAGTGCCCGACAACCATCATCATCATCATCATCATCATCATCATCATCGTCGTCGTCGTCGTCGGCATAAGGGATGCTGCTGTATAGGGAGGTGGTGTCAACAGTGACGAGGAGGGATCAGGAGTTAGTCACTGTGATTCATGACAACATTTGTGGAAATTTTATCTGCATGTAGGATGAGTAGGTCAGTATTTGTTTTTGGATATGGCTAGTCTTTCTTCTACTGAAAGTTTGGTGTTCTGGGAAAGGGACCTGGAGAAGAATGGTGAGTTTAAGTTGGAGGTAAGGAATTCCTGGAAGGTGACCAATAAGTGGGTAAATGGGAGAGGGGGGGGGGGGGGAGGGTTCACGTTCTGATGGTGGTATGAACTGGAAAAATCAGGATTCAATGTTGGAATCAGGTTGGTTTTGGCTGGAGGGATTGGCAGCAAATAGGTGTTTCCATTGCAGGAATTGGGAGAAGGAGAGTAGATCTTTGACAAGTCTAGTATGATTAAATTTGGGTGTATGGCTAAAAGTGAGGCCTTTGGATAGGACTGAAACTTCTGTAGAGCTGAGGGTTTTTGTGGAAAGATTAACAACAGTCTTACAGGAAAATTTGGCTCTGTATTTGGTGGAAAGTTGGTAGGGAGTTTTGGGGGACGTGGCAAATCAGAAAGGTTAGCTAGGCTGGGTTTTGGTACTATGAGGGGCGGACGAGGAGGAACACTGTGGATAGGATAGGTGTTAAATAGTGGTGTCCCGATGTGGTAGTAGGAAGTGAGTGGGTTGGATAGCTTATGAAGTTGGTGTCTAGAATATTCTACCTGGTGCTGGAGGGCAAGGGATTCAGGTTCAGAGACTTGACGTATGGAGCAGGGGTTGCACAGTAGTAGTATCTTGGAGAATGGGCAGAGGTGGTTCTGGGATGCCTGTGCCATGGAGATGTGTTTTTGCCGTACAAGGTTTGTGTGTGCCAGGGATTGGCGGAATCAGAAAATGTGAAGGGCTTTGTGAAAGGAGGGATAGGATACAGAAAAAGGAATCTTTACAGTTAGACCGTTTGGCGGGATTTCATGGTTCAGGCAGCATATGAGGATTGTATGTAGGACTGGGTTTTAGCTAGGGAAAGAGATACTTTTCTGAACTGGTGCAGGGAGATGGAGCAAGGGTTCATTGTGGGAGGAATGGTATAAAGGAAACAGAAGTGATGCAGAAATGGGCAAAATATGTGTTGACATTTGTGAGAGAGAAATATTTATAGTTGATCCTTTACATGGGCCCAGATTACAAATTTGTTGCCCACATATCGGAAGAAGCATGCAGGTTTCAGTTTGGCGGTTTCCAGGGCTACTTCTTCAAAACTCTCAATGAATAGATTGGCTACCACCAGAGAGAGGGCTCCACATGGTCACTCTGTCAGTCTGCTCATAGTATTGGCAGTTGAAGACAAAGTAGGTCGATACTAACACATGCCTGAAAAGTTGTGTCAGTTCCGCCCTGAATTTCTCACTGATTAAGTTGATAGTAACTTCAGTAGAACAAGCAGGGCAATCCAAGGGCTACCAGGTGATAATGCTGAAGAAATCAGAAGGGAAACATGCTGGATTCATTCAAGTGCAGCACTGATCAGAAGTAATATCTCCAGAGTGGAAAGAACGGCACTACCCAACCTCAGATGAAATACAGAGATATTCATTCTCCCTGCCGTCAAAGCACTCCAACTTGCTGAAAAATAGAGTGCTTGAGGATAAGGACATCAAGAGACTTCGCCAACACTCATAGATAGCACCGAGGATTGTGGCCTTCCAAAGATGCACAAAGATGTTATGCGACTGATAGTTGGCAACATAGGGGCTCCAACATACCCCCTAGCACAGCATCTGGTGGGCCTGCTATGACCATTCAGGGAAAATGTGCACACCACATCCAGAATTCAACAGACTTCATTGGCTGCTTAAAGGAGCTAACTTAACAAGAATCCGACATCATAGTTAGCTTTGATGTCGTGTCACAATTTACACAAGTCCCCCTCGAAGATTCTATCAACTTAATCAATGAGAAATTTGGGGCAGAACTGACACAACTTTTCTGGCATGTGTTAATATTGACCTACTTTGACTTCACCGGCCAGTACTATGAGCAGATCGATGGAGTGGGCATTGGGAGCTCTCTCTCTCTCTCCGGTGGTAACCAACCTATTCATGGAGAGATTCAGAGACGTAGCCCTGGAAACTGCTGAACTGAAGCCTGTATGCTTCTTCTGATATGTGGACGACACATTTGTAACCTGGCCACATGGAAAAGATCAACTTCAAATATTTCTACATCATCTAAATTCAACAATGACAACATACAGTTCACTATGGAAATTGAGAAAGATGGACAACTACCCTTTCTTGATGTCCTGGTGCAGCGCAGGTCAGATGGCTCGCTAGGTCACAGTGAGTACCACAGGGCCACACACCAACCTGTACCTACATGCTTCCAGTTGCCACCATCTGGCTCAGCTAAATGGAGTGTTTAACACTTTGGTACACGGAACACATATGATCTTGGACAATTAGAAACTATCAACAGAAGTCAAACACCTGGAGACTGTGTTCTGCAAGAATGGATATGGTAACCACCAAATCCAAAGGGCCTTCTGACAACAGAAGTGCAGTAGGGCCAAGATGAAGAACAAATTGAAGAAGAGGAAAAAGGCCTGGCATTTCTACCTTTTGCAGACAATGTGTCATTCAAAATAGGGAGACTATTGAGGCAACACAAGGTCGACACAGTCTCCTGACCACCGGCTAATGCGTGTGCCCTACTAGGAGCAGTGGAAGACAATGTTGGCCTCATGAAATCAGGTTATTCAAAATTCTGTATGGCTGTGGCATATCCTATATCAAGCAAACAGTTCATACGGTGGAAGATCAATTCAAAGAACACCAGCGCTACACTTCCCTAGGCCAACCAACCCATTCGCCCCTGCAGAACATTCCATAAACACTAGACACACAACAAATTATGATGAGACAAAAATACTGGCCTCCACAAGTAAGTGATGGGACTGCATCTTCAAAGAGGCTGTAGAAATTTGCATAACAGACAACCTCATCAACAGGGACACTGGTTACCAAATCAGTAAGGCCTGGGAACCAATACTAAGCTCTATCAAGAAGCAGTGGTGCAAGTGGATATGAGATCATTCTGCCGCCAAAGAGATACTGCAGCCCTCCCAACTGCCTACCGCAGTCTTCACTTCCCCTGCCAGTGGACATGCTGTGCATCGTCGACACACGGAATCGCACCTGGACCCAAGAGGGACAAATACTAGCAGCAGACAGTGGAAAAACCATTGCATCAGCATCACCTGATGATGGCAGGATGGTTATTTGCCAAAATACACTGAAGCACTTAAGACACGGTTATGAGCTTGCGTATTCAAATAGAGATATGTTAACAGGCAGAATTCGGCACTGTGGTCGGCAATGTGTATTAAGACAACAAGTGTCTGGCATGATTGTTAGATCGGTTACTGCTGCTACAATGGCAGGTTATGAAGATTTAAGAGACTTTGAATGTGGTGTTATAGTAGGTGCACTACCAATGTGACACAGCATCTCCAAGGTAGCGGGGAATTGGGGATTTTTCCGTTTTTTCATGAGACTACTGTGAACATCAGGAATCTGGTGAAACATCAAATCTCCAACACCTCTGCAGCCAGAAAATGATCCTGCAAGGATGGGACTAATGATGACTGAAGAGGATTGTTCAATGTGACAGAAGTGCAACCCTTCCACAAATCGCTGCAGATTTCAATGATGGGCCATCAACAAGTGTCAGCTTCTGAATCATTCAACACAACGTCATTGATGTGTGTTTTTGGAGTTGAAGGCCCACTCATGTAGCCTTGATAACTGCATGACACAAAGCTGGGCCTGTCAGCACTGACATTGGACTGTTGATTACTGGAAACATGTTGCGTTGTTGGTCGAGTCTCACTTCAAATTTTATCAAGCAGATAGATGTGTACGGGTATAGAGACAACCTCATGAATCTATGGACCTTGCATGTAAGCAGGGGACTGTTCAAGCTTGTGGAGGCTCTGTAATGGTGTGGGGTGTGTGCAATTGGAGTGATATGGAACCTCTGATATGTCTGAATATGACCCTTGGAGGTGACAAATATGTAAGCATCCTGTTTGATCACCTGCATCCATTATTGTCCATTGTGCATTCTGACGAACTTGGGCAGTCCCACCAGGACAGTGTGACACCCCACATGTCCAGAACTGCTACAGAGTGGCTCCAGGAACACTCCTCTGAGTTTAAACACTTCATCTGGCCACCAGACTCCCCAGATGAGAACATTATTGAGAATATCTGGGATGCCTTGCAACATGCTGTTCATAGAAGATCTCCACCCCTTGTACTATTGTGGATTCATGGACAGCCCTGCAGGATTCATGGTGTCAATTCCCTGCAGCACTATTTCAGCCATGAGTTGAGTCCATACCACATGCTGCGGCACTTCTGTGTGCTCGAGGTGGCCCTACACAGTATTGGGAGGTGTACCAGTTTCTTTGGCTCTTCAGTGTATTATGGGCATTTGACGATCATATCTGGCTGGACACCTAAGAACCCTTCACAGGTTCAATGCTAATTAATTCAGGAACACCACAATTTATTGAATTTTTTTCATAGCAATTATTTCTCAGCTTAAGCTACCCTGCAACACCCTTACAAGATTCTCAGTCTTTTTATGACCATCTTGTATATACAGGAAGCTCCTCGGAGACAGTGCTATCTAATTTAAGCCCATTTTTAAGAGCAATCTCCAGTCCATGCATTATCAGTGTTCTGCTAATGATAAGGGTCCATGATAGTACCACCCAAACCAGGCTGGTAATACACTCACAGTGCACTTCACCACAAATATCTCAGACTGGTTCTTGGCTTCTTGTATGCTGCATTCTGGCGTAGTTCCATCAAAGGATGCTCCTGATGACCAGGACCCTCTGAGCAGGGGCGCCACAGCAGTCAACAGTAATGCTGCACCAGCTATACAATTTCCATAGTGTTGTCGGATGGTGGTACTACAGCACTAAAATGTTGTGCTGATTTGATAGAGCTATCCATAAGCTACCTTTGCAATCAATCAATGACTCAAAGTATATTTCATGGTGAATTTAATATACATATATAATGTCAGAGCAGCTGCAGAAAGTAGCTGAAGGATGATCAAGCCATGTGCAGGTGACTAAGTGTTGGAAGTCCTTACCTCAGAATATGGAGGCTTGCCCACTCTTAGAGCAAGATATGCAGCAGTATGTGATAGATCTGATGACAGATCACAGTATTGGCTAAGACATACACTCCTGGAAATTGAAATAAGAACACCGTGAATTCATTGTCCCAGGAAGGGGAAATTTTATTGACACATTCCTGGGGTCAGATACATCACATGATCACACTGACAGAACCACAGGCACATAGACACAGGCACAATGTCGGCACCAGTACAGTGTATATCCACCTTTCGCGGCAATGCAGGCTGCTATTATCCCATGGAGACGATCGTAGAGATGCTGGATGTAGTCCTGTGGAACGGCTTGCCATGCCATTTTCACCTGGCGTCTCAGTTGGACCAGCATTCGTGCTGGACGTGCAGACTGCGTGAGACGACGCTTCATCCAGTCCCAAACATGCTCAATGGGGGACAGATCCAGAGATCATGCTGGCCAGAGTAGTTGACTTACACCTTCTAGACCACGTTGGGTGGCACGGGATACATGCGGACATGCATTGTCCTGTTGGAACAGCAAGTTCCCTTGCCGGTCTAGAAATGGTAGAACGATGGGTTCGATGACGGTTTGGATGTACCGTGCACTATTCAGTGTCCCCTCGACGATCACCAGAGGTGTACGGCCAGTGTAGGAGATCGCTCCCCACACCATGATGCCGGGTGTTGGCCCTGTGTGCCTCGGTCGTATGCAGTCCTGATTGTGGCGCTCACCTGCATGGCGCCAAACACGCATACGACCATCATTGGCACCAAGGCAGAAGCGACTCTCATCACTGAAGACTACACGTCTCCATTCGTCCCTCCATTCACGCCTGTCACGACACCACTGGAGGCGGGCTGCACGATGTTTGGGCGTGAGAGGAAGACGGCCTAACGGTGTGCGGGATTGTAGCCCAGCTTCATGGAGACGGTTGCGATGGTCCTCGCCGATACCCCAGGAGCAACAGTGTCCCTAATTTGCAGGGAAGTGGCGGTGCGGTCCCCTACGGCACTGCGTAGGATCCTACGGTCTTGGCGTGCATCCGTGCGTCGCTGCGGTCCGGTTCCAGTTCGACAGGCACGTGCACTTCCGCCGACCACTGGCGACAACATCGATGTACTGTGGAGACCTCACGCCCCACGTGTTGAGCAATTCGGCGGTACGTCCACCCGGCCTCCCGCATGCCCACTATACGCCCTCGCTCAAAGTCCGTCAGCTGCACACACGGTTCACGTGCACGCTGTCGCGGCATGCTACCAGTGTTAAAGACTGCGATGGAGCTCAGTATGCCACGGCAAACTGGCTGACACTGACGGCGGCGGTGCACAAATGCTGCGCAGCTAGTGCCATTCGACGGCCAACACCGCGGTTACTGGTGTGTCCACTGTGCCGTGCGTGTGATCATTGCTTGTACAGCCCTCTCGCAGTGTCCGGAGCAAGTATGGTGGGTCTGACACACCGGTGTCAATGTGTTCTTTTTTCCATTTCCAGGAGTGTATTTTGGAGCACATGGGCCAGTACACCTCGTTGATCATAGAGCTTCATAGTAGACAATTACAGTGTTCTTATCATGACCCAATGACATTCTCAATTACAATACCTGTGGGAATGGTGTCACTGAGATTGGACTGCATCCATGGTACTTGTGATAGTAATCAAAGGCACCATTACAGGTGTGAACTTGTGAACTACTTGACAATTATTGGAGACTGCCTGCATCCCTTCGTGCTTGACGTCTTCCCTGATTACGATGGCATCTTCATGCAGTTTAATTATCTGTATCAAAAAAGCCAGGAAGATGCTACAGTGATTTGGACAGCAGGATAACGAACTCATGCTGATAGTTTGGCCACCAAATTTACATGATCTGAACCTTATGGAATGTGTCACTGTTTGATGAAAGCTTTGTGCCCAATAACCACCGACCAATGGCTTACAATAACTATGTGATCTATATGTAGACATCTGTTGCCACATACATCCAGAAGCCTGCCATGGACTTGTCAAATCCATGCTATGCAAAATCGTGGCTATATTGAATTTCTAGGTGCATTAACATACTATCAAGCAGTTGGTCAGGAAGTTTTCACTCATCAGTGTTTGATGGTCAACAGCAATGTGAAACAACTGAAATTGCTGTAACTAAACAACACTACAGGGCCTGATGGAATCCTGTCAGTTACTACAGAGAAAACTGCAGCTGAGCTAACTCCCACTTTAACCATAATGTACTGTAGACCAACTTAACATGGGTGGATTAAAGACAGTAGGGCCCTAAGTGATACAATTTTCTTTGACAGAATTCAAAGCAAAACAATAACAGTATACCCAGTGACAGGCTGCCCAGTTGGCCATGTGCTCTAACGCACGGCTTTCCAGGTGGGAAGGAGCGCCTGGTCCCTGCACGAATCCGCCCAGCGGACTTGTGTCAAGGTCTGATGAGCCGGCCAGTCTGTGGATAGTTTTTAGGTGGTTTTCCATGTGCCACGGCGAATGCGGGCTGGTTCCCCTTATTCCGCCTCAGCTACACTATGTTGGTGATTGCTGCGCAAACAAGTTCTCCACATACGCATACACCACCATTACACTACCATGCAAACATAGGGGTTACACTCGTCTGGTGTGAGGCGTTCCCTGGATGGAGGGTGGGGGGGGGGGGGTGTCCACTGGGGGCCGAACCGCACAATAACCCTGGGTTCGGTGTGAGGCGATGGAGGGGTGAAGCGGACTTCGGCAGTCGTCGTGGGGTTGTGGACCACTGCGGCTGCAGCAGGGATGGAGCCTCTCCATCGTTTCTAGGCCCCCGGTTAATATACAATACAATACAATACAATACCCAATGACAAGTGATATCTCTGATTATGATACACAGTTAGTTAGGATAAATAAGGAAATGCCTTGCAGTATAGATATTCTTCAGTGAAAATTAATTAGAATAGTTAATGACTCAAGAGCAAATGTTTTTAAGAATTGTATACAAGAGATGATGTGGGATGCAATACATAATGAACCACAAGCTGACATAAAACTTAATCTGTTCTATGGTAAATTCATATCATTATTTGAAAATAGCTTTCTGCATAAGGACATTAATGATCCATGGGTCTTTACATGGCCATGTAAAGACCCATGGATCATTAAAGAGATTATAGAATCATGTGAAAGGAAAAGGAAAATGTATCTGTTGTCAAGAGGAAGTAAAGATCCTGCAGTAGTTGCACAATATGAAAACCACTCAAAATTGATAAGAAAGCTATTTAAAAAAATTAAGAAACATGCAAGTTATGTCAGAAATCAGTAACTCTACCAACAGGCTTAAGGCTTAAGGGTATAAATGACCAGTTGAAATAATAATTTTCTAAATGTAGCAGAAAATATAGGGTCAAACAGTTCAAGAGAAAAATCACAGCAGTATGTAGAAAAAGCAACTCTCATAAAATTCAGTCACATGAATATTAACAACAATAATAAATTTTTGAAAATATAAATAATTTGATAGATAAAAAGCTACTCATCAAATAGCACCAGGAGAACACACATATAAAAAGGTATTACAGTTTGCAATCTTTGAGAGCCAGTGGCTCCTTCTACTGGCAGAAGGGTTGGAAAGAAGGAAGAGGAGTGAAGGAAAAGGACTGATGAGGTCTAGAAAAATGGGTAGAGTTTGGAAAAGTTACCAAAAACCTTGGGTCATTGGAGACGTATCGGATGGGATGAGAAAGACAGCTCATCTGGATTTGATGGTGTTTCCTACAGAGTACTAAAAATTTGTTCCCATATAATAAGCCCTTTAGTATTTGAAATATGTATTGCATAACTAACTGAGGGCATTTTTACAGACAGATGGAAACATGCCACCATTAAACCCCTCTATAGGAAAGGTGATAGGAGAGATGTCAGTAACTACTGACATCATTTTTAAAAATGTTTGAAAAAGTTATGTATTCTAGAATAATATCCCACCTGAGCAACAATAACATCCTCAGTAAATCACAGTCTGGAATTTCAGAAGGGTTGCTCAACTTAGAATGCCATTTGCTCAGACACTCACCAAATCCCACAAGCTTTAAAAAAAAAAAAAAAAAAAAAAAAAAAAAAAAAAAAAAATAGCATGGACATTGTTTTTTGCAATCTTCCTAAGGTATTTCAGCATGTGCATCACAATATTCTCCTAGATAAACTGAGGATTTATCGACTGATAGTATAACCAGCCAATGAGTAATGTCATATATAACTAAAAGAATACAGGAAATTGTAGTTAGTAACTCCACCTCAGTAATTGGGAGATTCTTCTGACTGGAGAAAAATCAAGAATGTGGTGGTGGAGAGAGAGAGAGAGAGAGAGAGAGAGAGAGAGAGAGAGAGAGAGAGAGAGAGAGAGAGAGAGAGAGAGAGAGAGAGTAGGTGTGTGTGAGAGAGAGAGAGAGAGACAGAGAGAGAGAGGGAGGGAGGGAGGGAGGGAGAGACGTTAGTATGTAGCAATATTTACAAATTGATAAGTTATTTGAATGCAAAATGATTCATTCCATATCATTATGATTTATCATGCAAATGATCCACGTGACATGAAACTAACTGACAAAATCCTGCGATAAGTGATTGGAAGAATTATAACCTTCTACAAGAACGGTAGAAATTACTGTCCAGTTTCTTTGCTCTTCATCTATTGCAGACTTTTAGAACACGTTCTGAGCTCAAAATTAATGAGGTATCTAGAACAGAATGACCTCCTCTGTCCCAGCCAGCATGGATTCCAAAAACATTCATCATATGAAACTCATCTTGTGCTTTTCTGACATGACACCTTTAAAGTCATGGATCGAAGTAATCAGTTTTGTACTTCTAAATGGCATTTGACTCAGTGTTCCATCAATATATATTTACAAAAGTGTGATCCTGTAATATAACAAATGAAATTTGTGTCTGGAGTGAGGATTTTTCAGAATGAGAACTGCAGCATGTGTATTGTGGGTGAAGAGTAATTGACAGAAGCACGTGCATTGGGACTTTTGCTGTTCATATTGTGTATTAATGACTTGCCAAACAATATCAATTTTACACAACTAGGCATAGTATATTAGTGCAACATGGTCACCATCTTGTAATTAAAAAATATTTGTTTCAGCCTCTTGTCATACAAAAATAGTATCTTTACGAGTTTTGACTTATTACTAAGTCTTCATCAAATGATCTACTTAAAAAGAGAGAAGAAAGATAGCCAGTAAAATGCTAAATAACTAAATTACAAATCAAATCAACATCTATACACAAGTATATGTACTTAAATGTATTACATACTGTCTCATCAATTAAACAGAGAGGTGCTCACAATGTAAATATTTCTACATTCTGATTGTTGGAACTGAGGGCTAGAGTAATTTATCTAATAGTACAACATTGGTACCTGTTACATGGCAGATATAAGATTCAAACTGTTCACAATAGCAAATTAATTTTAAGAGAAAGCTTTCCTTAAGTGAAAATTAGTTAAAATATTACTTAACTATTAGTGCAGCTAAGCTAGAAATACAATAGAAGGAAGATAAACTATCGCCATCTGCAAATGTGTTTTGTGAGTAACACACTAGTAGCTGATGGCTGCAGAAATAATAGCACCGATCTGTTTATATTATGAGTGCATCTCTTAGTCTATTCAGTTGATTTGTTACTATGCAACATGTTCAGATATGTATGTCAGTTTGGAGAAGTTAGTCTGATTTGTAACTTAGTTTCCTAGTATTTTACTAATCTCCTTTTAAACATATCATCTGATGATAACTTGGTAATAACTGAAACAATAATGATACCAGTTGTGTGACCTGAGGCTGAAATATAAAATTAGAAAATTATTCATAGTAACATCAGACATTTTACAGATGATATAGTTATGTATAATGAAGAACTATGTCAAAAAAGCTGCTGTGATATACAGGCCAAACTGGACAATATTTCAATTGCTGCAAAGACTGGCATCTTGCTTCAAACATACAGAAATATAAAATTCTGCAGTGCACAAAATGGTAATGCACATGCTATTTGGACTAGTAACAACATGAATCAGAATAGATTGCTTATCACTACATAGAAGAGGCTCTGAAAGGGTTATCAGCACATTTAAAAATATGTTTTAAACCAGACTAAGCTATTATACAAAAACCTTCTTTAGATTTAGAAAAACATACACACATACATAATGTGCAGACACATGGTCACTGTCATCTCTGTGTGCTGGAGCCTGAGTGCTATGGTTAGTAATCTCAGCTTATGTAGAAGAGGCTTGGGCAGTAAATAGGATGGATAGCAGGGTAGGTGTGAGAGATCCTATAGTGCAGCCAGAGGGTGTGTGCAAGGATGTGATGGGGACAAGATGGCATGAGCTGTGAAGCACTCATTGATCTCAAATACACCATGTTGCATGGGATGATTGTCAACTGGATGATTCAGTTCTCTGTTGGCTGCAGTTTAATAGTGGCTATTCATGCAGACAGATCACTTGTTAATGGTCATGCCCATGCAGAATGTCACACAATGGCTGCAGCCAAGTTGGCAGAATACATGGCTGCTTTTACATTTGGCTCTGCCTTTGATGGGTTAGGAAATGCATGTTTCAGGACTGGAGTAGGTGGTGGTGGGAGGTATATGGGACAGACATTGCATGTGTGTCTTTTATGAAGGTATGAGCCATGAGGCTAGGAGCTGGATGCAGGGGTAGGATAGGGATGGTCAAGGATATTTCATAGGTTGGGTGGCTGGTGGTATAGCACTGTGGGAGAGGTGAGGAGGGTAATGGTGAGGATATTCCTCATTTC
This sequence comes from Schistocerca gregaria, assembly GCF_023897955.1. Lineage (NCBI taxonomy): Eukaryota > Metazoa > Arthropoda > Insecta > Orthoptera > Acrididae > Schistocerca > Schistocerca gregaria. Next base: position 857,532,317 of record NC_064920.1, on the reverse strand, counting down.
AAAGCATGGTAAGAGATAAAATTCTGGCAGATAAATGATTCAGTTACCAGTTGCTCCACTCCTGGATGGCACTGAGACATGAGGGGCCTTCCTTGGTATGTGAAGGATGGTAGGTGAATGGGGAAACAAGGTACTGCAGTTCTATTTTGGACAACATTTGGAGTCTTCAGTAAGTCCCTAGACATATTTGTAGAGGGACTGGTTCAAATGGCTCTGAGCACTGTGGGACTTAACTTCTGAGGTCATCAGTCCGCTAGAACTTAGAACTACTTGAACCTAACTAACCTAAGGACATCACACACATCCATGCCCGAGGCAGGATTCGAACCTGCGACTGTAGCGGTCGCGTTGTTCCAGACTGTAGTGGCCAGAACCGCTCGGCAACTCCGGCCGGCTGTAGAGGGATTGCTCATCACTGCACCTGCAATGAGTGCATGTGGCTAATATGTATGGAAGGGTCTTTGTGGTGTGGAATGAGTGTCAGTTATAGAAAAGGAGGTATTGGTGGTGACTGGTAAGTTTTATGTAGATGGATGTACTGATCTGTGACATGGACAATGGGGTAGGCAGCTTGTTGGGCTGAAGAGAAATGGGTGAAGCAAATTAAGAAGAAGATATTGAGGTGCTGGATTGATATGGATAGGATGTTCTCCCCCTTAGTTCAGATCATAAAGGTGTCATCAGAGAATCTGAACTAGGTGAGGGGTTTGGGATACTGGGTAGCAAGGAAGGATTCCTCTAGATGTCCCATGAATAGGTTGGTTTTAGGTGGTGCCATATGGGTACCCATGGCTGTACTGTGGCTTTCTTTGTAGGTGATACCTTTGAAGGAGAAGTAATTGTAGGTGAGGTTATTGGTAGTCATGGTGACCAGGACCTGGTCTTCCTCATTCCAACAAGTCACTTTCCTCAAGGTTGTTCTCCATCTCATGAATGACTCCATAAGTACCTCCATCTACACCAAAACTGCAAACAACCCTGTTAGAAGAACATCCACAACTGAGTATTATAGCAGAGCTTGATAATACCGCTTCAGTTGTAAATTACTTTATTTTCACATGACCAGTTTTGGAATGTTATAAGTCCATCCTCAGATGTCGCACTGGAAATAGCAAAAGGCAGGAGATAATTTTCACACACTGCAACATACATAAAAAACAAAAAACAATTTTTTCTTCCAAAATGTTTTAAAATTTTTTTAAAAGCATTACGAAACCGCTGGTGGTGCTAGGTGCTGTGAAACCTATGTCAGTGTGCAAGCAGCACCAGACAGTACTATGGATGACTGCCTGGGTAGCGAATATATACAAATGATATCACAACACTTACGCTGTGTTGTGGTCCCTGAGCACAGTGTGTACCAGGCGTGGTGTGGTGCCTATGAGTGCAGAACAGGGAGTAGCAGATGCGAATGAGGGGGCAAATTGGTAAACCAGAGTGGCAAAAATGCTACCATCTATTGACAGAGAGGAGAACATGGGGCCACTAGCCTGGCCATTCACAATTTGAATTTAGTGGTTTACATTTAAAATGAAGAAGAAACAAAAACATTACATAAAAAAATACTCGATATGAGTTAAAAGAGCATTATGTGTAGTAAAGGAGCGTATTGAACAGGTCGATCCAGAACTATGGTAAAACTGAGTGGAAGGTGTGATATAAAATTATTATATAAACCATAAAGTACAAAGAAACTTTCCTTTTACACGAGTGGCAAACAAGTTTCAAATTTAGTGGGGATATATAAGTGGCAACATGGAACAACGCGCCATAGTCATCAGTTAAAAGAACATGCACATGTGCCACTCCTATTTGCCAGCTCTCATTACTGACCAACAAGGAAAGTAGCCAAACCTTACAGTTTATAGTCAGAATGCAATATGCCAATTAATATCTAGCAGCAATAGCATTAAAAGGACACATTAAAAGTGGGTTCAATTTTAAACTGCTAATCAACCATCAACAACTAATTGAGGCTTACATTAGATAAGACCTGAGACACACTTTACATAATGAAAGACAGGTAAATTTGTAATTAGTGAGGGCACAGATAATGCCACAGTACTATAATGCACCATAGTCATAGGATAAAATGAAAACATGCAACTTTTATTAAGAGAGGACAATTTTACAGCTATGTAAAATGAACTGTGTGGACTTTACAGGAAACAAGCATGTGCCACACATTCGTTAAGCCTATTGAAGGCCACAAAAACCACTGACGTGATAAAAATAGTATACATCTATGGCATACAGTAAAAAGGGAGCAGAAAGAGAAGGAAATGAGGCTGAACGCTGCTTCAGAAAAGAAAAGTTATTCAGCAGGCAGTTTGCTCATTCAAAATGCCAGACGGATCACAGCAAATGCTGCGGATGATTTCTATTTCTTTTAAAATGTTTAAAACCAAGCCCTTACATTGAATATGTAGAATCCTGCTATTTGTGTTTATATTTGAAATGGAGTGGTTATGATCCTTCAGGTGATTAGTGAGAGTGGCATGTGAACTCCTGCCTTTTGCTATTTCCAGTATGTCATCTGAGGATGGGCTTATAACAATCTGAAATTGGTCATGTGAAAATAAAGTAATTTACAACTGAAGCTGTATTTTCAACCTCTGCTGCACTAAAACTACCATCAGCCACCAGTGATACCTACATTTAAAAAGAGACCTGTCCCATAGATAATCTCACCACCACCTACTCCAGACCTGTCACAAACATTTCTTTCCCCATAAAAGGCAAAGCCACCTGTGAAACCAGCCATGTGGTCTACCAACTTGGCTGCAATCACTGTGTATCATGCTACTTGAGTGTGACCACTAACAAGCTGTCTGTTCATATGTATGCCCATCACCATACTGTGGCTGAGACACAGCTGGACCATTGAGTTACTAGCGTGCTGTGTGTCATGGTGCATTTAACTTTGGTGACTGCTTTACAGCCCATGCCATCTGAATTCTTCCCACCAACACCAGTTTTTCTAAATTATGTAATTAGGAACTCTCTCTGCTACATATCTTCCATTCCCATAACCCCCTCCCCCCTATGGTGTCACCTTGACATGTACTGGTATATCAAAATCTACATCTAAATGGATACTCTGCAAAACACACTTAAGTGTCTGGCTGAGGGTTCATCAAACCACATTCACAATAATTCTCTATTGTTCCAGTCTCAAACAGCACGCAGAAAAAATGAACACCTATATGTTTCCATATGAGCTCTGATTTCCCTTATTTTATTATGAAGATCATTTATCCCTATGTAGACTGACATTAACAAGATATTTTCACAGTTGGAGGAGAAAGTTGGTGATTGACATTCATGAGAAGATCCTGCTGCAATGGGAAATGCCTTTGTTTTAATGATGTCCACCCCAAATCCTGTATCATATCTGTGATATTCTCTCCCCTATTTCTGCTGCTCTTCTTTGAACTTTCTTGATGTACCCTGTTAATCCTATCTGGTAATTCTCCCACATTGTGCAGCAGTACACCAAAAGAGGATGGACAAGCATAGTGTAGGCAGTCTCTTTAGTAGATCTGTTGCATCTTCTAAATGTTCTGCCAATAAATCACAGTCTTTGGTCTGCCTTCTTCGCAATATTTTCTGTGTGTTCTTTCCAATTTAAGTTGTTCATAATTGTAATTACAAGGCATTAAGTGAAATTTATGTCTTTTAGATTTGATTGATTTATGATCTAACTGAAGTTTAATGGATTCTGTTTAGTACTCATGTGAACGACCTTACACTTTTTGTTATTTAGGGTCAACTTCCAATTTCTGCTTGATACAGATATCTTTTGTAAATTGTTTTGCAATTTGTTTTGATCTGCTGATAACTTTACTAGACAATAAATGACAGTATCATCTGCAAACAACCTAACAGCTGCTCAGCTTGTCTCTTAAATCATTTAAGTAAGTAAGGAACAGCTGAGGGCCTATAACACTACCTTGGGGAACACGAGAAATCACTTCTGTTTGACTCAATGATATTCTGTCAATTACTACAAACTGTGATCTCTCTGACTGAAAATCATGAATCTAGATGATATACGATAAGTATGCAATATGATCTGAAGCTGCTTCTGAGGTACAGTGTTAGAAGCCTTCTGGAAATCTAGAAATACGGAATCAATTTGAAATCCCTAGTCAGTAGCACTAAACACTTCTTGTGAGTAAAGATCTAGTTGTGTTTCACAAAAATTATGTTTTCTAAATCCTTGGTGACTGTGTATCAATAGACCATTCTCTTTGAGGTAATTCACCATGTTCGGACACAATATGTGTTCCAAAATCCTGCCGCATATTGATGTTAATGATATGGGCCTGTAATTTAGTGGATTAATCCTGTTGCCTTTCCTAAATATTGGTGTTACCTGTGCAACTTTCCTGTCTTTGTGTACAGATCTTTTGTCAAGCGAGCAGTTGTATGTGATTGTTAAGTAAGGGGCTATTGCATCACCATACTCTAAAAGGAACCCAGTTGGTATACTGCCTCGACTGGAAGACTTGCTTTTATTAAGTGATAAGTTGATTCACTATTTTGAGGATATCTACGTTTAAGTTACTCATATTGTTCTTGCTTTGAATTCTGAAATATTTACTTTGTCTTTGGTGAAGGAATTTTGGAAGGCTGTGTTTAGTAATTCTGCCTTAGCACCACTGCCATCGATAGCATTTCCATTGCCATTGTGAATGGAAGGCATTGATTGTGTCTTGCTGCTGGCATACCTTTAGATACAACCAGAATCTCTTTGGAATTTTGAGACAAACTTTTGAGACAGAGTTTTGCTGTGGAAACTGTTATAAGCATCTCACATTGAAATCTGTGCTAATTTTTGAGCTTAAACCATTACTCAATGTGGTAGGGTCTTAGCAGCTAGAGACAACAGAGACCATGTCTGTGTGTGTGTATGTATGTGTTTTTTTCAAAATCTGGAGAAGGACTTCATCTGATTGCTTAGTCTACTTTTAAATTTGCATTTCCACTGCTTAATGCCTCCTCTGCTTTGTGAGAAATAATCTATTCTAATTCAAAGTGTTGTGTACAATACCAATGAGTCACAAGTGGTATCAATCATTTCATACAAAATGCCTTGGTGTAACCATTTTTAGAGATACAGAAAGGAATTATTACATAGACTCCGATGTACATGTATCAGGTACTACACATCATTTCATTGGTATGATACTTGAAAAATTTCAGTTAGTGTCTAAAAGAGACTGCTTATGAAATACTTGTACATTTCATCTTAAAATATTGTCCAAGTATGTGGAACCTGTACCAAATTAGATTTACTTGGAATATTGAATATATATAAAGTAGTGCACTTCAATTGGACACAGATGTGTTTCACCAACAGGAGAGCGTGATAAAAACACTGGAAAACCTAAATCATCAGACACCAAAGATAGACACCAATTACTCAGAGAAAGCTAACTTGAAAAGTTTCAAAAACCTGTATAAAGAGGTGAATTTAGCAGTATACTGCAGACGCCCCTGTGTATAGCTTCCATTAGGGGCTGCAAAGATAAGATTAGATTAATTGCAGCCCACAAAGAGACATTTAAGAAATCGTTCTTCTTTGTTCATCATATGTGAATAGGATGGGGAAATATTCTAAAATCTGGCTCAATGAAAACTACCTTCTGCTACACACTTCATAAACATTTGTGGATTATGTATGAAGATGTTAGTAACAGTAGGCATAGGGTTTGTTGGTAGATTGTGGTGTCCTGCAATGACTGGTACTTACTAGTAATTACAATATTTACTGATGACATAAGCATACTAGTCAAAAGCTCAAAACTCAGCCTTACTAAATACAGCCAGATGATAGCTGAAAATACCTTAAAGTGGTTCTTAGTGAACAATGTAATCTCACAAAGACTCATATTACATGATTTCAAAGAACTAGAAGTGACCTGCTAGTAACAGAAATGGAGATAAAAGGTCATATAATAGACTGAAATTTCTTGGGCCCAGTTGGATAACAAGTTGAAATGTAGTGAACCATAAATTTAAAATTATGGGAAACAGTTTCTGAATAACACTTTTTCCAGAGATGAAATATTTTGTACTGCCAATTGATACATATTAAAGTGCATGACATTTTCTGCCTTTGCAATAGTTAGTTCCATAATTGGGGCTGGGAGAAGGATACACTGGTGTAGATTAAAATGAATGGGCAGGTCACTCAGATCACAAGATGGACCTTCTTCTTTGTCTCCTCACCATCACAATAGCTAAGTTGCTCTCATTCTGAGGTCTGAGTGACCTGCCATTCCTTTCTACACTGCCACAATCTCTCTCTTGCCCGAGGAAGATACTAATAGTTATGAAAACTAGGATAGTGTTGTGTTCTTTTATATATTTCTATCAGCAGTGCTAAATATTTAGTCGCTGGTAGGCAGATACTGGCCTGAAAATCTGTCTCATAATTTTGTAGGTTTCTCCAGTGAATTTTCCATTTATAATGGAGATAATCTAACAAAGAAGTTCAGTAAATCACATTTTGCCCTTAGAAACATCTCTCATTGCATTGACCTGTAGATAAGAGTATTTGCCTATTTTGGATGTTTACACTCCTTGTTGTTTTATGAAATTATCTTTTAATGCAGTACACCTAACATAAATAAAGTGTGATTTGAGAGATTTAAGCAATAAGAGTATTGTGTAAAATAGCTGTCAGTACATTTCGTAGGAGCGTTTTTGAGGCTTTTGGAATTCATACACTCACTTCACAATACATTTACTCCCTAATAGTTTTTGTTGATGACCATGAAACTCAGTGTCAACTTAATTGTGATGTACATAATCACAATTCATGGCATGAAAATAGTGTTTTTGTAGATTTTGCTTACTTTTCTATGGTTCAGAGTGGAGTTGTGTTCTCTGGTGCAAAGCTGCTTAACAAGCTTTCACCTAACGTGAAGCAACAAATTGGGAGTCTAAAAAGTTCAAAAGAAACTTAAAAATTTTTCTCTTTGGGCACTATTTCTACAAATTACCAGAATGTCTAAACTGAATGAGTGAAAAGTTCCATTAGGTACATGGCTAGTACCAGTGTTTGTTGTAAAGCTGTATAACAAGTAGTAATGTACTGTAAAACAGACAGCATTTATGGATTGTAAAAAGGATAATATTTACAATTGCAGCTAACTATATCATGTAAAAAATACTAATGTAATCAAAGAAATATTAAGCTACAAACTGGAGATGAACAGCAGCTTTTTAGTATAGTTGAGGAGGCAGCCACCTTTTTCCATACAAAAGCTTTCTTTCTAATTTATTTGACTAAATTTGGTGAATAGTGGTAAGTAGTATAGTGATAGTTTACAGTAAACATAGTGTGCAGTTCCTGTAATTTTCTTGTCTTTTTTAAATGTAAGCCTTCACTTGTTACACATCTCTGGAGGTTTTCTACAGAGGTTGATCTACAGAACATGATGAATGAATGAATAAATGAACAAAAGGATGTAAATAAATTACTGCAGCTATATTCTTTCATATACACAGTTCTAGTTACAGCATTTGTCAGTATGTGTTCCAGTTCTACTTTAAAAATTTTGATCCAAGATGACACTGTTGAAGTTAAATTTCAGTTAAAACACATTATTGTCTTAGAACACATTTACAATGATTAGCTTGCAGATGAAATGTTGCTTTATTGTCACAAACTAGGTTAGCAATGTACTGACACTTAAAGAAGTTTAACTTATATATATGGCTGGCGGTATGGGTTAACTGGAACAGTGACTTTATGAACCTTACTGAATGACTGCGTAACCAGAACTTAAAATGTTTCACCATACTTTACTATAACTCAGCAGAGACTTATTGTGGCATAGTTAATGGTGCCTTTCAAGCAGATAGTATTTATAAAATGTTAAAATACAATGCTGTTACATATTCAGTAACAACATGAAATACAGGAATGATAGGCAGCATTTATAATTACACATAGCTTATGTTTTTGTCCATAGGTCATATTTCACAATGACATTCAACATATCATGTTGCCAGTTATATATACAGGGTGAGTCACTATTTCCACCTAGAATAACTCTGAAAGTATGATAGTATCTGAAAAGTTTGTGGGACAAATGTAGCATGGGACAATGGGGGCCATAATATGACGTTGGTTTTTTGTTGCTAGGCAGAGATATGAGGGTCAACTTTGTTTTTTTAAATGGGATGCTATAGTTTGGCTCATATTTTCTGATAGCAGCTATTGAGACAAGTCCAATGATGTGTAACAGTAAGGTCTTTGAAGGTCAATGAAGGTCAAAAAGGTGGTATGAATGTCCATTTACAGAAGGTGTTCAAAGTGATGGTATCAATGCAAAGCTGAAATCTTCTTATCATGGATGCAGTGGTATTTCTTATCACTTCAGCACTTATCAAAGCACACGCTTTGATAATTCTCTCTTGTATATCATGCAAATAGTAAATATTCACTGAATACGGTGTATCAATCTAATGTGCCATTGACATGTAAACACCATTCAACGGTTTCACAATACAACACTAGTAGGAATGGTAAAACTAGTATCGTTGAATCAAGTGAATGTGAATGATGCACATCTTTGGAGAATAGGTCGATATGCTTCTCATTTATGGAGAATGCCAACAAAATTGAGTGAGAGCTAGAGACTTATATGTTAAAAGATATCAGATAACGTACTTACCCTACACATATAAATTTAAATATGTGTATGATAAATTGAGAACAACTGGATCTTTAATGCATCAGGAACATATCCAGCAAAGGAAAGTTAATGAGGAAATGGAAATTGGTACTCTTGCCACTGTGGTTTGAGACCCTTGTGTTAGTTCAAATCAAATCACAAGGAAATCTGGCATGAGTCAGAGTAGTGTTGTTCATGTTCGGCATTGCCATAAATGTCATCCTTACCGTGTCGGTTTCCACCAAGAATTAACTGGTATGGATTGTATGCATCACACTGAATTCTGGTGATGGCCTCAACTTCAGATTCAGAGGGATGACACATTTATTAATTTGATTTTATTTACTGATGAGGCTACATTCACGAACCATGTAAATGTTAATTTGCATAACATGCATTATTGGGCAACTGAAAATCCATGTTGGCTGCAGCAAGTTGCACACCAAAAACCGTGAATGTGTGGTGTGGGATTCTGGAGGACAGAATTATATGTCCCTATTTCATCAAATGAAATCTTAATGGAAGTACACCACATTCCTGCAAGAAACATTAGGTCTGTTATTGGAAGAAATAGCTTTAGGAACAAGGAATAGAATGTAGTGTCGACATGATGGGTGTCTGGCACATTTTTTGCTGATGGCTGGAAATGAGATGCAGAGACAATTCCCAAATCATTGGATTGGATGTGGAAGACTGTCATGGTCAGCTTGTTTGCTAGACTTGACACCTCTGGATTTTTTCTCATGGAGATTCATAAAAGACATTGTTTGTAAAGATGTTTCAACTACATCTGAAGATATCCAAGAGAGATTTGTCAGAGCATGTGTTTTGATAAGTGCCGATGTGATAAAGAATACCACTCAATCCATGATAAGAAGATTGCAGCACTACGCTGATACCAATGGTCCTCACTTTGTACACCTTCTGTAAACAGACATTCATGCCACCTTTTTGACCTTCGTTGACCTTCAAAGACCTTACTGTTACACATCATTGGATTCGTCTTGATAGCCACTATCAGAAATTGAGTACCAAACTCTAGCATCTCAATTAAAAAAAAGACAAAGTTGACCTTTGTATCTCTGACACAACCCCATCTAGCAACAAAAAACCAATGCCATATTATGGGCCCCCTTGTACCATGCAACATTTGTCCCACAAACTTTTCAGCTCCTATTATACTTTTGAAAATTTCTTAGCATACATACATAGTAATAACTTTTTTTTCTGGAGTAATGTTAACAGATAAACAATAGCAATATGCATTGATGATATCTGGTAATACACTACATTAATTTTTGCAACAGTCTTTGCACTCATAAGGAAAGTCTATGAACTTACAAGTTTATGCTATAAAAATACTGAAATACATTAAAGCAATCTTAAAACTAATTTTTAGATCATATATATTTTAGCCACAGAAAATACTTAGGCATTTATACATAGTAAAAACTCATTCAAATCATATTTGTACCAAAATACACTTAATCTATATGTTTTGTCTGGATTTTCAGCACCACACTTTGTTTTTATTTTTCTTATTTTGGTAAATTTGTTTCCATTTGAAGAAGGAAGCATTTATTCTGTTTCCAATTTTGTATTTACTTTTGCCCTATGGATTTGCCTGCAAGTACTCCTTCACCTTTTATTAACATCCGGAGATGAGATGTTCCCTTTGTTTTCTTTTGCACTTGGTTCCTTTATGCTCTTTGTGCTAAGTGACAGGCTGTTATAAAATAAGCTTCTGGCATTTTTAGGGTCCCCATTTTTCATTTTCAATCTTTTGCTTTCTCTGATTCTTGTGTTGTGGTCATGAAAATCTCTGTCTAGAGGTGCTGTACAACTTATCATCAAAAGAAATATTGTCTCCTACATGTTCAAACTTGGTACACTTAATATTTTAAATTCTATGAATTTGTTTTTGCAGGATTGCCAGGGTGTCAATTTTGTAACTCATCTGATAGTTTCCTTTTGAAGTTTTAAAGTTTTCTAAATGTGTACATTTGCTTTACATTAGCAACATTTCTGTGCCCACTGTACAGCAAGTTTTTGTCAATAAGAAAATATTTGTACTTATTTTTGAACTGATCTTATGAATGTGATTTTTCTGTACAAAAATTTGTCCTGCTCTATCTCAAGAAACCTGTTAAAGTCCACTTCTTCTGCATCTGCACCCCCAATGCTCTGAATAAAATCATCTGAGCTGATAATTATGTTTGTTTAAAATTTTGTCCTCATTGTTTCCTTGCTGTTTATCAATAAAGTATTTTCTCTTAAGTACCATTCTGTTAACTGCAAGATGTCACCAGCTGTCTTTTCCAAATCCTTCATGGAGTCACTACAGAATACTAAAGTTGTGTCATCACCACACACAATCACTTTTCAATTTTCTGCAGTGAGCATACTGTTTATATACAAGATAAAGAGTAGAGGTCATAATGCTAAACTCTGAGCTATTCCATATTTTACCTGCACAAAATCAGAATAGATATATTTGTCTGTATTTATGGATTTTATGTTTTATTTCAACACACTATTGCTTGTTTCCAGAAACGGTTTTTATAATATGTGCAGCTATTCCCCTTATGCCAGTTTTTCTGGAAGAATTTTATGACAGACATAATCAAAACCTTTTGAAAGGTCTAGTATAAACAAGATTCTTTCTTTGATGATCCAAGACCTCAATGGTGCATTTTATAATGTTTGTCACTGCAGCCTTATTTGTTCTCTTCTTTCTAAATCCATTATGTGCTTCATTTAGATGTTTTGTTCCTTTATGAATTTTATAATTCTATCTTTAATCATTGTTTCCACTATTTTAAACAGAACAGTTGTGGTTGTTATAGGTCTGTAGTTTCCTGGCTTTCCTTTATCCCCATTCTAAATGCTTGGCTATACCTTGCTCCTTTTTAAACATTTTGGGACTACTCCTTTTTCCTGTACTAGGGATATCACAAAAGTCAGAGGCTTTGAAAGGTATCTAGGACAGTGTTTTATCAGTTTTGCTTATGTGCCATCCAGACCTTCAGTATATTTATTTTTTGGGCTGCAATCTTTTTGAAACTTTGTAATACCCAATCCTATATTTTACTCAAAATAATATTCATGACAGCATTGTATGTGGAATGTGAATGAACTTTGACCATATTCTCGTGATGCAGATAAAAGGGACTTCATCGCTAATAAAATAATAAATAATTATTGCCAATGATGTAATTTAATATTCTGTAAAAAATCATATCTGAGACAATACCCATGTATAAAGATAATGAAAATCTTGGTCTTTTGTTATATATGATTTTTTTGTAGAAAAATTCTTCTGATAGGATTTAATTGGTGTCTCTTAACACAGTGGTCAGTAAAAAACTGTACTAAAGTATTGTTATATTGCTAACTGATATTTGAAAATAGAGATTATGTGTTATTGAAATGAATCTTCCTTGGAGTTTTATTTAATTGTAATTCTCATTCTATATAAATGTTAAATTTTTGGCTCCGCTACCAAAGAGCGCAGCCATTAGCGCTGTTGATCTACAATGCAGTTTATTGGTAAATAGTGAATATTAATGTGTCACAAAAACATTGAGAAATATTTTCAATGTTAATGCATAGAAAAGATTTAAAATATAATATTTATTGTGAGTAAAATACTGCTTGAAGCAGAATCCATAAGTGATTGTCTTATGTTAGCCACCATCTTAGTGAAATGTTGCAGTGGCAGTTTTAAACTGATTTTCTATGCAGACTTAAATGTTGTTGGTTATAATTGCAATAATAATTGTGTACTAGTGGCCAAGGATCCATTCTGATCTAATAAATTACAGTTAGCCTGTGATCATATCGAACTTCTATGAATCCAAACATCATCTTAAGTGATATAAATTCTGATCAGCTGATGTATGAAGCCTGGTAATTGCATAACAACTTTTATAAAATATCTCAACAGAAAAATACATTAGTGTTGTGTATGTATGGTAATGTGTGACAAAACTGTTCATTTTGCTCAAAGAAAAGTGTTGCCACCTTGAGATAACAGTAGTATTAATTTTGATAAACGATCTGCAACTAGCAAAGAGTCTTTTAAACAACAGCACTGAAATTACTAAAAATCATTATTCTTGTTTAGTTTACATTACTTATCATACATTTAGCTTGTTTGTTGGTTATAAATGATTACTTTTGTAAATAATCTTAGAGACATTTTCACTGCTTGACAGACAACATTGCTACACATTCCCAGGTGGACATTCTTTAACAAAATAATGTCCATTAGCCAGATTAGATTAGATTAGATTAATACTTGTTCCATAGATCATGAATACGACACTTCGTAATGATGTGGAACGTGTCAGGTTAATAAAAGATGTCTGTACAAGAAATTACATTACACAAAATATTGCATGACACTAATGATTAAGGTTCTTTTTTCTTTTTTCTTTTTTCTTTTTTTTTTTACTTAGTTTATATCTAAAAATTCAGCCAATGAGTAGAAGGAGTTGTCATCTAGAAATTCTTTTAATTTATTTTTAAATGTTAGTTGGCCATCTGTCAGGCTTTTGATGCTGTTTGGTAGGTGCCCAAAGACTTTTGTGGCAGCATAATTTACCCCTTTCTGTGCCAAAGTCAGATTTAACCCTGCATAGTGAAGATCATCCTTTCCCCTGGTGTTATAGGTATGCACACTGCTATTACTTTTGAATTGGGTTGGATTATTATCAACAAATTTCATAAGGGAATATATATACTGTGAGGTTACTGTGAGGATCCCTAGATCCTTAAATAGATGTCTGCAGGATGACCGTGGGTGGGCTCCAGCAATTATTCTGATTACACGTTTTTGTGCAATGAATACTTTTCTACTCAACGATGAATTACCCCAGAATATGATGCCATATGAAAGCAGTGAATGAAAGTAGGCATAGTAAGCTAATTTACTGAGATTCTTATCACCAAAATTTGCAATAACCCTAATAGCATACGTAGCTGAACTCAGACGTTTCAGCAGACCATCAATGTGTTGCTTCCAGTTTAACCTCTCATCAATGGACACACCTAAAAATTTTGAAAATTCTACCTTAGCTACAGACTTCTGTTCAAATTCTATATTTATTACTGGAGTTGTGCCATTTACTGTACGGAACTTTATATACTGTGTTTTATCAAAATTTAAAGAGAGTCCGTTTGCTGAGAACCACTTAATAATTTTGTGAAAAACATCATTTACAATTACATCACTTAGTTCTTGGTTTTTGGATGTTATTACTATACTTGTATCATCAGCAAAAAGAACTAACTTTGCATCTTCATCAATGTGGAATGGTAAGTCATTAATGTATATCAAGAACAGTAAAGGACCTAAGACCGAACCCTGTGGGACCCCGTGCTTGATAGCACCCCAGTTTGAGGAATCAGCTGTTGTTTTAACATTACACGAACCACTTATTTCAACTTTCTGCATTCTTCCAGTTAAGTATGAATTAAACCATTTGTGCACTGCCCCACTCAAACCATAATGATTTAGCTTATCTAAAAGAATTCCATGATTTACACAATCAAAGGCCTTTGAGAGATCACAAAAAATACCAATGAGTGATGTCCGGTTATTCAGAGCATTTAATATTTGATCAGTGAAAGCGTATATAGCATTTTCTGTTGAAAAGCCTTTCTGAAAACCAAACTGACATTTTGTTAGTACTTTATTTTTACATATATGGGAGGCTACTCTTGAATACATTACTTTCTCAAAAATTTTTGATAGAGCTGTCAGAAGAGAGATTGGGCGGTAGTTGTTGACATCCGACGTATCCCCTTTTTTATGCAATGGTTTTACAATGGCATGTTTCAGTCTATCAGGGAAAACACCCTGCTCCAAAGAGCTATTACATACGTGGCTGAGAATCCTACTTATCTGTGGGGAACAAGCTTTAAGTACTTTGCTGGAAATGTCATCAATTCCGTAAGAGCTTTTACTTTTCAGTGAGTTTATTATTTTACTTATTTCAGAGGGAGAGGTTGGTGGAATTACAGTTGTTTCAAACTGCACAGGTATGGCCTCTTCTATTAATAGCCTTGCCTCTTCTAGTGAAGATCTAGATCCTATTTTCTCCACAACATTTAAAAAATGATTATTCAAAATATTTTCAATTTCTGATTGTTTGTTAGTGCACTTGTCATTCAGTTTTATTGCACTAAAGTCTTCCTGTGCTCTTGATTGCCCTGTTTCCCTTTCAATAATATTCCAAATTGCTTTAATTTTATTATCAGAGTTACTGATCTCAGACATGATACACATGCTTCTGGACTTTTTAATAACTTTTCTTAGTACCGCACAATAGTTTTTATAATATTGAACAATTTCGGGGTCAGTACTCCCTCTTGCTGTTAGATACAGTTCTCTTTTACGGTTGCAAGATATTCTTATTGCTTTAGTTAGCCAAGGTTTTTTATATGTTTTCTTGGAATTATGTTTAACTATTTTCTTGGAAAAACAATTTTCAAATACCCTTAAAAATGTATTGTGAAATAAGTTATATTTCAAGTTTGCATCAGGTTCCTTATACACTTCATCCCAGTCTAGCTGCTGTAGGCTTTCCCTAAAGTTTGCAATATTTATATTGTTAATTGAACGCACTGCTTTGAAAGTCTGATTTATTATACTGCATGGAGCTATGTCATGTACTGTAACAAGCTGTGCACTATGATCTGAAAGACCATTCTCAACAGGATAAGCATTTATGTCCTTAAACTTATCTTGGTCTATAAAAAAGCAGTGATTAAATAAAAAATAAAAAATCCCTCCCCCCATGAACCATGGACCTTGCCGTTGTTGGGGAGGCTTGCGTGCTTCAGCGATACAGATAGCCGTACCGTAGGTGCAACCACAACGGAGTGGTATCTGTTGAGAGGCCAGACAAACGTGTGGTTCCTGAAGAGGGGCAGCAGCCTTTTCAGTAGTTGCAGGGGCAACAGTCTGGATGATTGACTGATCTGGCCTTGTAACACTAACCAATACGGCCTTGCTGTGCTGGTACTGCGAACGGCCATAATATTTCCCGAGGGCATGCAGCTTTACTGTATGATTAAATAATGATGGCGTCCTCTTCGATAAAATATTCCGGAAATAAAATAGTCCCCCATTCGGATCTCCGGGCGGGGACTACTCAAGAGGATGTCGTTATCAGGAGAAAGAAAACTGTCGTTCTACGGATCGGAGCATGGAATGTCAGATCCCTTAATCGGGCAGGTAGGTTAGAAAATTTAAAAAGGGAAATGGATAGGTTAAAGTTAGATATAGTGGGAATTAGTGAAGTTCGGTTGCAGGAGGAACAAGACTTTTGGTCAGGTGACTACAGGGTTATAAACACAAAATCAAATAGGGGTAATCCAGAGGTAGCTTTAATAATGAATAGGAAAATAGGAATGTGTGTAAGCTACTACAAACAGCATAGTGAATGCATTATTGTGGCCAAGATAGATACGAAGCCCACACCTACTACAGTAGTACAAGTTTATATGCCAACTAGCTCTACAGATGACGAAGAAATTGAAGAAATGTATGATCAAATAAAAGAAATTATTCAGATAGTGAAGGGTGACGAAAATTTAATAGTCATGGGTTACCGGAATTCAGTAGTAGGAAAAGGGAGAGAAGGAAACATAGTAGGTGAATATGGATTGGAGCAAAGAAATGAAAGAGGATGCCGCCTGGTAGAATTTTGCACAGAGCACAACTTAATCATTGCTAACACTTGGTTCAAGAACCATAAAAGAAGGCTGTATACATGGAAGACGCCTGGAGATACTGACAGGTTTCAGATAGATTATATAATGGTAAGACAGAGATTTAGGAACCAGGTTTTAAATTTTAACACATTTTCAGGGGCAGATGTGGACTCTGACCACAATCTATTGGTTATGACCTGTAGATTAAAACTAAAGAAACTGCAAAAAGGTGGGAATTTAAGGAGATGGGACCTGGATAAATTAAAAGAACCAGAGATTGCACAGAGTTTCAGGGAGAGCATAAGGAAGCAATTGACAGGAATGGGGGAAAGAAATACGGTAGAAGAAGAATGGGTAGCTTTGAGGGATGAAGTAGTGAAGGCAGCAGAGGATCAAGTAGGTAAAAAGACGAAGGCCACTCGAAATCCTTGGGTAACAGAAGAAATATTGAATTTAATTGATGAAAGGAGAAAATATAAAAATGCAGTAAATGAAGCAGGCAAAAAGGAATACAGATGTCTAAAAAATGAGATCGACAGGAAGTGCAAAATGGCTAAGCAGGGATGGCTAAAGGACAATTGTAAGGATGTAGAGGCTTACCTCACTAGGGGTAAGATAGATATTGCCTACAGACCTTTGGAGATAAAAGAACCACTTGTATGAACATCAAGAGTTCAGATGGAAACCCAGTTCTAAGCAAAGAAGAGAAAGCAGAAAGGTGGAAGGAGTATATAGAGGGTCTATACAAGGGCGATGTACTTGAGGACAATATTATGGAAATGGAAGAGGATGTAGATGAAGATGAAATGGGAGATACGATACTGCGTGAAGAGTTTGACAGAGCTCTGAAAGACCTGAGTCGAAACAAGGCCCCCGGAGTAGAGAACATTCCATTGGAACTACTGACGGCCTTGGGAGAGCCAGTCCTGACAAAACTCTACCATCTGGTGAGCAAATGTATGAGACAGGCGAAATACCCTCAGACTTCAAGAAGAATTTAATAATTCCAATCCCAAAGAAAGCAGGTGTTAGCAGATGTGAAAATTACCGAACTATCAGTTTAATAATTCACAGCTGCAAAATGCTAACGCGAATTATTTACAGATGAATGGAAAAACTAGTAGAATCCGACCTCGGGGAAGATCAGTTAGGATTCCGTAGAAATGTTGGAACACGGGGTTCAATACTGTCCCTACGACTTATCTTAGAAGCTAGATTAAGGAAGGGGAAACCTACATTTCTAGCATTTGTAGACTTAGAGAAAGCTTTTGACAATGTAGATTGGAATACTCTCTTTCAAATTATGAAGGTAGCAGGGGTAAAATACAGGGAGCGAAAGGCTATTTACAATTTGTACAGAAACCAGATGGCAGTTATAAGAGTCGAGGGACATGAAAGGGAAGCCGTGGTTGGGAAGGGAGTGAGACAGGGTTGTAGCCTCTCCCCGATGTTATTCAATCCGTATATTGATCAAGCAGTGAAGGAAACAAAAGAAAAATTCAGAGTAGGTATTAAAATCCATGGAGAAGAAATAAAAATGTTGAGGTTCGCTGATGACATTGTAATTCTGTCAGAGATAGCAAAGGACTTGGAAGAGCAGTTGAACGGAATGGACAGTGTCTTGAATGGAGGATATAAGATGAACATCAACCAAAGCAAAGCAAGCATAATGGAATGTAGTCGAATTAAATCGGGTGATGCTGAGGAGATTAGATTAGGAAATGAGACACTTAAAGTAGTAAAGGAGTTTTGCTATTTGGGGAGCAAAATAACTGACGATGGTCGAAGTAGAGAGGATATAAAATGTAGACTGGCAATGGCAAGGAAAGCGTTTCTGAAGAAGAGAAATTTGTTAACATCGAGTATAGATTTAAGTGTCAGGAAGTCATTTCTGAATGTACTCCAGTATAGCCATGTATGGAAGTGAAACATGGACGATAACTAGTTTGGACAAGAAGAGAATAGAAGCTTTCGAAATGTGATGCTACAGAAGAATGCTGAAGATTAGATGGGTAGATCACATAACTAATGAGGAAGTATTGAATAGGATTGGGGAGAAGAGAAGTTTGTAGCACAACTTGACCAGAAGAAAGGATCGGTTGGTAGGACATGTTCTGAGGCATCAAGGGATCACCAATTTAGTATTAGAGGGCTGCATGGAGGGTAAAAATTGTAGAGGGAGACCAAGAGATGACTACACTAAGCAGATTCAAAAGGATGTAGGTTGCAGTAGGTACTGGGAGATGAAGAAGCTTCCACAAGATAGAGTAGCATGGAGAGCTGCATCAAACCAGTCTCAGGACTGAAGACCACAACAACAACAAATAAAAAATCATGTTACATTAATAATAAGCAACTAGTTTTATTGTAATCTTGCTGAAATTGTATCTACAGCTACATACTTACTCTGCAAGCCACCTGATGGTGCGTGGCAGAGGGTACTTTGAATACCTCTATTCCAGTCTCATATTGTTCATGGAAAGAAAGATTGTCAGTATGCCTCTTCATGAGATACACATAGGAGGGAGCAATATACTGCTTGACTCCTTGGTGAAGGTATGTTCTCAAAACTTCAACAAAGGCCCATACTGAGCTACCGAGCGTCTCTCCTGCAGAACCTTCCACTGGAGTTTATCTATCATCTCTGTAACGCTTTCGCAATTACTAAATGATCCTGTAACGAAGCGCGCTGCTCTCCGCTGGATCTTCTCTCTCTCTTCTATCAACCATATCTGGTATGGATCCCACACTGGTGAGCAATATTCAAGCAGGGGGCGAACAATTGTACTGTAACCTACTTCCTTTGTTTTTGGATTGCATTTCCTTAGGATTCTTCCAATGAATCTCAGTCTGGCATCTGCTTTACTGACAATCAACTTTATATGATCATTCCATTTTAAATCACTCCTAATACCTACTCCCTGATAATTCACAGAATTAACTGCTTCCAGTTGCTGACCTGCTATATTGTAGCTAAATGACAAAGGATCTTTGTTTCTATGTATTCACAGCACATTACACTTGTCTACATTGAGATTCAATTGCCATTCCCTGCACCATGCGTCAATTTGTTGTAGATGCTCCTGCATTTCTGTACAATTTTCCATTGTTACAACCTCTCAATATACCAGCACATCATCCACAAAAAGTCTCTGTGAACTTCTGGTGTTACCCACGAGGTCATTTATGTATATTGTGAATAACAATGGTCCTACGACACTCCCCTGTGGGATGCTTGAAATCACTCTCACTTTGGATGACTTCTTTCCATTGAGAATGACATGTTGCGCTCTGTTATCTAGGAACTCTTCAATCCAATCACACAATTGGTCTGATAGTCCATATGCTCTTACTTTGTTGATTAAATGAATGTGGGGAACTGTATCGAATGCCTTGCGGAAGTCAAGAAACACGGTATCTACCTGGGCCCTCTGAGTCTCATGGATGAATAGCACGAGCTGGGTTTCACACGATCGTCTTTTTTGAAACCCATGTTGATTCCTACAGAGTAGATTTCTAGTCTCCAGAACTGTATATCACAAGACACGCAATTACACCACATGCCACAACTTCCAGTTCATCTGTATGGAGTAGGTATTAAGTCTCAGCCATTCTCATGGGGCTTACTATGCTCCTTGGTACTATTATGTCTTGCTTTAGGAGTTTCTTCACTATAGCTATATCGTGCTGACTGGAAATGATACACACTTATTGTGAATCTGTCACTTCTTTCCCGTCACATGGCAATATTATATTTGTATCTTTTAAGACACGTGACTCTTCTCTGTTCTCATCAGCTTGAACCACAGATATATAGAAATGGAAAGTGCTATTGATGTCTGGTTTACAAAATGGATTGGTAGTCAGGGCCTTGTTTTGTTAGCCAATAAACAGAGTATTTTTTGTGCAAACATACACTTTTTTAAGGTTGGGTAAATTAGAATGTCAATGGTGTTTGTTGCATATTTCTAGGCTATGCATCCAAAATGTGAATTTATGATAATATTCACTGGTGAGATGTCACAAGAATGTAGGAGTGAACTATATTCACAACCCCTACCTTCTTTGACCTGCAGTGACATTGTTCACAGTTATAGCAAAATATTAATGCAATATCATTAATCACCTTACGTATAACACAACATTTTAAAAATATTGGTATCCACTGTTCTATTCAAAGTTGAAGAACCTTTACAAAGAGGATATTTCTTAGTACATATGGAGAGACAACATGACACAATAAAATGCTGTTCGGAGCCTTCTAGGCTGCTTAATCATAGATTCAGAGCTATTTAATTATAATTTAATTATAAGATGAAATTGGTGACCTCAGGAAGAGAATGGACACCATTAAGCAGGAGATTAAGAGTAAGCCAACGATGCCTACAGCTACTGACAATGACAATTAATACATTTGACTGTTATATGTTGGTGTGGTGTCAGATATTATTAAGAACACACTAGAGCAGAATAAGTACCAAAATCTAAAAATTCCTTTATTAAAACAGGATGGTAGAGCACAGCACAGGATACTAAAAGCGTCACTTATGCACCATGTTATGACCTGGATTGTGGCTTTATCATTGGTATTACTTGGGCTCTGCAGTCTAACAGGATATCAGTGCATCATCAGGTGAGATAGTCTATGGGGAAACACTGAGGCTTCCGTCAGAGGTTTTCCCACCCATACCCCACCACACAGAAATTGCTATTTTTGTTGTAGCAGGCGAACCATCTAATCTCCAAGCTTCACCTTACATCAGCATCCCATCATGGAGAAGCAAACATTTTCATCAAAAAGTGTTCACATATTGTGCTGAGGACAAGACAAATGCTATTTGTGCACCACTGCAACAGTCTTATACTGGCCCTCACCAAGCTTTAACATGTAATGAGCATACTATGATAATTTTATGCAACAATAAACTGACTGTCACTTGTAAGGGTGTAACCAACTGACCTGCTACCCAGCACAGCCTGCCAGCTCAGTGCTACTCCGCTTCATCACCTTATGCAACAATTGATGCCTTTGATCTACAGATGGCAACAACGCCTATGGCACTGTCACCTAACCAGGACACCCTCCAAATTCCACAACCCATAGCACCTGTTCATATGAGGTCTGGTTGTGAAGTTCATCACAGATTCCATTGCATTCACAGAGATCTTCTCTACCACAATGGTTGGGAAGAGTGGGCAGGGGGTTTGGGGAGGGGGTGCTGTGTGGGAGTAGATGTGCTTTGAGTTTGATGTATAGTCTTTAGTGCACATGTTGCATCTCTGTTTCTTGTGAAGTGAACTTTCAGTTCTCTTGTACCTGTATGTGAACAATCTGTCTTCTAGCGTGTGAGTTGATGTCAAATGTATATTTACAAGTTGTGAACAAATTTTGGTTCTCATTTAGCATCCTTATAAGTGTGATGTCTATTGTGGTTAAAACACCCTACAGATGAACTGGAAGTTGTGGCATGTGGTGTAATTGCATGTCTTGTGATATACAATTTCAGCAAGATTACAATAAAACTAGTTGCTTATTATTAAAGTAACGTGAATTTTTATTTAATCACTGCTTTTTCTGGCTAATGGACGTTATTTTGTTTAAAGAATCTCCACCTGGGAACGTGTAGCAATGTTGGTGAGTGTAATTTGTTTTTACATTGCTCAAATGCATGGTCATAGACCAGCAACCACTGGAAAAGAACATTTTTATGATTAAACTGGTGCAGTAGGTGAGCCAGTGTGGCAGCAACCAGAATAAATCAATGATAGCATGCTATTTTACCAAGGAATGCTTCTAGTGCATTCAGATTTGTCTGATGAGGCAAAGCCATAATAATACTGACAGGCTATTCCAGGGGTTGAACAATCTGCCTGGAAAGTTCATGACTGAGATACCCAATAGAGGGTTGAAAAAAATGTGACTTAAACTGTGACTTAATAGGATTACACTTGAGGCCTTTGGTTTGCAAAACAGTAAAGAGAGAACAGAGGTTATGAAAGTGTTCTTCCAACATAGCACCCATTACTACAGTATTGTCAAGGTACTTAAATGCAGTAGGGAAGCTCAACCATGAGTTACTGTAAAAAGTGTTGGAAAATAGTCAGGTTACTAACCACTCCAAACATTGATATGGTTAAAGGCCAAAAGGTGCGTTCACGACAAGCGATTATTTTTGATTTGTCATCTAATGGAATCTGCAGATAGGCTTTAGCTAAGTGAGTTTTGGGAAAGGTTTGGCTCCTGGCCAATATTGCTACGAATTCATCAGTCCAAGGCAGAGAATATGTGTCAATAACAAACTGTGTGTCTAAAGTAACTTTAAAGTCTCCACAAAGTCAGAGCTGACCTGATGGTTTTTTTACAGTCACCTATAGTGTAGCCCACTCATTTGTGGAAATCAGTTGAATGATGGCTAGTGATGTTAAATGATCCAACTCAGATTTAAATTGTTCATGTAAGGACACAGGTATGGGTTGTACCCAGAAAAAATGCGACCAAGCCAAAGATTTAAGCATGATATTTGCTGTTTAGTTGTTTGCACATCCCAATCCCTCAGAAAACAAATCCAATAATTCAAAATACAATGAACCTAGGTCTTGGTAAGTAACAAGGAATCTCATCTGATACAATATGTACAGTGTCAGTAATGGAAAATGCAAAAGCAACAAAGGTGTCTAACCCAAACAAATTCTCAGTATGAAAATCGTTAACAATGAAATAAATAATTGGACAGACTAGAGATTTGCAAGCCATGGAGACAGTAAATTGACAAGAACAAGAAAATGTTATTTATTGCTGGTGTTTGATGGGAGTCAATGGTAGGGTGCCCAGCCACCCAAAAATGTGAAAGCTGAGGAGATAAACAGCTACTCTGGTGTCTGCTAGCAGTGACAATGGTTTGTTCAGTACAGACACTTCAATAAAGAGATTGTTCTGATCTGCAGACAATGATGAAATAGAATGTGTGTCAACGTCCATTTGTCCTGAGGAAGGCTGAGTGTCACAAACTGATGCAATGTGGCGTTTCTTGTGACACTTGTGGCATGTCATCCAATGCACTCCACTCTCTCATGCTGCGCAAAGCAAGAGGGGCATGACAGAAGTGGTGCACAATGCCCTTGTTGTTGTTTCTGACATGGTTATCATTTGCAGTTAGGATTAGATTGGATTAGATTAATTATTCATTCCTGGTCTGAGTGGCATTGACTTTCTCTCTGCTCAGTGAGCTGTTGCTATGCACTGATGTGGGTCACTATCAATGACAGCAACATCTTCCCACACTTTGATTTGGTGGCCTACAGTGCAGGAGACTTCAAAAGACTCAACCACGTGTAAAACTTCTTCCAAGGACGGATCCTCACATTGGAGGGGTATCTGACAAACTTCTTTATCAGGTGTCAGGCAGATATTGCATCTCTAATAGTGGAGTCTGCAAAGGATTCCTTGGATGTTTTAATAATATAGTGACATTTATGGCTAAAATCCTGCAGCTCTGCTGCCAAAGACGAATAAGACTGATGTGGCTGCTCATGGAACTGGTAAAATTCTACATGAGTGGCAATGATATGGGTGTGCTTGTGATGGTAAGAAGACAGCAAACTACACATGACTTCCAAAGAGAGTGAGGCTGGTTCCTGCAGAGAGGCCACTTGACACAACAACTAGTAAATGTGTCAACTGATAAATGTACAGAGGAATTCAGGGCAAGAACAAAGCCTTACAAGTCTCTGTGTGTGTCAGTTGAGATGCAGTGAAGTGCTGATGGAGCCATTTTTCATAAGTTTCCTAGTTTTCATCAGAGTGAATATACAGCAGAAATGGTTGTAGCTGCACATGAAATGGAGGAACTGGAACAGTCAATATGAACATGAGATATTCCAAGACAACTGTAGTAAGTTATTGTTGAAGAAGTGATGGAAGTACTGCCTCCACAAAGAAGGTGAGCATATGAGCTTATTGACATGTACAAGACTGCCAGCTAGAATCACTACATGGCAATATAAAAAGCATTTGCCCACTAGGGCCCATTGGATGTTGGCTATCGAAGTGCCATGCATGGTCGGCAGCCACTGGTGGGGGTCTGGATCAGCTGAACAGTGTGCTGCTCAAATGTGTGATGCACACTGGGGTGTTGGTGGTAGAGGGGTAGTAATGTGTGGTTTACTACAATGATGTATATGTTGTATTGAGATATTACAAGGATAATGATTGTCTTGTTTATTATGATTCTACTGATGACAAAGTCTGTATTAGGGTTCTCACAGTGTGACAATTATTGAACTATATGAAATACAATACATTAGAATGTTCAAACTATACAGTTGGCCACAGGAGAAGGAGGATCTTAGTGTTTAACGTCCCGTCGACAACGAGGTCATTAGAGACGGAGCACAAGCTGAAGTGAGGGAAGGATGGGGAAGGAAATCGGACGTGCCCTTTCAAAGGAACCATCCCGGCATTTGCCTGAAGCGATTTAGGGAAATCACGGAAAACCTAAATCAGGATGGCCGGAGACGGGATTGAACCATCGTCCTCCCGAATGCGAGTTCAGTGTGCTAACCACTGCGCGTTGGCCACAGGACATGATGGAATTAGTATGCACATGCATGGTTTGGTTTAGCGATGAAGCCCACTTTCATTTAGATGGGTTTGTCACTAAGCAAAATTGGTGCATTTGGGGGACTGAGAATGTGCAGTTTTGTGATCAAGAAGTCTCTTCACCCTCAACGGGTGACTGTGTGGTCTGCAATGTCCAGTCATGGAATAATCAATGCAATATTCCCTGATGGCACAATGACCACCAAACAGTACATGTAGGTTTTGGAAGATGATTTCATCCCCATTATCCATAGTGACCCTGATTTTGACAAGATGTAGATCATGCAAGACAGAGCTCGACCCCATTGAAGCAGTAGGGTTTTCATGTCCTGGAGGAGCATTCTGGGGACCGCATTCTGACTCTGGGGTGCACAGAGGCCTCTGGCATGGGCCTCAATTGGCTGCCATACTCTCCAGATCTGAACTCATGTGACTCCTTCTTGTGGGGCTATATTAAAGACAAGGTGTACAGCAATAACTGCAAAACCGTTGCTGAGCTAAAAACAGATATTCAGGAGGTCATCAACAGCATTGATGTTTCAACACTTCAGTGGCTCATGCAGAAGTTTGCTATTTATCTGTTGCACATCATCGCCAATGATGGTAGGCATATCAAACATGTCATAAACTAAATCCAAATACCTGTATTGATGTTTACATGTTGAATAACGTGTGTATGCGCCGTAGTTTGTAACTGATTTACATTTTTTTTCATATAGTTCAATAATTGTCACACTGTAGTTCTGAAATGTAGTAGTTTGTATTCATTATGTCGGGAGCTATGTGTTTACAGCAGGGAGTGAAATAAAATTTTGTTAAGTGCTTACTGTTGGTGTGATGATTACAAGGTATATATGGATTATAACTAATAACTTCAATGTTAACATGTTGATGGGACAATGAAAATTAGATTGTTAACTGTGAAGTACAGGGTGGTCAAAAGTCTTTGGACACCTTCATAAGTTGGAAGATTAAAGGAGAAATTGAAATGTGATGATGGGAACAAAGGTCTGACATGGGGCCGCAACTTTTG
This sequence comes from Schistocerca gregaria, assembly GCF_023897955.1. Taxonomy (NCBI): domain Eukaryota; kingdom Metazoa; phylum Arthropoda; class Insecta; order Orthoptera; family Acrididae; genus Schistocerca; species Schistocerca gregaria. Next base: position 857,506,270 of record NC_064920.1, on the reverse strand, counting down.
GAGTGAATGTCATTCATGGCTGCCATATTGAAATACGCCATTTGGTTTCAAGTCATTTTTTTAAAATGGGAATGGGGGTGTATGACACATCAAATAACACTCGCTTGAGCTCTGAAATTGAGTGGTGTAATTTGTTTTTGTCTATCTTGTACAGTTTAGAAGTCATTAATGTTCAAAGTTACCTTGATACTGACTCATGCCTTTCTTTGTTCCAGGTGATCTAAAATGCATCTGACAAATGAACAGAAGATCAAAATCATCCTTAAATCAGGGAAACACAGCTACTGTAGCAGCTGACTACAACAGATGGCACCCAGACAGAGAACTGGTATCGCACAGCACGGTGGCTCATGTGATCACCAAATTCCAGAAGACGGGCTCTGTTCACGATAGGGCACGTAGTGGGCGACCAAGGACTACCAACAATGAGGAAACTTCAACTGCAGTTGTTGCATCATTTGTGAAAAGTCCTAAACAAAGTACCCTCCGGTGGCCCTAGCATGTGGAATAAGCCAAACCTCCGTTGTCCGGATATTGCACACCAGTAAGTGGCATCCTTACAAGCTGCAGATGCAACATCGACTTAATGAGGACGACCCTGATTACTGGTTGGAGTTCTGCCTGTGGGCTACTGAACAACACAAACTGGATCCTTCGTTTGCCAAGGGCATACTGTTCAATGTCGTGGTGTATTTCAGTTTGAACGGGGAGGTTAAACGACATAATTGTTGATACTGGAGTGACGCAAATCTGAACTGGGTTGTCCAATTCGAGAACATAGTCCAGCGAAGGTGATGGTGTGGTGTTGCATATGGGACACCCGCATCATTGGGCTATTTTTCATTTACAACACATTAACTGCCCCACAGTATCTGATGCTGATGCAGGACCTTGTGTTCCCTTCCACACTGAACGCTGATGGCATTTTCCCATCTTATTTTCAGCATGATGGAGCCCCTCCACACTATGGCATTGGTGTCCATTAATGGTTGGAGGAACAACTGCCAGGGAAGAGGATTGGTCGCCGTGGTCCCGTGGAGCGGCCACCCAGATCCCCTGACTTAACACCCCTTGATTTTCATCTATGGGGACATCTTAAGCAAATAGTGTATGCTGAGAGCATCCATGATTTGAGACACCTGGAGGAACCCATACAACACGCCTGTGACCAAATTGCAGGTGGCACTCTCTTCTGTGTGCAGTCAGAGTGGTTGAAGCGACTACAGTTGTGCATTGCATGGGATGGACAACACATAGAACATGTGTTGTAGCAGTCAGCATGAAGGTAGTTTCCCAACTTTGGGCGTACATGTGTATACCTGTCCTTTTTTCTCTCTAAGGTAAGTCTTTCCGCTCCTGGGATTGGAATGACTTCTTACCCTCTCCCTTAAAACACACATCCTTTCGTCTTTCCCTTTCCTTCCCTCTTTCCTGATGAAGCAACCGTTGGTTGCGAAAGCTTGAATTTTGTGTGTATGTTTGTGTTTCTTTGTGTGTCTATCAACAGGCCAGCACTTTCGTTTGGTAAGTCACATCATCTTTGTTTCAGATATATTTTTCCCACGTGGAATGTTTCTCTCTATTATATTAATCCAAATTAAGTAATACAAAATTTTATAATTTTAGTAATTTATACATCATAATTACAAATTCAGTAGTTTCAATAATAAATAAGAACAGTAATGAGTAAAAAGTTATCTCTTAGTTTATGTTTCTATTTACCTTATCTGTTTCTAAATAACTGATGAGATGGCAACCTTTTATTGCAATATTATAGCCTATATTTGTATTGCACATGACAATTACCCAAAAGAAATTCTTCTGTCAGTTACAGGCTGCATGTGAGATTTTTAGAGATGACTCAGTATCAGAGGTGGGCATAAAATAATAATTGGATCTTTCTATCACCCACCAGGCTCACCTCCAGAAGTAACAAAAAACTTTAGGGGAAATCTCAGTTCACTTGTATGTAAGTTCCTCAATCATGCTGTAATCATTGGTGGAGACTTTAATCATCCAACAATTAATTGAGGAAAATTACAGCTTTATTGGAGATGGGCCTGATAAGACATTCTGTGAAACCATACTAAATGCCTTCTCTGAAAAGAACCTAGAACAAATTGTTAAGAACCCCACTTATGATGGAAAAATAGTGAATCTAATGGCAACAAACAGACCTAACCTTTTTGAGAATGTTCAAACTCTTTGCCTTTACAAATGTCTGCTTGTGTCTGTGTATGTGCGGATGGATATGTGTGTGTATGTGCGAGTGTATACCTGTCCTTTCCCCCCCCCCCCCCCCCCCCCTCGTAAGGTAAGTCCTTCCACTCCTGGGATTGGAATGACTCCTTACCCTCTCCCTTAAAACCCACATCCTTTCATCTTTCCCTCTCCTTTCCTCTTTCCTGATGAAGCAACCATTGGTAGCGGAAGCTTGAATTTTGTGTGTGTGTTTGTTTGTTTGTGTGTCTATCAACATGCCAGCACTTTCGTTTGGTAAGTCAAATAAATTTGGATTAAGATTTATAATTCCAGGTTTAGGTCTTTGTTCCCTTTGAAAGGACTGAATTACTTTCATTGAAAAATTTTTAGTTAGAAAAAATTAAGAAGAATTATAAAGGAAACAAACCAGTAATTCTGTATAACTTCTACAAATACAAAAGGTATTTGAATTACTTGTCAATTCACTTAAAATCATTTTGCCTCAAAAATTATTAAAGAAGAATGTTGAAATGTCTAGAACATTTGATTACAAAATTCATATTGATGTAAATAAGAAATATTAGCATTCTGTAAAAAAAATTATAGAATGAAAAAATGTATAGTTTCCTTAGAAAATTGTGGTAAATAAAAGAAAAATATTCTTTGTGAATGTTCTGGTGTGTACAGCAAGGTTGTAAATAGGAAAAAAGTGTACCATTTGTGGAGTCAGGAGTTCAGTTGTTTCTCAGATGTTAGGCATGTGAGGTTGAGTCAGTCACATGTTTTCAGTGTATTCAGTAGTGCATTAACTCGCTTGATAAGATAAGCTTAGTAAAATTGTCTTTTTGATGTGCAATTTCTCTATATTGTTTTCTAAGAACTTATTTGGAAGAAAGTAAATGAGAAGAATTAAAAGAGTAAAAGTGTTTCAGTAGGTGTAATAACGAAGCTGGTACTCTAGACAATGAGATGGAGATGATCTGCAAACTGTCTACAACACAACAAGAAAATATAAGTGTATTCACTTAATATTTGTAATTATTTCTTCCCAATTATAAACATATAGTGGAATATCGGTTTCTGGTTACACAAAAAAATGCACTTACAATGTTTTATGTCCAGTACTTTGGTTAGTATCTTTTGCATACATGACAAAACATATAGCTAGTCTGGGAGGAAGATTATAAGTTGTTGTTGTTGTTGTTGTGGTCTTCGGTCCTGAGACTGGTTTGATGCAGCTCTCCATGCTACTCTATCCTGTGCAAGCTTCTTCATCTCCCTGTACCTACTGCAACCTACATCCTTCTGAATCTGCTTAGTGTATTCATCTCTTGGTCTCCCTCTATGATTTTTACCCTCCACACTGCCCTCCAATGCTAAATTTGTGATCTCTTGATGCCTCAGAACATGTCCTACCAATCGGTCCCTTCTTCTTGTCAAGTTGTGCCACAAACTGCTCTTCTCCCCAATTGTGTTCCATACCTCCTCATTAGTTATGTGATCTTCCCATCTAATCTTCAGCATTCTTCTGTAGCACCACATTTCGAAAGCTTCTATTCTCTTCTTGTCCAAACTATTTATCGTACATGTTTCACTTCCATACATGGCTACACTCCATACAAATACTTTCAGAAACGACTTCCTGACACTTAAATCTATACTCGATGTTAACAAATTTCTCTTCTTCAGAAATGCTTTTCTTGCCGTTACCAGTCTACATTTTATATCCTCTCTACTTCAACCATCGTCAGTTATTTTGCTCCCCAAATAGCAAAACTCCTTTACTACTTTAAGTGTCTTATTTCCTAATCTAATCTCCTCAGCATCACCCGACTTAATTCGACTACATTCCATTATCCTCGCTTTGCTTTTGTTGATGTTCATCTTATATCCTCCTTTCAAGATACTGTCCATTCCATTCAACTGCTCTTCCAAGTCCTTTGCTGACTCTGACAGAATTACAATGTCATTGGCGAACCTTAAAATTTTTATTTCTTCTCCATGGATTTTAATACCTACTCCGATTATAAGTTACATATGCAGAAAACCATAGCTCTAGTATGTTTACATAATAGGTGGCACATTTACACAATGACTTCTTCTGTAATAAAATATCATTCATTGTGTTCTACAGATCCTATCAAGAAGCAGAACCTGAGATTTGTAATGAGTTAAGGTGTACATTAACGGAAGATAAGTAACTTGCAAGAAGCTTAATTTGCACATTGTATTAACAATATACAATCTCTATATTGATTAATACCATTTGTGCTTATGACAACTAAACATACAGAGTAAATTAGAAGGAAAGCTGCCGCTTAACCCCCTCTCCCCATATCTCTCTCGCTCTGCTCTGTATGTACAGCCTGACAACAAAGGGAAAGCACTCAAAAGGGGAGGAAGAACAAAGTGAAATTTAGTGATTGGCAAGAGTATTTTATGCTATTTTAGTGATTGCAAATACGAGTCAAATACATAAAGAACTTGGCAGTATGAGCCCACTTACTAGTATAATGCTGAATCCTATCTGCTCTGGATGCATGGACTGATTCATTTGGGAACGGTATTATAAACCCATTGTATCCTCTCTTGAGGCAAGATGGTTCACGACTGTTGTGACTAGTCCTTTATATCCTGGATACTGGCACTGTGATGGAGTTGATGTCCAATCTAGACCCACAAATGTCCTGCCAGGGAAAGTCTTGGGTATCTTATTCACCATGAGAGTACTTCTAAATATGCAGATTGTTTATAGAGACATGTGCCATGTGTAGGAAATAATTGTCCTAGTGAGAAGTGGCACACCAATGATATTTCAGAGAAGTAACACACGAGCACATAGGATGTCCATCATGTGTCACTGTGCCACCAACTTCCCTCAATCACTACCAGCTGTGGCCTGAAGTCATACAAGATGGCATCTTCCATCAAGGTGTCAGAAGTGTAACTGCTGAGTCCCTCAAAAACTTTGATAGAATGAGACCTCACTCCAGATCACCACCATTCTTGCTAACAATGGTCATTCAAAGTATGCAGAACCATGATTCATCACTGAATACTGTGCAATGCCATTCATGAGCAGTCCATGCTTCTTGGTCATGGCACCACTCCAAAACATAGCTACTTTTTCTGTTTCAGAGGAAATGGTACAATAATTTCCTAGTTTGGTCACTAGGCAGGGAGTCCATTACTTGTTCTCAGATGACAAGCATAGATGTGTAGGGGTTTGATGTTGTTGGTACACAATATGGCACTCTTCCCTTCTGGTGATCAGATCATCCAGAACCTTGATGATGAGTGCACCTGCTCTCAAATTCCCATGTAGTCGAACACTGGCTATCCAACTTTGGCCACTGTACACCCAAATGCCTGACAAATCTGAACACTGCATAATTTAAAAAGCTGGACAAATGAAGATCCATGATGAGGGCTCTTTCGGAATGTGTCAGGTGCTGATTATGCTGTCGCAGATGTGTACATGGCATTTCTGTGTCCTTCACAGTGATTGCTCAACATCAAATGCTGTTCATGCCTCTTATATACCCTACCAGCCTGGTAACAACTCTAAACATGAATAGCATTAATGCACTGCGGTGGGCATTCTGTTTGTCACAGAAAACAGCAAATGAACTGATGCTCTCAATGTGAAGGAATTATATTGACATGTGACTATGTTTTTTGTTTTTTGTTGTAAGCTGTTTATCAAATTTATGACTATCCCTCAAAATATTATTCTGCAAGACAAAATTGAATGAAAAAATGTAAACCTTTCTTTTCAGTAAATGTTAATGTGCTGGCATTTTAACCTTTCTGATTGGACTGTGATGAATAGATAATGTCTACACTACACATCAGAGACTGCTACCCAGGTAGCTGACTGTATGTGAGGAGCACACAAGGTTTTTTTTTTCATGATGTGACTCTTTGTTCAGTCCAAACAGTAATAACTGTGGGAGACCACGAAATAAGAGTACAATATCCAAAGAAAAGCGACCCCCACATTCCCCGTCCTCAAAGACAAGACTACTAGAAACCTGAAGACCATGTGCTATAGAGTTTTCAACAATGTGCCTGAGATTGGTTTACTCCTAAAAAGGAACAGAGCTCACATAATGCTACTCACAGAGAACTGATTACGACTTGCAACTGATAGTAGCCAGATTTATTTTATTATATTTTATTATTATTTAATCTGGATTGAAAGTTTAGTTGATGGAAATTATGTATTTGCCACAATAATGAGGGACAAATTAAGCAAGACAGAAATTGAAGATACATTTGAGATTGTTTGGGGAAGACTCAACATCAAGAACAGCAATAAACAGACTTGTAGTCTGTGACGTTTCCATTGTCAAAACTAGTATCAAGTGTCTACAAGTCAATGATAGCAACACAGATTACCAAACAATAAAGGGCAACTGAATCAAGGAGAACCATTTGTTTGTTCAGAAAACTAGATAAAGAGGCAGTACTGTCATACCTAAAGGAAGAACTCTGGACAGAATATGTAGAAGAACTGTGGTTCAATTTTGGAAGAACAGTTAACCATGGAATGGATAGATATGCACCTAATAGAATGGTTTATAATGGGAGGGACCCTCCATGCTCACTATAAAGAAAGAGATGGAATCTTTCCACATGTTAGTCATGAGCCGGAAGATGGCACAGTAAATCATGATAACTGGTAGCCAAATAAAATAAGAACTACTGTCGAATATCCTTGATGTCCACTGATTGTAGAATCGTAGAACATATTCTGAAGTCAAACATAATGAGGCATCTTGAACATAATAATTTCCCCCATGCCAACCAGAATGGATTCCCAAAACATCAATCACATAAACCAAATTTGACTTCCAGAAAGTATTTGACTCTGTACCACACCTGTGTTTATAGTTGGAAGTGTGACAGTAGAGGATAACTGGACTGAATGTTTCCTTTTCTTGTGTGGAACATCATCAACAAATGTAGAAGAACTTCAACACTGTGAGAGGGAAAGTCGCTGCTCAGTATATAGTGGAGATGCTGAGTCACAGATAGGCACAACAAAAAGACTCTCAACCCACACTTGCAATGAGAAATGCCCTGCCCACCATCCTTCCCACCCCTCCCACAGTGGTATTCCACTGTTCACTTAAACTACACAATATACTCATCCATCCTTACACAACCACTGATTCATGCCTCTGTAATAGTCCTAGATGCAAGACCTGTCCCCTACATCCTCCCACCACCACCTACTCCAGTCTGGTCACTAACATCACCTATCCCATCAAAGGCAGGGATACCTGAAAAACCAGTCATGTGGTCTACAAACTAAGCTGCAACCACTGTGCTGCATTTTATGTAGGCATGGCAACTAACAAGCTGTCTGTCGGCATGAATGGCCACTGACAAACTGTGGCCAAAAAACAAGTGGACCACCCTGTTGCTGAACACACTGCCAAACATGACATCCTTCATATCAATGTCTGCTTCACAGCCTGTGCCATCCTTCCCAACAACACCAGCTTCTATGAAATGCACAGGTGGGGACTTTCCCTGCAATACATCCTACGTTCCCATAACCCTCTTGGCCTCGACCTTTGTTAGTCACTGTCCTCATCCATCCAGCCCCTTCCCTGTTCTCATTCCAGCACTACACAACCGTCATTACACCACCACACCCTTTTTTTATTTCTCTCTTTTTCCACTACTTCCCCCCCACACACACACACACACCTCTCCCCTACCCTCAGTCTGACACCCCCACCATACTATCTCTCCCCTTCCTCACTCCAGCCTCTTTTTCTTGCATTGAACCAGATCAGTAGTTATGATACCTAAAGTCACACTCCAGTAGCAAGGTTAATTATTTAAAGCTGACATAAACACAGTTCACATTTACTTGACAATGTCACAGCTCACAATCAATTCTGCAATACTTTACCAAAGAAGAATACAATGTGGTGATGCTACTAATTCAGTCAATAATGAGCGTCACCCTGTTCAACAATCACTTGTTTCAATGACAATGCCTTTCCAGACCATCTACTTAAAATGTGCATTAATCTATGTGACAGAAATCACTGGAAAATCTTTAAACACTAGAGTTCTTGAGTTTCATGGATGTTGGTGCACATATTTTCATGAAAAAATGTGACTAACTATCAGTGTATAAAGTATACAAACTATACAGCCAACTGGTTTTGTAAGTATATAGCAAAAATCTTGATCAGTTTCTACACAATGTACATGTTGCAACTACTTGCCACAGTCAGTCGAATGTCTGTTCTTTTAAAAAGCTATGTCTGTGTAACAATTTTTACTGTTTCTGTGGAGGACTATGCTCTATATTTTCTACTGTTTGACTTCAGCTCATTAGCTCATCATAGATGCTTACAATTTTAAAATCCTGTAATTTATGTAAGAACCAATTTTATTCCATGTACTTCATTTCAATGTTGTAAAGTGTTAAGTATTTGAGGTGTTTTTATTTTATATATTTCAAACATTATAGGTGACCTATCTGAGGAAGTTACCCTTATTAATACTAAATCCTGGTCAAGGGTTTTACAATAAACTTATCCAACCTGATGGCAGTACATTCTTTATACTGATAATTTATTTACAGTTTCTGCTGTCAAACATACTTAAAATTGTGACTGACTGTGATACGAGCCAACACCAAGAGTGCAACCAACATAGTTCTTATTTGTTGGCTTTCTAACCATGAACTGCCAATTTTGGGTGATGTCCAGCTGCTTAAAGATGGGCACAACAATAAACAGTTATTCTATAAAATACATTATGCTTTGAAAATTTGGCTTGCTTGATTTTATTGTTTCGTATGAACTAAAAATGTTATTATGTCTTACTGAAAATGTTGTTGGCTAGAAATTTAGAAACATACATGGACAGTCTTATTCTTACATGATGTGGATACTGTTCTTTACATGTATGAGTGCTGTGCTGCAAATTATGGTAAATTTCATGAAATTATTAATTAGTGAGTTAATTAATCAATGCTGTATGTAATTTTGTACAGGAAAGTTAAAGTAACTAAAGTATGTAGTCAAAAGTCAGAATCTAAAAGTGGTTATGACAAAACCTGTATGGAAAATAGGGCTGCTCCTGCATTTGAATGCTAATTATCTCTTCAATTAAATAGTTTCTGGTAATTCAAAGTATTTTACAGGAAACTGGGATCGTCAGAATTTCCATTGATGTGGGTTATCTTTCCCACATATGCTAATTAGCTCATAGGGTTTTGAAAGATGTGATCTGTAATAATGAAGTCAAGTAACCCTATTTTTTAATTGTGAGTGACCTTACAAAAACTAATAATGTCAGTGTAAATACAACAACAAAAATGAAAATCTCAACTATAAATTCAAGTCAAATCAAGTCGAAATAAGAACTTGTGATTTATAAGTAGGTGTTACATGCCAACATATGGAAAAAATTAGTTATTTGTGTACATAGAAAATTATAACAGATGGGAAGAACCCACATGCTTTGTGACAATCCTTGCTGTTCATGTTATATATTAATTATGTATATTAATAATCTCAGATATTTTGTAGATGGTGTGATTGTCTAAAATGAAGAACTGTCTGAAAAAAAGATTGTTTTGTGCTCTTGTTAAGATTTCAAAACATTGCAAAAATTGGGAGCTTGCTTTAAATTTTCAGAAATGAAAATTGGGCCCTTCACAAAATGAAAAAAAAAAAAACACCCTAGTATCCTATGACTACAGTACCAATGAGTCACATTTGTAATTGGTCAACTCAATCAAATAGCTGTGTGTATCAATTTGTAGGGATATGGAATGTGATTATCTCATAGGTTCATTCACAGGTAAAGCATGTGGCAGACTTTGGTTCATTGTAGAATGCTAGGGAGCTCAGACTCCAAACAAGATTGTTTCCGAAACATTTATGTGACCCATTCCTAGAATATTGCTCAAGTGTGTGTAGGACTCATACCATATAGGGCTAGGAGGGATATTGAATATATACAAATAAGGGTAGCATGAATAACCACAGGTTTGTCTGACCCATGGGAGGTCATTATCGACATGCTGAAAATACTCAACTTGGGAAATGCTTGAATATAGATGAAAACTATCTCCTGAAAGTTTGCATACAAAGTAGCAAGTGACTAATCTAGGAATATGTTAATCTAGGAATGATAAAGAAAAGATTAAACTAATTAACTGCAAAACAGAGGCATTAAAGCAGTCATTCTTCCAATGCTCCATACCTGAATGGAATGATAAGAAGTTGTAATAACTAGTAAATGAGAAGCATCCTCTGCCATGCACTTCAGTAATTTGTGGAGAAGGGATGTAGATGAAAATGATGTATAAATGTTTTCATAACATGACAATGTTGAGCGTATGTTGGCCTGTAAACAATAACTGAAACACTGTAGCTCATCTTTTAACTTACATTCTTTTTTAAAATGTGCACTGACATACATGCACACACTTCTTGATAGATGCTGTAACCTGAATGAAGTGATGGACAGGAGAGGAACAGTAATTGTCTTGATTTGGGAGGGAGTATGGCACAGGGGCAAGTGAAGGGGATGGCAATGCTGTTTGCTTAAGTATCTTTATCAAATCATTTCATCCTTTATTTATAGGTGCATGGTATTGTAGTCGACAGTCTTTGGTGAATTATAAATAATGCAAGAAATACAGTAGGTACATTGAGTGATGAATATGAATATAAAGAAGACTGAAAATGTTGCTAATGTATTTTCTGCCTTTCTCATACACAAGTGCCTATTGACCACTCAAAGCCTTGACTATATGGTGAGTTGTTCTCTTTCCTCCTTCCATTACCTGTGTAATATTCTTTTTCTGATATGCTAAACTTGTTGCTTAACTTCAACTGGTATATCCTGTATTCTTCACTATATTATCATAATTTACATTTTTGAATTTGACTGATTCTATTACATTCTTGCAGTGTTTGTATTTTTACTGTGTGTTTTGCACATCGATTATCATATGAAATTCTGTAGTGGTCAGACCATCAAACCCTGTGCAATTTCTTTGTTGTTTAATAAAATATAGTCAGTCTCATTTGATACTTGCCAGCTCTGGAACAAAATGTTGGAAGAAATATCTTATTATCTAGGTAAAATCTACAGACATATTAACTTCGTGATTTATGGTATCATATCTGAATAAACTTTTAGTTTTATTACTGTTTTAAGTTAAATTCTTCCATTATCATTTTGTAGTTAGATTTGCTGTCATTTATCAACTCTTTACGCTTGTGTGTGGGTCTTTAATTTCCTCATTGGAACATGAGCACATTAGTGAATATACATGAATGATTTATATGGGATATCTTTGTTGATTTTTAAACCAAGGCTTTCTTTCTTTCTGGTGTTTATTTATTTATTTATTTGTCCATATAAATCTCTTTTTAAGGACATATATTGTACACAGGATATTGGACAGAAAACCTTTTCAGCTACTGGTTTTTCAAATGTCAAATTTACATTTTATAAATTTTTATGACAAATTGGACCTATACAGTTAATAATTACAAATTTTTGAAATACTGTATATTTATAACTTATTTCTACAATTAAAGATACAAATTACATTTTTTCTTGCATAAGATACTGTGAGATTGAATAGTAGCAGTTTTTCAGAATGTAGGATGTCACAGACTTTTCAGTAAGAGATTTTATATGTCTTGGTAACCTGTTGTAAAGTTTTGTTCCTGCATGATATACATCTTTTTGGTATAATGTGGTGTTACAATGATTGACATGTATGTCACTGTCTGACCTGGTACTGTAATCATGGACACTTTTGTTCTGAAGAAAAAGGATTTCTTTTCTCAGTATGCTTTTTTTTGACGTGTGTGATTATTTCCAGTATATAAATGCAGGGAAGGGGTAGGGTCTTTTGATCTTTAAAGAAAGGTTTGCGTGATTTTCTGCTGCTCACTAGTTTCATTATTCTTATAATTGCCTTTTGTTTCCTGAAAACTGTTATGGCCTGATGTACATTTCCCCAGAAAATGATACCGTACTTCAGTATTGAATGTACATGAGCAAAGTATACAGCCCTAACTGCTTCTGCACTAGTACTTACTGTAGCAGAGAATTCTTAGCAGATAGCTCATTTTTGCTAGTTTTGAATTTAGGGCTGTGATATGAGTGTTCCATTTAAGATTTTCCTGGATATGAATCCCAAGAAATTTAGTTTCATTGACAGCACTAATGTTTTGGTTATCTATATATATTATAGGTTGTGCCGGATTTTTATTTTAATCAGTGTGGAAATTCATGAGTACCATTTTTTTGGGATTAACTATTATCCTGTTTCTGGTAAACCATTCACACACTCCTTTTGTAATATCTTTTGCAGATGCAGTAAGATTTTCTTCATTATTCCCTTCAATCAATAGACTGGTGTCATCTGCAAACAGTACTGGTTCAGAATCCCTAACGTCTGATGGGAAATCATTAATGTAGACCAAAAAAAGAAAGGGACATAAAATGGAGCCCTGTGGAACACCATGACATAGTAAACATGGTTCTGAAAGGTGTACCTGGAGTTCATTTCCTTCCATGTACTTAATTCGTTACGTGAGAGTGATAATCCAAATATGATTTAATCCACTGATTTGACACGCCTCTTACACCATACCATTCGAGCTTCCTCAGGAGTATAGAATGATCAATCACATCAAAAGTTTTTGTTAGGTCCAAGAATAAACCTGAGATATTTCTGTGGTTGTCCACTGCATTTAAGACATGGTTCTCTGTCCTCTGAAGCCATGTTGACATCCAGAAATAATATTATTTTTGTTGAAGAATGTAATTAGTTTTGAAAGGAACACTTTTTCAATAATCTTCGAAAACGCTGACAATAGAGATACAGGCCTATAGTTACCCACACATTGATGATCACCCTTTTTATATAGGGGTATTACTTTTGCCATTTTCAGTTGCTGAGGGAAGACATCACATGATACGGATGAATTGCATATGTCCAATAAAGATGAAAGTATTTGTCTTGCTGTTATTTTTATAATATAATCTGGAATATCATCAATACCAGTTGAATACTTACTCTTCAGTGAATTAATGGTATTTAGGAGCTCTGTGGGGCTTATTGGACTGAGGAACATGGATATATTACTTACTTCAATAGATGAAAGTTCTTTCCATGTTGTATTAGGTGGATTTCCAAATTTTTCCTTCACTAATTTTCCAGCAACAGTTGTATAGTAAGAATTGAAACTGTTTGCAACTGCCCTAGGGTCAGTGACATTCTTGCCATCATGTCATATCACAATATTTTTGTGAGTTGTCTTTTTCCCAATAAGATCCTGCACAGCTTTCCACATGGACTTAGTTTTATTTGATGACTTCATAATATATTTGTCATTTTCCTTAATTTTTGCCTCCTTTATGACACATTTCAAAACTAGCTTGTATTTTTTGAAATAATTAATAAATTATAAGCTGCTGTGAGTTTTTGACTGCAGAAAAAGTTCCCACTTCTTTTTACAAGATACTCTGATGCCTGGTGTAATCTAGTTTTTGAATCTATATGTGCTTTTGGAAATCACTTTCCTTTGTGGACAAGCTATGTCAAAATTATGCTTGAAAATGTTCAAAACATGTTCCATCTTTTCGTTAATATTAGAGGTATCATATACTTCTCTCCAAGATTGTTCGCTGATTAGGTACTGGAAATATTCAATATTTTTCCCACTGTAAATCCTTTTATGGATAACATTTTCTACACTGGTCGAAACGTGATTTACAGGTATGGTTAGTAACTGCGAAAGGTGGTCACTATAGCCAGTATCAAAGGTTTCTGATGTACACTTGTCCATGGTTACACATACCTGATCAAGGAGAGTGACACTAGTTTTAGTTACATGTTTTAGAAAGCTAACAGTAAGACAAAGATTGTAGGCTTTTATAATATTTTAAAAAGTTTCCCGGTGAGTGCTATGGCTCAGAAAGTCAATATTAAAATCACCACATAGTACCACTGTTTTTCCAGTTGTCTTAAGTTTGCCTAAAGCAAGGTCCAATTTTTTGGAAAAAAAAAACAAAAAAAAAAAAACAAAAAAACAAAAAACACTTATGTTGCTAACAGGAGATATATACACACATAAAATATAGTGTTTTCAGACATTAACTCAACAACTGATATTTCAAAGTCTCTTTCACAACCAAATTTGCAAACAGATGCTATAATCGAATAATCTACATTTTCTTTTACATATATACAAGTTCCCCCATGTTTTGATTCCATTCTGCAAAAGCAGTTTGCAAGGTTAAAATGTCATATTTTTAAGTACTGAAAGTACTCATTTTGTAACCAAGGCTCACAAAAACATAACAATGAAACATCTTTCCATTCACTATTGAGGAGTATATTTGTTTCATCAACTTTGTTTGTTAATGACTGCACATTCTGGTGTACTATCTTCAGTCTATATTTGCAATTTAATTCTGCATCACATTTTTTTTGTGATACAGTCTACTTCCCTAAAAAAATGTCTTTCATCCTTTTTATAAGACATCGCATCTTTCATTATCACCCATTTGTCCAAAATACTTTGGACTGTTTCTATATTAGGCCTATTGTGACTCCAATTTGCTAGACGATAGATTTCTTCGACCAAAAATTGTTTCTCACTGTGATTTAAATGAAGGCCATGGCTGGTGTGTATGGACCTGTCTAACATGTTTACATTTATTAAGTTCACATACAGAAACTTTTTGCATACAGCATCTATCTCTTTGTTTACTCTTTCTATTAATTTATTTACACATGACCAAGGAGGAAGGTCATATCTGTGTGGTTGATTTACAACAGCTACATTTGTGTTGCCTAATTTTGGTAGCACACTTTCAAGAACAGTGATGAGTTCACTACCTTTATCTCTGGCAACATCATTCGCACCTGCACAAATTATGACACAGTCTTTTGGATTAAGGTTTTCACATGATTTTACCACTGTTTTTCTCACTTCTGCAATGCCTGCTCCTGGTTTGACAAAGGCTTGGACACTTGCGTTAGTTTGTGTATCTGCTACCTCTCTTGTTATCTGACGTCCATAATAATCGACTCAAATTAACACTTTTTGTCCCTGGAGGCCAGTCGACTGATTTTTTAATCACATTTCTTTGTTTAGGATGTGACATGCGCGAAAAATTTACAGTGCACGGCTGTCGTTGTTTGTAATTATTATCTGGACTCATATGTTCCTGATTGAGATTATTTGTGGAATCACATTTGTCATTATAACTATTGATGCACTTACTTTATTATTTCCAAGCTTTGTACTGGTTTTACACAGTAGTTCTTCATTTGACTACATCCCTCATAGCCGATATTTTTTCCAGGTTCAGATTATGCTCTGTTTGTTGAGTTTTGCAACCAAGATGTTGCAGCTGTTTCTCCAATAAGGCTTTTAAGTTCACTGATTTCAATGTTTTTTGCAGTTAAAATGAGACGAAAATCATCGCAATGTTTACATGTTGAGGTCACTGAATTTGCATTTGCCACAGTTTTTTCACTAGATTTTGATCTTGTAATGATTTCGTTTGCGTTTTTTGCTTTAACTTCATAACATTTTCCAGGTCGAACAATGATACTTCTTTTGCACTGAATATATAAAGACTCATTCTTTTTTACGTTTTTCATGGAACTCAATTTTCGTGAACCTTTTTTCACTGCCATATTCATTTAGCTCTTTTTAAATTTCTTATTTTACAATCAATCAATCAATCTCTTTATTCATCCGTTAACAATATACATTGTATGGATGTAGTCAATTACAATATAGTTTCTGATATTTTATGTGTTGCAAAAACTTGCATAATAAATCCAAATATTTTACATCACTTTATATAAATAATCTTACTTTCCCCTATTAGACAATTACAATATAATTTCTGTTATTTAATGTGTTACAAAAATTTGCATAATAAATACAAGTATTTTACTTCACTTTATATAAATAATGTTACTTTCCCATATTTAGATATTCTTCAATGTTGTAAAAACTGTTTCTTATTAAAAATTGTTTAAGATCTACTTTGAATTTATGACATTCTTTAATTTTCTTTATTGCAGCAGGCAATGCATTAAAAAGTATTTTGGGCTGGTAGTTGACACTTTTTTGGTATAGTGCTCCTTTGTGGGCCTCTCTGTGAAAATCGTCTCTATTTCTTGTTTCGTGTTTATGAATCTGATTATTTACTGTTGAAAATTCCTGGTGAATTTTCAGAAAGCAGACACATTCATATATGTATAAGCTAGGAAGAGTCATTATTTTAAATTCTTTAAATATTTCCCTGCATGACATTCTACGGGGAACCCCTTTCATTATTCTAATAGCCCTTTTTTGAAGTTTGAAAGCTTGTTTTGCCATACCTGTATTTCCCCAGAAGATCACACCATATCTAAGCAAACTGTTCATATAAGCATAATAGGCACACAGCAATGATTCAGTGTTGCAACAGTCCCGAAGCATTCTAAGCACATAGCAGCATTTACTTAGTTTTTTACTCAAAGCTTCTAGATGCTTTTCCCATCTCAAGTGCTCATCCACCCATATACCTAGGAATTTTGTATGTGGAGCTTGTGCAATAACATAGCTCCCTAGCTCAGCTTTTACTGTTCTTCTAGTTTTACTTTTAATATTACTGAAATTCATCAATGCTGTTTTATCCTTATTTATGATCAACGCATTATCACTAAACCATTTTCCTGTCTCATTTATTGTCCTTGAGACACTCTGTTGTAGATTATCCTCGGTGGATCCTTTTATGAAAATGCTAGTGTCATCAGCGAACATCACCGTTTCTGCCACTGTCAGATGCTTTGGCAAATCATTTATAAACACCAAGAACAACAGAGGGCCTAACACGGAACCTTGGGGCACTCCATAGCTAGTTTTTTTTGAAGTCAGAAAGATACTCTTTGCCTTCATGGTATATTTGTACTTTCTGTTGTCTATCCGAGAGATAAGACTTGAACCATTTGAAGGCAAGTCCCCGGACCCCATAAAATTCTAGTTTCATAAGCAATAAATCATGGCTGATTAGATCAAACGCTTTAGATAAATCTAAGAATATCCCGCAGCTTAATTCATTCTTGTCCAAGGCATATAGGACCATTTTCATGAATTGGAAGACTGCCGTTTCTGTGGACCTGTTCTTTCTAAACCCATTTTGAGCATTAGTCAGTATTTTATTTTTATTCAGAAAGTCAGCTAGCCTTTCATACATTACTCTTTCTATTACTTTAGAGAAACCTGACAATAATGACACTGGCCTATAATTATTTATGTCAGCTGTACTATCCTTTTTGTGTAGTGGCTTTACTATGGAGAGTTTTAGTTTTGATGGGAACACCCCTGTCCTGAAAGAAGTGTTAATAATGTCAGCTAGGTTAGTATCTATACTGGTAGAACTGTGTTTGATTACCTTGTCTGGAATTCCGTCAATACCACAAGACATTTTATTTTTTAGTTTATTAATAGCATTTCTAACTTCACATTCTGTTACTGGGTACAGAAACATCGTCTTTTCACAAGTTGGTACTTTTATGTTTTTGTTGTTTGAATTGCATAGACCTTTAATTAGGTTCGGTGCTATGTTCACATAATGTTCATTGAATATATTGGCTATCTGTTGAGCATCTTCTATCACTTTCCCCTCACTTTTAATTTTGAAGTTATGGGTCTTGGTTTTACGTTTTCCTATGCTATTGTTTATAACCTTCCAAATAGATTTTGATTTATTGCTTCCCTTGTTAATGTATGAATCATTGCTTAGCCTTTTTGCTGCCTGTAAAACTTTCCTATAGACCCTTCTATATTTCCTATAGTATGGTTTAATTGTTGTATTTATTCTAGCATGTTTGCTTAGGTTTCTAAGGGTGATTGCTGACTTTTTAATCCCTTGTGTTACCCATGTTTTTGTCTTCTCACTAACTTTAATTCTTTTTAACTGGAATGCCACATCGTAGCAATATTTATAATCAGTAAAAAAACTGTCATACTTTTTGTCTACATCATTAGTTTGTTCTACGCCCCACTGCACCCTTTTTAGCATACTATTAAAAACCCTTATGTTGTTTGCATTAATAAGTCTTCTTTGTACATATTTTTCAGTGAGATTAGATTAGATTAGATTAGATTAGATTAGATTAATACTTGTTCCATAGATCATGAATACGACACTTCGTAATAATGTGGAACGTGTCAGGTTAATAAAAGATGTCTGTACAAGAAATTACATTACACAAAATATTGCATGACACTAATGATTAAGTTTTTTTTTTTTTTTTTTACTTACTTTATATCTAAAAATTCAGCCAATGAGTAGAAGGAGTTGTCATCTAGAAATTCTTTTAATTTATTTTTAAATGTTAGTTGGCTATCTGTCAGGCTTTTGATGCTGTTTGGTAGGTGCCCAAAGACTTTTGTGGCAGCATAATTTACCCCTTTCTGTGCCAAAGTCAGATTTAACCCTGCATAGTGAAGATCATCCTTTCTCCTGGTGTTATAGGTATGCACACTGCTATTACTTTTGAATTGGGTTGGATTATTATCAACAAATTTCATAAGGGAATATATATACTGTGAGGTTACTGTGAGGATCCCTAGATCCTTAAATAGATGTCTGCAGGATGACCGTGGGTGGGCTCCAGCAATTATTCTGATTACACGTTTTTGTGCAATGAATACTTTTCTACTCAACGATGAATTACCCCAGAATATGATGCCATACGAAAGCAGTGAATGAAAGTAGGCATAGTAAGCTAACTTACTGAGATTCTTATCACCAAAATTTGCAATAACCCTAATAGCATACGTAGCTGAACTCAGACGTTTCAGCAGACCATCAATGTGTTGCTTCCAGTTTAACCTCTCATCAATGGACACACCTAAAAATTTTGAAAATTCTACCTTAGCTACAGACTTCTGTTCAAATTCTATATTTATTACTGGAGTTTTGCCATTTACTGTACGGAACTGTATATACTGTGTTTTATCAAAATTTAAAGAGAGTCCGTTTGCTGAGAACCACTTAATAATTTTGTGAAAAACATCATTTACAATTACATCACTTAGTTCTTGGTTTTTGGATGTTATTACTATACTTGTATCATCAGCAAAAAGAACTAACTTTGCATCTTCATCAATGTGGAATGGTAAGTCATTAATGTATATCAAGAACAGTAAAGGACCTAAGACCGAACCCTGTGGGACCCCGTGCTTGATAGCACCCCAGTTTGAGGAATCAGCTGTTTTAACATTACACGAACCACTTATTTCAACTTTCTGCATTCTTCCAGTTAAGTATGAATTAAACCATTTGTGCACTGCCCCACTCAAACCATAATGATTTAGCTTATCTAAAAGAATTCCATGATTTACACAATCAAAGGCCTTTGAGAGATCACAAAAAATACCAATGGGTGATGTCCGGTTATTCAGAGCATTTAATATTTGATCAGTGAAAGCATATATAGCATTTTCTGTTGAAAAGCCTTTCTGAAAACCAAACTGACATTTTGTTAGTACTTTATTTTTACAAATATGGGAGGCTACTCTTGAATACATTACTTTCTCAAAAATTTTTGATAGAGCTGTCAGAAGAGAGATTGGGCGGTAGTTGTTGACATCCGACATATCCCCCTTTTTATGCAATGGTTTTACAATGGCATATTTCAGTCTATCAGGGAAAACACCCTGCTCCAAAGAGCTATTACATACGTGGCTGAGAATTCTACTTATCTGTGGGGAACAAGCTTTAAGTACTTTGCTGGAAATGCCATCAATTCCGTAAGAGCTTTTACTTTTCAGTGAGTTTATTATTTTACTGATTTCAGAGGGAGAGGTTGGTGGAATTACAGCTGTTTCAAACTGTGCAGGTATGGCCTCTTCTATTAATAGCCTTGCCTCTTCTAGTGAAGATCTAGATCCTATTTTCTCCACAACATTTAAAAAATGATTATTCAAAATATTTTCAATTTCTGATTGTTTGTTAGTGCACTTGTCATTCAATTTTATTGCACTAAAGTCTTCCTGTGCTCTTGGTTGCCCTGTTTCCCTTTCAATAATATTCCAAATTGCTTTAATTTTATTATCAGAGTTACTGATCTCAGACATGATACACATGCTTCTGGACTTTTTAATAACTTTTCTTAGTACCGCACAATAGTTTTTATAATATTGAACAATTTCGGGGTCAGTACTCCATCTTGCTGTTAGATACAGTTCTCTTTTGCGGTTGCAAGATATTCTTATTCCTTTAGTTAGCCAAGGTTTTTTATATGTTTTCTTGGAATTATGTTTAACTATTTTCTTGGGAAAACAATTTTCAAATACCCTTAAAAATGTATTGTGAAATAAGTTATATTTCAAGTTTGCATCGGGTTCCTTATACACTTCATCCCAGTCTAGCTGCTGTAGGCTTTCCCTAAAGTTTGCAATATTTATATTGTTAATTGAACGCACTGCTTTGAAAGTCTGATTTATTATACTGCATGGAGCTATGTCATGTACTGTAACAAGCTGTGCACTATGATCTGAAAGACCATTCTCAACAGGATAAGCATTTATGTCCTTAAACTTATCTTGGTCTATAAAAAAGTTATCTATCAATGTACTGCTGTTCTTTGTTATCCGAGTAGGAAAATCAATGACGGAGCTCAAATTGAAAGAACTGAGTAATACTAAAAGGTCATTCTTCCTATTACACTCTTTCAGGGAATCAACATTGAAATCCCCACAAATGATAATTTGCTTCCCCCTGTCTGACAGATAGCACAACAAAGCATCCAAGTTTTCCAGAAATAGCTGGAAATTCCCTGAGGGGGACCTATACACTGTTACAATTATGAAAGTGCCATCCTTTAGTTTAAGTTCAGTGGCACATGCTTCCATATGTTGCTCTACACAAAATTTTTTAGTTTCTAAATTTTTTGCACTGTGGAAGCTTTTGACATATATGGCAACTCCTCCTCTCATCATATTATCTCTACTTACATGTGCACCTAATTTGTACCCATTGATGCTAACCTTTTGCATATCAGTGACAATGTGATGCTCAGACAGGCATAGTACATCTATTACATTCTCAGTTTCTATATCTTCTAAACAAAGCAGAAGCTCATCAATTTTATTGTTCAATCCCCCAATATTTTGATGAAATATACTAACATTTTTCATTTTACTTTTGCAACTATCTTGAACTTTTTTGACATCTTTAGTACTTGCATGGCTGAGTTTCCCACTGGACACTGATCTTACACTAAAAAAGAGTTTCCACCATGAGATGTAGTTCCTCCCCCCTTTAAATTTCCTGCTATCAGCCCAGCCAGTTTACCCTTCCCTTTCCTGTTGAGGTGTAGGCCATGTCTAGTATAGTCCCACCTACAGAGTGAATCAACACGAACCACACCAATGTGTGACCCCGCACCAGATCCAAGTAGCCGTTCCAACTCCAAATTAACTCTCCTGACAGAAGAGGTCAAATGAGGTCGGTCGTGGCGCTCCAGAACCGACACAAACCCAACACTGGTATGATTCGATGCCGATGCAATCTTTGCCAGGTCACACTCTATGCTGTACCCCGGATCTCTGTCAATACTGTTGCCCGGCCCACCCACAATAACCACGGTGTCTTCCTTAGTAAAACCTTTACATAGTGAACCTAAATCCTCTGTAACCTGCCCAAGTTCAGCACTAGGTTTGAAAAAACTTGTGACCTGGTAATCCAACCCTAATTCATCCTGCAGAAGTTGGCCCACACCCCTAGCATGCGAACTACCTAGCAACAAGACTTTCTTTCTCTTTGCAGACTTCCCTACATTCTTAATCAATTTGCTGCTGAAAGCTTGTTGAGCCCTGTGTACATCTACTTCTGTGAGAGGCTCATCAGTTTCTGACTGAGGCAACAGGTCAAACCTATTTTGTACATTTGATCGTGCATTTCTTAGTGTTCTCATTCCTTATCATCATTTTTAAAGCCATATGGTCAGAAAAGCCTGTATCTATTACTTCAATATTGTACTCACAGCTTTGTTTGTTGGTAAATATCTGATCAAGTGTTGTTCCAGACCCCTCCCCATATCTGGTAATTTCCCACACAGTAGGTTGCATGTTGTATGAGTTAAACAGAAGTAGTAATTGTGCCTTGTTCTTATTACTTTTGTTAAAATTAATGTTAAAGTCACCAAGAACTATTGTGCATTTTGACCTGCCTCTCAATTCATTTAAAAGATCATCTATATAATATAAGAATTGGTTAAAGTCACCTGATGGAGACCTAGATTAGATTAGATTAGATTAGATTAGATTAGATTAATACTTGTTCCATAGATCATGAATACGACACTTCGTAATAATGTGGAACGTGTCAGGTTAATAAAAGATGTCTGTACAAGAAATTACATTACACAAAATATTGCATGACACTAATGATTAAGTTTTTTTTTTTTTTTTTTTTACTTACTTTATATCTAAAAATTCAGCCAATGAGTAGAAGGAGTTGTCATCTAGAAATTCTTTTAATTTATTTTTAAATGTTAGTTGGCTATCTGTCAGGCTTTTGATGCTGTTTGGTAGGTGCCCAAAGACTTTTGTGGCAGCATAATTTACCCCTTTCTGTGCCAAAGTCAGATTTAACCCTGCATAGTGAAGATCATCCTTTCTCCTGGTGTTATAGGTATGCACACTGCTATTACTTTTGAATTGGGTTGGATTATTATCAACAAATTTCATAAGGGAATATATATACTGTGAGGTTACTGTGAGGATCCCTAGATCCTTAAATAGATGTCTGCAGGATGACCGTGGGTGGGCTCCAGCAATTATTCTGATTACACGTTTTTGTGCAATGAATACTTTTCTACTCAACGATGAATTACCCCAGAATATGATGCCATACGAAAGCAGTGAATGAAAGTAGGCATAGTAAGCTAATTTACTGAGATTCTTATCACCAAAATTTGCAATAACCCTAATAGCATACGTAGCTGAACTCAGACGTTTCAGCAGACCATCAATGTGTTGCTTCCAGTTTAACCTCTCATCAATGGACACACCTAAAAATTTTGAAAATTCTACCTTAGCTACAGACTTCTGTTCAAATTCTATATTTATTACTGGAGTTTTGCCATTTACTGTACGGAACTGTATATACTGTGTTTTATCAAAATTTAAAGAGAGTCCGTTTGCTGAGAACCACTTAATAATTTTGTGAAAAACATCATTTACAATTACATCACTTAGTTCTTGGTTTTTGGATGTTATTACTATACTTGTATCATCAGCAAAAAGAACTAACTTTGCATCTTCATCAATGTGGAATGGTAAGTCATTAATGTATATCAAGAACAGTAAAGGACCTAAGACCGAACCCTGTGGGACCCCGTGCTTGATAGCACCCCAGTTTGAGGAATCAGCTGTTTTAACATTACACGAACCAGCAAGATGCAAGCAATGATAGTTTGACAGTCTGTAAGTTCACAAATACAACATTCAAAATCTTTTTCTGCACACTTCACCTTGCTAGGTTTTATCTCTTTAGATTTAACATTGCTTCTAACATAGATGCATACACCTCCACATTTATAATTTTCCCTGCAAAAGCGACTTATTAAGTTAAAGTCTGGTATACTTGCTGCACAAATCTGTGTGTCCCGAAGCCAGTGCTCATTGATACACATCACAGAAACCTCCTTAACATTACAATTTAAAATTACTTCCAGCTCACTCATTTTGTTGCATAGTCCTTGTACATTCTGATACAGCAGGGTCCAGCTACCTAGATTTGGTGCACAGCTCACCGTAGTGTCCCCTTCAGGCTGCCTGGTAGAAAAAAATCCTTCAAGTGTGAGGGTCTTGTCACTCTTCTTCTGATTGGCAGTCTACTAATTGTGTCTATTGGACTGGATGCTGTTGTTGACGGTGCTGGTGTGTCTGCTGCAGCTGCTAAAGCTGACAGATTCTCTGCTGCTACTGGTTGTTGTTGATCTGCAGCTGATGATGATGATGCTTCTGTTGATCGTTGTTGTGCTGCTGCTGTTTCTGGTAATGTCGGAGACCCAACTGTTACCGCTGATAATCCTGGTTCTACTGTTACACACGAATCTTGTTTTGGTGGAATTGGGATTGGAGTCCCTTGCTCTATCGACGACTCATTAATGAATTTAATTATTTCGGCACTCATATTTTTTTCCCCTCTTGTGTTCATGTGGAGACCGTGACTTGTAAAGTGCTCTCTATTCACACTTTCTATCTTTATAAACGTCGCATTCACGTAACCTCTACAGATTTTCTCATATATTGTGTTTGCTCTCATAATTTCAATGTTTACGCACGAGTTTTCCATCAGATCGTGCCTTCGTGGAACACTGACAATGTAGAAATGTACTTTAGGCATTCTCTTGATTTTTTCCTTCAGGATTCTCGTTGCACGCGAAGTTTCATTGCAATAAACATCATTCGCGCCCCCGATTACGATGCAATTGTTACCGGGCGTCAGAATGTTGTCACAGCTCTTCAAAACTTCGCGTAGTGGCGCGCCTGGCTTGATAATTCCTGTTACGTTAAGGTCAGGGTGATTATTTCTCATAATTTCTGTAAGTCCTCTACCATGACTGTCAGCAAATATATACGTCTGTTGCTTGGATTCTTGTTTACACATCGCATTGCTCTTTAGGTTTCGTCTACGAATATTCACTTTCCCTTATTCAGCATGGCTATTTAGGTCTAAGTTTCTTTGTCTTATAATACTCACATTGTCTTTTTCTACAATTAATTCACTTTTATGTTTTTGTGTGAGTAGGTTGTTCATATATCTGATCATGGTCACACTGTTTACACTTTTCAAGGTCTGATCTTTACGATGTTTACAACTAGCACTTACTAAACCGTCTTGCCTTACCGGTATATGAGACACTTCAGACGATTCCCGTAAGCATCTTGCCGCATTTTCTAGTGTTTCCGTATAGTCCCTGATGGCGTCAAGTTCTTTCTGAAGTTCGTCGAGTATATTTAATTCTAAACCTGCGTAGCACATTTCAGTTGCGTTTTCGCGGCCGTTACACTCCATGTTACAGTCACATTGAATTCGTACATCTTCTTGAATAAAGCAATACGAATGGCTCCATTTATGATTGAACTCGCATATCCTAATACCATTTAGCACAGTTTCCCCACATATAACGCACTTGGTTGATACTACATCGTTAAAAACTGCAGAGCGATTTAAAATTACGCGTATACTTGCCGCCATCTTAACTTCCAGTTAACCTGATGCCTGAGTTGTGTCACTGGTTCGCTTCTCTGTAGTAAAATATATGTCCTGATTGTAATTTTATCTGGTCTTCATTTTTGACACTTTTCTGAAACCTCACAATATCCCATCTGATACTATTTTCTTTTCTTCCAACTAGACCATCCTATCTTCTTATATTAAAGTTCAGCAGTAAATTGTCCATAAGTAAAAGGTAATAGAAGCTAAGTTGTTAACAACTATGTTCAGGGTTGATTTAAGACCCAAGTGACACAAGCCACCGCTTGGGACATCATGCTGAGCGAGCACCAGATTCACCACGACTATAAGATTTCTATACAGGACATATCACAATTAGTAGTGGCTGCTTGGGATGCCAAGGTGATAAGGGTGACAGACATGCCCTAGTGCAAGATTTTTATACAGTGCATTTGACAATTAGTAGTGAAAATGACACAGATGAATGTGTATGAGGAAAATGGAGAAAAGGGATGGCACTAAATGATAAGTCACTTGTGCAGAAAAATGTTCTTGAACCAGACCCGCCTACGTAATTATTGATTTAGCTAAACTTCTTTTAGCAAGATGTGGGTACAGAAGTAACTGGGTGTGCCCCATAATCTGAGGCTATTGCCCGAATTCTCTCATTTCACTGCTCCGTATCTTTTTTTCACTTGGGTCATAACACTGATGTCCCAATGGAGAAATGAAACATGTAATTAGGACTGCTATCAATCTACCCATGGGACAATAGCCCACCAGAGATGAAGAAACATGCTAACAGTGCCAAATGCCATCAGAAGTTTTTTTTCATAGAAGTCGCAGCCCAGAACTGAACACTTTTGAATCTCTGCCCAACAGCTCAGCTGAGCAGTTTGCGTGCTGATTATGTGCAAGAAAAGCCATAAAGTCTTGAGTCAGTAACATCTTTTGGTGGTCAGTCAGCTTTTGAAGCACCCATAAACATTTATTACAGAGGGTAGCAGACTTTGACTCACTGTACTACCTGCAAGTTGGTGAGCAACCTGTCCATATTTTGAAGTCACCACAACAACTTCTGATCACAAATAGTTCTTTATTCAGTTTCCAGTTTCAGTCATTATGATAATTTTCAACTGATCTGTCATTATGGAGCTAACAGAGTAACCAAATAAAATGTACAGCGTTGAATAGCATTGTCACAGAGAGCAAAATCATGACAAAATGGTAAACATTCATGACCCATAATGTAAGGTCATGAGTGTTTACCATTTTGTCATGATTTTACTCTGTATAACAATTACATTCATGCCTATATATTTTATTTCCTTACTCTGCCAACTCCATGAAGACAGATCAGTCTGAACATATCAACATAATGTAGACTGGTAAGTGAGTAAACAAATGTTTGTAACCCATGCTGTTGTGGTATTTACAAAATATTTGAATAATGGATCCTTATCATCTTCATAGTGACTTCATCACCCCTCACCATTCACACTTCTTTCCCACAAGGTGATTTCTCATGGTTGTTTCCCAAAGGGTACTAACAGCTTCATGGTGTGAACATTTGAATACTATGTTGTGGTCTACTTGAGTTGACATCCTTAATCCTATGATGTTATTAAGGGCTCTTTCCCCAGTTCTTAACAACCACCACCTATAGCCCTTTTGTGATGATATTAGTGTAATTGGTTGGACATGAATTTTTGATATTTTCCTTATGTTGCTTGAGACAAACCTATACATTATTTGAACTGTTCAGTCATCGTGGCTTGTGAA
Source organism: Schistocerca gregaria (assembly GCF_023897955.1). NCBI lineage: Eukaryota > Metazoa > Arthropoda > Insecta > Orthoptera > Acrididae > Schistocerca > Schistocerca gregaria. Next base: position 857,479,009 of record NC_064920.1, on the reverse strand, counting down.
ACATTATCACCAAATTTCAGTGACAGAATAAAATTGAGGTCAGCTGGATGTCAAACATGGATCATCTTCTTCTTTTTCTTCTTCTTCTTCTTCTTCCTCTTCTTCTTCTCTCTCTGTCTTTCATTAAAAATATTGTTCTGGCTTAAGCCTTACCTTTCAATTGTGTAAAGCTATTTCATTTTTAAGTTGGTCGTTGGTCATCAAGCAGAGTTTCTATTCAGGTTTTGCCAAAAGTGGCTACAGCTACAGATGATTGTAGACACTTAAAAGACAGTCCACCTTGGTCACTAAACTTCCTAATTGCACATACACAATTTTGGCTCCACTAGCATCTCAGTTCTTTCCAAACAACAGATAATACCAGCAAAACACCACATTTAGGTCACCACTACTGGATAACCAGTCACATGCGGTATAAATATTACACTGAAAATGTCTAGTAAATTTAGTGGTCTTTTGAACCAAGATCAGTAGCTCCGGTGTTGGCCACCCATTTTTAACCATCCCCTCCTTTTCTGAGAAGGAATGTACATCAAATGGCTTTGACAAAAGCACTTTTATGATATATGTAGATATAGTTCTATATAATATTACTAGATACTACCTGGCACCATGACACACTTCCACAAAAATCAAATAAACTTGCAGACTGAGCATTACAATAGTGTACTATTATTGATACACTTCGATTCTCTGTGTTATACACCCATCTGAAATTGACATAGCTTGCCAGAAAACATGCACATGGCCCATGGCTCAACAGAGGTACACCCACAAGTCTCTTACTGCCTGATGTATGATGAGAGAATAGCTCTGACAACTGGTAGTACGGCTGCAGTGGACCAGAAACTGGAAGATCCTAAATGCTGTGACAGACCTTCCCCTCCCACCTTTTGACTCCAGGGTAGCCAGGGCTGCAGAACCAATCAGTGCTACATGGTTCATTGCAACATTCTCGTTGGCAGCATTCTACTTAGTGAAGTGTTCTTTGATCACATGTTTTTTTCATGCGCTAGTGTGTTCGTCTCTGTACACAGACACACACAAACAGATTTTTCACATTAACAAGGTACAGCAAAATGCACAAATGTTATGTGTAAAATATTGAATGAAGACTTTACCTTTATTTTTCATATGGGAGACGGAAAACTTCAAGGTGATTGTTACCTGATTGATCACCTCTTGTCTCAACCACACAATCTTTGGTAACTTCACTGCTGCTGTCCTCATCATCTGATAAAGAAATTATAATATTTTATGTGGATTATTCTGTACACCTTATTCTATGTTTCACATTCTTTCCACACAAGGTTCACAATGTACTTCCTATTTTCTGGTGTTATCCATGTGGTGGTCTAATTTACCAGCCTCTCTGTGTCTCACAACATAGAAGTTTTATTTTGCCACATGACATCTGCTTTTATTTATTTATTTTTAACCCAGACAAGTTTGATGATGTTAATGACAGTTGTACAGTGGGAGACATATAAGTTTGTGGGCATGGTTCTCAGCTAATGTATCAATTACATACTGCATCTTCTGTGGCTTGTATTGCTTCACTAATTCCACAACATCAAAGCCTGTTTTAGTATCTTTCAACCAGCTGACTGTTTTCTCTCTCCTTGCAGCGGCCATTGGAAACTTATTTAATTTTACAGAATGGTACAGCACACTGTCCATTATAAAAACACTACAAGTACTGACATTTGTTGGTGGCAAATGAGTAAAGGTCTTTGAATGTATCTGCACTCATTTCCTCATCCTTACTGTCAGTTTTTTTTACTTAAACATCATCATAGCGCTGGGCACAAGACCATTCATAGTGCCACTATGAACAATAATTAGTTGCCCTCTCTTGGCAGTTGGCACACTCATAGTTCTGTGGAGCATATTGTCTGTCCATGTGACAACTTGTTCATGACACTTGTTGACCCATGTTTTGACAGTGCACATTACATTCTCTCGATTTAACACTAGAAGGTCATGCAGGAAATGACATCTCCATGCCACAATGTCTTTGTATTCTATTAGTACTTTCTTCCTGAAAATTTTTTCCACTAGAAGTTAATTTTTTTAAAGCAATGGATAACTTGTCATGCTGCCTGTAAACAAACCACAGTCCAAAAGTGATGCCATCAACTTATTAAGCATCGGGTACTCCTTCCTGCTGTTGTTGTTGTGGTCTTCAGACCTGAGACTGGTTTGATGCAGCTCTCCATGTTACTCTATCCTGTGCAAGCTTCTTCATCTCCCAGTACTTACTGCAACCTACATTCTTCTGAATTTGTTTAGTGTATTCATCTCTTGGTCTCCCTCTACGATTTTTACCTTCCCTGCTGCCCTCCAATGCTAAATTGGTGATCCCTTGATGCCTCAGAACATGTCCTACCAACCGGTCCCTTCTTCTTGTCAAGTTGTGCCACAAACTCCTCTTCTCCCCAATTCTATTCAATACCTGCTGTAATATGCATATATGTGTTGCCTGATAGCATTTTCATCAAAGTTGTCTCTTTTAATCACATGACATGACTTTTCCTTGACTTTCCAGGGCTTCCAGCTGAATTGGCATCATCTTTATCATTTAAGACTCTTTTCACTGTCGGTTAAAAAATGTTCAATGCTTCTTCCATCCTATCAATCACTTAACTCAGGGATATGAAATGGCCACCATTGTCCCTTTCTCAAAGTAAACATGCAATCTGTATATAAATTCACCTGCTTGAGATTTAAGAATAGCTCCTTTTTGCAAAGTCCTCTCCTCAGCACTACGGGACGTAATTTTGCACATACATGACAAGAAACTCACAGAATTAGTGGAACATACACTTACACACACAAACCTGAATGAAGCATGTGGCACCACTGACTGAAAGCAGGGGTTGCTTGGGACTATGGCAACAATGCGGCATTGCGATGATAATGTAAACAAAATCTCATGGTCTGATTGGCTGTTGTGGAAGTGGAAAGCATATGCACTAAGCCTACTGTAACTACCTGAGCTCTTCTCTTGCCATATGGAGTATAGCTTTAGTTGTGGCTTGAAAATCTGCACATGGCACATGATCAACAATGCTGTGTGTGCAACTCTAACACTGCATAGCTAAGCTATACAGACATTCCTCGGCTTGGTACACAATTTATCAATAATGTGACATAATGATTGTATTAGTTCTATGTGGTTTGAAGAAATGTAATTGTTTTGTCTGTATATTGTTGACTAAATGTATCATTATGATTATAAAATGTATCATTACAGCTATTGTTCTGAAGCAGTGCTTCAATTGTTTCCCCTCAATGCATGCCACTGCATGTGGCCCAGTGATTTGGAATTTTCTCTTTGAGGTACATTTTTGCTTGATGTTAGCAGAGACTTATTATGTTTTCTTATAAGTTTCTGCTGATCATAAACCGTATTTTAGCAGGCTGTGTTCCTATGAGTTTGATGGTGTATAAGTTGCATTTATAATAGACCTGCAAGCCTTGCCTCTATTGTGAGCACTACATATCGATGGTAGGCAATGAAAACTTTGTAACACTATTTGGCTAAATAGGAAAAGCAAAGGGGCATTCAAAAAGAAACGAGCCGGAGGCATAATTACAGAAACTAATACCTGTATGTTAAAAGTATTGACCCTGGCTGTTGAGACACTTGTCCCACTGTGACACAAGGCAGTGAATGGCTGTCTCATAAAATTCCCAGGACTGCAATGTTAACCAGTTCTGCACATACAGCTGGATGTCATCGTCCGAGGTGAGTTGTTTGCCCCTCATAGCCTTTATGCTGACGTTCTTCTTTGACCAAGATGGCTCCCTTCTGATTCATTTCTGCAGCATGGGACAACAGTGAATGCCCAGTGTTTGTCACAAACCTTGACTACCCTTCGCCAAGTGATCAAATCAAAATGACAAGGCAATTCCACCCATGGTGTCATTCTGCTCCACGACAATGCAAAGCGTCATACGGCCAACACAGTTGTGGCACTCCTGCAGAAATTCAAATTGGAGGTTCTCAGCCACCCTCCAAAGTTCGGACCTCTCTCTCTGTGATTACGCCATTTTTGGTTCCCTTAAAAAGGCTCTGAGGGCAAACAATTCACCTTGGACAACAGTGGCCAGCTGTACATGTGGAACTGGTTAACATGGCAGCCCTTGGAATTTTATGAGACAGCCATTCACTATCTTGTGTCACAGTGGGACAAGTGTCTCAACAGCCAGGATCAATACTTCTAACATACAGGTACTGGTTTCTGTAATTATGCCTCCGGCTTGTTTCTTTTTGAATGCCCCTTATACAACAATTAACCTACAACAGCAAACGCTATGCAGTAGCAGATTGAAACTTAGCATTGGTATCTGCAATGCTCCATGTTTTCATTTAGGGGTTATTCATTAAATGTGTTTTATAGGTGCTATTATAAAGAAAATATTGCTACTAATTAAGAACTATTTGGTATGTTCACATTATTGTCCTTTACTTGATGGGATTGTTTTAGAACATTACAAGAATCCAGACAATGTGACAGAGTTTATATAGACTCAAGCTTTGTACTGTCCATCCTTCTGTGGGAAGCAAACTGTTTATGAAAGGCAGTAATCATCATTGTACTGTCTGTACACAGTTTTGGTTCATCACTATAATTTGTGACAGTGAATACACATTAAGAAGTGAAAGATCCCCCCTATATATATCATGGTTACAACTTCCCTTTGTCAGAGTTATTACCTAAAAACAGTGTTGAAATCCATATATACTGTTAGGTAGAAAAAAAAATAATGCAGAGAACATGTGTGGTCATTTCAGTGTTTACGTTATGAAAACATTGTAAGTGTACATGTAAATGTTAATGATCATTTTGGAGTTTGAAGGTATAGTGTCTAATAAAAGTAATTAAAGTAACATTTGAACTATTAAAATCATCCTAAAATGATTGAGAACGGAAGTTGTAACTATAAAATGTGCTGAATATTACAAGAAAGATAAACATCATAATAACTGTCGGTGGTGTGTTAACATTAACTGCTTTAATTTAAAATGTTTGAAAATTACTAGTATTTATTTTCGACTATGTTGGAGTCATGCATCTACATCTACATGGATACTCTGCAAATCACATTTAAGTGCCTGACAGAGGTTTCATTGAACCACATTCACCATAATTCTCTATTATTCCACTCTTTAACAGCACATGAAAAAAAAAACACCCATATTCTGTGCAAGCTCTGATTTACCTTATTTTATCATGATGATCATTTCTCCCTGTGTAGAATGACGTTCACAAAATATTTTCACATTCAGAGGAGAAAGTTGGTGATTAAAATTTCACAAGAAGATCCTGACTCAATGAGAAGTACCTTTGTTTTAATGATGTCCACCTCAAATCTTGTATCATGTCTGTGACACTCTTTCCCTTATTTCTTGGTAATACAAAATATTCTGCCCTTTGAACTTTCTTGATGCATTCCATTAACCCTGTCTGGTAATGATTCCACAATGCGCAGCAGTACTCCAAAAGATGATGGACAATTGTAGTGTATGCAGTCTTTTGAGCAGATCCGTTGCATCTTCTAAGTGTTCTGCCAATAAAACACAGTTTTTGGTTTGCCTTCCCCACAAATAGACAATAAATGACAGCATTTTGTGCAAACAATCTAAGTCATCTGCTCAGCTTGTCTCCTAAATCACTTATATAGATAAGGAACAGCGAATGGGGTAACAATACTTTGGAGAAAGCCAGATATCACTTCTGTTTTGCTCCATGACTTTCTGGCAGCTACTGCAAACTGTGACTTCTCTGAGAGGAAGTCGTGAATCCAGTCACGTACTGAGATGATACTACATAAGCACGCAATTTGATTACAAGCCATTTCTGAAGTATGATGTCAAAAGCCTTCTGGAAATCAACTTGAAATCCCTTGTCTATAGCACTCAACACTTCATGTGAGTAATGAGCTAGTTGTGTTTCACAATAATGATGTTTTCTAAATCCTTGTTGACTGTGTGTCAATAGACCATTCTCTTCAAAGAAATTCATAATGTTCAAGCAAAATACATGTTCCAAAATCATGCTGCATGTTGTTGTTGTGGTCTTCAGTCCAAAGACTGGTCTGAAGCAGCTCTCCATGCTACTGTGCAAGTGTCTTCATCTTCGAGTAACTGCTGCAACCTACATCCTTCTGAATCTCCTTAGAGTATTCATCTCTTGGTCTCCCTCTGCAATTTTCATTCTCCACTCTTCCCTCCAATACTAAATTGGTGATCCCCTGATGCCTCAGAAAGTGTCCTACCAACCGATCCCTTCATTTAGTCAGGTTGTGCCACAAACTCCTCTTCTCCCCAATTCTGTTCAGTACCTCCTCATTAGTTACCTGATCTACCCATCTAATCTTCAGTATTCTTCTGTAGCACCACATTTCAAAAGCTTCTATTCTCTTCTTGTCTAAACTATTTATTGTCCATGTTTCACTTCCATACATGGCTACACTCTATACAAGTACTTTCAGAAGAGACTTCCTAACACTTCAATCTATACTTGATGTTAACAAATTTTCCTTATTCACAAACACTTTCCTTGCCAGAGCCAGTCTTCATTTTATATCCTCTCTACTTCAACCATCATCAGTTTTACAGAATTACCATGTCTTAAGCAAACCTCAAAGTTTTTGTTTCTTCTCCATGGATTTTAATTCCTACTACAAATTTTTCTTTTGTTTCCTTTGCTGCTTGCTCAATATACAGACTGAATAACATCAGGGAGAGGCTATAACCCTGTCTCACTCCCTTTTCAATCACTGCTTCCCTTTCATGCCCCTCGACTGCCATCTGGTTTCTGTACAAATTGTAAATAGTGTTTTGCTCCCTGTGTTTGACCCCTGCCACCTTCAAAATTTGAAATAGAGTATTCCATACAACATTGTCAAAGGATTCTTTAAGTATACAAATGCTAGAAACATAGGTTTGCCTTTCCATAAACTATCTTCTAAGATAAGTCATAGTGTCAGTATTGCCTTGCGTGTTCCAACATTTCTACAGAATCCAAACTGTTCTTCCCCAAGGTTGGCTTCTACCAGTCTTTCCATTCGTCTGTAAAGAATTTGTGTTCGTATTTTTCAGCCATGACTTATTAAAGTGATAGTTCGGTAATTTTCACACCTGTTGACACTTGCTTTCTTTGGGATTGGAATTGTTATATTCTTGTTGAAGCCTGAGGGTATTTCACCTGTCTCATACATCTTGCTCACCAGATGGTAGAGTTTTGTCATGGCTGGTCCTCCAAGGCTATAAGTAATTCTAATGGAATGTTGTCTAGTAGTGGGGACTTTTTTTGACTTACGTCTTTCAGTGCCCTGTAAAATTCTTCACACAGTATCATATCTTCCATTTCATCTTCATCTACATCCTTTCCCATTTCTATAATATTGTCCTCATGTACATCACCCTTGTATAGACTCTCTATATACTTCTTCTACCTTTCTGCTTTCCCTTCTTTGATTAGGACTGGTTTTTCATTTTCGTACAGATGGTTCTCTTTTCTCTGAAGGTCTCTAATTTTTCTGTAGGCAGTATCTATCTTTTCCCTAGTGAGACAAGCCTCTACATCCTTACATTTGTCCACTAGCTGCTTAGCCATTTTGCACTTCCTGTCAATCTCATTTTTGAGATGTTTGTATTCCTGTTTGCCTGCTTCTTTTACTGCATTTTTATGTTTTCTTCTTTCATCAATTAAATTCAATATCTCTTCTGTTACCCAAGGATTTCTACAAGCCCTTGTCTTTTTACCTACTTGATCCTCTGCTGCCTTTACTATTTCGTCTCTCCAAGCTACTCATTCTTCTTTTACTGCATTTATTTCCTTTGTTCTTGTCAATTGTTCCTTAATGCGCACTCTGAAACCGTCTACAACCCCTGGTTCTTTCAGTTAATCCAGGTCCCATCTGCTTAAATTCCTACCTTTTTGGAGTTACTTCAGTTTTATTCTACAGTTCATAACCAATAAATTGTGGTCAGAGTCTACATCTGTCCCTGGAAATGTCTTATAATTTAAAACCTGGTTCCTAAATCTCTGGCTTATCATTATATAATCTGTCTGAGATCCTCCATTGTCTCCAGGCCACTTGCACATATACAACATGCTTTCATGATTCTTAAATAAAGTATTATCTATGATTTAGTTATGCTCTATGCAAAATTTTACCAGGCGGCTTGCTCTTTCTTTCCTTACCCTCAGTCTAAATTCACCAACTACTTTCACTTCTCTTCCTTTCCCTACTATTGAATTCCAGACCCCCATGACTATTGAACTTTCAGCTCTCTTAACTATTTGAATAATTTCTTTTATCACATCATACATTTCTTTGATATTTTCATCATCTGAAGGAGTTAGTTGGCATATAAACTTATACTATGGTGGTAGGTGTGGACTTTGTGTCAATCTTGGTTACAATAATGCATTCACTATGCTGTCTGTAGTAGCTTATCTGTGCTCCAATTTTTTTATTCATTATTAAACCTACTTCTGCATTGCCCCTATTTGATTTTGTATTTATAACCCTGTATTCACCTGACCAGAAGTCTTGTTCTCCCCGCCACTGAACTTCACTAATTCTAACTCTGTCTAACTTTAACCTATCTGTTTCCCTCTTTAAATTTTCTATCCTACCTCCTCAATTAAGGGATCTGACATTTGACATTCCACACTCTGATCCGTAGAATGCCAATTTTCTTTGACCTGATAATGACACATCCTCCTGAGAAGTCCCCACTTGGAACTTCAAATGGGGTACTATTTTACCTCCAGAATATTTTACCCAAGAGCACACCATAACCATTTAATCATACATTAAAGCTTCATGCCCTCAGGTTAAATTGTGGCTGTAGTTTCCCCTTGCTTTCAGCCATTTACAGTAGCAGTACAGTAAGGCCATATTGGTTAATGTTACAAGGTCAGATCAGTCAATCATCCAGACTGTTCCCCCTTGCAACTACTGAAAAGGCTGCTGCCCCTCTTCAGGAATCACACATTTGTCTGGCCTCTGAACAGATACCCCTCTGTTGTGGTTGTACTTACAGTAGAGATATCTGTATCACTGAGGCATGCAAGCCTCCCCACCAATGGCAAGGTCCATGGTTCATGGGGGAGGTCTGCTGCATATTGACGCTAATGATATGGGCCTGTAATTTAGTGGATTACTCCTGCTGCCTTTCTTGAATATTGGTGTGATCTGTGCAACTTTCCAGTCTTTTGGTATGGACCTTTCATCAAGTGAGTGGTTTTATAAGATTGTTAAGTAGGGAGCTATTGCATCAGCATGCTCTGAAAGGAACCAAATTGATATACAGCCTGGAATGGCAAACTTGCTTTTATTACATGATGACTACTCCGAGGATATCTACTTCCATGTTACTTCAGTTGGCAGCTATTCCTGATTCAAATTCTGGAATATTTTCTTCATCTTTTTTGATGGAGGAATTTCCAAAGGCTGTGTTTAGTAACTCTGCTTTTTGCAGCACTGTCATTGATAGTATTTCCATTGCTATTGCACTGAGAAAGGATTTACTGTGTCTTGTTGCTAGCATGCTTTATATACAAACAGAATTACTTTTGTTTTTTTTTTCAGGTTTTGAGACAAAGTGTGGTTGTGGGAAGTATTGTAAGCATGCCACACTTAAACCCATTCTAAATTTCAAACTTCTGTAAAAGATCACCCGTCTTCGACATTTTGCACAAGTTTGAAAAATTTTTCTTGATAGTGCATTTGTTCCTCAGCTTGATCCTCAGTGTCATTACAAACACTTATTTGTTGCTCTTACAAAATTTTTCATTGCGGAGTTCAATTTCACATATAGTTATTAATGATTTAATTTTTATGATGATTATGAGTTATTGCATTTCTGTATCAAGGAATCTAAAAGCTGCTCTTTGTAACCTACATATAATAATCATAGGCTTGCAATTGGTCCTATTTCCTTTTATTAATCCTAAGAACTGCACAGCACGAAACGAAAAACAATGCAGTTCTAAGAACAATCCATTTATTTCCAGGTGCCCAGATGAAATGATAACTCCATTTTGTCTATCCACTTACATGGTTCAGTCACAACCACCTGCCAAAAGCCTGAAAGACCAGTTTTTGCAGTGTGGACCAATGCAAAACAAGCAGGAAGACAGTAAGTGAGGTTCCAGAAGGCTCCAACTGGGTTGTGGAGCTATGCTGAATCCAGTGCCATGGCCAGCAGCGCTAGGTTTCTTGGTCGAGGGTGTATGGTAGAAGTATCTCCATTGAGGTGGTTCCACAGATATTCAATTGGGTTTAAATCTGGAGAGTTTGGGGATCAGGAGACTATGGCTAATTCTTTCTTGTGCTCTTTGAACCATGCATGTACACTGTGAGCTGTGTGACATGTTGAATTTTCCTGCTGGTAGATACCATCGTGCTGTGGAAAAACAAACTGAAGGTAGGTTTGGACATTGTCCCCAGGAACAGATGCATGTTGATTAATTGTGCGTTCCAGAATGATGAGATCACCCAGGGAATCTACATCTACATCCATACTCCGCAAGCCACCTGACAGTGTGTGGCGGAGGGTACCTTGAGTACCACTATCGGTTCTCCCTTCTATTCCAGTCTCGTATTGTTCGTGGAAAGAAGGATTGTCGGTATGCCTCAGTATGGGCTCTAATCTCACTGATTTTATCCTCATGGTCTCTTCGCAAGATATACGTAGGAGGGAGCAATATACTGCTTGACTCTCGATTAAGGTATGTTCATGAAACTTTTAACAAAAGCCTGTACCGAGCTACTGAGTGTCTCTCCTGCAGAGTCTTCCACTGGAGTTTATCTACCATCTCCATAACGCTTTTGTGATTACTAAATGATCCTGTAATGAAGCTCGCTGCTCTCTGTTGGATCTTCTCTATCTCTTCTATCAACCCTATCTGGTACGGATCCCACATTGCTAAGCAGTATTCAAGCAGGGGGTGAACAAGCGTACTGTAACCTACTTCCTTTGTTTTCAGATTGCACTTTCTTAGGATTCTTCCAATGAATCACAGTCTGGCATCTACTTTACCGACGATCAACTTTATATGATCATTCCATTTCAAATCACTCCTAATGCGTACCCCCAGATAATTTATGACATTAACTGCTTCCAGTTGCTGACCTGCTATATTGTAGCTAAATGGTAAGGGATCTTTCTTTCTATGTATTTGCAGCACATTACACTTGTCTACATTGTGACTCAATTGCCATTCCCTGCACCATGTATCAATTAGCTGCAGATCCTCCTGCATTTCTGTACAGTTTTCTATTGTTACAACCTCTCGATATACCACAGCATCAGTGAACTTCCAATGTCATCCACAAGGTCATTTATGTATATTTTGAATAGGAACAGTCCTACAGCACTCCCCTGCGGCACACCTGAAATCACTCTTACTTCGGAAGACTTCTCTCCATTGAGAATGACATGCTGTGTTCTGTTATCTAGGAACTCTTCAATACAATCACACAATTGGTCTGATAGTCCATATGCTCTTACTTTGTTCATTAAACGACTGTGGGGAACTGTATCGAACGCCTTGTGGAAGTCAAGAAACACAGCATCTACCTGTGAGCCCGTGTCTATGGCCCTCTGAGTCTCATGGATGAATAGCGTGAGCTGGGTTTCACATGACCGTCTTTTTTGAAACTCATGCTGCTTCCTACAGAGTAGATTTCTACTCTCCAGAAAAGTCATTATACTCGAACATAATACGTGTTCCAAAATTCTACAGCTGATCGACGTTAGAGATATAGGTCTATAGTTCTGTACATCTGTTTGACGTCCCTTCTTGAAAACAGGGATGACCTGAGATCTTTTCCAATCCTTTGGAACCCTACGATCTTCTAGAGACCTACGGTACACCGCTGCAAGAAGGGGGGCAAGTTCCTTTGCGTACTCTGTATAAAATTGAACTGGTATCCCATCAGGTCCAGTGGCCTTTCCTCTTTTGAGCAATTTTAATTGTTTCTCTATCCCTCTGTCATCTGTTTCGATATCTACCATTTTGTCATCTGTGCGACAATCTAGAGAAGGAACTACAGTATAGTCTTCCTCTGTGAAACAGCTTTGGAAAAAGACATTTAGTATTTTGGCCGTTAGTCTGTCACCCTCTGTTTCAGTACCGTTTTGGTCACAGAGTGTCTGGACACTTTGTCTTGATCCACCTACCACTTTGACATAAGACCAAAATTTCTTAGGATTTTCTGCCAAGTCATTACATAGAACTTTACTTTCGAATTCATTGAACGCCTCTCGCATAGCCCTCCTCACACTACATTTCGCTTCGCATGTCACAAAAATATTCACTAGACCATTTTGCTCCCTTGTCCGATCTGGACCCTTCCTATGATTGTTACAGGGCTGAACACACCATCTACCATCTGTCCTGTGGAGACTCACATTCAGTAGGATGATGGATCAAACCCATGTTTGGCCATTCAGATTTAGGTTTACCAAGGTTTCCTAATTTGCTACTCACAAATGCTAGGATGGTTCCTTTGGGAGGGCGTGGCTGATTTCCTTTCCCATCCTTGACACAATCTGAGCTTGTGCTCGGTCTCTAATGACCTCGATGTCAATGGGATGTTAAACTTAATCTTCCTTCCTTGTCCTGTGGAGCATAAAACATGATTCATCTGGAAAGGCCACCTGTTACCACTCATCTGACATCCAGTTCCAGTACTGGTATGCAAATTCCAACCTTCACTGCTGATGAACAACAGTAGCGTGGGTGCATGAATGAGGTGCCTGCTGCGTAGGCTTATATGCGGCAACATTTGTTGAATGGTTTTGAGGAGACACTGTTGGTAGCCCTTGGTTCATCTGGGTGGTCAGTCATTCAACAGTTGCATGTCTCTTGTCCCATACACATCTCTATCATCTTCGTTTGACCCAGACTTCTATAGCCTGTGGTGCACCATAGTTGCCTTCGCATGGATTTGGATAGTGCCATTTTGCTATGCACAGTATACTTTAACCATGGCAGCTTGAAAACTGTTTAATAACATAACCATTTTGGAAATGCTTCCACAATGGCCTTTTGGGTGTCATATAAATCTCTCCACTTCTGCACTACGATGATGACTGCACTGTTTACCATGCTCCCCTTACATGCTTTATATATCCTCCACTGCTATTGCTGCCACTTGCAGTCTGTGAGAGGTTACTGCAAGATGATATCATAGGTGTGGTCACATTAATGTGATTGGACTGTGTAGGTACGACACATCTTACCTTCATTAACTTTTAACTACCATGAGTTACCATCTTAGATGTTAGTCCCCATCAGAACTACACCTGTTTCTTAAAAATGAAGGAGAAGAAGAAGAAGAAGAAGAAGAAGATAGATAGATAGATAGATATATAGATAGAGAGAGAGAGAGAGAGAGAGAGAGAGAGAGAGAGAGAGAGAGAGAGAGAGAGAGAGAGAGAGAGAGAGAGAGAGAAGGCAAAATAGCTTTCATAATTAACAATTCCAAAAATTTGTCTCTATTGTAGTGAGTTTGGGGATGGCATGTGATACAAAATTTCTATGAGCTCGGCAAACCCCCCCCTGCCCCTGACTAATATCCTGGTTTTTAACATGGGTTCTGTATCTAGACTCCTGTCAGATTTTGTGGTACTGTTGGCAACACATTGCTATTGTAATCTAATTTTGATTCTTATAGCTGTTAATTTTTTCTTTATCCATTATACAATTGCACAGTTTTACAGTTATACAATGCCTATTAAATAGGACATCATACAGTTAAAAATCAGAATTTAAAGTGTGTTAATGAAAATATCAAATAAAATTCCTGCAAAGCACACATCCAATGCAACCCCACCCCTTGGAGAAAAATTTCATTCTGGAACAAGAAGCAGTTGTATGCAGTGATCAACTGTAAGTGTTCTACTATTTCATAAACTTCAATCTGACTGATTTTTTTATACCTGAGAAAGTTATTTTTAATGATCTCAATAGTCTCTGTTACCAGAATGTTATCAAGCGAGGTGGCGCAAGGTTAGCACACTGGACTCTCGTTCGGGTGGACAACTGTTCAGTCCTCTGTCTGGCCATCCTGATTTAGGTTTTCCATGATTTTCCTAAGTCGCTTCAGGCAAATCCCAGGATGGTTCCTTTGAAACGGCATGGCCGACATCCTTCCTCATCCTTCCCTAATCCCTCGAGCACTGTTGACCTCGCTGTTTGGTCTCTTCCACCAAACCAACCCAACACAACCAGAATGTTTGTGTAAATATTTGATATATTGAGTGATATAAATTTCCTGTTACTGGGAATATGTATATTTTTAATTTTATTGGCAATATCATAGTAATTTTTTATGGTGTATTCATTCTCATATGTGCAATGTTTGTTAATGAATATCTTAAGTATTTTGCTAACAGCATGCACTGGGCTGTTAATCATAGCTACAATAGGTCAAAGAAATGTTTGTGGTTTATATATTTTGGGTTGAGTGAACAATGCTGGTGTTTTCAGATTCATTATAACTCATTCCATGGAAACTCCAGGTCGGAAAATTAACAGAGAAAAAGGTAGACTGCTGCTCACCATGAAGATGACATGCTGAGGTGCAGACGGTGCAACAAAAAAGACACTTGCACATTATCTTTTGGCCAACATCTTCATCAGAAAAGGAAACACATACACCTGCCACCACCAGCAGCTTGGACCAGTATTCCAGTCCAAGCTGCCAGAGATGGGTGTTATGTATGCATGAGGTGTGCTTGCTTGTGTGAATGAATGTGTGTGTGTTTCCTTTTCTGATGAAGGCTTTGGCTGAAAGGTAATGTGTAAGTATGCCATTTTAACAGTGAGTAGCAATCTATCTTTTCTTAATTTTTTTTAAATTTATTCTTTTATGTCTTTCTCCATGAATATAAAGTTATACCTCTTTAGTGTCATCTTCACTGCATAATAAATGTGTTATTTGCGTCTTTGTCTGTACTTTTAACATTATTTAATTCCAAAAATTCTGATACTTTTCTTTTGTAATTACCTCCAACACGATCACCAGTGTATTGTATGCCTCCACAGAGTAGCGGTGGTGTTTCTGCTTGTCACCCAGGGGGTCCGGGTCCGGGTTCAATTCCCGGCAGGGACTGGGTATTATGTGTCCATCATCATTTTCATCTTCATTGACCCGTGAGTCGCTGAAGTGGCATCAACTAAAGAGGACTTGCAATACGACGACCAAACTCCCTCGCATGGGGCCTCCCGGCCAACAATGCCATATGCTCATTTTTTTCATTCACCTGTGTATTTCCTTATCTGTTTTCACAACAATTTCTTTATGTTCCTGAAGTTTGTGTAAAATCATATGTCAAATCAATAATAAATTTGCAGCGCCAAATAATATTAATTCGAGAGTGCTTATACTTTCTTGGTATTTCAGTATATTACTTCAGCCCATTATTTAGATACATAGAGTGTAATCCTGGATGAAGTGTTCATTTTCATCGTTTACTCTTTGTAGCGTGCAATGTAAATAATACTTTCCAGAATTTCTGTCCTTGGTTTCATGGAATTTGGGCATCAGATTGAGTAAAACAATCAACAGATTTCAACAATTCTGTAACTATATTCGTATATTAAAACATGTACTGTTATAAAGTTTATTTATTCTTTTTGTATGCATGTTCCAGGTGTGATATTGCAGTTATCCTACTGTTTTTAATCACTTTGCTTTTGTTGCTTTGTGGCCCCCTGATGTTGCTCCTAACTATTTATGTATTTCACTAAATTTCCTTTCTTTTGTACATGTTAATAAATTTGTTCCTTCATATACCATCCTGCTCACTTCTAGTTTCTCGTTTTACGTGAATAAAACTGAATTATTTTCAGAATAGCAGTTGCAGCCTTTGTCCTTAGTTATTTGCTGGATTTATTCCAATATCTATCTTTCCTTACTGTTTGTGCTACCATACAATGCTGTTCTCGAAACATACATTCTCAGAAACTACTTCCTCAAATTAAGGCCTGTATTTGACACTAGTTTGATACTAGTCACCTTCTCATGGCCAGGAATGGTCTCTTTACCTGTGCTAGTACTCTTTTTCACCTTGAAACGTTCTTTTAATTCCCTCGTTACTTCTTTGATGCATAGATTGAATAGTAGGGGTGAAAGAATGTATCCCTGACTTACATCCTTTTTAATTCAAGCTCTTCATTCTTGGTCTTCCAGTCTTATTATTCCCTCTTCGTTCTTGTATATACAATATATCACTCACCTTTCCCTGTGGTTCACTCTTGTTTTTTTTCAGACTTTTTTTTAACATCTTGGACCACTTCACCTTGTCGAATGCTTTTTGTAGATTGATGAACCATAAGCTTTTCCCTTAATGGATAACACATGATGTATGTGAATCTAAACCTGAAGTCATTACTGCAGTTAACGCAAGGATGTGCACGACACAAATTAAACTTCAGCTCTCAACTTCTAATGTGTAGGAAACATATCAAGGAAATATTGCACCCCTTATATATCTATACATAGACTAGTGACCCGCCCCGACTTCACACGGGTAGCCGTAAGTATCTGCAGCTGTATAACTTGTCTATTGTAGCGGTAGTAAATTATATACAGAAACCTTCCTCATGAATCAGTGTATTTACAAGTGAAAAATGTATCAAAAGCCTTGCAGTAGTTCTTTCACGTACAGACAGAGAAAAGCAATGGAGGACTTTAATTTATAATATGTATAGAACGTCAGTGTACCTGCATTTTCTGTATATGCTCTGACCTCTTTACCAGATTACATTATGAATATTGTAAGGGAATGAATAGAGTTCAAATGTTCCAGCAACTCTTTTAGTTTTCTGGTTTCATGTGCCCACACCACTAACATGTCATCCATGTTTCAATAGAAATATGTTGTCTTGAACTTGAAAGATTTTAGCATGCTGGTCATTGTACAGATGATAACAGACTACACATAGCCATTTTCTGCAACCAGAAGGTAAGATGATATGAGGATGTGCCCAAAGAGTCCAGTGAAAGAATCATCAAATTTTTCTGCAATTATTTCCAA
This sequence comes from Schistocerca gregaria, assembly GCF_023897955.1. Taxonomy (NCBI): domain Eukaryota; kingdom Metazoa; phylum Arthropoda; class Insecta; order Orthoptera; family Acrididae; genus Schistocerca; species Schistocerca gregaria. The sequence goes on along the minus strand of NC_064920.1, from coordinate 857,461,932 downwards.
GGACTTGGTAAGTAGGACTCTTGTAAAGAGGGAGGATACATTTATACTGAATGGAATATCCATAGGCTGCAGCGGCAGTGTACAAAGTGAGCAGAGTTGTGAAGTGGTGTTTGAACTTCTCTTAAAATGCAGAGATCAAAGGGGGAAGGGGAGGGTTCATAACATCCCCCACACCAAAAAAACATATTACTGAAAGCATGTAAATTTTTACATTATCAATTTCCAATTTTTACATTATCAGTTTCCAAGTTTATCAACTAAATTTTGGAAAAATAGCACAAAAACAGTCTAAAATTGGCAAGGAATTTTAGAAAATTACAAACTATACTGCCTGAGAAAGAAAGTGAAGCACCTGAAAGACATTGACAGATGTCAACATAATTTTGTAAACGAAATGATTTGAGTTGCACAGGTTGAAGGGCCACCAGAAATCATTGGCTTTGTTTGTGTTTAGTGCTGACCCAGGCCTGGTAAGGTATATAAGGAACAAGAACAGCGTCAGATTTCAAGCGATCACTGTGAAGAACATGGAGGTGCCACGTACTCATGTGGGACAGCATTATCAGCACCTGACGGAGTTTGAAAGGGGCCTCATTGTGTGCCACCTTTGGTCAGCTGGTTGAATCGTGGGACATTTGGATGTGACAGTGATCCAATGTTGGGGGGCGGGCATACATGTCATTATGGTTCAGGTCGGCAATGTCTGACCACCAAAATCGAGGATCACTGTATTGTACACCAAGCATATCATAACCCCGTCACAACGGTGCTTCTCACCCAAGAACAAGTAACGGACTTCCTGCTACATTGTGTCATCCTGCGCCATTGGTTCGAAACTAGTAGCAGGCAGAGTGTGGAACTGCATGTGTAGGCTGGTGTGAACACAACAAGACAAATGGCTCCGTTTGGAATGGTGTTGTGACTGAGAAGCATGTACTGATGATGAATGGCGTCACATTGTCTTCAGCAATGAATCACGGTTCTACACTATCCTGAACGACCATTGTCGGCGTGTATGATGTTGACCTGAGGAGAGATCCCATTCTTCCTATACTTTGGAGAGGCACAGTGGTATAACTCCTGGCGTCATGGTGTGGGGAGCCATCGGGCCTGACTCCACATCACGAATGGTAGTGATTTGGGGAACTATGAATATGGTACATCATGTACATCCTGACTCCTCATGAGTTACCTCTTATGCGACATCGTTGTGTCATTTTTCAATGAGTCAATGCTCATTAACACATGACACATGTGTCTGTGATCTGTCTGTGGTGATGTTGAGGTGCTCCAGTGACCAGGAAGATCTCCAGATCTGTCTCCAACAGAAAAATTGTGGGACGAGCTCGGTCCTCAGCTCCTTCTCTGCTGCAGCATCCAGGATGTCAAATATCAGTTACAACAGTTGTAATTAAGCTTGTCTCAGGATAGAACAGGAAAAATTCATGACACCCACTTCATGAATCCAGATCACAGAGGGATGCAACGTCATACTGATAAGTAGACTCATATGTCAAGTTTTGTGAATTTGATTCAACTTTGTAATCACGGAAATAACGTCACACATCCTGTCAACCGATGAAGTCTGACCGCATGGAGAGAACACTCCGTTCAGTAAAAGGCGCCTATTCATTATCTGGCCACATCTGCTGCAAGAAAAAATCCGACACGGTTTGTGAGTCCACACATAGAACAGGATATCACAGGAAATGGAGTAAATCAATGCAGGAAGGAAAAGACACTGCCTTCAGAAATAGCACAGACTGTGTTTCCTGGAGAGAAGCGAAAAGACTGAAACAAAGAGCGTACCCCCTATTTACGTGCTTACGTGGCCGTAATCTGCAGACATGTGTCCTAAATAGCGCTAAATTAAAATGCTGATGATGGCTAAAGCAAAATTCCGGTTTGATGTTGTGTATATTATGATGTTACTTACTAAAGTTACGCTAAAGCGATGTGCTAACCTGTCATGTACGAGGGGTGTTAAATACGTAATGAAACAAACCTTTTTCTCGACTAATTTCGGTAGGAAAAATGGGGAATTTTCTTGTCTGACATCGTGGAATATTCTCACTTCAGCCTCTATAGTTCCATGTAGTTCAGATTGGTGGCAGCGCTATACGTAGGCTTCAGAATGGGATCTGTAATGGTGGTGCGTTTCAAACAGAGAGTTGTCAGAGAGTTTCTTTTGGGCGGAAAACCAGAGCATTTGCGATGTTCATAGGTGCTTGAGCAATGTCTACGGAAATCCAAAGCGAAAAAAAGCACGGTGAGTCGTTGCACGAGGCATCTGTCATAATCGACACAAGGTTGTCTAAACCTCCTACATGCCAGCCTGCCGCACACAGCTGTGACTCCTGCAATGTTGGGACATGAGGACACTTTCATTCGAGGTGATGGACGTACTACAATCACACATCACGCTGCATAACTAGACGTCTCTGTTGGTAGTGCTGACAGACTTGTCTACCAGTTGAAATACTCAAAGGAGTGTACCTGCTGGGTTCCCCCCCCCCCCCTCCCACCACCTAACAGAAGGCCACAACGAGCAATGAAAGGCCATCTGTGCGGAATTGTTTGCGTGTTACGAGGCTGATAGCGACAGTTTTTCGTCGAACATCGTCACAGGCGATGAAACATTGGTTCATCACTTTGAACAGGAAACGAAATGACAATCCATGGAGTGGTGGCACACCACCTTTGAAGAAAAAATTAAATCCGCGCCCTCCGCCGGTAAAGTCATGGCAACAGTCTTCTCGGACTCTGCAGGGGTTATTCTGTTTGGTGTCCTCCTTCGTGGTGCAATCAACTTTTAGGTATATAGTGCTACCCTCAAGAAATTCAGGAAATTACAGACAAGTCTGCACACCCGACAGAAGGTCCAACTGTTCTTGTTCACCCATCCTACAGCTGGGATCTCACATCTTCCGACTTCCATCTGTTTGGCCCAAAGAAGGAAGCAGTATGTGGATGATGGGGATGTTATTGATACAGCGAAGTGTTGGCTCCAAAGTTGACCAGTAGAGTGGTATCATGCAGACATACAGGCCACCCCAGTAAGGTGGCGTAAGACCATTGCAGTGAACAGAGATGTCTTTTCACGTAGCTGGGTGGTAACGTGCTCGTCTCCCATGCAGTGGGCCTGGGTTACATTCCCGGCCGGGTTGGAGAGATTTTCTCCGCTCGTGGACTGGGCATTGTGTTATCCTCATCATCATTTCATCCTCATCACCGGCACGCAAGTCGCCCAATGTGGCGTCGACTGACATAAGACTCGCACTTGGCGTCCGAACTTCCCCAGACGGGGCCTCCGGGCCAACAATGCCATACTCTCATTTCATTTCATTTTTTCATTGAACGGAGTCTACGTTCAAAAACAGGGTTTTGTGCCTAAAAGAGTGGCGAATAATACGATGTATTGGAAAGCTGAATAAAACCAACGTGCTTTCAGAAGAAAAAAAAGTGTTGCATTACCTGTTAAACGTCCCTCATAAAGAAGTTATTATCATCATCTTAAATTTTTTATATATATAATTGTTATTAATATTATTAAAATCTTAGGCAGTCATGGTATGTTAAAGGTACAAATGACAGCAAATTAGATTACCTGATCGAAAGTATCTGGATACATATTAGCGGATATTAATATGGGTGTGAGCACCCTTCGCTTGATGACGGCATGGACCCTGCGGGGGAACTTTCAGTTGGATGTTTGAGGAATATCAGTCCCAAGAGCCGAAACCATCGAGTGATTTGGACCCCGGGGCCTGGAGCGAAGTCGACTTTCTAACTCATCCCAAAGGAGCTACGGGGTTTAATTCGGGACTCTGGGCAGGCTAGTCCATTTTAAGAATTTTACTGTCAGCAAACCATTGCCTCACAGATGTTGCTTTGTGAAAGGGTGCATTATCATACACCGTCGTCGGCGAATTGTTCCTCTTTTTATGCAGTACACAATGTTCTAAAATGCGTTCATCTTCTTACCCATCTAACGATTTTTTTAAACGCAATAAGGGGATTACACCATAACCACGAAATACCCCATATTGTAACACAACATTCTTATCAATTCACTGTTGTCGCTACACACAATGATGGGAAACGTTCTCTAGGTATCAGCCAAATCCAACTTCTTCCATCGGACATCGGATTGCCACTGGGTACAGACTGATTCCTCACTCCAAATGACTCGTTTACTGTCTTCCACCGTACAGTGGCGTCGCTGTTTGCCGCACCTCACATGTCACGTAGCACTCACTATAGAAATATGTGGCTTGTGAGGAGCTGCTAGAACATTGTACCCCATTGTTTGTAACTCCCCGTACACACTGCGCTAGCTGGACAGCTGCTCGCACTTCGGAAGACACAAGTGATTCCTTTTGCTGATTTCGTGGGATCTTTAGGGTTCCGTACCTCAATCGAAAAAAAAGGAACTCTTAGAGGATCACATGTTATCCATCTGTCCGTCCGACTTTTCAAAAGGCTTTTGCTCAGGACTGGGTAGACGTATGAAACTGAAATTGGTGTCACCACCTAAGGTCTATGGTACTTTGGCGGTATAGTAAACGGTAGCTTCTAAGTAACTACAGTCGAAAGATACGGCGTTTATGTCACATGTTGTGATAATTGCTGACTCACTCATCAAAATCTACAGGCTGCTTCCAGTTGACCTAGAATCATGAAACTTGTCAAGAAGCGAGGTTTCACACTGCACACATAGGAAAAAATCCGAAAATTGTTCATTTGAAATTATATCACACTAAAAAAATTTTTATTGTCATCTCCAATCAGACTGTCTGTCTGTTCGTCTGTTAATAACTCTTTTTCTCAGGAACCGGTAGACATATCAAGTTGAAATTTGTCCTACATTATGGTCAACTGTACCTTGGCGATATTATAAAAGTTAGCTTCTAAGTCAGTGCAATAAAAGATACTTCAATTTACACTAGTGGCCATTAAAATTGCTACACCACGAAGATGACGTGCTACAGACGCGAAATTTAACCGACAGGAAGACGATGATGTGATATGCAAGTGATTAGCTTTTCAGAGCATTCACGCAAGGTTGGCGCCGGTGGCGACACCTACAACGTGCTGACATGAGGAAAGTTTCCAACCGATTTCTCATACACAAACAGCAGTTGACCGGCGTTGCCTGGTGAAACGTTGTTGTGATGTCTCGTGTAAAGAGGAGAAATGCGTACCATCACGTTTCCGACTTTGATAAAGGTCGGATTGTAGCCTATCGCGATTGCGGTTTATCGTATCGCGACATTGCTACTCGCGTTGGTCGAGATACAATGACTGTTAGCAGAATATGGAATCTGTGGATTCAGGAGGGAACGCCGTGCTGGATTCCAATGGCCTCGTATCACTAGCTGTCGAGATGGCTGTAAATGATCGTGCAGCCACGTCTCGATCCCTGAGTCAACAGATGGGGACGTTTGCAAGACAACAACCATCTGCACGGACAGTTAGACTACGTTTGTAGCAGCATGGACTATCAGCTCGGAGACCATGGCTGCGGTTACCCTTGACGCTGCATCACAGAAAGGAGAGCCTGAGATGGTGTACTCAACGACGAACCTGGGTGCACGAATGGCAAAACGTCAATTTTTCGGATGAATCCAGATTCTGTTTACAGCATCATGATGGTCGCATTGCTACACCACGAAGAAGATGCGCTACAGACGTGAAATTTAACCGACAGGAAGAAGATGATATGATATGCAAATGATTGGCTTTTCAGAGCATTCACACAAGGTTGGAGCCGGTGGCGACACCTACAACGTGCTGACACGAGGAAAGTTTCCAACCGATTTCTCATACACAAACAGCAGTTGACCGGCGTTGCCTGGTGAAACGTTGTTGTGACGCCACGTGTAAAGAGGAGAAATGCGTACCATCACGTTTCAGACTTGGATAAAGGCCAGATTGTAGCCTATCGCGATTGCGGTTTATCGTATCGCGACATTGCTGCTCGCGTTGGTCGAGATCCAATGTCTGTTAGGAGAATATGGAATCGATGTGTCCAGGAGGGTAATAGGAAACGCCGTGCTGGATCCCAACGGCCTCGTATCACTAGCAGTCGAGATGACAGGCATCTTATCCGCATGGCTGTAACGGATCGTGCAGCCACGTCTCGATCCCTGAGTCAGCAGATGAGGACGTTTGAAAGATAACAACCATCTCCACGAACAGTTCGTCGACGTTTGCAGCAGCATGGACTATCAGCTCGGAGACCATGGCTGCGGTTACCCTTGACACTACATCACAGACAGGAGCGCCTGCGATGGTGTACTCAACGACGAACCTGGGTGCACGAATGGCAAAACGTCATTTTTTCGGATGAATCCAGATTCTGTTTACAGCATCATGATGGTCGTATCCGTGTTTGGAGACATCGCGGAGAACACACATTGGAAGCATGTACTCGTCATCGCCCGGCCTGATGGTATGGGGTGCCATTGGTTACATGTCTCCGTCACCTCTTGTTCGCATTGATGGCACTTTGAACAGTGGACGTTACATTCCAGATGTGTTACGACCTGTGGCTCTACCCTTCCATTCGATCCCTGCGAAACCCTACGTTTCAGCAGGATAAGGCACGACCGCATGTTGCAGGTCCTGTACGGGCCTTTCTGGATACAGAAAATGTTCGGCTGCTGCACATTCGACTGGCCAGCACATTCTCCATGATCTCTCACCAATTGAAAGCGTCTGGTCAATGGTGGCCGAGCAACTGGCTCATCACAATACGCCAGTCACTACTCTTGATGAACTGTGGTATCGTGTTGAACCTACATGGGCAGCTGTACCTGTAACGCCATCCAAGCTCTGTTTGACTAAATGTCCAGGAGTATCAAGGCCGTTATTACGGTCAGAAGTGGTTGTTCTGGGTACTGATTTCTCAGGATCTATGCACCCAAATTGCGTGAAAATGTAATCACGTGTCAGTTCTAGTATAATATGTTTGTCCAATGAATACTCGTGTATCATGTGCATTTCTCCTTGGTGTAGCAATTTTAATGGCCAGTAGTATAGTACTGGTAGGAATTGTCCATAAATCCGTAAGAGTACGAGGGAGTGGAGATCTCTTCTGAACAGCACGTTGCAAGGCGTCCCAGATGTGCTGAATAATGTTCATGTCTGGTGAGTTTGGTGGCCGGCGGAAGTGTTTAAACTCAGACGAGTGTTCATGGAGCCACTCAGTAGCAATTCTGGGCGTGTGGGGTATTGTATTGTCCTGCAGGAGTTGCCCAAGTCCGTTGGAATGCACAATGGACATGAATGGAAGCAGGTAATCATACAGGATGCTTACATATGTGTTAGCTGTCAGATTCATATCTAGACGTATCAGGGGTCTCATACCACTCCAGCTGCACGCGCTCCACACCATTACTGAACGTCCACCAGCTTGAACAGTCCCCTGCTGACATGCAGGGTCCATGGGTTCAAGATGTTGTCTGCATACCCGTAGGCGTCCATCCGCTCGATACAATTTGAAACGAGACTCGTCCGACTAGGCAACGTGTTTCCAGTTATCAACAGTCCAAAACGGTGTTGGCGGGCCCAGTCTAGACATAATGCTTTGTGTCGTGCATCATCAAGGCTCAAATGGGTCAAATGGCTTTGAGCACTATGGGACTTAACTGCTGAGATCAACGCTTCCCTAGAACGTAGAACTACTTAAATCTAACTAACCCAAGGACACATACACATCCATGCCCGAGGCAGGATTCGAACCTGCGACCGTAGCGGTCGCGTGATTCCAGACTGTACCGCTAAAACCGCTCGGCCACTCCGGCCGGCCGTCATCAAGGGTACACGAGTGAGCCTTCGGCTCCGAAAGCCCATATCGACTACGTTTAGTTGAATGGTTCGTACGCTGACACTTGTTGATTGTCCAGCATTGACATTTGCAGCAATTCTCTCACGTTGAACGAATCTTTTCAGTCTTCGTTGGTCCAGTTCTTGCAGGATCTTTTTCGGCCGCAGCGATGTCGGATATTTGATGTTTTATCGGATTCCTGATACTCACGGTACACTTGTGAAATGATCCTACGGGAAAATCCCCAATTTCTCGCTACCTCGGAGATGCTGTGCTCCATCGCTCGTGCGCCGACTATCATACCACGTTCAAACTAACTTAAATCTTGATAACCTGCCATTGTAGCAGCAGTAACCGATCTAACAACTGCCGCAGACACTTGCTGTCTTATACAGGGTGTTACAAAAAGGTACGGCCAAACTTTCAGGAAACATTCCTCACACACACAGGGGAAGAAAATATGTTATGTGGACATGTGTCCGGAAACGATTACTTTCCATGTTAGAGCTCATTTTATTACTTCTCTTCAGATCACATTAATCATGGAACGGTAACACACAGCAATAGAACGTACCAGCGTGCCTTCAAACACTTTGTTACAAGAAATGTTCAAAATGTCCTCCATTAGCGAGGATACATGCATCCACCCTCCCTCGCATGGAATCCCTGATGCGCTGATGCACCCTTGGAGAATGGCGTATTGTATCACAGCCGTCCACAATACGAGCACGAAGAGTTTTTACATTTGGTACCGGGGTTGCGTAGACAAGAGCTTTCAAATTCCCCCATAAATGAAAGTCAAGAGGGTTGAGGTCAGGAGAGCGTGGAGGCCATGGAATTGGTCCGCCTCTATCAATCCATCGGTCACCGAATCTGTTGTTGAGAAGCGTACGAACACTTCGACCGAAATGTGCAGGAGCTCCATCGTGCATGAACCACATCTTGTGTCGTACTTGTAAAGGCACATGTTCTAGGAGCACAGGTAGAGTATCCTGTATGAAATCATGATAACGTGCTCCATTGAGCATAGGTGGAAGAACATGGGGCCCAATCAAGACATCACCAACAATGCCTGACCAAACGTTCACAGAAAATCTGTGTTGATGACGTGATCGCACAGTTGCGTGCGGGTTCTCGTCAGCCCACACATGTTGATTGTGAAAATTTACGATTTGATCACGTTGGAATGAAGCCTCATCCGTAAAGAGAACAGGAGGAGATAGAGAAGATCCAAAGAAGAGCGTCGCGTTTCGTCACAGGGTAATTTGGTAAGCGTGATAGCGTTACGGAGATGTTTAGCAAATCCAAGTGGCAGACTCTGGAAGAGAGGCGCTCTGCATCGCGGTGTAGCTTGCTCGCCAGGTTTCGAGAGGGTGCGTTTCTGGATGAGTATCGAATATATTGATTGCTTCCCCCTACTTATACCTCCCGAGGAGATGACGAATGTAAAATTAGAGAGATTCGAGGGCGCACGGAGGCTTTCAGACAGTCGTTCTTCCCGCGAACCATACGCGACTGGAACAGAAAAGGGAGGTAATGACAGTGGCACGTAAAGTGCCCTCCGCCACACACCGTTGGGTGGCTTGCGGAGTATAAATGTAGATGTAGATGTAGATTTGCACTGAAATGAGGATTGACACATTGTTGGATGAACCATTCGCAGAAGTGTACCCGTCGAGGCCAATCAGCTGCTGATAGTGCCTGCACACGCTGTACATGGTACGGAAACAACTGGTTCTCCCGTAGCACTCTCCATACAGTGACGTGGTTAACGTTACCTTGTACAGCAACAACTTCTCTGACGCTGACATTAGTGTTATCGTCAACTGCACGAAGAATTGCCTCGTCCATTGCAGGTGTCCTCGTCGTTCTAGGTCTTCCCCAGTCGCGAGTGATAGGCTGCAATGTTCCGTGTTCCCTAAGACGCCGATCAATTGCTTCGAACGCCTTCCTGTCGGGACACCTTCGTTCTGGAAATCTGTCTCGATACAAACGTTCCGCACCACGGCTATTGCTCCCTGCTAATCTATACATCAAATGGGCATCTGCCAACTCCGCGTTTGTAAACATTACACTGACTGCAAAACCACGTTCGTGATGAACACTAACCTGTTGATGGTACGCACTGATGTGCTTGATGCTAGTTCTATAGAGCAATGAATCGCATGTCAACACAAGCACCGAAGTCAACATTTCCTTCCTTCAATTGGGCCAACTGGCGGTGAATCGAGGAAGTACAGTACATACCGACGAAACTAAAATGAGCTCTAACATGGAAATTAAGCGTTTCCGGACACATGTCCACTTAACATCTTTTCTTTATTTGTGTGTGAGGAATGTTTCCTGAAAGTTTGGCCGTACCTTTTTGTAACACCCTGTATAGGCGATGACGACCGCAGCGCCGTATACCACCAGTTTACATATCTCTGTATTTGATTACTCATGCCTATACCAGTTTGTTTGGCGTTTCAGTGTACGTTGAACAGGATGGGAGCTAGAACACATCCTCGAGCAAAGCCGTTTTCCTGTTTCCCCCAGCGACGACGGTTCACCTAATTTGCAGTCTGTGACGTAGGTGCGCCGTTGTTACTAACAGTGGGTCCTTGTGCGCCTTAGGAAACTCATACGGTCGCTCAGCCGACTAGCAGATTGGCTGCGACGACCGGTCGTCCCGAGGCTAGCGAGGCGCTGTTTATCTGCGGCACGACGTACTTGAACGTTGAGCCGGGCGGGGTTGCGTAACCGGCGGTGGGCCGGCGCGTCGAGCCGTCAGTCGCAGCGCAGCCGGCCCGCGGAGCAGACGCGCCGACATGGAGACCGCGCGCAAGATCGTGCTGGCGCGACACTTCCGCGGGGAGCCGCGGGAGGACGACTTCCGCGTGGAGGAGGAGGAGCTGCCCGCGGTGCGCGAGGGAGAGGTGCTCTGCCAGGCCGCCTACCTCAGCGTCGACCCCTACCAGCGGGCGCGCGCCGCCAGCCTGCAGCCCGGGGACACCATCATGGGCTACCAGGTGAGGCGCACTGCCTGCCACACGCGGCTCCTGGTGCCATCCCCTGTAATTCCTAGCATGATTTTCCACCTCTGGAATGTTTTTTAATGTGAAAAAGGCCGAGCTGCACCGTGATTTGGAATTCACACCGTAACTTATTGATTGTAAAAAGATCGGCGGAAGGCAACGGCATACCACCCCCAGTAGGGCCACGCCTACCAAAGGACTTCAGGTTGGTGATAGCTTTAATTTATTATTTGACGCTGACGTTACGAATATCGTTAAAATTCACCGAAAGTAGAAACAGCAGAAATTGTTTTACTTGACGCACTTCATCAAGCAAACGCTGTTGGCATATGTTTCGCGCCCTTATTTCATGTGATAGTTTGACGAATTCTCGCTAGGTGCTGACATGTTACTACACTCCAGAACACTCTAGTGTTAATTATGTTCTTGACATGGTCAGTCTGGGGACGATCTCCGATATACGGTAACTGAAGAACACTTCACAAGCGCCGGCCGATGTGGCCGAGCGGTTTTAGGCGCTTCAGTCTGGAACCGTGCGACCGCTACGGTCGCAGGTTCGAATCCTGCCTCGGGCATGGATGTGTGTGATGTCCTTAGGTTAGTTAGGTTTAAGTAGTTCTAAGTTCTAGGGGACTGATGACCTCAGATGTTCAGTCCCATAGTGCTCAGAGCCATATATAACTTCACAAGCCAAAATCGCCAATATGTACATAAATGTGGCATATGTTAGGGAATAAAAATTAGCATAGTACACCTTGTAACGTCCCACCGGTTAGTGGGTGCTTAAACATAGTTTAAATACCTGTGAATGTCTTGCCTTCTGTGTCCCTGGACGACTGCATACATGAGCTAAAATATGCTTGTTCAATAAATACAGGATACCATAATGGATTTCACTACAGTGATGTAGGCCACAACTGAAGTAAAGTACGTACGTAGATTTATTCACTTCAAGACCTGTATCTTATGAGCTCATGATCAATGTTCGGCGTAATAAACCTCGTTGTTATTACTACAGCTGACCGATGGTAGTACGTACTACACTGGCGATGTTAAATAGTCAAGGTGCAGTAATTTGATAGAAATGCGTGTGTGAGGTCCATTGCATTGTTCAACACTAATACTCAACAAAGTACGGATATAAAGTCACATATCAGTCTGCCTTTTACGATATTAAATCAAACTGTTTAACACTCCGATATAATCCGTCACTGCACTGTTCTAATATGCTGTTTTAGACAATGTCCAACACACGAGTTCCTGTATTGTAAATCCAAACCTGAATCATGCACCAAGAACTTATCTCAACTCTACGCACAGTGGGTCCAACAGTCATCTGCCCTAACAATACTCGAGGCCGAGTATTTATACTCTTCCTACAATGTACTACTGATCACAATGATGCAAAACGTAATTTATAATATGAAATAGTTTAACATTATCAAACACTCTATTATATTCTTTACTTTGCTAGAACAAGTTTAAGACATTTTCTAAACACATAAAAATCACATTAGTATTGAAATTGCAGAAATAAGCATTCTAACAATGCTAAACGATCAGTTATCTATATTTTGTTCATTAGGCTCGAGATCTAATTTCTACCATTTACAGATGATGAGAACGAAATATATTATTCTTTTATTTAAACATTTTCCATATATTAATTTCCTGAATCTGATTTTGATTGTTTATGGTACAAAGGGCATCGTAACTTCGTAACTATCATTTTTTGGTATTGCTATTATTCTTCTAAAAGCCTTTTTCCTACTATCGAAAAGTAATTGAATTTAATTATAGCTGGAGGTATAAGAGTTTTTTGTAGCAATACATAATGCAGGAGTGGTAACCATAAGCCTGGAATGTTATAACCTGAATACTGACATCCTGCCTGAAGAATTTCTTTTTAAATTTTGTCTACAGTTAGCCTATTGCGAGGCTGATTCTTGTTCCCTAACGGCTGTCATACATTCTTAATCCTACAAAATTATCAAAGATATATACATTAATTGTACGTAAAAAATTCTTTATTTCTCTGATTTGTATAGTACTGCAAATAAGAATGGTCCTTAATAATGTATTGCCAAATATACGGAACTGTGTATCTTCGTTTTATGCTGTATGCGAGACGATAATCGGTTCAACCGCCACACTGCCAACTGATGGACGTACATGGTGGTCGTTGTGTTTACACAACTTCTGTCAGTTTCCAGCTGGTACTCAACATGAACACTTGTAATCGGCGCAATATATACTTTTACACTTGACATATCGTTTTGTAGTGATCTTCATGACAGTGAGAAGTGAATACGCAGTGTGAAGCGACATGCAACACTCATGGACAATTTGTTGTAAAAATTTTAAAGTAAAAGGTACGTTATGATTCCAGATGTTATGTAACAAGACAGTTTATCAAGTTGTAATATCATGATTGCAAAATATTTTCCTCTTGGAGATCCGTCGAAACCGGCCATCCAATGAATTTCTTTTTTTAATGATCTTGGCTTGTGAAGTTTCCTTCAGTTATCAAACTCTCTAGTGAGACATTTGCAAAGTTACCATGCCTTTGCTGCCGTGGGTAGCATTCGCAATATAAGGGAACAAACAAAAAAAGTAATATTAACGCTATCAAAATATTAATATCAAACGTCAATTAATGACTCTTCAAAGCATAATAGAGTAGCACGGAGAGATTGGAGAGTAGAATTTCAGTCACTCTGTTCCTTATAAGCGCACGGGAATCATGTGGAAGTTGGTACTATTCCTTTAGCCTCTGTTAGCTGAACACTCCAGAAGTCTACAAGAGCCATACTCTGTAGTAGCCACTCCCCAAATTTGCATCTACATGGAGGTAAATGGCATTTCCGGGCGCAGTCTCAACGCTATTTACTACCTATCTGTAAAACATCACGTGATAGCATTTCTAAAAACATTGAGTGTCATTATTTAAATTCTTATGGAAAATATTCGAAATGCTTTCTGACAATTTTAAATGTGTATGATCGTTACTACTACATAATTACTTTTATATCTATGCAAAACATGATGTTTCGACGGCAGTGTCTGAAACGAGTTATATTGGCAGCTTGTACCTAGTCAGTGACATTTCCCTCATCGATGTATTCAGCTCTTTGCAGTGTGCACCTATCTTTCGACATGTTCGTATACCTCCTTCGTGACTTCGTGTCACAGCTACGTTAATTTTAAATTCTGTAATACATTATTGAAAAATATACACCTTGTGGGACGTCTCTACCCCCAAAACTTTTAACTAAGAGCCGCTCCCGGATTTTTAAGTAGCAGAACCCAGTACGTGGTCCTTGACGGCGAATGTTCGTCACAGACAAAGGTATCTGCTGTCTTCTACTGCCACACCATACTGGTGGACGAGTGACTGGATAGAAGCTTTCGATCCGCTTAGTGATTTTACGAATGACCAGAATTTTCTCCGGTTCTCGGTAAGATCCTTCGCTAAGGTATGACGGTGAAAGTTGTCGTATGCTTCACGCATTACTTTTCGTATGGACGTACGAATTGCTAGGAACTTTTGTCTGTCAACATCTGCGTGCTCTTTTTCGTACCGAGAGGGCAACAATCTCTTGTGTCCTCAGTATTTTCCGAGTTTCATTATTAAACCACGGAGGGTTCTTTCCATCCTTAATCCACTTACTTGACACATGCTTCTCCAGAGCGCGATTTAGAATCGGTTTAAACTTTGTCCATAATCCATCTACGTCCGTCGCACTGGAGCTAAATGATGTCCACTCACTGTCTAAGTGGGATGTAAACGACAGCTTGTCTGCTTATTCTGTTATCAACACTCTCCTGGTCTCCTTGGCGGATTTGTTAGCTCTTATAACCATCATCACTACGATGATGTCATGATCGGTAATCCCTGTTTCTATACAGACACTATCGATAACGTCAGGCAGGTATGTAGCTATAAGGTCTAAAATATTTCCATTGCGTCTGAGTTGTGAAACTAGTTGTTCAAAACAGTTTTCGGAACATCTGTCCAGATATACTACATAAGATTGTCTGTCCGTAAGACCTGCAGCGAATCCATAGACGTTCCTGTCTATACTCGGCAAGTTAAAGTCACCTCCAATTAATACTGCATGATCTGGATAATTCCACAGTACTGCCCGTTGACTTTTCTTGAATGAGTCTAAAAATGTCACAGCGGAATCGGGTGACTGGTAAAAAGAGTTAATTTGATTTCACCTAGACCTGTTGTACACATCCAAATAACTTCACTGTCACACTCAAATTCGACCTCAATAGAGACAATGTTTTTGTCAGATGCAACTAACATTGTAGAGGGTTGACTGAAGAAGGCAAAGATTGTATTATCAGCCAGTGATATATAGTGTTATTTTTAGGACCATTAGTTTGTTTTAGAATCTTTTCGTCATTTTCTTGATTTACTCCGAAACAATTTCTTCTAATTCCTTAACTTGGAAATATGGTGTTATGGCAATGACGATGAACTCACGTCCGTAAGGAACAGTTTGCTTTTTCTTCCTTCACGTACATTTTCATCCTTTCTTCGTGTTATATGACAGTTGCGTCTCACACTTATTTCTTCAGTGTAGTCAACTTTGATGCGTGCACGTGAAAGAGGAAGACTGCCACGCAATTGCTTAGCGTCGATCACTTTGATGAATGCGTGCAATGTTTTTATTTTTTATTTACACGTCAAGTTCCGTAGTAGCAAATTGAGGAGCAAATCTCCAAGGTCATGGAACGTATCAGTACATGAAATTACTACATAAAAGTAATAACACATAAAAATAAATGTTCATGAACCTGAAAAATGTCAGTCCATAACTTTAAGTGAACGCTATCAGCAATACAATAAGAATCAGCTTAATTTTTCAAGGAACTCCTCGACAGTATAGAATGTGTGGTGCAGTGTTGGTGGTGGCGGAAACAGGGGGCGATTTTCGTACCTAGTGTTAGCCCATAGACTATTAATATACTGCACGCCTGGGACAGCCTAACGTAACTTTCTCATCTCAAGGACGGATCCCAAACAATAGTGTGTAGCTGTATCATTCCGTGAGACGCTACGGCAGGGTATGGAATACATCATAGGACGCATGCACACAACCTGGTGCTCAGGTATGGGGCAGCAACACCTCTCCTCCATTTGCCGTCCAAATCTGAGTGTGAAAACACGTTCCACCGTCAAGAATCGTTCCTGCCACCTCCGAGTCGAGTGCCGACACAATGAGATGCTTCAGTTGCTGTATAGACCTCTGATATACCTTGCTCTACAATAACAAAAATCATCAAATAAAACAATGTTGAATCTTATGAGTATGTACATAGATATCTATAGTTCGCATCATTGCATGTTGTGACTAGTCAACAATCATGGTTAGATTTATCAAGCGCTGACACCTTTTGGTGAGATTTTTTGTAGCAACCTACAGGGGTTGGACAAAAGTATGGTAACACCACGAGAGGTGCATGCTTGAACATAAATGAATACACTAGCCAAGCCTGCAAGTTGCGCTGTTGCGTTTTACAACAAACGGCACCTGTTCAAAGTCCTCATTTTGCAAGTGTCATTCGTGGTCATAACGGTGTCTGTGTAGTTGTAGGCGTGTTATGTCGGAGATAAGTGAATTTGAACGCGGGCAAATTGTTGGTACTCATTGGTAAGTGCTTCCGTGATAAAGTTAGTGGAGGTGCTTGCTGTTTCAAGAGACACTATTTTGAAGACTTATACCGCATACAGGGAAAGCGGAAAAACATCACCCGCTAAGTCACAGCGCGGCCGAAAGTGTGTGCTTAGTGATCGTGACACATGATCATTGAAGATGATTGTGACGAAAAAATAGAGGACTACACTTGCAAAAATCACTGCAGAACTGAATGTGGTATTCGCAAACCGTGTCAGCACCAAAACAACACGAAGGGAGCTCTATAAACTGGGAATTGCAAGGTGATAACCACACCTCATTATGCAAATACCCTTAATAGGAAATCGCCGAAGCCATAAAACCTGGACTGTGGAACATTAGAAGAAAGTCATTTGGCCTGATGAGTGTTGTTCCACACTGGTTCTAACTTCTGGCCGAGTTTACGTCCCCAGAGTGAAACATCGCGCGGTTTGGTGATGATTTGGGTAGCTGTATCGTGGTATTCTATCGCACCATAGTTACTCTGCAAGGTCGAGTTACTGCTAAGGAATTTAGTCTGATCAGGTCTATCCCATGGTACAATGTTTGTTCCCCAAAGGTGATGCTGTGATCCAAGATGACGGCACCTGTTCACGCAGTTCACGTCGTCCAGTTCAAGTTTCGTAAGCACGACGATGAATTGTTGCATCTTCCCTGGCACCACACTCACCAGACATCAATATTGGGCTACTTTGGAGACAACGTGCGCGATTGCTGTCCTCCTACATCACCGTTATCTGATCTTGTCAATATTTTGCAGGAAGAAAGGTGTAAGATTCCCTTGAAAACCATACAGGATCTGTATTTATCCATTCCGTGACGACTGTATGCTGCTTTGAAAGCCAACGGTTTTCCTAATCCGTATTTTATGTGTTTCCATATTATTGTCCACTCCCTGTAGTATCTCTTAGAAAAGTTTTACTGGACAAATGTTGTAGCAGGTGTTTTATTTTTGATGAAATTTGGTAACACGGTGTATTTATTCTCCCATAAATTGTGCCATTAACAACTTGTCTTACTTACGTAACCACTAACGTATTGAGTAAGGAAGAATTTGAGCTCTGATCAGTATCATTTACAAACCAATTTATTCATTCGCGGTCGCTATAGATAATATACAGTATGGTTTACGGCTAGTTAAAGGCATTTTCCGATGCAATTGTATTACACTGTAATTTCTTTGACATAAGAAAGATAAGGAGAAAAGAAAATGAGCTGAACTATTCCGAGCTGACTCGTCTGGACATAGAGAAAAAGTAAATTTTGTAACGAAAAGGATTTGAAATATCTTACAGGATTCCAGCTGACAATGATGATCTATTTCGCCGAAATATTACGTCAAGGAGACATTATCATCCCACTGGACACCACAGAAATTATCTGTTAAGGCGATTTTGTTTTCGTGGCAGCTTCTGTGTGATATGTAAATTGTTGACTAAAACAAATTGCAAAGAACTGCAAACGAATCTTGATACTGTATTTGTGAATTGGCTGTTTGGTGGCTTCCGCAACAAATTGCTGTACGGTTGCCTCAAGGACTTTTCCTCTAACTCAGTGCTTTAATCTTACTCAAACGAAGATAGTTCTTAGCAATTAGCAACATCGTCACTAATGCGGTGAAGAGCATAAAAAACATAAATAAATAAGTACAAAAAAGTAACGAGTGATGTCTTTCGAGCCAATGCGTATCTGTACATCTAACCTTATTTAGTGGCCCGTTAAAAAACTAAACTCCACCCGAAAAATGGTTCAAATGGCTCTGAGCACTATGGGACTTAACATCTATGGTCTCAGTCCCCTAGAACTACTTAAACCTAACTAACCTAAGGACATCACACAACACCCAGTCATCACGAGGCAGAGAAAATCCCTGATCGCTGACCCCGCCGGGAATCGAACCCGGGCGCGGGAAGCGAGAACGCTACCGCACGACCGCTGCGCACGAACTCCATCCGAACAGGTCACGAAGGCTCAATGGTACCGATTGGCCGCCGTGTCATTCTCAGCTCAAATGTGTCACTGGATCCGGATATGGAGGGGTATGTGGTCAACACACTGCTCTCCCAGCCGTTTGTCAGTTTACGAGACCGGAGCCGCTACTTCTCAATGAAGGAGCTCCTCAGTTTGCCTCACAGGGGCGGAGCGCACCCCGCTTGCCAACAGCGCTCGGCAGACCGGATGACCACGATCCATGAGCTAACCCAGCCCGACAGCGTTTAACCTCCATGATTTGACGGGAACCGGTGTTACCACTGTGGCAAGGATTTAGTGGTCTATTAGTTTCTCTTAATGAATTATACGTCTCGTCCAGATTGATGTGAGCAGCATTTAGCGTAGCTCAAAACCTCAATACTATTTAAATGCAAATTTCTTGTGACGCAACACGTACTTTCGGCGGCAGGAGGTGAGATAAAGAACTGTCACATAAATTCTCCTTTCATAAATTTTTGGATTTTTTTTATTATTTTTAAAACTATTTAATAGCTGTTATTCTCTTTTTGGGTTATATTCAGCACTTTCAGTAATACGTAAACTGTACCTAGCCAATCATATGCAGATAAGGTATCAGTTTACCGAGCTCTGGAGTGCGAGAAGGCGACCTGTGACTTGCATATTCTGTAGCTTATCAGCTATACGAAAGCTAAACACACCACAGGAGAGAAGGTCTCCATATTTCGATTGATAGAGGATCAAAGTGCAGATAGTGATAGAATTTCCACGAATGGACTTGAATCAGTTAGATTATAAAGGTTTTGAACATGAGCATTATCCATGCAATCTTATTAAACACATTAGTACGACGAATTGAGCCTGTTTGAGTGTGAATCGAATATTATCTTTGTAAGTAAAAATTCGGAGTGTAACCACTGGGCAATATTTTCAACTGAAAATAACACGTAACGCATTTCATCCAGGCAACAGTGTGCGCTAATGTCTTTCTAGAATTAAGACGCAATAAATTGCAATGTAATATAGAGTCAGAATTGGAGCTTTTTTCTGTATTGCCCAATATATGAATTGCTCGGCGGAAGAAAGTGTAATCCCGAATTTTGCAAGGAGTAATCTGATCATATTAGTATTTTCCAATATCTCACATGCTCGTTACATACCTACAGTTCCATTTGTAATGCTAAAAGAACTGTTTACTATGTAAGTCGCATTGTCTTATTGCGTTTATGTTCTTGTCTTTGAATTTGGCCAACACATTACATGCAACAACTTTCTGTCGCCGAGCCCTTTATAAGTGCAATTTATCAGCAGTGGTGTTCTCATTCGCTTGTGGATGACAGCGCTACCTGTCTAACTACTGATCTACAGATTCAATTTTCAGTCTCACTTTGCTCGTTTTTATTTCAGACGTTTAACGTGGTTTTCGTTTCTATCAGTTCTTTCAGTGCGTGAACAACGTCAGTCTGTACCATAATAGACTGAAGACACCCATGAAAGCAGTTGGGGTAGTTCTTTCACAAGTCGGAGAAGAGCAGCGCATATCACTGTTAGTGAGAAGTTCTGTGGTGTAAAAGGCCTTCTTGACAACTGGTTGAATTTTGAAGGTCATTCTGTTAGACTCCATTTCAATCCCAGTTTGTGTTCTTTAATTTAATCACGATAATCGTTTTGACGAAAGTCTTTTGCCTCATCATACCGAACAAATAAAATTGTGATTCTGGACGTACTAATGGAAGTGATAATGAACGAATAATTCACTCTTATGGAGGAAGCTTACGGTTACCTGACCAGGCAAAGTGCACACTCTATGAATAGGGTGACACAAAAGTGAAATTTGTCTTAGAAACTGTTCTAAATGGCAGCGTGAAAGTGAACTATTAAATGGAAAATATAGCGGGAAATCATAACGAGCATGTAAAACTCAGCACACATACTGAGACGTGGTGAGGTTTGATGTATTGTGATGGAGTTTCGAATAGAATCCTTTAAATCTGACGTAACACACGCCAGTGCGATTCCATAAATGTTTGAGAACGGTACACAAACAATAACGGGTCGTCAAGCAATTAACTTTGTAGAGAGTTTTCTACAATTCGAAAACTACATCAGCCCGTCTTTATCACCACAGGCTGAACTGTTAGATATGTTAGATACGTTAGCAGCTCCAAAGGCCTTCCACTGACGCTTACTTACATTATACGTAGAAGTACACTGGTTACATGCACTAAGGTGACATCGTACAACGAAGAGAGAATTGTGTCTGCTGACAGACAGTAATCGACAGACGTTGTGCCCACGGTTGCTGCCTGGCTAGCAGACAGTTAGGTTCGCTCTGGAGTTTATGATCGTAATATTGATGTAAAACTACATAATAAAAGTCCATGTAGGGTATTAATTAATCCTAGTACGGCAAACAATATTGTCTTTTATCTTTTTTTGTCAGATGATGGCCGGCCGCTGTGGCAGAGCGGTTCTTGGCACTTCAGACCGGAACCGTGCTGCTGCTACGGTCGCAGGTTCGAATCCTGCCTCGGGCATGGATTGTGTGATGTCCTTAGGTTAGTTAGGTTTAAGAAGTTCTAAGTCTAGGGGCCTGATGGCGTCAGATGTTAAGTCCCTTAGTGCTTACACCCATTTGAACCATTTTTTTTTTTATCAGATGATGTTTTTATTGAAGTTGGCCGTCTATGCAATCGACATGACCATGATAAATTTATGTTCGCCAGTCAAGCAGCATTCTTTAATAAACATCCAGATTCTTAATCTCCAATTAATGTTGATTAAAATGGACATAGATATTTTATGATAATAATGGCACCATGCGTGGTTATTAGGATACAAGAAAAATTATCAGAAACCGTGCAGGAGTATACAACCAGCTTAGCATCTGCACTGGACATTTGACGCGTCAGATTCGGAATGGACCTTTCAGGTGATTCGCAAAGTCAGTCAGCGATCTGTGTTCAATCTGCATCCACCATAGCGGAGGAAATCGATCGGCAAATGCCCCACAGATCCAAAATCCCGTTCACTCCGATTTACCGACTGTACGATCTGGTGGAACATTTTGTTGCGAGGAGAGCCACTGTGATGCCAATGTATCGACTCCTGTCCGACTCATTGGTTAAAGTGGGAAGCTCACGTTTCATCGCCTTTGAGCATCCCGTCGATAGGCTGGCCACTGTCATCATAAACAAAGGAATATTATAGGATGTCAAATTAAACACCTTTCGGCCATCAAATTTCCAACTTTATTTTAATTGGCAACCAGTTTCAGCGTTTTACTGCTCCATCTTCAGGCCCCTGACCGTCGTGTAGGAAGAATCTACAACGATTGTGATCAAAACAAGGGCGAGCAATACTGGTATTAGTAGATATTTGCCACACCTGCAGGTGATGGTTGACGTGATAAATGTGGCAAATATTTACTAATAACAGTATTGCTGACCTCTATTTTGATCACAACCGTGGTAGATTCTTCCTACACGTCGGTCAGGGGCCTGTAGACGGTGTAGTAAAACGATGGAACTGGTTGCCAAATGAAATGAGGTTGCAAATTTGACAACCGAGAGGTGTGCAATTTGACACCCTCTATTGAGTAACCGAGTCCCGCAGCCATCTCTAAAAAGATGGACATACAGAGAAAGGAACATTATAGTTTAAAGTCTTGTCGATGACGAAGTTACTTGAGAGGGAGCGCAAGCAGGAATTAAAGAAGGAAACTAGCCACACCTCTTTGAAGGAATCCCATCCTCTCCTGCCTCTTGGCATTCACCTTGAGCGATTTCGGGAAGTAACGGAAACCTAAATTTCTATGGCCGGATGGGATTTTGACATGGCGTCCTCTCAAATACGAGTCTAGCGTCTTACTACTGTGCCACCTCGATCGATGCTGTCACTGTGGTAGCTGAACAAGTGCCAGCACTGATTCGTGCTTGGTTTTGCGGTCGAGTGTCAGGTTCCACTATTTCGACTGTGGCAGCGGTGGGCAGTGAGGACCTGTAAGTGAGCACTGTCGCACTTCCACAAAATTAACACTGATGCTCATAGAGCCGTCCTGCATGAGCAGTTTGTGATCTGAACCAGCAACTCACCATCTACTTGCTGACGTCGTATAGTTAATACTCTAGCCGGAGCTGATAAATTTCGATCGGTATTGCGGTCATAAACGTTACTGCAAACCTAACTTGGCAATTAGCGAGAGAAGAAATCGAAACCATATTTTTCAGCTACAGCGGTTGTATTGCGAGTGACCATGAAATAAGAACTGTCGTATACGACAGCCATGACCCTAATCTCTGAAGTATGGGCACTCAACTTTCGTAATGCGTGACTGGCGAACAGCACGAGAAACTTAGTTTTGTGGATTAGTGCACACATTACCAGACTGTGGAAGTGAAAATAACCAAAATTAAGCCACAATGACTTCATCGCAACAATGAGTGCACTGGGAGGCCTCTGTCCATCCTCCGTCCTCAGAAGACAAGGGACGTGCAATTCTACGTTTTCAAATGGTAAGCCATGGCATTACGTTTCGAAAAATGTCAGTTTTGACGGGTTGCATTCACGTCATGTTCAAAGCCGTGTGACCGTCTTGGCGCATCGTATGATAACGAGGTATTTAATTTCTGTACCGGACTTGAATAAATTTACAGTATCTGTAATGAATATCGAAACTGGCGTATATAATGACCGAGCAGCTGGAAAATGAACATGCTTGGAATACTGTGGTATCTTACGGAATTATTCGGTGACCAGAAAAGCATTATCGTTATTAAATACCACGACTAATATTGTGGTTCATATAAAAACAGTCATACAACTATACCTACAAATCATTCACTTTGGTAGACTTACCCTGCTGAACTACACGAGTCCGAAAGTGAAGGGCTTCGGTGTTACGTCATAGACTCGTTGTTCTCATGGAATTCATGATGACGCAGCTCCATTTACAAACAATCGTTCAAGTCACCGTCCTGGGCACTGAGACCTGCAAGAGGTATTGTGCGCAGTTTTCAGTTTAGTTGTGAACACATATGGAAAGATGGAGCTACATGAATCACTTAAACTTTTTGGGCCTCAAAGGGATAGTAAGTACTTTATGACACTTGCTAAGTTGTAGTGGTGAGCAGATCATAGTTATGAGTTTTGTATGATAAAGGTACATGCTTCAAGATCCATTCTTCTTCATTGTAAATAGCGAAAGATAAAATGTAGAAATAAAGGAAAAATTAAAAACTGGTGGCGCTATTTGAATCGTAAATGGGACTACGCGAATCATTGTAAACGATCATACAATTATGCACAAAACGGAAGATTACACGTTTTAACTCTTCCAGTAGTTGTTACAAGCATTTCCGACATCGAAACTGATTACGACCAGCAGCCGCCATCCAAATTTCGTGAAACCACGCCGTGCACTTATCACGCCTGACTCATTCCCCTTTTCTTCACAGATCTATTTTTGTAATATTTGATGTTGCAGAAACCACAAGGTATGTTTTATTCCTTTCACCTTCGAGTGATGATGAAGATGAATCTTTTTCTCGATTTGAAGGTTTCTTTCGAACAATCAGAGCATTTCTGCAACCCTTGACCTTGTTTTTTTGGGAGTTTTCAAAATGTAATTTTCTCTTCCGTCTTGTAAGACTGAGATGAATTGGTGAAGTCAGATGACAAGCCAAATTTTTATTTCTCCTCGCACCTGTGGTTCTCGTTGGGAGTGGCAAAACAGAAGACAACGGTTATGATGTTGCTCGGTTTTGGGTTACCGAATTTCTTGGAGGATTAGACGGCGTTGCAAGGACTGGATTTACTTCTGATTCTATGGTAACAGAGAGGGAATCATCATTTAGGAATGTGGACAAAGGGAGCATTTTGCATGAAGATATTTCGTTGAGACTGAAGGGGAAAATTCCTGTGAACTTATATCCCTTCACAGCATTTCCTACATTAGCTCCACTTCTCCAGGCGACACCGAAAATTTTACCAAAAACAGATTTTGCGATAGAGGCTGAATGGCTATTGTGTATAATTTGGCTACGCAGATACTTTAATGAAGAAGAAAACGTGGTTGTTATCTTTCTTAGCACATATCGTGGAAACAGTAGGAGATATAACAAAAATGTTGAACCATAATTTTCATGGTTGCTACTATACTTTATAACTGACCAGTCACATCTTTGAACATTTTGACATAGTTTGAAAACCTCCCCTCACCTCAGAATTTTCGAAACGTTAAAAATTTATGTATAATAAATCTAGTAGGTCATCTAACAACAAATTTAACCATATCTTATAAAGTTATCCCGAAGTTGCAATAGTCAGATAAAAGTTGGAAGGATCCCAATATACCGCTATATGTGCGCTCTGTTCACTGTATGACGCTTGTCATTCATGGCGATAGTGTTATTTGCAATTTCACTGTGCGATTATAAAAGCTGCGCTCCTGAAGGGTTTAATTGAAACTATAAGACCTCCCTCTCTGGCGAGTCCGGAAATAATCAGCGTGGAGGTGGGGAGAGCCTATTCCCGTTTTGTCTTTTCGTGGTCTTCGTTTTATTTGTTTGTTGTTTGTTTGGTTTCGTTTCTTTGGTTTTGGACATTACGTCTGACAACTATTTTGTTATTTTACGGTATTTTGGATGTGTTGCATTACCTTTGATAGTCAGTGCAATAATGATCGGACGTTCTATTATCCATTGCAAAGAAATGTGCATACACATACTTATTGTGCACCACGTACATCCGATTACTGCAATATTATTACAAAATTTACATCGTGTATCATAATTTTTAAAGCAATAATTAACAGAAGGTTCACATTTACCAGGTTTTTCTGTAACGTATCCGCTCTTGAACCACGCGTACCTAAACATGTTCACAATCCGTGGAGACGAAAACTGATTATGAATCAAAGATTGAATTTTGAGGATATTATTCCACAGTTTCAAATTTACATCATAGTTGTATTTGCAGGATATTATTCCACAGTTGCAAGTTTACATATTAGATGTATTGTAAGATTACATCAGAGAACTGTTTTAAAAATTCTTCCACGGTCTGAATGTGTAAACATCAAGTGGCTGGGTTATGTTGGTTGTTCCAGAAGGGATCGTCATAATTTTTACGTCCTGATTACCTTTCGTACGATGTTAAATTTCTTTTCCGTTTGTCCTGTCCATATTAATGCTTCCTACATGCTCATAGTTACAGCAGCCTTTGTAATAATCTATAGCGTAGATTCTTTTTCCCGTAATACCCTCTTCTGGCTATCTATCGCCAATTTATGGAATAAGGAAATAAAGAAGTACAACGTAAATATTGTAAACTTGCGCCTGAGGAATAATGTCCTAAAATTCGATCTTTGACGCATAATCAGTTTCCACTCCCTCGATTTATGAACATGTTTAGGTACGCGTGGTTTAAGAGCTGATACATAACAGAAAAACCTGAAAAATTTGAATCTCATGTTAATTATTGCTTTAAAAATTATAATACACGAGTAAATTGTGCAATAATATCGCAGTAATCAGATGTACGTGGTGCACAATAAGTATGTGTATGCAACATTTCTTTGCAATGGATAATAGAACGTCCGATCATTATTGCACTGACCATCAAAGGTAATGCAACACATCCAAAATACCGTAAAATAACAAAATAGTTGTGAGACGTAATATCCAAAACCAAAGAAACGAAACCAAACAAACAACAAACAAATAAAACGAAGACCACGAAAAGACAAAATGGGAACAGGCTCTCGCCACCTCCACGCTGATTATTGCCGGACTCGCCAGAGACGGAGGTAAAAACACGCTGAGGCACAGCAAACTTGCGACATCGGGTAAGGAGAAAACATCCACCACGTTCCATGGATGAGAAGATAAATTTGATTGACATACCTATAGTTTCATGGAGGCTCCATAAACTTGGGATATTCACTGAAGCCGGCCGCGGTGGCCGAGCGGTTCTAGGCGCTGCAATCCCGAAAAGCGCGACTGCTACGGTCGCAAGTTCGAATCCTGCCTCGGGCATGGATGTGTGTGATTTCCTTAGGTTAGTTAGGTTTAAGTAGTTCTAAGTTGTAGTGGACTGATGACCTCTGATGTTAAGTCCCATAGTGCTCAGAGCCATTTGAAACATTATCACTGAACCCTAAATTTTTTGGCTGCTTCAGGTGAAAAACGTATACCATCCAAAAGTAATCAAGGCTGTGACGTGACGGATGGCATCCAATAGCAGAAAAAGGGCCAACTCCAAGATAAGGGAAACCTCATCAGGGGTGGAGCCTGCAGCGCAACGACATAAAACACAAAACTGATAGGATCGTTTCTGCCAGCTTTTCATCTACTGTGCCCACTGACCACAAAGAAATCAATGTGACCGCAAAAACTGGCGTCAACTGTTCTCAAGTTCGAATGAATGAGGCTCACAGTAAATTACATTAGTCCGTCAACCTTTCACACTCAGACAATAATGATGCGACGAGGCGGCGGTAGACCGAGCGTTAAGATCAGAGCAAACACAGGAAGCTTCCTTCAATTCATTATCACGCGAGTGTACTAACTGATGCGACTAAGAAGTGGTAAGGTCACCTTCCTGCTTTAGCGACTGCATACGTGCAGAATTAACAAGTACAGCGGCCAAGTTCTACGGTGATACCTCTGCACTCGCTTGAACTTCAGCATTTCAATGAGCAGAACGTTATGCAGAAAACCTATGATGTCTCCGCTATTTTATAACATATAAACAGTGGCAGCGTCAGCGCATTGTCAATGCATGTGCGAACATTACGGAAGGCGAACTACTCGTTGTTGAGAGGAATGTCGTTACAGGTATTGCCAAATGCATTGAGGTTGACGGCAGGGCCGGCGCAAGCCCAAGTGCCGCCCCGTGCGAGCTGATAAATTGCCGCCCCCCCCCCCCCCTCCGTATTTTTTTTACAAAACGTTTGTGGAATTTTATTTAAACAAATCTGTAGGAAATGTCAGCAATCAATCGCAATTTTCGTTTTTACTTTTCAGACCTACCTAGGTTTCGGACACTAAGAGGCCAGTCTGAAAGCTTTTAATATGTGCTTACATCTATACCGTCATGTTGACAGGTACGTTCAGCATGACGGTATAGATGTAAACATAACTCAGAGCATTGAGAATAGCCACACTGTGCCCGAAATCTATGTAGATCTGGAAAATAAAAACAAAAATTGCGACTGGTGACATTCTCTACAGATTTGTACAAAAAAGTCGCTGGACACCAGCTCAAAAATGGAGTCAAACCTGACTGAAGCAATCTAGCTATTTTTAACAAGCCTTGTGAATTTACAAAGTGTTCAAATGTGTGTGAAATCTCATGCGACTTAACTGCTAAGGTCATCAGTCCCTAAGCTTACACACTACTTAACCTAAATTATCCTAAGGACAAACACACACACGCATGCCCGAGGGAGGACTCGAACCTCCGCCGGGACCAGCCGCACAGTCCATGACTGCATCACCCAGACCATTCGGCTAATCCCGCGTGGCATGAACTTACAGTTAACGTAAATAAACATTTTTCAATGGTTTTGAACAGATAATGTAATCAATGGAAAACAAAATATATTTACAATTTAACGATAAATTGGTATGAATAATAATATTTACAGTAACTATTTAATGTTGAACAAAATAAGAAACAACACAGTAAAAAAAAACTAGACAAATAGAACCTTCTTGGCTTTTGCTTGTGCAAACTCTTTCACACGATCTGTGTAATTTAAGTCCTCTGAAAGCTCGTGCTCAATCGATATTGTTGCAAGATCATTCAAACGAGTTTGGCTCATCGTTGATCGGAGGTATATCTTTATCAATTTCAGTTTTGAGAAACTCCTCTCAACACTCACAACTGTCACTGGGAGTGTTAAGAGAATTCTCAGAGCAATGTTAACATTAGGGCAAAAATTATGTCTTCCTATAAACTTCAGAGTCCCTTTTGAACCTATTCCAGGTTTCAACAATGTTGAAAGCACTTTTAGTTCCTCCCTCAACTCCACGGCATCAATGTCGCTTGACTCATGATCTTGCAAAATCGCTGCGAGGTTTCTGCACTTTGTGTACAGGCTGTCAGGAGGTGCATTCTTCAGCTTGCCGATGTCGTAGAGAAAATCAGAATAATCACAATGAGATTTCAGTTGACTGAATCTCTCATGCAAAGATGTGGTTACTATATCTAAAAGATAATAGAATTCAATCTTGTAACGTTTTGTTGGGTCATCTATTGTCTTCCTTCATAGGTAAAGTGTATTGGCTTCTTACTTCCGTGGTAACGTTAGATCTTCTAGTTCTAATTCTGTAGCCAGTTGTTTAGAATCCATCAAGAAAGGCACAAACTTTTCTTCTGTTCTGCAGGTCTCAAAATATTGTTGTTGTCTTCAGTCCTGAGACTGGTTTGATGCAGCTCTCCATGCTACTCAATCCTGTGCAAGCTTCTTCATCTCCCAGTACCTACTGCAACCTACATCCTTCTGAATCTGCTTAGTGTATTCATCTCTTGGTCTCCCTCTATGATTTTTACCCTCCACGCTGCCCTCCAATGCTAAATTTGCGATTCCTTGATGCCTCAAAACATGTCCTACCAACCGATCCCTTCTTCTAGTCAAGTTGTGCCACAAACTTCTCTTCTCCCCAATCCTCTTCAACACCTCCTCATTAGTTACGTGATCTATCCACCTTATCTTCAGCATTCTTCTGTAACACCACATTTCGAAAGCTTCTATTCTCTTCTTGTCCAAACTATTTATCGTCCATGTTTCACTTCCATACATGGCTACAAATACTTTCAGAAACGACTTCCTGATACATAAATCTATACTCGATGTTAACAAATTTCTCTTCTTCAGAAACGCTTTCGTTGCCATTGCAAGCCTACATTTTATATCCTCTCTACTTCGACCATCATCAGTTATTTTTCTCCCCAAATAGCAAAACTCCTTTACTACTTTCAGTGTATCATTTCCTAATCTAATTCCCTCAGCATCACCCGATTTAATTTGACTACATTCCATTGTCCTCGTTTTGCTATTGTTGATGTTCATCCTATATCCTGCTTTCAAGACACTGTCCATTCCGTTCAACTGCTCTTCCAGGTCCTTTGCTGTTTCTGACAGAATTACAATGTCATCTGCAAACTTCAAAGTTTTTACTTCTTCTCCATGAATTTTAATACCTACTCAGAATTTTTCTTTTGTTTCCTTTACTGCTTGCTCAATATACAGATTGAATAACATCGGGGAGAGGCTACAACCCTGTCTCACTCCTTTCCCAACCACTGCTTCCCTTTCATGCCCCTCGACTCTTATGACTGCCATCTGGTTTCTGTACAAATTGTAAATAGCCTTTCGCTCCCTGTACTTTACCCCGGCCACCTTCAGAATTTGAAAGAGAGTATTCCAGTCAACATTATCAAAAGCTTTCTCCAAGTCTACAAATGCTAGAAACGTAGGTTTCCTTTTTCTTAATCTTTCTTCTAAGATAAGTCATAAGGTCAGTATTGCCTCACGTGTTCCAACATTTCTACGGAATCCAAACTGATCCTCTCCGAGGTCGGCTTCTACCAGTTTTTCCATTCGTGTGTAAAGAATTGGCGTTAGTATTTTGCAGCTGTGACTTATTAAACTGATAGTTCGGTAATTTTCACATACGTCAGCACCTGCTTTCTTTGGGATTGGAATTATTATATTCTTCTTGAAGTCTGAGGGTAGTTCGCCTGTCTTGCTCACCATCTGGTAGAGTTTTGTCATGACTGGTTCTCCCAAGGCCGTCAGTAGTTCCAATGGAATGTTGTCTACTCCGGGGGCCTTGTTTCGACTCAGGTCTTTCAGTGCTCTGTCAAACTCTTCACGCAGTATCGTATCTCCCATTTCATCTTCATCTACATCCTCTTCCCTTTCAATAATATTGTCCTCAAGTACATCGCCCTTGTATAAACTCTCTATATACTCCTTCCACCTTTCTGCTTTCCCTTCTTTGCTTAGAACTGGGTTGCCATCTGAGCTCTTGATATTCATACAAGTGGTTTCCTTCTCTCCAAAGGTCTCTTTAATTTTCCTGTAGGTAGTATCTATCTTACCCCTAGTGAGATAAGCTTCTATATCCTTACGTTTGTCCTCTAGCCATTCCTGCTTAGCTATTTTGCACTTCCTGTCGATCTCATTTTTGAGACGTTTGTATCCCTTTTTGCCTGCTTCATTTACTGCATTTTTATATTTTCTCATTTCATCAATTAAATTCAATATTTCTTTTGTTACCCACGGATTTCTAGCAGCCCTCGTCTTTTTACCTACTTGATCCTCTGCTGCCTTCACTACTTCATGCCTCAAAGCTACCCATTCTTCTTCTATTGTATTTCTTTCCCCCATTCCTGTCAATTGCTCCCTTATGCTCTCCTTGAAACTCCGTACAACCTCTGGTTCTTTTAGTTTATCCAGGTCCCATCTCTTTAAATTCCCACCTTTTTGCAGTTTCTTCAGTTTTAATTTACAGTTCATAACCAATAGATTGTGGTCAGAGTCGACATCTGCCCCTGGAAATGTCCTACAACTTAAAACCTGATTCCTAAATCTCTGTCTTACCATTGTATAATCTATCTGATACCTTTTTAGTACCTCCAGGATTCTTCCATGTATACAACCTTCTTTTATGAATCTTGATCGAAGTGTTAGCTATGATTAAGTTATGCTCTGTGCAAAATTCTACCAGACGGATTCCTCTTTCATTTCTTAGACCCAATCCATATTCACCCACTATGTTTCCTTCTCTCCCTTTTCCTACTGACGAATTCCAGTCACCCATGACTATTAAATTTTCGTCTCCCTTCACTACCTGAATAATTTCTTTTATCTCATCGTACATTTCATCAATTTCTTCATCATCTGCAGAGCTAGTTGGCATATGCTTTCATTTTTTCAATCATTTCCACGGCCTCAGAAACATTTATGTCAATGGTCTGGAGGGTTTTACTGACGACACTAATGCGAAGCAGAACGTCATACCAGATTACCAGAGAAATGAGAAAGGTGTAATTTTTTATTTGATTCTCAAGTGACGTTGCTTCGTTAGCGGTCATGCCATCGAATTCTTCTGATATCTGAACCAGTGCATCATAAACGCCTCCAATTTGAAACCTAAGGGAGTTAGCGGATCGATGCGACTTTCCTACCTAGTATCGCTCAGTGACTTCAGCGACAGGTTAGGCAGGTACTTCTTCAAGACATCCCAACGTCGAACGGAGGGCGAGCACAAGTCATACAAGCTTTTCATTGTCGAAAACATGGAAACAGCATATTTATAAGACATAGCGGCATCGTTTGGAACAAGATTCTATGAGTGACTGCTACATGTTACATAAAAAGCTCTCTTGCTCATATCTGAAATTCTTTTCTGGAGACCAGACTTCTTTCCTTTCATGTTTGCTCCATTGTCGTATCCTTGCCATCTCATATTACACAATAGGATTTTATTTTTATCTTCCAAGAACTTGAGTACGAACTGCGTCAAAGTGGAGCTTTAAGAATCGGGCACTGGAAGAAATCCCAAGAAATGCTCCTGAATTCGGACATCGTATACTCCGTCGAGTCTTGTCTCCTGGACGAAACGTACCACAACTGTCATCTGCTCAACTTTTGAAATATCTGGTGTGCAGCCCAGAATTATACTGTAATACTTTGCAGATTTCATCATTAATAGAATGTTGTTATAGATGATCCAATAAGATGAATTATTTCGTTCTGTGTTTCTTTTCCAAGATAATGATGACCCTTGTTCTCACCTTGCTTTGCTTTGTTCTTGCAGGTGCTCCATCATCACAGTGTCGAACTTTCCGAGTAATTCAACAAGTTTGAAGAAGTTTCCGTTGTCAGTCTGAAAGAGTGTATTTGTACTTCCTCTCAAAGGCAGACTTTGCCTACCCAGGAAATGAATTATTGCTATTAAGCGCTCAAGAACATTTTTCCAATGTTCGCTTTCAGTATTCAGAAGCCTTTGATGATGGGCGTCGACTATTCGTGACTTTTTCAGTCCCTCGGAAAACACGAACCACTTTTTATGTGGATTCAAATGCTTGGTAGACTTTCCGTGACTTTAGAGATACGAAGCAAGATGCCTCCAATCGCTTATACCGTTCTTAGTAATTTTTACTGTAGATGACGAAAAAAGTTTGCAACAATAGCCGAACACAGCATCCTTGCTCTTCGATTACAATAACCAATGTCTGTCCGCTTCTTCTAAATTCAAAGAATAGCTGTAGTGCACAGGGTCGGAACGCTGGATGTCCGCATTTTTAGGACATTCTTCAGCTTCCTGAATGTGCTTGGGAGGACCTCGCAGGACCAAAGTCGTTCGAATGCAGTCGGTAATAATTTCCGGCCATCTTCCGGGATCTGAGTCAGTTGTGTCTTCCAGTTTAGGCTCGCCTTCAATCCCTTCTCCGGTGGTGAGTACCTCGGCTGATGTTCCTTCGGTATTTTCCCAATCGGGTCGCCTGTTTTCAGTTCTGCCTGATGTTTCAAACTCGGAGCTTTCGTTACAAAGCAGGTCTTGAGTCCAGGCGCGGTCTGTTGAACATGTTGTGGATGGCTCACCGTCAGCATTGCTACTGAATGCGGTGGTCGCAGTACTGTGTTCGTCAACTTTCTGGTCATGTCCTGAAGATAAAAATGTAGCTACAGTAGCTCTACTAGTTTCTGTACTTTCAGGATCTATTTTTCCACCCTCGCCACTGCTAGATCGTTCTCTCTTCGGCTTGGCATAGCGTTATAGTGCATCCTTTTGCTTCTTATCGTCATCTTCCTTCAGCGTCCGTCTTTTCCTATATTCACTGCCAGACAGTCTTTTTCTACCGTCGGACGTGTTTCGATCGAGCATGTAAAGAACAATTACGTGAAATTAACTGTTGATGTCAGTGTGATAACTTTATTTGCAACACACTTTGCAGACAGTTTCCTGATATTCCACTGCACTTAAAAGGAAAATTATATTACTGTAGGATACACTGTTCAGGAGATGAAGTCATAAGAATTGAGCCGCGTAAAATTGAATTTCAGGCCGAATTTCACTACAGACGCAGGTGAAACGGTCAAAGAGTGAGACGGAAGAGAATGGAGGGAGGAAGAATAAGGAGATGGAGTAACATAATAGTTCAATAAATACACACGCGGGCATCGATGGGTACTAATGCTGGTCGAAATATATTAACTCACTGCACTGCGGATATTCATTTCAAAGAACTGACACTCGACATCTGTCGTAATTTCCATGTTTTACTTCTTTCGTGTCTGATTATAGAATAAGGGGTAACAAATTAGTCATCGCCATATCACTTCACCTTTCTCCGCTTTATTTTCATTCTAGCTATTGAGACGAAGCGTGCTTATTTGCAGACTTGTCGATTTTTGAAGTAACATATCATAAGAAAAATAAATTTTACTATTCTGTAACCTTGAAGGAGAAAAATTCTAACTTATGAGTAACGTGCATGCGCAATACTAATTGTACGTTATATGAAAAGTACTTACCTATTACATGCCAAGTTGCAGGAAATTGTGACGCACCAATTCTTCTGTTCTTACGAAACCCAATGAAAGTGCTTCTGACCAATTTTTATTCCCTCGGCCAACTACCGAAACGAATTCTGTAGTTTTTGTTGTAGAGAACGCAACAATACCTATTGCCTGGAAAGGCGATGCGGTGAGGCGGCAGTGCCAGGAACTAGATCACGTGACGAGGTACAGCGAGGCTTGTTAAACTAACGCCCAAGAAGATGATGCACGAAGCTCACAATAAGTATGTGACCGATGATCTGGATAAATGAATTATCAGGCAGCAACTTATATGGCATTACGAACAATAGAAAGAAGTACGAACTTTGTGAAAACTGCAAAACTTTTGTCAAACAGAAATGTGCTTCAAAGCTAGCAAGGAAACCCTTAGAAGCAATGTTTTGTATATGGATTTTCGTTTTAGAAGGTGTCAAAATTAACGTTTTGTTTTGTGCGGACGAGAGGGCATTGTTGCTAAAAGAACATACTTTCTCAGGTTTTCATCAGAATCAAATCGACCAGAAGTTTACTAAGATGAAACATGGATTCACACGCATTATACAGTAAATAAATGTTGGCAAAGTGATAATGTGCGAGTAGTATTGTCAAGCAAAAGTGCCGGTCAGAGTTTAACTGTTGTTCATGCAGGCGGAAACAGGTGTCTCATGATTCAAAAACCAAAATGTCCGACTGTCACTCAGAAACGGAGAGCAAAAATATTCAAAAATACGTCTAAGTCCAACTTATGCGAGGCTTATTAGCAATGTATTTATCCCTTGTAATTACTCGCAGCATATTTACTCATTTGGACGTCAAGCCATTGTGGGCGTTGGACATGTTTGACTGTAGTGATGTTCAACCATTTTTTCCATAATGCGGGAAGAATAAAACACTCGGAAACTGCCGATGAAGGGCTTAGCAAAACTGCTTCAGGCTAAACATGTAACCTCAGTATCGAACAAGGCATTCGAATTTTCAAATTAGATTTCGTCTTCTGTAAAATTAGTTGTGAGTAAACCCACGGCGCGTAACAGGCTGGCAGCGCTCAAAAAAATGGCTCTGAGCAGTATGGGACATAACATCTGAGGTCATCTGTCCCGTAGAACTCAGCACTACTTAAACCTAACTAACCTAAGAACATCACACACACCCATGCCCGAGGTAGGATTCGAGCCTGCGACCGTAGCGGTCGCGCGGTTCCAGGCTGAAGCGCCTAGAACCGCTCGGTCACACCGGCCGGTGCTGCCAGCGCTCCACTCATAAGAGTACTGGCTTGTACGCCAAAATGCTTCGCCCTCTCTGTTCCTCCGGCGTAAACATGATGGTTTTGGCGAGGAAGAAATTAGTCCTCCTCCCTCCCCTTGTTCGACAGGGGCGGCCGGAGGTAGTCGAGGCGACGTGCCACAGTTCCTCCTTAGCTACGCAACCGCAGCCTACACCTTCCACTGCCTTTCAACAACTGCCTCTGCTTGCGACTCTCTGTGCCACTGGGCATTGTCGCCCTCCAAAGAGCAACCACTTACAGATACTACACACCAGTAGCTTTACACGACATAGAAATCTCTTTCATCGACACAAAGCAATGTCCTCGGAAAGCCACAATTCCCGAAGCCGCTCCCTTGCCTCTTGGGCATCAATGTTGTGATCGTAAAAAAAGGGGGGGCAGCAGATTTGCCGCACCTCGTAGCTAAGGATTTATCTCTATGTTTAATAGCAGTGGCACACAGTTTCAATGATAGTGTGTTTATGTTTGTGCAGTGGGATAAAGGAAATAAATTAAATTTTACCAGTTCTTAATGCGTCCCCATCAGTTAGTACCACACCATTGCATTTAGCAATGAACGAAGTCTCGATATACACTGTCAACTAAAACAAGAGGAATGTAACATGATAATCATTAATTAACCAATATAAGCTCCCATCTCCCACGTTTCGCACTTGCCTTACGCCGGCCCTGGTTGACGGACATCATTTTGAGCATTTATGGCATTAATGTGGTATTTACAGGTAATCACACTGTAACAGCATGCGTTCTCAGAAATGATAAGTTCACAAAGGTACATGCATCATATTGGAACAACCGAAATAAAATGTTCAAACGCACCTACGTTCAGTATTTTAATTTAAAAAACCTACCTATTACCAACTGTTCGTCTAAAATTGTGAGCCACAAGTCTGTGACTATCACAGAGCCATCCAACAAAACGCGAGAAAAGTGGGCCAACTAAAACATTCATATTTCTTTACGTACTACACGAATATGTACTAAAAATGGTGGTTCCTATTTAAAGAAACGCAGTTGATATTCGTTTGACCTATGGCAGCGCCATCTAGCGGTTCAACCATAGCGCCATCTGGTTTCCCCCTTCAAGCTAGACAAGTTTCGTTCTTTGTAGTTTTTTCGTTTGGCGCTTATTTCGTGGGATATTTGGCCCGGTCACGATCAATGGACCACCCTGTATACACGTACTGTCCAGTAGGCCACACCACACGACAACAGTTGCATTAATGTCTCTGCTACACCGTACCGCTTCTTTGCCATGTATTTCTAGTTTCTAACTATGGACGCTCTTATTAAGGTACTGGTGATCGCTTTTCCCGAATCAGATCAAAAAAGGTTTGCATCAGCTCTGTTCCGAGAGTTCTGGAACCTGTACAGAAAATTGGAATAAAGATTAACATAAACATCATTTCCGCCCTTTTTATTGTTCATGAAAACCACATATTGCATGTTGTACCACCATACAGCGAGACCTTCAGGGTGGTCAAGATTGCTGCACACACCGGTACCTCTAATACCCAGCAGTACGTCCTCTTGCATTGATACATGACTGTTTTCGTCGTGGCATACTATCCACAAGTTCATAAAGGCACTGTTGGTCCGGATTGTTCCACTCCTCAACGGCGACTCGGCGTAGATCCTTCAGAGTGGTTGGTGGATCATGTCGTCCATAAACAGCCCCATTCAATCTATCTATGTCTCGATAACATGCTGGCCAATCTAGTCGAGCGATGTAATTATCCTGAAGGAAGTCATTCACAAGACGTGCTCGATGTGGGCGCGAATTGTCATCCATGAAGTCGAGTGCCTCGCCAATATGTTGCCGATACGGTTGCAGTATCGGTTGGAGTACGGCATTCACGTATCGTCAGCCGTTACGTCGCCTTCCATGACCACTGCCGGCCGCTGTGGCTGAGCGATTCTAGGCGCTTCAGTCCGGAACACGCTGCTGCTACGGTCGCAGGTTCGAATCGTGCTTCGGGCATGTATGTGTGTGATGTCCTTAGGTTAGTTAGGTCTAAGTAGTTCTAGGTCTAGGGGACTGATGAACTCAGATTTTAGCCCAATAGTGCTTAGAGGCATTTGAACCGTTTGAACCATGACCACCAGCGGCGTACGTCGGTCCCACATAACGCCACCCAAAAACAGCGGGAAACCTCCACCTTGCTGCACTCGCTGGATAGTGTGTCTAAGGCGTTCCGCCTGACCGGGTTGCCTCCAAACACGTCTCCGTCGATTGTCTGGTTGAAGGCATATGCGACACTCATCGGTGAAGAGAACTTGATGCCAATCCTGAGCGGTCCATTCGACATCTGTACCGCGCTGCATGATGTTGTGGTTGCAAAGATGGACCTCGCCATGGACGTCGGGAGTAAAGTCGCGCATCATACAGCCTATTGCGCACAGTTTGAGTCGTAACACGACGTCCTTTGGCTACACAAATAGCATTATTCAACATGGTGGCGTTGCTGCCAGGGTTCCTCCGAACCATAATCTGTAGGTATCTGTCATCCACTGCAGTAGTAGCCCTTGGGTGGCCTGAGCGAGGCATGTCATCGACAGTTCCTGTCTCTCTGTATCTCCTCCATGTCCGAATAACATCGCTTTGGTTCACTCCGAGACGCCTGGACGCTTCCCTTGTTGAGAGCTCTTTCTGGCACAAAGTAACAATGCGGACGCGATCGAACGGCGGTATTGACCGTCTAGGCATGGTTGAACTACAGACAACACGAGGCGTGTACCTCCTTTCTGGTGGAATGACTGGAATTGATCGGCTGAGATGAGTAGGATGGGAGGACGTGTCGGTCTACATCTACATCTACATGGATACTCTGCAAATCATGTTCAAGTGCCTGGCAGAGGGTTCATCGAAAAACGTTTACACTTCTCTATTATTGCAATATCGTATAGCGCGCGGAAAGAACGGACACCTGTATCTTTCCGTACGAGCTCTAATTTCCCTCATTTTATTATGGTGATCGTTTCTCCCTATATAGGTCACCGTTAACAAAAATTTTCGCATTCGGAGGAAAGTTGATGATTGGAATTTCGTTTTAATGATGTCCACCCCAAATGCTGTATCATTTAAGTGACACTCTCTCCCCTATTTCGTGATAATACAAAACGCGCTGCCTTTCTTTGAACTTTTTCGATGTACTCCGTCAATACTATCTGGTAAAGATCCCACACCGTTCAGCAGTATTCTAAAAATAGGACGGACAAGCGTAGTGTAGACGGTCTCCTTAGTAGATCTGTAACATTTTGTAAGTGTCCTGCCAATAAAACGCTTTTCCCACAACATTTTCTATCTGTTCCTTCCAAATTAAGTTGTTCGTAATTGTAATTCCTAGGTATTTAGTTGAATTTACGACCTTTAGATTTGACTAATTTATCGTGCAACCGAAGTTTAATGGATTCCTTTTAGCACTCATGCGGATGATGTCACACTTTTCGTTATTTAGGGTCAACTGTCAATTTTCGCACCATACAGATATCTTTTCTAAATCGTTTTGTAATTTATTAGTCAATAAACGATAGCGTCTACTGCAAACAACCAAAGACGGTTGCTCAGATTGTCTCCCAAATCGTTTACATAGATAAGGAACAGCAAAGGGCCTATAACACTCCTTGGGGAACGCCAGAAATCACTTCTGTTGTACTCGATGAATTTCCATGAATTACAGCGAAGCGTAACCTCTCTGACAGGAACACGAATCCCGTCACATAACGGAGACGATATTCCATAAGAACGCAGTCTCACTACAAGTCGGTTGTGTGGTACAGTGTCAAAAGCCTTTTGGAAATCCAGTAATACGGAATCAACCTGAAATCCCTTGTCAATAGCACTCAACACTTCATGCGTAAAGAGCTAGTTGTGTTTCACAAGAACGATGTTTTCTAAATTCACGTTGACTGAGAGTCAATAAATCGTTTCTTCGACGTAATTCATAATATCCGAACACAATATACGTTCTAAAATCCTGCTGCATATCGAAGTTAATGATACTGGCCTGTAATTTAGTGATTTACTTCTACTACCTTTGGTGTGACCTGTGCAACTTTCCAGTCTTTGTGTACATTCGTCGAGCGAACGGTTGTATATGATTGTTAAGTACGGAGTTATTGCATCAACATACTCTCCAAGGAATCTAATTGGTATACAGTCTGGACCAGAAGACTTGCTTTTATTGATTTAAGTTTCTTTACTACTCCGAGGATATTTAGTTCTTCATTACTCATGTTGGCAGCTGTTCTTGATTAGAATTCTGAAACATTTACCTCGTCTTCTTTTGTGAAGGACTTTCGGAAGGCTATGTTTAGTAAGTCTGCTTTGGCAGCACTGTCTTCGATAGTGTCTTCTTTACTATCGCACAGAGAAGGCATTGATTGTGCATTGCCGATAGCATACTTCATATACGACCAGAATCTCTTTGGATTCTCTGCCAGGTTTCGAGACGAAGTTTCGTTGTGGAAACTATTATAGGTATCTTGCTCTGAAGTCCGCGCTAAATTTCGAGCTTCTGTAAATAGATTGCCAATCTTGGAAATTTTGTGTCTGTGTTTCGTTGTTTTTGCAAGAGTGTTCTTGACACTTTTCGTGTCCCAAGGAGGATCAGCTCCGTCGTTTGTTATTTGATTTGGTATAAATCTCTTGCTGCCGATACTATTTCTTTGAATTCAAGTCATATCTGGTCTACACTTACATTGTTAATTTGGAAAGAGTGCAGATTGTCTCTCAGGAAGGCGTCAAGTGAATTTTTATCTGCTTTTTTGAATAGATATATTTTTCGTTTATTTTTGGAGGATTTGGGTGTTACAATAGTCAATCTCGCTACGACAGCCCTGTGTTCTCTAATCCCTGTATCCGTTTTGATGATCGTTATTAACTCAGGCTTTATTCGTTACTAAGAGGTCAAGTGTGTTTTCACAACCGTTTACTATTCGCATGGGCTCACGAGCTAACTGCTCGAAATAATTTTCAGAGAATGCGTTTAGAACAATTTCGGATGATGTTTAATGCGTACCTCCGGAATTATATATGTATTTTCGCCAACATATCGAGAGTAAATTGATCACCAACTATAGTCGTATGTGCCGGGTACGTGTTTGGAATCAGACTCAAGTTTTCTTTGAAAAATGGTTCAAATGGCTCTGAGCACTATGGGACATAACTTCTAAGGTCATCAGTCCCCTAGAACTTAGAACTACTTAAACGTAACTACCATAAGAACATCACACACATCCATGCCCGAGGCAGGATTCGATCCCGCGACGGTAGCCACTCTGGACAGCAACTTTTCTTTGAATCTTTCAGCAGTTGTATCATCTGAATTGGGAGGTCGGTTAAAAGATCCAACTATTATTTTATTCCGGTTGCCAACAATGACCTCTGCTCATACTAACTCCTGCTTCAATTTCGTGACAAGATAAACTATTTCCAACAAAACAAAAACGCCACCGCCAACCGTGTTTAGCGGATCCTTTCAGAACACCGTTAGGTTCTTCGTAAAAATTTCGGCTGAGCTTATCTCCGGCTTTAGCCAGCTTTCAGTGCATATAACGATTTGAGCTTGTGCTTTCTATCAGCCTGTGTGGCCGAGCGGTTCTAGGCGCTA
Source organism: Schistocerca gregaria (assembly GCF_023897955.1). Classification (NCBI taxonomy): domain Eukaryota; kingdom Metazoa; phylum Arthropoda; class Insecta; order Orthoptera; family Acrididae; genus Schistocerca; species Schistocerca gregaria. The sequence goes on along the minus strand of NC_064920.1, from coordinate 857,420,970 downwards.
CAGTCTGGAACCGCGCGACCGCTACTGTCGCAGGTTCGAAACCTGCCTCGGACATGGATGTGTGTGGTGTCCTTAGGTTAGTTAGTTTTAAGAAGTTCTAAGTTCCAGGGGACTGATGACCTCAGATGTTAAGTCGCATAGTACTCAGAGCCATCTGAACCATTCTTTTTTCTATCAGCGCTTGGAGCTTTCCCAACGCAGCTACGACAATTTAAAGCCGTTATACCGATGGTTCCTGTATCTACGTTCTTTCTGTGTTCGGCCTACACCCTTTGTAACTGAAGACCTTTTTGTGTTTTACCGAGACTCGTTAACCTAAGAAATCGCCCTGTCCGTGCCACGGAGCCCCTGCTACCTGTGTAGCCGCCTCCTGCATGTAGTGGATTCCTGACCTATTCAACGGAACCTTCACAAACACTACCCTGAGTGTCCGGAACATTAGAACATTGGTTCTTAATCCTGCTGTTCCTGTTTCGCAAACTAGCCTTCTACAAGGTGCATTCAAGTTATAAGGCCTCCGATTTTTTTTCTCCGGACTGGAATGAGATAGAAACATGCGCATTGTTTTAAAATGAGGCCGCGTTCATTGTCAATACGTCCCAGAGATGGCAGCACCGTACGGCAGATGGAATTTTACCGCCAGCGGCGAGAATGAGAACTGTTTTGAATACTTAAAATGGCCACGTTTTCCTTACATGAACAGCGTGCAATCATTCGTTTTCTGAATTTTCGTGGTGTGAAACCAACTGAAATTCATCGACAGTTGAAGGAGACATGTGGTGATGGAGTCATGGATGTGTCGAAAGTGCGTTCGTGGGTGCGACAGTTCAATGAAGGCAGAACATCGTGTGACAACAAACCGAAACAACCTCGGGCTCGCACAAGCCGGTCTGACGACGTGATCGAGAAAGTGGAGAGAATTGTTTTGAGGGATCGCCGAATGACTGTTGAACAGATCACCTCCAGAGTTGGCATTTCTGTCAGTTCTGTGGACACAATCCTGCATGACGACCTGAAAATGCGAAAAGTGTCATCCAGGTGGGTGCCACGAATGCTGTCGGACGACCACATGGCTGCCCGTGTGGCATGTTGCCAAGCAATGTTGACGCGCAACGACAGCATGAATGGGACTTTCTTTTCGTCGGTTGTGACAATGGATGAGATGCGGATGCCATTTATCAATCCAGAAACAAAGCGCCAGTCAGCTCAATGGAAGCACACAGATTCACCGCCACCAAAAAAATTTCGGGTAACCGCCAGTGCTGAAAAAATGATGGTGTCCATGTTCTGGGACAGCGAGGGCGTAATCCTTACTCATTGCGTTCCAAAGGGCACTACACTAACAGGTTCATCCTACGAAAATGTTTTGAAGAACAAATTCCTTCCTGCACTGCAACAAAAACGTCCGGGAAGGGCTGCACGTGTGCTGTTTCACCAAGACAACGCACCCGCATATCGAGCTAACGTTACGCAATAGTTTCTTCGTGATAACAACTTTGAAGTGATTCCTCATGCTCCCTAGTCACCTGACCTGGCTCCTAATGACTTTTGGCTTTTTCCAACAATGAAAGACACTCTCCGTGGCCGCACATTCATCAGCCGTGCTGCCATTGCCTCAGCGATTTTCCAGTGTTCAAAACAGACTCCTAAAGAAGCCTTCGCCGCTGCCATAGAATCATGGCGTCAGCGTTGTGAAAAATGTGTACATCTGCAGGGCGATTACGTCGAGAAGTAACGCCAGTTTGATTGACTTCGGGTGAGTAGTTAATTAGAAAAAAAATCGGAGGCCTTAGAACTTGAATGCACCTCGTACATGTTAATTACATGGGTAAGTTTGTCATATGACAAACGAATATAATCGTTCGTCTCCTGTGACTACTTCAGTTTCTGGGATAAAGAATTTGACTGGGATCTACGGATTTAGCAAATTTTTGAATCAATTATCTTTAATGTAGACCTTTTCTATAAGTACGGTACGTCGAAATTATACGTTCATCATACAAGTACCACGAATTTTTCAAACACAGCTCTGATCGCGCAGTATGTGTTGCAGCGTTTCTATCTCGGCATGTTGTCATGAGAGTATTTGTTATGGCATCGTTGAGAAAGAGTTCGAAGACGAGAATTCGGAGTAATTTAACATTGGATGTAACGATTCTGTATGTTCTGTTCACATTTTTGTTAGTAGGCGAAGAATATTCAGATGTGTGTAGCAACTGGCTGCCAGCGTTTGTTCAGTCGCCGTGTTTAAAACATAAAAAGACGCAAACAGGAAACCCCATTAAAATCACACTCTCTCGCCACTTTCATTTACCCACAAATCCGCAGTGGAAAAATTTGTTTAATATGGTTATCTCTTCGGAACCACATTATGCCATTATCTGCTCTGTAAAAAAAAGACAATACATATCATTATTTCTCATTACTACACAAACTAATATACATTAAAATTAACATGCCTTTAGGCACAGTCAAAAATAATAAACAAGGTGTAAACAAGCGTTGTCAAACATATGAGACTTTTGAACTCTGGAGATCCTAATGCGTTAGATTTGTCAGTCGAAAGCTCAGGATTGACGAATCTAACGCTACAGGAACTTCGGGAAGAACTTACTGAAGAAGATCGTCGTGAGAAACTTAATTTATTACTTCAGGGCTTCAGAAATATGGAATTACATAGGAAATCGGGAATACGAGGAGCGTGCTAAGGGCTTCCTAGCGAAACTTCTTTAGTGTAGTCAAAACAACCTTGGCAACATGTAGGTGGGCATTATACTGCAACCAGTCAAAAATCATGACTAACGGTAGATTCACATTCCAAAACGTGCTCACTATGTACATTGTAAGTTACAAACTGGAAACATTGAAACTTAATGACCACACTGTATCTATGGATGCTCAATCTCACTTTGTTTACAACAATGGCATCTCATGAGCGTGTTAGTACCCTACCCACGACACTAAAAGTCATACCCCCTGTCTATGACATCATCATGATGTCACAAACTGCGTCCCTCGTTCGATGATGTCACGTTATGGGGGGAACTTAAAAATCCAAGACGCCAATGCGGGAAATTTAAGAAATTCAAGATGGCGCTAGAGTGAACAGACATTCTTAGCATAGTGTATTTTACCCCAAACGAAATATGAATGTGAAGATGGTGTGTGTGTGTGTGTGTGTGTGTGTGTGTGTGTGTGTGTGTGTGTGTGTGTGTGTATGTGTATGTGTGTGTGAGAGAGAGAGAGAGCGTGCTCGCGTTTGAAGGACTAATTATTAGCACTCTTGCTAAAATAGAAATAAGTCTGATTATAACCCTAAAACTTGAAAAGACGCAAACAGAAAACCCCATTAAAGACCACATGTCCGAAAGAACAGATGGCATCTTCATATCGTTAAGGCTAACCGGCTGATTACCTTCTTCAGTGCGGATGCACACGAATTGCCTGAACCCTTACGGGGAGTGTGCCGGCGATAAGTCCCTGCAGTCGCGCTATCCTCTGTGCCCTCGGTGGCTCAGATGGAGCCGGCACGGTAGCTCAGCGTCTTCGGTCAGAGAGCTGGTTGCTCTCCGTAGTAAAAAAAAAACTGTGTCAAAGGATCAACAACAAATTTCAGCGGATTTCATGTGATGTCTGCTACGACTAAATACAACGAAAAAAAATACCAAAAAAAGATGGATAGAGCGTCTGCCATGTAAACAGAAGATTACAGTTGGAGCACACATTTTCAACTGTCCCCGTTGATGTATATCAACGCCCATCAGCAGCTAATGGTATTGATTTGATTGTAATTTCAAACGAAAAAAGCGAATATGTATGTATATTCCACAATGTACAAAGAATTTGAATTTGTTGCACCACGTTCAGAAGTCTGCAGATGAACTACAGTATTTATACATAAGAAGCATTGTGTAAATCTTAAACTTCTTCACATGAACTGCGTAAATTGGTGCCATTCAAATGTCTCTGTCTCTCTCTCTCTCTCTCTCACACACACACACACACACACACAAACACAAACACACACACACACACACGCGGTGAGAGAGAGAGAGGGAGAGAGAGAGAGAGAGAGAGAGAGAGAGAGAGAGAGAGAGAGAGAAAGAGAGGTCAGTATTTTATGTTCTCTGGTTTCATACTCCGTTAATGTTTATGCCAAGCATTGTACCACCTCATCAGTAAATTTCGTCTCTATGTCAAATACCTTACTACGCCCACCAGTAAATTTCAGCCCTGCCTTTTTAGTATACTTAAGGGGGAATGAGAAGAAAAAAACTCGAAAATAATACAATTTATTATCAAAAAGATTTCATTTAAAACTTTGTTTTCGTCCAGCCTCGTCACAAATCTTTTAGTGTCTAACAATCCTGAGTATTCGGTTCGCTGGACAAACAAACAACTCGTATTAATGAGTTTTATTATAAGTAATCAAATACAATACTTAACTTCGATAGCTACACAGATGTGTCGCAAGCAGAGGGCGACATACGAAATAATCAGTCTTTGTAGTGACTGCTGATTTCTAACTGACAAAAGTCTTTCCTGAACTGCTATCGAAGTAGCTGTCGACATAAGCTGCAGCTGGTGGCACATGTCGGCACTAATGAAGTGTGTCGCTTTGGATCTGAGGAAATTCTCTCTGGATTCCAGCGGCTATCTGATTTGGTGAAGGTTGCCAGTCTTGCTTACGAGATGAAGGCAGAGCTCACCATCTGTAGCATCGTCGACAGAACCGACTGCGGACCTTTGGTGCAGACCCGGATGGAGGGTCTGAATCAGAGGCTCAGACGGTTTTGCGACCGTGTTGGCTGCAGATTCCTTGACTTGCGCCATAGGGTGGTGGGGTTTCGGGTTTCGCTGAATAGGTCAGGAGTTCACTACACTCAGCTGGCGGCTACACGGGTAGCGGAGGCTGTGTGGCGTGGACTGGGCGGTTTTTTAGTTTAGAAGGCCTCGGGAAAGTACGGGGTGGGCTGCAATGTCAAAGGGTGCATGGCAAATACAGGACGTGCTTGGATCAAGGAAAAGTCGGAATTATAGTTGTAAATTGTTGTATTTGTACTGGAAAAGTCCCTGAGCTTCAAGAGCTAATAGAAAGCACAGAAGCTGATATCGTTATAGGTACAGGAAGCGGGCTAAAGCCTGAAATAAGTTCTGCAGAAATTTTTACGAAGTCTCAGACGGTGTTCAGGAAAGATAGATTAGGCAGAATTGGTGGTGGAGTGTTTGTGTCTGTCAGTAGTGGTTTATCTTGTAGTGAAGTCGAAGTAGATACTCCGTGCGAATTGGTATGGGTGGAGGTTATACTTAACAGCCGAACTAAGTTAATAATTGGCTCCTTCTACCGACCCCCAGACTCCGATGATACAGTTGCGGAACAGTTCAGAGAAAGTTTGAGCCTCGTAGCAAATAAATACCCCACTCATACGGTTATAGTTGGCGGGGACTTCAACCTTCCCTCGATATGTTGGCAAAAATACTTGTTCAAAACCGATGGTAGGCAGAAAACATCTTCCGAGATTGTCCTAAATGCTTTCTCCGAAAATTATTTCGAGCAGTTAGTCCACGAACCCACGCGAATTGTAAATGGTTGCGAAAACACACTTGACCTCTTAGCCACAAACAATCCAGAGCTGATAGAGAGCATCATGACCGATACAGGGATTAGTGATCACAAGGTCGTTGTAGCTAGGTTCAATACCGTTTCTTCCAAATCCATCAGAAACAAACGCAAAATAATTTTATTTAAAAACGCGGATAAAGAGTCACTAGAAGCCTTCCTAAAAGACGATCTCCATTCCTTCCCAACTGACTATGCAAATGTAGACGAGATGTGGCTCAAATTCAAAGATATAGTAGCAACAGCAATTGAGAGATTCATGCCTCATAAATTGGTAAGAGATGGAACGGATCCCCCGTGGTACACGAAACAGGTCCGATCGCTGTTGCAGAGGCAACGGAAAAAGCATGCGAAGTTCAGAAGAACGCGAAATCCCGAAAATTGGCTAAAATTTAGAGACGCGCGAAATTTGGCACGGACTTCGATGGAGATGCCTTTAATAGGTTCCACAACGAAACATTGTCTCGAAATTTGGTAGGAAATCTGAAGAAATTCTGGTCGTATGTAAAGTACACAAGCGGCAAGATGCAGTCAATACCTTCGCTGCGCAGTGCCGATGGTACTGTTACCGACGACTGTGCCGCTAAAGCGGAGTTATTGAACGCAGTTTTCCGAAATTCCTTCACCAGGGAAGACGAATGGAATATTCCAGAATTTGAAACACGAACATCTGCTAGAATGAATTTCTTAGAAGTAGATACCTTAGGGGTTGCGAAGCAACTCAAATCGCTTGATACGGGCAAGTGTTCAGGTTCAGATTGTATACCGATTAGGTTCCCTTCAGATTACGCTGATACAATAGCTCCCTACTTAGCACTCATATACAACCGCTCGCTCACCGATAGATCTGTACCTACAGATTGGAGAATTGCGCAGGTCGCACCAGTGTTTAAGAAGGGTAGTAGGAGTAATCCATCGAACTACAGACCTATATCATTGACGTCGGCTTGCAGTAGGGTTTTGGAGCATATACTGTATTCAAACATTATGAATCACCTTGAAGGGAACGATCTATTGATACGTAATCAGCATGGCTTCAGAAAACATCGCTCTTGTGCAACGCAGCTAGCTCTTTATTCGCACGAAGTAATGGCCACTATCGACAGGGGATCTCAAGTCGATTCCGTATTTCTAGATTTCCGGAAAGCTTTTGACACCGTTCCTCACAAGCGACTTCTAATCAAGCTGCGGGCCTATGGGGTATCCTCTCAGTTGTGCGACTGGATTCGTGATTTCCTGTCAGGAAGGTCGCAGTTCGTAGTAATAGACGGCAAATCATCGAGTAAAACTGAAGTGATATCACGTGTTCCTCAGGGAGCGTCCTGGGACCTCTGCTGTTCCCGATCTATATAAATGACCTGGGTGACAATCTGACCAGTTCTCTTAGGTTTTTCGCAGATGATGCTGTAATTTACCGTCTAGTAAGGTCATCCGAAGACCAGGATCAGTTGCAATGCGATTTAGAAAAGATTGCTCTATGGTGTGGCAGGTGGCAGTTGACGCTAAATAACGAAAAGTGTGAGGTGATCCACATGAGTTCCAAAAGAAACACGATGGAATTCGATTACTCGATAAATAGTACAATTCTCAAGGCTGTCAATTCAACTAAGCATCTGGGTGTTAAAATTACGAACAACTTCCGTTGGAAAGACCACATAGATAATATTGTGGGGAATGCGAGCCAAAGGTTGCTTTTCATTGGCAGGACACTTAGAAGATGCAACAAGTTCACTAAAGAGACAGCTTACACTACACTCGTTCGTCCTCTGTTAGAATACTGCTGCGCGGTGTGGGATCCTTACCAGGTGGGACTGACGGAGGAGATCGAAAGGGTGCAAAAAAGGGCAGCTCGTTTTGTATTATCACGTAATAGGGGAGAGAGTGTGGCAGATATGATACGCGAATTGGGATGGAAGTCATTACAGCAAAGACGTTTTTCGTCGCGGTGAGATCTTTTTACGAAATTTCAGTCACCAACTTTCTCTTCCAAATGCGAAAATATTTTGTTGAGCCCAACCTACATAGGTATGAATGATCATCAAAATAAAATAAGAGAAATCAGAGCTCGAACAGAAAGGTTTAGGCGTTCGTTTTTCTCGCGCGCTGTTAGGGAGTGGAATAGTATGAGATAGTATAATTGTGGTTCGATGAACCCTCTGCCAAGCACTTAAATGTGAATTGCAGAGTAGTCATGTAGCTGTAGATGTAGACATATATCAACGGGGACAGTTGAAAATGTGTGCTCCGACCGGGACTCGAATCCGGGATCTTCTGCTTACTGGCAGACGCTCTATCCAGCTGAGCCACCGATGGTGTAGAGGGTAGTGCGACTGCAGGAATTTATCCCTTGGACGCTCCCCGTGAGAGCCACATTCCCAGCTTAATGTCCACACACTACATTCGTAGTGCCCCTGCCCATTACACTCTTTACTCTTGGCAGACAATCTTACCGAGTCTCGGAAGAGTTCGGGCAAAGCGTGTGCATCCTGCACAGAAGAAGAAGGTCAACGGCCGGTTAGCTTTAACTATATGAAGATGGTATCTATTCTTTCGGATATGTCCGAAAGAACAGATACCATCTTCATATTCTAGAAGGGAGGTCGGTCAGCGTGCGATTGGCTGATTTCTTCTCACAGTCTTCTCTTCCCTGCCGTTCCTGACTAACGTGCCGGTGCTTGACTTTACGCCTTAACTGTGTGAGAGCGTACATTTACATTCATAGTTCAGTGCAGCCTGTTACACACATTTATAATTGAAAATTAATGTTCCGCTGCTTGCTGATGTATTCGAAAGCTTTCTGTGCCTTAAAACATATGAACTGGATTCTGCCTGGTTTGGCATGGTATGGGATGCTCTGCTGAAAAGTATTAAAATGGAATTGCTGTTTATCTATACTGAACAACCACAGTTGTCTCAGTGCAGTCCACCACATAATGATTTCAGCAATTTTTTTAACTTTTAATAATGAATTTAACAATCAGATACGTTTTTCTAGCATTTTTATCGGTTGCTGTAATAGATAAATCATGGTACTTGAACAAAAGTTTTAGTAATTACGATTTCATGAACACTGCTAAATCAGATCGTTTCATTCGTTACAGTAGGCGAATGTCGGCAAATAGACATCCTGAGGTTATGTCATATGGGTCTTGGTTCAAATGGCTCTCATCATTATGGGAATTAACATCTGACGTCATCAGTCTCCTAGAACGTAGAACTACTTAAACGTAACCAGACTAAGGACATCACACACATCCATACATCCACGCCCGAGGCAGGATTCGAACCTGCGACCGTAGCGGTCGCGCGGTTCCAGACCATATGGGTCTGACATCCGTAAGTTATTGTGGTTCTGTCGCTGTCTCTTTGTTTTAATTGCACTCCATTAGTCTTTTAGATACGGCAGGTTATTCGATATGATTTTCAGATTATCTTCCTTTCCTTTAAAGCAATAGTTATGTGATAACTTATTTGACAGATAGAGCAACGATGTTGTATGCCTACAATCAATTTTGTTTATGATGATAAATAAAGCGATCTGACTTAAAAGCATTTTTGGAATCATAATTACATAATGTCCTTAAAAGACATATATAACGCAGCGGGCCCAAAAGATTACAGAATGAAATGAGTGGCCACGTCTACAGTTCTCTTCTAATCCCTGTCGTGAAAAAGGTACGGAGGCGGCGCATTAACAGAAACACTGCAGTGAAGAAGTTTACTGTTTGCTCGGTATGTGAACCCATCAGGCTGGACACTCCCCTCAGACCAGTGAGCAGTTCTAGGCGCCCATCACAGCATGTGTCTCCGTCAAGTTACGGAACAAAAACGACAATTCTTGACTACTACTGCTGACATTATACATTCATAAAGTTCTCTCCAGTTCAGATTATTAACATTTATAAGAGCAATATTAATAGTTTACACTCTACAGTTAATTATTTAATTACAAACCGAAATATCATACGTTAAAGAGAAGCTGAAAACATGAGAAATATTATACACAGGTCGTGTATGAGAAATTTAAGACACAATGCCAATTACAAGATCATTGAGAAAAAATAATTTTGATGTTTCTCACAAACATTCTGGGCCTGTATTCTAGTTGATAGTATTCTGCATACCACGAACTACGAAAGACTGCTCCATTTTGCTGACCACCCACAACAGCTTTTTGAAATTCTTCTAAACAGGATGCAGTCCATTGAGACGAATGAGAGTAATTTCTCATCGTATTTTCTGATTTTTAAACCGTCCCGTTTTCAAAATGATCACTGTATTTATTGCACTGTACACAGAACACAGGCTATTCACCTTTTGGACGCGGATAGGTATCCTTACTGTTCCAAAGTGTTTGCTTTAGAAGAGCTTTTTCTGTGCTTTGCGAACGTTACCTTTCGTGGAAACGATGAACTTTTACTTGAGGGAACCAGGTTTCGGCATTTGCACTGGAGTGTTTGGCAAACAGTGGGGCAACAGGCGCATCCCTCACGCAGTGGACTCACTCCGCCTGTACGCCACGGCCGCTCCGGAAAAGTCCCAGAAAAGCCCTCTTCACGATGGGAAGCAGCAGTCTGCTTTAACGTCCGGTTCTCTTATACAGTAACAAATGCACGTCCAAATATCGGTTAGAGATTTGGTAGGAAGAGTATTTAACATTTTTCGTACTAAATTAATGGCCACACATATCGACAATTATCTCATGGCGTAATAGAAAAGAATATTTGCGAAGTCAGCGTTTTCCATTTTTGACTAGTTTCTTCTGCATGGACCAAGCAACAGTAGAATATTTTATTGATTTATTTTTTATGTGCCCGTAATGGTTACAAGTATGTAATTCATATCCTTTAGCCTTTACCCTCAGCACTATGTTACAAATTTGTGGAATGTAGGAGACTTAGGTAACTTTTTCTCTTATACTATTTTATTGTGATTTTTTCTCCTATGTTATTTTATTGTGATTTGATACATAACACAATACCAATCAATTTCCGTCATTTTCCTTTTCTACTTCTGAGGCTATTCACTTCGCAACAATGAACTTAGAAGACTCCAAGTACGACAGGGAAATCAGCACACACTGTCTTTTATTTCTGTACAAGCAGTTAATGCAGCAGTATATTTCTCACCATATTTCTTTCTGTGACCCATTGCTCTATGCGGAGATTTTATAACAGCCTCAATATTTTTTTGTGTTGTAAGTGATGTTTCACAATAATTTCACCATACATAGTATTCAAATAAAACGTTTGTTACGGCTTTTTATAAATAAAGGAAGGAAAATTTCCGATATATATCGGAATTTTTGTCTTTAAAGTGACTAATTACTTCGGATGTAAGTAGAATTTCTGACTCTCCGGCAATTATCAACGTACCTAATTTCTTCAACCTTCTGTGCTAACGTTTTCAAGTCCATGAAACTCTTGAGGTGTTGGGCAAACATGATCCGCGAACTCTTCGGAGATCAATTCCCTCTACGATGTTAGGTGCTCCTTCCTGCTCTGTATACGACAGACACAAGGTCCTTGCTGCATTTTTCAATCTGTTCATACACTCCCCAATCTGTTCATACACTCCCCAAAGCATTCCTTGTCACCTTATTCCTGCGCGTCAGTTAAATGCCACATCTCCCTAGCTGGGATTCATTGGAAGCAGACCTGCCTGTGTGAACGATCAATTGTTTCCCGTGATGCTATAGCCCTACCCACTCGCTGTAGGAAACTACCTTTCACACAAGGATATTTGCTGAATGCCGACGTTGACCATCCTGCTCTATGTTTATGACTCCTCTATCACTCAGCACCGACAGTGCTGACGTCACAGTTAATGTGAGTTCCACTTGCGCAGCGTTTACCTGAAGACACACCACCACATCACTATCCTCCCATTCCTTAAACAGAATTTTCGAATCACTCAAACGAATAACAAAATGTGCCACCCTGGCTTGCAACCTCTTAGATTGAGACTGGGAAGGAACTTTAGTTCCAGGAATTTAATAAAGGACTCAGTTACTTCCAAAAGTAGCTGAATTGTTGTGCTGCCTGAACTTCATCCTGCTATCCGTCAGAAGCAATCTGAACTGACCCTCCTCATGTCTGAGGAAGCAGTTCGGTCAGCTGAGGCACCGTAGTTGCAGGGGCCTGTCAATGAACGGCAGTGTTGTAGGAGAATACATCCTTCCACAGTGAATCCATCTTCAGAACATTTTTGACAGACATACTGCAACAGCAAACAAGCAAATCGAATACTACATTAGCTACATACGTTCACAACATACAGCCACACTCAGCCTGGTGCAAAGTAATTGGCATCAGTAGCAACATAGGCTGTGGAGTGGAAGCGGCTGGAGGATGTGAAGGTAATGGTAATTTAGCAGTGCTATCACTTATTAATAACACTACTTTCAACGAATCACTGAACTGTGAAGTCAAATTCTCTTTCGATAATTATTTTAGAAGAACACAATAATGTAAGCAAAATCTTACTGTTTCAGAATCAATAATAATAATAATTACCAAAACATGTTACAAGTCTCACAATTAGTAAGGAGGTATAAATCAATAATACTCGAAAGCGTCTAATCAGCGAATTAACACGTCATCCGACAAGATGAATAACATCACATCGTAAGATCATGGCAAGCCGTTAACATAGGTAAGTCTCAGTCGCGAAAGGTATCTTGATACCAGACACAAAATGTGAGAATTTAAGAACAATGTTTTATCAGTACAAACACCAATATGCCAACAAATATTAACCTTGTTACTCAACAATGTGAGTAAAGTCGCTGTGCAGGATGTGCGTGAGTTTTCCTGTCGTTTTCAGCAGACAGCACATTCTAGTTACTGCAAGTATAGTGAACGGGTGGACCAATGACTACATCGAGAAACTTATACAGTTTAATCGTGACATATCTTGTAAGTGAAAACTGACACATGAACATTACACGAACAAGAATATAAGAAAACAGGTCGTGCAAAGAGACGGTTGAGATATTTATAGTCGGTATTCCAATGCTGGACCAATGTGTTATAAAATACAAGCTACAAAATTAGAAATAAAGTTTTAGAGAAAAATTAGCAAACGTTTGACCATATTGCCCTTAGTTGCTTTA